>NC_133432.1:35396917-36056917 GCF_011762505.2 Arvicanthis niloticus
GTTCCCAGCATCCATAATGGATGGCTCATAACTGCCAGTAACTCTAGCTCCAAGGGACCTGACCCCATGGCTGGTCATTCATCCCCAGGCATCTTCCCGTGTCTGCCTCCCCATCGCAGGGATTGCAAGCATGTACCACCACACACAGACTTTCTATGTGGTTTCTAGGAATCAAATTTGGCAGTATAGGAAGTGAGGTAATCTTTCCTCTGTGTTTACCCACAATCCCCTCCATCATGGTCAGGTCTGGGTATGGATGAGGCTGGGCATGTCCAAAGGTGAATGGGCTCTGGTAATGGGTGAGGCTGAGTCTGCTGTTTTATACAGCAGCCATTTTACCCACTGAACCATCTCTTTAGTGCAAGGTCTTCAATGATGGGTATCTACTTGAGTCAAGTCTCAAGTTCAAGCCCACTTCCCAGATAGACCTACCGATGGGGGATTATCAGTGACACTTTTTAAATTGCATTTATATGTGTGTGTGTGTGTGTGTGTGTGTGTGTGTGTGTGTGTGTGTGTACTGGTGTGCACATGCCATGTCAGAGTTCAACTCATAGAAGCTGGCTCTCTCTCCCTTTACCATGTGGGTCCCAAGTATGGAAGCAGGCTTAATAGCAGGCACCTCTACCCACTGCACCATCTTGTCAGCCCATTAGTCACATTTATAAATGAATATTTGAGCTCTGATCGAATCTACCTCTTTATTATCCATCTCATCAGCCTACGGCCATTCAAGGAAACAGGCACACTCTCAACAGGGCTCAGAGGAAGCAGAGAAGCCTCAGTGCAGGCAAGGTCACACCGCTAATAAACACCTGGGCTGCCTCTAAGATGCAAACTGGCCTGGCAGTATAGGAAGTGATGTAATTTTTCCTCTGTGTTTACCCACAATCCCCTTCTCCATGGTCAGGTCTGGATATGGATGAGGCTGGGCATGTGCAAAGGTGAATGGGCTCTGGTAATGGGTGAGGCTGAGTCTGCTGTTTTGCCTACCCAAATCCAGGGCACACAGATCAATAGACAAGAAACTACCTTTCACCTTTGAGATATTTTTGCCTCCTTTTCTGATGCCTTCAGGTTTGAAGAAAGACAGAAAGCCCAGACAATGACCATACAACCATTCTGACATCTCCTAGATGTCCCTGTCTCATGGGACAAATTGTGCTAATAAAGCCTTGCTTTGTGGGGGCTGCTGAGATGGCTTAGCAGTTAAGAGCACTTGATGCTCTTGCAGAGGATCCATGTGCTGAGTGACACTATTCCCAGGGATATGTTAAAGCATTTCTCAACCAGATAGAAACTGATGTCAAACCAAAGTAAGAATACTACCAAAGTCCAACTTACTGAACCAGTACATTTTGTTGGGGTTGGTTATAGAAATATGGGTGAGAAGTTACTTACAGGAGCAGAAATGACTCAAGGACAGCTGCATCGCCAACAGTAACCCCAGCATAGATGACAGTGCACAGATCAGGGAAATCTAGAGCTCACTGCCCAACATGCAGGCAGCTCCATAGGTTAAAGTATGTCTCCTTCAGACAGCACAGTTGGCCTCAGTCTCTCCTTGACAGCTCGTCTGAGAGTGTCCATTCAGCAGTTCTTACTGCTTAAAAATACTCGAGGAGGGAGGGTTTTAGTGAATCTGGTCAGTTTCAGGAACTTCCTGAAACTACTGAGTTGTTTACTCCTAAGCTTAACAAGCTACTCTACAATATGGTAGGCCTCCCCCTTTAACATCCTGTATCTTAAAGCAGCTTTCCATCCAAAATGGAAGGTCTTGACCTGGGAAGAAACACTCTATAACACCACATTGGTTCCCAGCACCCACATGTTGGGGTATTCTGTAACTCCAGCTTTGGGGAGACTCTAATGCCTTCTGCTGGTCTCCCCAAGAACTTGTGTACATCCGTACATGCTCACACATACAAAATATAAAAACTAAATTAAAAAATTTTAAAGCAAAATGAATTAATTGGTTTTGGGAAGCTGAAGAAGATGACTCAACAATTAAAAGCATTTGCTATGAAAACATGAGGCTCAGAATATAGAGCTCCAGAAACTCAACTAAAAACCAGATAAGTGTGGTGACATACCCATAATTCTAGTCTTAAGAGTCAAGCAATGGAATCCCCAGAGCAAGACACCCAGCAAGACTAGCCATATCAGAGCACTAAGTTTGATTGAGAGACCCTGCCTCATTGAATAAAAGTGAAAGAGAAATAGAGTATGATTCACCCACATGCACACTCACACATGCACGCACACACTCTCTCACACACACACACATGCACACACATGCACGCACACACTCTCTCTCACACACACACACATGCACACACATGCACAACGTGTGCACACACACACACATGCCCACCCAGATGCAAAACTGGAAGAAGGGAAGAAAAAAAGGAGTTGCTTTGGGGGCTCAGGCTGTAACTGAATTCTCTAGCACTTGGCTAGCTTGCATGAAGAATCCCTAAGTTTTGTTCCCAGCTGTGTAAAACCAAGTGTGGGTTTCTTGTCTATAATCCCAGCACTCGGGAGATGAAGCCGGCAGAAGTATCGGGAGTTCAAAGTCATCCTTAGTTACTAAGTTCAAGGCTAGCAAAGGTTCCATGAGACCCTGTTTCAAAACCAAAAATGCAAGGGCTGGTATGACAGCTCAGCAGGTAAAAGTGATTGCCACAAAGCCCTGGCAACCTGACACTTCAATCCCTGGGGCCCACATAGTGAAAGGAGAGAACCGAGCCCTGAAAGCTGCCGTCGGATGGCCTCACACATGTGGTGACATGTACGGGTGTTCAGGCGCGTGCAGGATGTTTTACAGTGAAGGCATTGCTATGGGTTAGTGTGTTCAGGGCCAGCACTACCAGCGGTCCACAGCAATGACCATCCAGGACAAGCAGCCTCAGCTTCCCCTTCTATAGAGAACCTACACAGAGTTCAGCCTGTGGGGAGCACTGGTCACATCACATGTGGGTTACTGTGACTGTTGTATCCAAGCTGGATCTCTCTCCTGGCAGAGACCATATTCCAGCCTGGAACTCTGCCTGGCAGGCCATCCCCTACAAAGATACAAAGGGTTGAGAGGAAAACCATCTCCATGACAACCATGATACCTCCTCCCAGATGGGTTATGAGGGTCACTGGCTTCCCATTTCCAGACCACAAGCTGGCAACTGAAACCCACAGGCTGGAAAAACTAGGGTGAACACAAGAGTGGCTTCTGACAGCAGGCAGATCACAAGCTCCCTAGGTCCCCGGGCTGCAGCCTGCGCCAGAGCAAGCTGGGAGAAAGTAGGGCAAAGCACCCGCCTTTGCAGCAAGCCCTGCCTCCCTCCCACACTGCTTCTTCCTAAAGCAGAAAGGGATCGGATGTTCCTGAAAACACCAGACCATGAGTGGGCCACGGGCCTCATGTGGGAACAGTTCAAAACCTTGGCTTGACCACCTATGTTCACCAAGCGATGGGAGCTGAAAGTAGACAAGGGGATTCCAGAAATCCATGGGGTATGCATCTGAGCCAGAAAGAGAAGGACCCTGACCTGACTACTTTCTGTGGCAAAAAAAAAAAAAAACAAAAAACAAAAAAAAAAAAAAAAAAAAAAAAAAAAAACAAACCTTTCTGCAAAACCTTTCTGCAAGGCTAGAGATAGAATCAAGGGCCTATTATGCTAGCTAGAGTCATGCCCTTATCCTCTCATTGGGGGATTCTAGGCAGGGGCTCTACCACTGAGCCACACCCCAGCTCCTCATTGGGGGATTCTAGGCAGGGGCTCTACCACTGAGCCACACCCCAGACCCTCACTGGGGGATTCTAGGCAGGGGCTCTAACACTGAGCCACACCCCAGACCCTCACTGGGGGATTCTAGGCAGGGGCTCTAACACTGAGCCACACCCCAGACCCTCACTGGGGGATTCTAGGCAGGGGCTCTACCACTGAGCCACACCCCAGACCCTCACTGGGGGATTCTAGGCAGGGGCTCTACCACTGAGCCACACCCCAGACCCTCACTGGGGGATTCTAGGCAGGGGCTCTACCACTGAGCCACACCCCAGACCCTCACTGGGGGATTCTAGGCAGGTGTTCTACCACTGAGCCACACCCCAGCCCCTCACTGGGGGATTCTAGGCAGGAGCTCTGCTGCTGAACTGAACCCAGTCTCTTTTCTGTGGCTTTTTTGCTTACTTGAATGATTGTGTCTGCTGGTTACACTGACCACCATCGACCTGTTAAGTATGAAGCAGACCTAGTATGAATGGTTCTGACTCGTGTGGTAGATTGAATGAGAATATCCCTCATGGCCACTTGAGCCCTTGGTTCCAGCTTGATGGCACTGTTTGGAGAGGTTTGGGAAGTGCAGCTTTGCTGGAGGAAGTAAGTGTGTCACTGGGGCCGAGCTTGGAGAAGGTGAAACCTCGCCCTACTTGCAGGTTGCTCTCTCTGCTTTGTGCTTAGGGTTCAAGGTGTGAACTCTCAGCTACATATTCTAGCCACCATGCCTGTCCGATGCCTCCATTCTGCCGATATGGACTCTATCTGGAACCATAAGCCAAAATAAACCCTTTCTCCCAAAAGTCATCTTGGTCATGCTGGTTATCACCGCAATAAAAAGCAAATTGATACAGAAGCTGGTACCAGGATCATGAGGTATTGCTGTGAAAGACCTGACTGTGTTTGGGGTAGGATTATAGATATCTTTGGAACTTTGGGGGTGGATGTAAACAAAGTAACCCTTTCCTCCCCAAGGTGCTTTATCACAGCAATAGAAAGCAAACTAAACATTCCATATAGGAAAACATAGGACAACCAGGACTCAGAAAGGAAACCAAGCCAGTCATGGGAGCACAGATCTGTAATCACAGCTACTCAAAAGGCTGAGGCAGGAGGATAACAAGTTCAAGGCCGGCCTGGGCTACAGAATGAATTCAAAGCCTGCCTAATATGATTCTATCCCACACAAAAAGTAAAAGATTACTTGGGTTATAACTTAGCTGTGGAACACTTGCCTAAATCTCCGTGTCTAATTAACCCTTCAATCTTAAGAACACTTTCTGGCCGACACATGAATGCTGAAATGTATCCATCTATTTTCGGTTGCTTCAGTGGAATGTTACAGATTGCGTAATTTATAAAGATTATTAGGGTTTGGATATGAAGTGTCCTCCCCAAAAGCTTTTTGTATTGAAGCCTGGTCCCCTGCTGGTGGATCCAATCTTTGTGGCATGACTGGATCCTGAGAGTTCTGGTTTCACCACTAGATTAACCCCTTGATTGGCTCCTCCTCTAATGGCATTATTAGGAAGTAGAAATAAGGAGGCTGTAGGCCGAGTGGTGGTGGCACGTGCCTTTAATCCCAGGACTCTGCGAACAGGGAGATCTCTGAGTTCCAGGGAAGCCTGGTCTACAGGACAGCCAGGGCTACACAGAAAAATCCTGTCTCTTCAGAAAAGGGGAGGGGGAAGAGGGATGAGGCTTAGCCAGAGGAAGAAGTCACTGGGTGATGGGGTGGAGGTTATGTCTTTGAAGGGTATCTTATCCCGGCTCCTTCTGTTAGTTGATGCCTGTATGTGTGTGTACATTCATGTGTGGCCAGATATGCATATGTGTATGCATATGTGTGGAGGTCAGAGGGCAACCTCTCGCGAAACTCATCAGGCTCTGTCCATCTTTCTGTCTGTTGTGAGACAGGTCTCTCAGTGTCCTGGAACAACCAAGTAGACTAGGCTGGGTGAGTAGCCAGCTCCAGGAATCCACTGTCTTTGCCCCCAAAGTACAGGTATTACAAACACACAACTATGCCTAACTCTTTGGCTTTCGGGATCCAACTCGGGAGCTTTATCCGTACAAAGCAAGTACTTTACTGACCCCAGACCCTTGGTTGCCACTTAAAATTCCCATCTGGTTTCTTTTCTAGTATTTCACAATGAGTGACATTTCATCTGAGTTGGTGGCCCTGCAACCCTAGCACTCAGGAGGCTGAGGAGAGTAAGTTCAGGGTAAGTCAGGGATACATAGTAAAACCCTGTATCCAGACAGAATGATGGATGGATGGGTGGGTGGATGGATAGATAGACAGACTTACTGAAATAAACATTAAAGACGGAAATGAAATAGAAATGGATATAGATGTAAATGCAGGCTGCAAGTGTGTTGTGTGTATGTTGTGTATTTATGTTGTGTGTGCATGCGTTGTGTATTTTCATGTGTGCTGTATGTGTTGTATATTTGTGTTGTGATGTGTGTGTTGTGTATTTGCATGTGTGTTGTATATGTTGTGTACTTGTGTGTGTGGTGTGTATTTGTGTTGTGGTGTGTGTGTTGTATATTTGTGTGTCTGTGGTGTCTGTGTGTGTTGTGTATTTGTGTGTATGTTGTCTATTTGTGGGTGTGTGATATGGGTGTGGTGTGTATTTGCATGTGTGTAGTGTGTGCATGTGTTGTGTGTGTGTGTGTGTGTGTGTGAGAGAGAGAGAGAGAGAGAGAGAGAGAGAGAGAGAGAGAGAGAGGCTAACAATCAGAAGAACTGGAGTGTGAACATGGCATCTCTGATGAAAAAGAAGTCTGGGTCCCCACACTCACTCACCCTGCCCATCTTATCATGTCCACACGCTCTGAAAACTCTTGTTCTGGGTAGCAGCCTCTGTGGGAGACTGGAAGCCCTGTGAATATTTGTACTCTGAAAATTATTTGTAGCTATCTTTGGATCTTTTTTTTTTTTAAACTGTCCTATTTTCTTTTATCCCAATTTACACCAAATGTGCCCCATGGGTATGGACAGGACAGTAAACAGATACAATAGCACCCAACAGCCTACCTGGTGTCAAAACTCCAGGGACAGAAAAATTACTGAAGGCATCAAGAGAGATTGCCAACAGGGTATTGTCCCCAAGGCAAGCAGTATCCCAGTTTGGGGCAGGACAGAGAGCTTGCAGTCTGGATTCTGACTGTACTATGTTCTGCCTTGCTGGCCTGCGGCATTAGCTCCATAAACACACAGCTGCAAGCCCTTGTCCAAGTCTGCCTGGGATCCAGGGATGTTCACATGTTGACATCCTACATGGTGTTAGGAGGCATCATCGCAGAACAGCAATCACTATGAAAGGACCTTGTGTGTTTGCATGACTATCCAGGACTTCTGCAAATATATTACACAACAACACCTGCCTTCTATGGGGAGTAATAGTTATTTTTGCAAGGTATTAGTTACTTCTGCAATGCTATGACAAAAAAATACCTCATGAAAATATCTTAAGAAAAAAAAGGGTTTTTTTTTTCACTCACAGTGCCTATTTTAGTCAGAGTTCTCATAAAGACACAGAACTGATAGAATGAGAGGGGGGGGAGATATTAGAATGGCTTATAGGCTATATGTAGTCTGGGTGGTCCTAAGGGCTATCTCCCAATGGGAAGGGCAAGAATTCAGTAGATGCTCAATCCACAGGACTGGATGTCTCAGCAGCTCCCATCTTTTGTAGGAGTCCCAGTAGACTCCTAGAGAGCTGCTGGTCCTCAGTCTATGAATCCTGAAGAAGTAGGCTCTAACACCAGCAAAGGATCACCTCAGCAGCCGGCTCAATGAACTTGCCAGTGAGAGTAGGGGCAAGCAGGCAATAACTTTCTTCTATCATGTCCTTTTATGTGGGGCTGCCACTGGAAGGAGTTGTTGGGAGCCGACTTTTAGCAGAAAGTGGCTATCAGCTTTGCAGCCATCTTGAGCCATATACCCTGACATGAGACTTGGATTACAATAGCCTACAACAGCTGAGCACACTCTGATAACATCTTGCTTTAGATACCCAGGACTTTCCTTGGGTGTGTGAGATTAAAGGTGTGTGAGATTAAAGGTGTGTGACTTAAAAATGTGACTTAGAGATCAGATTTAGAGACAAGACCTAAGGGCATGACTTAAAGTCGAGACTTAGAGGCATGGCTTAGAAGTGAGACATATAAAAGGCGAAAGGCAGACAGGAGAGTAGAGAACAATACTGTAACAGAGTATTTATTTGGAGTAACAGAGATTCAGACACTAGGAGTAGGAGTAGACATTAGACACTCGGAAGAGAACAGAAGGAGTACAACTAGGAACTAGGAGGAGTACAGCTAGGAAGTAGAAACTAGGAACTCAAGACTTAAGACTTGGATTAGGAAGAGAGACTAAAGAATAAATGGGATTGGAACACATTCTGTCTGGTCTCCATTCTTCGAGTCCGTCCTCACTCTCTCTCTTGCTGAACCCCGACCCGCTGACCTGAGCGGCAGCTTGGGCCGGGATACAGTGGCCGCCAAGCGTGGAGTGGAGAGGGCCTCAACATTTTTGGCGCCCTAACATGGGACTAGTGCGGGTCACAACATTTTAGGCCACCCAAAGTGGGGCAGCCTAGGCCCCAACATTTTTGGCTCCAGAACGTGGGGCTAGTGCAGTTCTCAACAAGGAGTGGCCCAGATTTACTGTGGGTCTTCCTGCTTCAAATACTCCGATAATAAAAGCCCTCAACTGCGAGCCTGGCAGCTTGGGTTTTAACTGATTCCAGATGTGATCAAGTTGGCAGCCAAGATGAGCTATCACCATGTCAGAGGGGGTCAGTCCACCATAGCAAGGAAGGCATTGGGAGCACCACAGTTCATACTGACAGAAGCAGGTGGTAGACATGGTTCATGGCAGGATGGGCCAGGAAGCAAAGGTGGGGTCAGTGGCATCTGGTAGTTTTTTTCGTTTCCTCTTTATTGTGTCTGCTCTCCAGGACTATAGGACAGTGATGCCCTGTACAAGTTTCATTTTGGCAGTCATGATAAAAAAAAAAAATACCTTAGGGACAAAGGGGTTTATATCAGCTCACAGTTTCCATCACTGCAAAAAAAGGTCACAGAGGCAGGCGTTTGAGACACCAGGTCACATCACATCCACAGTCAAGAGCGGAGAGAAAATGAATGCATCAACACATAGCTCTTGGCTCTTTCCCTAAGTTCACACAGTCCAGGACCCAAACCAGGGAACGGAGCTGTGTACATCCAGGCTCGGTCCTCCCACATCAGTTAACATAACCAAAACATGCCCCTCCCCCACGCTGACTGAGCCCCGATTCCCACGTGATAGAAGAGAATGCACTTCTGAAAGCTCTCCTCTGACATTCAACAGGCACACACAGGAACACGTGCGCACACACGCACATGCACACCACTCAATCAACGAATAAATAAAATATAATTTTTTAGTTTAAAGAATATGGTGCTGGAAGGAGAGCTCAGCATTAAAGGGCACTTGCTGCTCTTTGCAGAGAACCCAGGTTTGGTTCCTAGCACCTGCATCAGGAAGCTCATAGCCATGTGTCACTCCAGTTCCAGGACAAGACGTTCTCTTCTGGCCTCTGTGAGCACCGGCACACATATGGTACACACACACACATATACGTGGGGCCAGCGCACATTGATACACGTAAATTTAACTTAAAAAAAAAAATGATTGGAAGCATGCCTCTCTTTAAAACAAAACAAAAGACACAAATGTGGGTGGTCAGATGACTGGGAGAGAGAAATAGAATGCTCTAGGCCTCAGCTGAGAGAACCTTTTCTCCACGGTGGACTCGAAGGAGTGAGGAGGGAAGCGGGGATTCCAGCCTGGCCTCATACCAAAGGAGACGCCGGCAACCTCCGCCTGCCGCTGTCAGGCCCATTAAAGATCTAATTTCTGTTCACCTATAACTTTATTAGGCTCGTCCAAGCTATTCATCAAAGAAGCCTGTCTGGAAAAGGGTGTATCATGGCTTTTATTAAAATGTCCTCTCCGGGGCAACTGCATTAGGTTTTATGGTCCCGCACACAAATCTGTCTTGACAACGGGAGACTTCTTTCCATCACTCCATCGAAAGAAGTTACAGATAGGATGCCTGGGTTCCAGATATCTGAGATGCTGTATCCCCAAGTACGAGCCTTAGTGTCTTCTTGTTGTTTTTGATGTTTTAGGTTTATTTTTTAAACTATGTGTATGTGAGAGGTATCTATACACGTAAGTGCAGGTGTCTGCAGAGGCCAGTAGAAGACAGCAGATTCCCCTGGAGCTAAAGTTAAAGGTGATTGTGAGTTTCCTAACATGGGTTTTGAACTCGGGTCCTCAGGAAGAACAATACATACTCTTAATCACCAAGACATCTCCCAACTTTAGAGTCTTAACCAGGTTTTTACCTCAACTCCAGAAGGTTAAAAAAAAAAAAATCTATCCTATAGAACAGCTAACTGACTCTCAGAGACTGTCCTAGTTTTCTTTCTGTTGCTGTGATAAAATACCCTGACAAAAAGCAACTTAGGAAGGCAGAGTTTTGCTCCACTTACAGTTCCAAGTTATAGTTCATTGTTACAGGAAAGTTATAGCGGCAGGAGTTTGGGACAGCTGGTCATATCACATCCATAGTCAAGAGAAATGAATGTGCCCATGCTGCCTGTTTGCTTACTGCTGCTCAGCTAGTGCTATTCACCCTTATGTAGTTCAGGTGCCAACCTAGGGAATGGTGCCACCCACAATGGACTAGATCTTCTGACATCAATTAACAGTTAAGACAATCCCCAGCAAGCCAACCTGATCTAGTTTAGGCCTTTCTCTTGGATCATTCTAAACCATGGCAACTGACTTTTAAAAAAAAATGTGTATGTGTGCACACATGCACGAATGCCTTCAAGGATAGAAAGCCAGACTCCCAAGAGCTGGAGTTAGAGGCAGTTGTGAGCCAATTCACATGAACTGAACTGGGCACTGACCATGGATCCTCTATAGAAGCAGCACAATGTCTTAAGAGCTGAGCCATCTCTCCAGCCCCGCATGTTGACATTTAAGACCAACCATCCCAACGAGGTTCTTACCTCAGTTCTGAGAGTTTAGGTATAGGTTCTCATTCCATAAAACTTCCAACTGAGTCTCAGAAGTTACCACCTTCCCAAATTTGTAGCTGCTTTCCCCTTCAGCCATGCACTAGGACCAGTGTATATATGTTTTAGAAATTGGTCTTTAGACAAAGCCTGGAGATTCAGGATAACCCAGGCTGCTGGAAGATTATGACAGGTGGACCTAGGGACACAGGATTTGGCAGGTTGTGAAAGACATTGAGGGAAACAGATGCAAGCACCTGGCCTGGGTGACAGTTACTCACCAATTCAGGGGCACACAGAAAGGCCTGTCAGTCTGCTTGCCACAGAGATAGTAATTCTACCCACTAAGCTCATTTCAGGTCCAAACAGCAAGGGAAGCCCCACCTGTCCAACAGTTCAAGAGGTGCATTCCACCCAGCTGTCTTGGGCTTCACAATTGTCTGCCTGTCCCAGGGTTCATTTCCAAAGACTTGGTTATTGTTAATGAAAATTACGGCATTGCTAAAGAAACGATAAGGAACCCACAAACATCTGGAGATGGAGCAGCTTCCTGCCTTGAGGCCTGGTGTACAGAGTGAATCAAATCTCATATTTAATAACACTGGATGCCAGACATGGTAGTGCAAGCTTGTAATCCTAGTGCCTGAGAGGTAAAGGCAAGTGTTCAAGGCTGCCTTCAACTACACAGTGAGTTCAAGACCAGCCTAGGCTACAGAAGACCTTTTCTTAGAACAAAAGCCAGGCTGAGGAGTTGTTCTGCTGTTAAAGCTTGTTCTGCTCCTGCAGAGGACCTGAGTTTGGTTCCCTGCACCCACTTCAGACAGTTCATGACCATCTTTCAAGTCCATCTCTAGGGACATCCAATCCCTCTGGTCTACATGAGAACATGCACTGAGGTGCACATAACCATACACAAACACATATACATATAATTAAAAATAAAAATAAGTAAATCTTGGGGCCAGAGCAATAGCTCAGTGGTTAAAAGCCCAGGATTCTCTTCCAGAGGACCTAGGTTAGTTCCCAGAACTCACATGGAGACTTGCTCACAACTGTCTATAACTCCAGTTCCAGGGGTTTGAAAAGCCTTTTCTGGCTTCTGTGGGCACCAGACATGTGCATGATCCACTGACATACATGAAGGCAAAACATCATACACAATTTTAAAAATAAAAGCTAAGGGGTGTCTGTGTGTGTGTGTGTGTGTGTGTGTGTGTGTGTGTGTGTGTGTGTGATGTCAACGTGTGCATCTATGTGTTCACATATGTGGAGACCCAAGGTTGTTGTCCAGAATCATCCTCTATCAAGTGATCATCTTATTCATTGAGGCAAGGTCTCTCAATCAAACCCAGAACTTATCAATATGGCTAGTCTCTAGTCTCTCTAGCCAGCTTGCTCTGGGGATCCTCTGTCTTCACCTTCTGAGCCTGGAACTACAACCCACCTGACATTTACATGGGCCCTGGGGATCTGAACTCAGGTACACATGCTTGTGGGACAAGTGTTTTTAACTGTGAGACATCTTCCCAGCCCCTCCACCTTATTTTTTGAGATACTCTCTGAACCTCAAGCTCACTGACTTGTGCAGACCTGACATCTGACTTTTCTTCCCTTCCTTGACAGAGCCTTTTGTCCCTGGAATAGCGCTTCTCAGACCTATGCTTGCTTGATCATTCTTCATGAAGTTAGTTCTCCCAAAAAGGAGCTCTTGGAATCCCTCTCGCTTAGGTGACAGGTGAGGTATGTCACACACACACGCACACACACATATATATGTATATACATATATACATATATATGCTAATAGCTTCTCTTCTCCCTTTGGCATTCTGAGTATAAGGATTGAGGGTTTGGGATTTTTGTTTTTTGTTTTTTTCATCAAAAAGGCCACACAGAATGAGCTCATCTTTTTACTCTGGAGCCAAACTGCCAGCTCACCTGTTACGAAGCCCACACCTCAGTGACGGGCCTTCAGATCTCTTTGTCCCCAGGCTGAGGATGAGTTGGCTGTGAGTCAGGCATAAGGCTGAGCCGGCACTACTGTCCTGAGTTGCACCCTGTCTTCCTGAGCCGTGTGTGAGGGAATAAGCTAAGAACATCCTTCATTTGTTGAACAGGCATGTTCTGAATGCCTGCTGGAGGCCAGGCACCAGGCTGAGACCTCTTGTAGACACCATCTGTGATGGTTAACATTACTGTCAACTTAATACAACCTACAGTCACCTGGGAAGAGTCTCAGTGAGGGGCTATCGAGTTCAGATTTTCAGACTGGCCTGTGGACATAACTCTGGGGATTGTCTTAATTGAGTTAATTGATTTGGGAAGACTCGGCCTACCATGGACAGAACCACTCCCTGCTTTGGGAAAGGGGTGCTCTGAACTGTATGAGAGACGAGAAATTGGGCTGAACACATGCTAACATTCACATCCCTCTGGTCCTGACTGTGAATGTCAGCCAATGTCATGTGACCAGCTGTCTGAAGTCTTTTCCTTGATTTTCCCACAGTGATGGAGTGTAATCTGGAATCCGAAGCCATACTAAACCAGACCTCCCTTCTTCCCCTAAATTGCTTTTGGTTAGAGTATTTTATCATAGCCACAGAAATGAAACTAGGAAAACATATTACATAATTCCCCTGCCAACGCTGGGAGGGTGACACCCACGTGTTCAGCCTGTAGACATGGAATCTGGGGCTCCAGGAGATTTCAATCCCTTGTCAGTTTACCCAGCTGCTACATAAGAACAAGTCTTTGAGCCTGGCAGTGGTGGTGCACGCCTTTAATCCCAGCACTCAGGAGGCAGAGGCAGGGAGATCTCTGAGTTTGGGACCAGCCTGATCTGTAGAGTGAATTCTAGGAAGCCAGAGCTACACAAAGAAACCCTGTCTCAGGAAAAAAACAAAACAAAACAAAAATTGAATTCACTTTCTACCTCCAGTACATTTCAGTGTCTCCCAGGACGTCCTAGGCTCAGAGGGTTACTCCAGACAGAGGGAATGGCTGAAATCTTGAGTGAGGAGCTAAAGACCCTCCCTTCCCCACCTTCCATGAAGGGACTCCACTGGCTTGACCTTGTGAAGGTTCCCTGCAGGTAAGCACAGCTGGTCTGATCTCTAGATAGGCAGCTTTCCATGACATCCAAAGCCCAGGATAACTGCATTTGGAGATCCTTAATCCCATCTGTACAGACCCTGTTTCTCAGAAAGGCTAATTTTTTTTTTAAACCATTTACGCATTTTTTTATTTGTTTATTGGCAGCGGTGGTGGCAGAGGGGGTTTCATGCCACACAGCCAGGTGGCAGTCACAGACCAACTTGCAGAAGTCCCTGTAGGTTTGGAAGACTGACTGGGCCCTCCAGCTTGGCAGTAGACACCTTCACCCAGAGCCATCTTCCTGGCGCTGAATTTCTTTATTGTTGTTGTTGTTGTTTTGGTTTTTTTCTTTTTGTTTTTGTTTTTTTGTTTTTTGTTTTTTTGTTTTTTTCGAGACAGGGTTTCTCTGTATAGCCCTGGATGTCCTGGAACTCACTCTGTAGACCAGGCTGGCCTCAAACTCAAAAATCTGCCTGCCTCTGCCTCCCAAGTGCTGGGATTAAAGGCGTGTGCCACCACTGCACAGAGTTCCAAATTCTAATAGACCTGAATTAACAGATCTCTGAGAACCAGGCACCTTGCTGGGCCCTAGAACTACAACTGTCAATCACTCCCTGGAGGCCATTTCTCTTGCTAAGAATCATGTAAAATGTGGAGGGAAAGTTCAAGGGACACATGTATGTTGTGACCCACCTCCACCCTGCAGCCAGAGGCTCTGGTCTTGCCAAGCACTGCCTATTCTAGAACATAATCCACTTGTGCTATAGTACGTCCTACCTGTTCTGGATCGGGTTCCACCTCCCTTGGAGCCAGGCCCTGGCTTCCACAGCCTGTGTGCTCAGAGGGCTGTCATATTGATGAAAATACCAGGCAGCCATCTGCAGGGTTCTTCCTCTCTCGGGCTTCTCTGGAGCCTGAAATAAACGAGAAAGAGATGTTCCTGGCAGGGTCTGCTGAGGAGTTTCACGGCAGGAATAAAAATTGGCTGCAGTAGCAGAGAAATCCTGGAAGGGAGAAGGCTTCCTAGGCTAACACACCTCTAGGAAAGAGCCTGTGGGTGTGAGATTGGGGAGGAGGTAAGCCCGCTGCCCCCCACGTCTGCATGTGCCTTCTGCAAGCATGCGTATGGGAGCATACATGCCAACGCAGGTGTGTGCACCTGCCTGCCCCGGGCAAGTGTGAGCCTGAGTCTGAGGAGCCCAGCAGACACCCCATCCTACGTTTTCCCCTACTGTTCACAGCCTGATCTATCACCTTCAAGCCCACCTAACATCTGGAGTCACCTTGTGCTGATATATTTCTACCAAACTGGGCTGGGCACCCATCCAGGGCCTGGGAGAGAAGCCCAGTTCACCCTGGCTCCCTGGGGATTCTTTGGAAGCTAACATGGCTCCAAGCCCACCTGGCAGCCTGTTCTGGCTTCCCCCGGTCTTCTCCATCTGCCCTGTGATGTGGCATGACCCCAAGCCAGCCGGCCCCTCCTCAGCCAGATGCTACATCCACAGAGTAACAGCCCCAAATCAGCTGATGGGTGGCTTTTCCCAGGCTCTGTCACAGCCTTGACTATAGTCAAACTGAAAGGAGAAAGCCTTGACTCTAGATGTCCTTCAGCCAATCCTACCTGCTGCTTCCTGACCCTTCTTACATCAGAATCTGGCCTCAACTGAGGCTCCTTTATCCAGCAAAACTTTGCTTGGTGGCTCAAGTGACACCAGCTCTCAGGAGTTAGAGGCAAAAGGATCAGAAATTTCAGGTCATCCCTTGCTACAGGAACTCTGTCTCAAAATAACAAAATGGATGGCTATCAAGGACTTGATAGTCTCTTCTTGACTCCCACCTCACATCAGATGGGATCTCCCAGGTCCAGCTCTGGGTACTTTATCTCACACCCCAAAGGGCAGAAAAATCTCTGGACCGCTTGAGAAACATAAGCCCAAGAGCCCCACCAGGATCTGCCTGGGAAACTCAAGCCTTAACCAAACTGGCGAGAATCCAGGAATTTACAAGCTGAGACATGCAGATCTGAAACCCCTGGTCTCACATGGAAGAAAAACCTAGACCAAAAAAGTACTGCCCTTGCCTGAGACAAGCCACAAGTCAATGAATTTGTTGTTTTTATGGTCTCAAGTCTGAGTTGTGAATTTTTTTGGTCCTCCTGCCCCCACTTCCTGAGTACTGGGATGGTTGGTATAGTCCACCCCCTCTGTTTATTGGTTGCTAAGGAGCTAACCCAGGGCTTCATGCATACTAGGTAAGCACCTTACTGACTAAGCCACATCCCAGGCTTCCCATTCTGAGTCAATGGTTCTGGAAAACCAGAGTCTTTAAAAGCTGAGGTCTTCATTTCATCCCATAAGACCAACAGAGAAGCCGGGCAGTGGTGGCTCACACCTTTAATCCCAGCATTTGGGAGGTAGAGGCAGGCGGATTTCTGAGTTCGAGGCCAGCCTGGTCTACAGAGTGAGTTCCAGAACAGCCAGGGCTACACAGAGAAATCCTGTCTCAAAAAAAAAAAAAAAAAAAAAAAAAAAAAAAAAGAAAAGAAAAGAAAAAAAGAGTATCTGGTTCCTTCATTGGAAGAATCAATTATGTTTGAAACAACTTGGGTTAGGGTATGTGCTCTCTCAGCTGTGTATCCTATGGAGTGTAAATACAGATCAAGCTGCAATATACTGTAGGGAGAGAGGGCACCAGATGGCAGAGCCATAGCAAGCATTAAGGAAGTAAAAGCAAAATATCCTATTAATAAGTTTTACATTGAAGGTTAGCAAGATGGCTCAGTAGGCAAAGGTGCTTGCTGCCAAACCTGATGACCTGAGTTCAATCCCTGAGTTCAAATCCAGGTCCTACCGGATGGAGAAAGAGAACCTACATTCTCAAGTTGTCCTCTGACCTACTTGCAGGCACCGTGGCACATGCACATGTGCTCACACACACCATTAATTTAATTAATTAATATAAAAGATCAAATTATAGCCAGGCTTGATGATATAATTCTGTAATGTCAGCACTCAGACAATGGGTAGACAGTGAACTTAAAAGGTCTGAAGATTTCAGGGGCTTATAGCTGTTTGAACTTCTTCCTGAGTAATGGGGAACCACAGAAGATAGCTGAACAGAGCAACAGCAGGGCCAGGCAGCCATACTTGGAAGGACTCCTCAGGCAGCTTCAGAGAGAACTGTTTTGATTCACAGAGAACCTACAGCTCACATATGGCAAGTACCTGGTCTGTGGGGGACAGAATCAGTACACATGCTGGTTATAGGTGAGGTGGCTCCAGGTTGGGGTGGGGAGGGGACAATGAACCAGCAGAAGCCAGAGAAAGATCTAAGACACTGAAGTTATGGGGTGTGGCTCAGTGGTGGTAGAGCACCCGCCTAGAATCCCCCAGTGAGGGGCTGGGGACAGAGAAGCAATGGCTATATCTAGGACTGGGGGTGTCTCTGAAGCGGTGATTCTCTAACAGGGGTTTACCTACATGGTCATTCTCAATGTCTCAACAGGAGGGGACACACAATCTCACACACACACATACACACACACATACACACACATACACACACATACATACACACACACACACACACACACACACACACGGATATGCACAATTCTTTTTAGGAAATTGGGAAGGGCAGGCCAGTGTAGATGAGTTTTGGTGCCCAGTATTACCATTCTGTTCCCCATAATACTGGAGATGAAACTCAGGGCTTCACACATGTCAAGTTCTTTACCACTGACCTACAAAGCTGGTTTGCTTGCTTGCTTTCTCTCTTTTTCTCTTTCTTTTCTCTCTTTCATTCTCTCCTTTCTTTCTTTTTTTTTTTTTCCCCGAGATGTTCAACTCTGTAGCTCAGGCTGGACCTGACCTCGTTCTGTAGTCAACAACAATTCAATTTGTAGTCTTCCTGTCTCAGCCTCACAAATAGCTGGAATTACAGGCCTGTTCTTGTTGTCTGTCTGTCTGTCTGTCTGTCTGTCTGTCTACTGTGGGGGAGGGGTGCACTTGTGGAGGTCTGAAGCCAACTTTCAAGAGTTAGTTCTCTCCTTCCACTATTGGGTTCCAGGGATTGAACTTGGGTCACCAGGCCTGGCAGTAAGCACCTTTACCCACTGAGCCATCCCACTGGCCCTTATTCATCACCAGTGATTAGCCTCAAAAGCATGTGCAAAAAGACAGGCTCAGAGAAGTGAAATGACTGTCCTAGCTCTGCAAAGCGTGCCTTGTTCCCTAGGCCACCGCCCACCTGGCTCCATCACCCTCCCTCCTCCCTGCCCCTCCCTGCTTCCTCCCTGCCTGCCCTCCCATCCTTCTGTTTTGTCTTTAATGAGCCGGAATCTTTGATAATAGCGGTGGGCCTTTTATGAACTAAACAAACTAAAACTGAGGGTTTTTTTCCCCTTCTCACAAAAGACCTCATTGAATAAGCAATGGGCTTTTCTGCAACTATTTTTAAAGATGGAGCTGCAGGCGAGGCAGTGTGGAAAGTCACGGAGAGCCAGTCCGCTCCTGAAGGTCACCCAGAACTCAGGGATAAGAAGCAGTGTTGGTGGCCACACTGTGGATTCCATGTACTGGGTCGTGTACACAGCCATTGCCACCATCACTTGGTCACTTGGAACAGCCATGGCAGTAGCGTCCCTCCATCTTCTATAGTGTTCCCAGTCTTGTCCCTTGGACCCCAACATTTTGTGATACATAGACAATGGTCTCCTTGTCTCCCCTGTCCCCCAAGACATTGCACTTAACTTCATAGGGCACCAAACTGGGGCTACCATTCCCACAAGCAAAGCTTTCTGGTTCAATCTGACATCTCATCCTTAGCTACTTTTTATTTGCCTTTGTGGGAGTATGTGCATGTGACTGCAGTGCTCACAGGGGCCAGAAGAGGGCACTGCATCCCTGGATCTGGAGTAGAGGAGGCCCTAGATGTGGGTCCTCTACCAGAACAGCAAGTGCTCTTAGCAGCAAAGCCATCTCCTTATCCCCTTATTTTCAACTATGTCTTAGACCTCATCTTTAGGGAAACTAAGGCCCAGAGAGGTCCACATGGCTATGTTTAGCCAAGATACCTGCCATCAAACCTGAGGATTCTCTGCTTCATTGTTCCTCTGGCTCTCAACATTGCTTGCTAGCCCACTATAAATAACTCGAAGGTTCTAGAACCTTGAAGACCTTTCTGGGTCATGCTGGTGGCTAAGTTTTTACTCAGAACTCGGTGAAGCATTCTTACTTCAGTTGCCTCAGTTCCCTGATCTGTAGATTGGGTTGATGATAACAATAGTGGCGTTAGCGTTTCCTGGTTCCTCAGCTCATAGCTCAAAGAGTAACTAAAGGGAGTTGATGGTCATATGTCGCGGCCCGAGCAAAATGTTGAGGCCCGGGCTGCCCCGCATTTGGTGGCCACTGTATCCCGGCCCAAGCTGCCGCTCCAGTCCGCGGGTCAGGGTTCAGCAAGAGAGAGAGAGTGAGGATGGACTCGAAGAATGGAGACCAGACAGAGTGTGTTTCAGTCCTGTTTATTCTTCAGTCTCTCTTCTTAGTCCAAGTCCCAAGTCTTGAGTTCCTAGTTCCTAGTTCCTAGTGCCTCCAAGTTCCAAGTTACTTCTTCCAAGTTCTCTCCCAAGTGCCTGCTTCTCTGTCTCCTCTGTCTGATTCTCTGATCTCTGTCTGATTCTCTCTCTCTCCTGTCTGATTCTCTGTTCTGTCTTCTGTCTGCCTCTTGCCTTTATATGTCTCACTTCTAAGCCATGCCTTTTGGTCACACCTTTAATCATGCCCTTAGGTCTTGTCTCTAAATCTGATCTCTACACTTCTAAGTCACACTCTTAAATTACACACCTTTAATCTCACACACCTTTAATCTCACACACCCAAGGTATCTAAACCAAGATTATCAGAGTGTGCTCAGCTGTTGTAGGCTATTGTAATCCAAGTCTCATGTCAGGGTATATGGCTCAAGATGGCTGCAAAGCTGATAACCGCTTTCTGCTAAAAGTCGGCCCCCAACAGTCACAGGGCTCAGATGGTTGTGAGCTCAGGCAGCCTGCTGGCCTTAGTTACATGGTTGTTAAGAGCACATTTTTTATTATAACATTTATTTATTTGTGTATGTGCTGGGGCACACATGAGCCACAGCACCCCTGTGAATGGCCGGGGACAGCTTGTAGTAGATCTCTCCTTCCACCATGTGAGGTTGGACTCAGGTCACCAGACTCGGTGACAAGTGCCTTTACCTGCTGAGCCATCTCACTGGCTCTTGAACCTGGATTTAAAAGAAAAAAAAAATTGTGTAGGCTAGCGTATGTATCAGTGCCGGTGTGCTGAGTGTGCTGACGTGCAAGCAGGTTAGGGTCTATGACTTCCTCTGTCCCTTTCCACCTTAGTCTTAACATAATTTTTATTATACTTTGGTTTTGTTTTCATTTACTCCGTGTGGGATGGAGGGACAGCTCATGATTAAGAGCACTGACTGCTCTTCCGGAGGTCCTGAGTTCAATTCCCAGCAACCACGTGGTGGCTCACAACCATCTGTAATGGGATCCGATGCCCTCTTCTGGAGTGTCTGTGGACACCAACAGTGTGCTCACATATATTAAATAAACAAATAGATCTTAATTTACTCCGTGTGTGTGTGTGTGTGTGTGTGTGTGTGTGTGTGTGTGTGTAAATATGCATGTCATGGTACACTTGTGACAGCCTGTGGGAGTCAGTTCTCTCCTTATACCATGTGGGTCCAGAACTCAGGTTGTCTGATAGCAAGCGCCTTTATCCAGTTAAGCTATCCAGCCTGCCCCACATTATCCTTCTTTTATCTCTCACCGAACCTGCAGCTGAAGCTTGCAGTCATGGCTAGGCAGATTGGAAAGAGAGCCTCTACCCGCTAGGGTTTTGCACGGGTCCTGGGGATCTGAACACTGGTTCTCAACAGAGCCGTCTTCCCAGCCCTTGAATCTGCTATTTCCACTGCAAAGTCCAGAAGCCTCTATTCCTCTTTTGGAGCCTTGATGCCCCCTGGTGGTCACCGAAGACCCTGCAACTCACCAACTCTTCCACTGTCGCTTCCTCCTGACTCCTCAGGGGGGCCTCAGGCAGGGGGGCTTTATGATGCCCTGAGGAGCAGCAGAGGGGAAGCCCTTCATGAGGGTTGAATCTCAACCGTGCCATCCCCAGCTCTGTGGCTTCAGTGAAATACATAGGTAAGCTAAATCATACATACATACATACATACTAATGAACAATTTATGTCTTTTAATGCAATTCCTGTGTCTCACGCAGAGTGAGGGGCAACTATGTTGAGTGCCCTCTGTGTCATTGGATCAGATAATCCCTCTTTCCTGGCATGTATCTAGAATGTGAAAGGACTCCCCTGGGAGGAAGGAAGATGTTCTAGAGAGACCCTGTGTCCACCCCACCCCCCCATTCAGTTATTAAACTCTTGAAACACTGGACTCCCAAGACTTGGAACTTCCCACTGGGAATCTAGTGCTAGGGAAAGGACAAGCTGAGGCTGGGTGCCAGGCAAGGCTTGTCTCTCATGAAGAGACTTCACACAGTCAGACCACCTAGCAGGAGAACCTTAAACTGAGAGGATGACCGAGCAGGGATGGGCGTGGCCACACCTTAGCCTCGGCTGCTTAGCTATCCATACCTCTATTAAAACTAAACTTCGTCAGGCTTCAGTTCTGACTCTTCCGGGAATGGCACTCATGTCTTTGTTTCAAGAAGTTGTTTATAACCATCTGGAAACCCTTCCTTTGTTTCAAAAAGGTTCTTTGCCTACCTATGAGTACCTGCTGTGGTTACTTTGTTCTGAACTTCCATTAAGTTCTACTCTGGTAACCCCACCTATTCTCCCCATTTGAAAACCCCCTGGAGCTAGAGAGATGCCTCATTGGTTAAGAACTCTGACTGCTCTTCCAGAGGGCCTGAGTTCAATTCCCAGCAACCACATGGTGGCTCACGACCATCTGTAATGGGGTTTGATGCCTGCTTCTGGTGTGTCTGAAGACAGCTACAGTGTACTTGTAGAGTGAAAAATTATAAAGGCCATTTTATGAAATATGTGTAGATTTTTCGCCTTACAGAACACGGAACTGAAAATAAGATTTCAGGCCTTCACATTCTAGGTGAAGGACACTTGCTGGATTACATTCCTCAAGCCTCGCCCAAGGCAGGAAGACACATTCCTGACCACAGATAAAAGATGCAGCCACCTAGGTGGGGCTATAGCAGGAAGAAGCAAAGATAGTTAATCTGAAATAGTTGGTAAATGGCAGGATAGGACACAATGGCATGGTAAAAACTACATTTTTGAGAAGAATGAGTGTGCAGAGTGATTTCACATGACTCTAGATCATTTGGGCTAGATTCCTCTGAAATGTTCCACTGTTCTTGGTTACTCCTCCCTTGGTCTTCCCAGTGCCATGTTCAAAATTTGTAAAACAACCAATCACGTGTAACCGCGAGAAAATGCAACCATTCATGTGTAAGCGCGCGAAAATGCCTTCCTCCCCCAACCCCATGCTATAAAAGACCCTTTAACCCACCACTGGGGCCAAAACCCTGCTCTTGGAGCTAAAGAGCTTGTCGTTTTGACCGCCGGCTAACTTCCCTAATAAAGCCTCTGCTGATTGCATCCAGGTATGGTTTCTTGTGATCTTTGGGTGGTCGCGATTTCCGGAGGCTTGAGGAAGGATCTCCCAAGTATGAGGGTCTTCATACTCACATACATGAAATAAATAAATCTTTTTTAATAAGAAAGGAAGGAAGGAAGAAGTATAGAGTGAAAAATTATAAAAATCATTTTATAAAATATATACAGGCCGGGCGGTGGTGGCGCACGCCTTTAATCCCAGCACTTGGGAGGCAGAGGCAGGCAGATTTCTGAGTTTGAGGCCAGCCTGGTCTACAGAGTGGGTTCCAGGACAGCCAGGGCTACACAGAGAAACCCTGTCTCAAAAAAGAAAAAAAAAAGAAAGAAAAATATATACAGGTTTTTCTTTAGGCTTTTCTTTAAAGGACATAGAAAGTTTTCTCTGAAACAAGCTAAAAATGTAGACTGGCCAGTTTCAGAAACTGGAAGAGAGGAATGCAAGTCATCTAGGTGGGGCTGAGAAACTAGTAACCACGACGACAGGGCAGCAACTGAGAAATAGTTGAGCAAGTGACATGGCAAGACCACATTTTTGAGAAGAATGAGTATACAGAGTGTTTTGCACATGACCCTGACTCACTTAGGTTGGGTTCCTCTGGAATTCTCCGCTATTTTTATGTTATATTTCCTTAGCAACCCCTCACCCCCTCCTCACTCCCCTGGTTTGTGGTTTTCCCCCTTTAAAAACCCCCTCAGCCAGCCGGTTTTTGTCAATTCAGCTCCTGTGTGGGCAAACAAATTGACTGTTGGCTGGCCAACTCTCCCTAATAAAGCCTCTGCTGATTGCATCCAGGTACAGTGTCTTGAGAGTTTTTGGGTGATTGTGACTTCCCGAGACTTGAGTGAGGATCTCCCGAGTTTGGGGGTCTTCAGAAGGAAGGAAGGAAGGAAGGAAGGAAGGAAGGAAGGAAGGAAGGAAGAGAGAGAGAGAAAGAAAGAAAGAAAGAAAGAAAGAAAGAAAGAAAGAAAGAAAGAAACTTCTTGCTTCTTGAACCCAGACTTAGGGGAAGGCAGCCCACGTACATGAATTTTTAAAAGCTTGCTTTAAGTAATTTGGCCCTATGATTTGGGTGGGTAATCTTTTCCCTCCCATCTTGAGACTCATTGGATTCATATAAAGGATGCAGTCCAAGTGGTCTAACAATGGCTGCCTCACACTAGAGAAGCAGAGAAACCTGTCTCAACAGTGCCAGTCTGGGGCTAAAGGCCTGGCCCAGTGGTATTCAGCCTTCCTCATGCTATGACCCTTTAATACGGCTTCTCATAGTGTGGTGACCCCCAACCATAAAATTATTTTGTTGCCGCTGCATAACTGTAATTTGCTACTATTTTGAATCATAATGTAAATTAAATATCTAATATGCAAGCTATCTGATATGGGACCTCTGGGAAAGGGTCATTTGAGTCCCCCAGAGAAAGGGGTCCCGACCCATAGGTTGAGAACCACTGGAGAATTCCTGGGAGCTGTTGGTCTTCAGTCCATGTCGGAATCCAGAAGAAGTTGGTTTTGATACCAGTGAAGGATGGGTTCTCCCGCTGCAAATAATCTGGTCAAGGAAATCCCTCCCATGAGTGCCCAGCAGCTTGGGGTATAGTTGATTCCAGGGGTAGTTAAGTTGACAGTGGGGATGATCCACCACACAGTCAGGAGAATGGTTGCTTGCTGGCTTGTTCTCAAGTTCAAGGTCCCCAATTCTTCCTAGCCCAGGTCTACCTTAGGGTTGTGGGGGAACCTCCCACAGTGTCCTGGGCCTTCCCATATTGATTAACAATTATGATAGTTGCATGCAGTTACGCCCAGAGGCCAATCTGATCCAGGCAATTCCCTCACCCCCCAAATGAAACTCCCTCAGATAAAGGCTGGGCTGTGTCAAGTTGACAGCTGATTATCACCAGGAGAGGCTACTTGGCTTTGCTCATGGTTGCACCCTCAATGTGGAAATCAGGAGCATTTCTCGAGTGGCTGAGAGGTAGGCTCTAACACCAAATGATTTGTTCTGTACAGAGCTACACCTTAGGTCTCTCAAGACCCAGATTTATGAGGTTTTTGCTTTTAATTTTTTTTCCATTTTCATGTGTGTTCATATATGTATTTTTTACATGCATGTGGCCAACCACACATGTGGAGGCCTACAGCCAAAGTCCAGAATCATCCTAGCTAACATGACTAGTCTCACTAACCATCTTGCAGGGCTGACAGGCGTGTTCCACCATGCCTGGATTATGAGGTTCTGTGGGTCATACATGCCAGGCAAACACAGTCAATTGTGCCACCTCAAACTCACTTGGGATGACAGCAACTGAATTACTCCAAAACACACGAGTTCAAAAGCTAGTCTTAGCTGGAAGAAGGCCATTGGGAAGTGATGTCATCTGTAGGAAGAGGAAGTCAGTGGGTGGCCCTTGGGTTTTTGGGGCAAGGAGGCATTCCATGTCTTTCTCATTTGCTTTCTAGAAATAAAAAAGCCATTCACCCTGCCATGCATTTCCCACCGTGGGTATTTGGCACCCCACCAGAGACCCAAAGCAAGACTGCACACCCAGTCTTGGACTGGAGTCTTCAAAACTCAAAGAAACCTTTACTCAATGTTGGATCCTGGGAATTTAGATTAGTACTGAAGGTTTGGGCAGTTGTTGGAGATTTGAAGGAAATGAACTGACCGGTAGTTTGGGAAACACCGTGGCTGCAGTTAACCCAGGCTATCTATGAAGGAAGTTCATACCCTGCACGCTGGCCTTCTGTGACTTCTTGAAAAGGCTTGTAGCACCCCCTGGTGTCCATTACTGGATTTGCTGGAATTCCATAGAGGAGTCAGGGTGAGATGTTTGGTAAGTAGAAGATTCCAGCTCAGAGGATATAGGTTTGGGGTAGACTGGAATCTAGTTCTGGACACAGAAGATGTGAGGAGTCAAAGAGCAAGCCAAACATAGATAGGCTCACCATGGTCTCAGGGTATAGTCTGGGCTGGACACAATATTGGGAGTCATGTCTATGAAAGTGTGTGTTTTATATCAACTTGGTACAAGGTAGAATCATCTAAGAAGAGGGAGCCACCTTGGAACAAAACGCCTCCCTAAGATTTGGCTGAAGACATGTCTATAGGATATTTTCTTAGTGATTGATAATAGAAGGGCCAGCCCATTGTGGGTGGGGCCATCCCTGGGCCGGTGGCCCTGTGTTTTATAAGAAAGCACGGTAAGCAAGCTACGAGGAGCAAGCCAGTAAACAGCATCCCTCCGTGGTCTCAGCATCAGCTCCAGCCTCCAGGTTCCCACCTTGTGTGAGTTTCCGCCAGCACTGTTTTTGACGCTGAACTGTGATGTGGGACTACGAGCAAAACAAACCCTTTCCTCCCCACGTTGCTTCTGGCCACCGTATTTCATCACAGCAATAAGCAAACCCTGACTAAGGCAGAAAGTTAACCACACCGGTCCAGTGGGCTTTCTGCGGAGGACATCTTCCAGAACAGAAAATGCAGAATAAAGATGGAAACTTGGGGTTCCAGAAGAAGAGCAAGACGGAAGTCAGAATATCTCTGACCTTGTAGGCATCTGGGGTACAGACAGGGAGGCAGAAGATCCGCCATGGCCAGGCTGTCTCACAGAGGCATGAGTAGAGCTGCCTCCTCCCCATCTGGGTTGCACCTCTTGCTTTTCCTGGAACTGGGGTCCTATACTCTACTGTTGTGCATAGGTGTCTGTATTCGTGTGTGTTTGTGGAGGCCAGAAGATGTCAGGAGTCCTTGATCTATTGCTCTCTGCCTTATTCTTTTGAGCAATGTCTCTCACTGAACCTGAAGTTGGGCTGGCTACCTCCTGTTTCCATCCTCCTGTTTCCACCCAGGGCACTTGGGTTACAGGCATGTGTGCAGCTATGCCTGGCCTCCTGCGAAGGTGAGACCTTAAACGGTTCTGTGCTAGAAGGGACTGGACATTGTAGAAGCTGACTACCATATTGTCTCTCTCACCCGTGTGAGTGTGGGCAAACATGCATGTGTAACGTTCTGTTAAGTCTTCAGGCAGGTATGGCAGCTGTGGGGGGGTGCACTGGGGATCTGTGCACCTCTTCACTCCTGGCCATGGCCAAGGCCTGGCAAAGAAAAATGCCAGATGAGACACATGACCAAGTGGACACTGCCACCTGCTGGAAACAGTAGGCAGTGTTTGGGGGTCTGGCATTTGCTGCCTTTATCTTTTGAGAATCCCACTGGCCTTTCTGTCCAACAGTAGAAAACAGGGTCCTCCACCACACCCGATGGTCCCCAGGTATCTGAGTAATAGCCCAGAGAGCTGCTGGTTTTCAAAAGAATAAAAACATAGTATTGCAACGGAAAATAATTCTGTTAAAATTCTAGTGTTTGTACAGATGTGTGTGCACATGTCCATCTATGTGAGTACTTGTGCACATGCGTGTGGAAGCTAAAGACTACACTCAGGTGTCGCTCTCTGCTCACTCTCAACTTTGTGTGTGTGTGGTTTTTTTTTTTTTTTTTTTTTTTTTGGGTTTGGTTTTTTTTTTTTTTTTTTGGTTTTTTTGGTTTTTTTGGTTTTTTTTTTTTTTTTTTTTGTGGTGGTGGTGGTTTGTTGTCTGTTTTTTGAGACAGGGTTCTTCTGAGCAGCCCTGGCTGTCCTAAAACTCCCTCTGCAAACCAGGCTGTCCTGGAATTCAGAGATCTGTCCGCCTCTGCCTCCTGAGTACTAGGATTAAAGGTGTGTGTCATCTCCACCCAGCCTACCTTGTGTTTCTTGAGACACCATCTCTTACTGGCCTAGAGACTGCTGATTCAGCTAGTGTAGCTGGCTAATGAGTGAGTCCCAAGGATCCTACTTCTGCCTCCACAGCAATGGGGTCACAAACACCTGCCACAAGGGAGGAAAGACCCTCTCTGAAAGTGGGCCAATTCCATGGAGCCATGAACCAAATTTTAAGAAGAAAAAGTGATCAGCTACTGACCTGCCACCTCATATTCCTGTTGCCATGTCTTCCCTTCTCCGAAGGACGGTCTGCCTTAGAACACCACACCCGGGTCACCCCACCTCCAGTGGGTCTCACTCAGTCCCTTTGCTGCCTCTAAACACTTATAAAGTTTGACACACAGCAGGGAAAGATACTCTGCCACACAGAGTGTGCTTGATGAAGCTTTTATTCAGGAACAATGGCAGTATGTCATGGGAATGAACGGTACAAGAGACAATACTATTTCAGCAGGATGTCCAAGGGCCAACAGTTACAGTGACAAGAGAGCTACCTTCACAGACTTTTTCGTCATTATCCAGCAGGTGCAGGCTGCCCTGGTACGCTGGGTACCTGGGTAAGCCTGGAAGCTTACATCCACACCAAAGTACTATGATTCCTTCCTTCCTTGCCTGCCTGCCTTCCTTCCTTCCTTCCTTCCTTCCTTCCTTCCTTCCTTCCTTCCTTCCTTCCTTTGAGACAGGAACTCCTATGTGGCTCTGGATGTCCAGGAACTCACTATGTAGACCAGGCCAACTGTGAACTCTGATCTGATATCTACCTGCCTTTGCCTCCCAGGTGCTGGGATTAGAGGTGTATGCCACCACGTCAGGCTTCTCCTTACCATCTTTCAAGGCATCCCCTGCTTCCTGCTTTTTTCTTCTGCTACCTTGGGAGTAACTGAGTGGGTAAGGTGTCACACCACACACAGAGAGAGAAAGGGAGAGGGAGAGAGCGTGCAGACATCAAGACTCACTAGTATACGGCTGCTATCCCAAGTCCTCACTAACTCAACCTTCCTATTTGCTCTAGTGACTTTTCCCTCGGTGGACTTTGATCTTACAGGTTTAAATGAAATAGGGTCCACTTACAAAGCATTCTAAACTCACAGGGTGTTCATTCTGCCCCCATCCCCCACCCAGCTTCCAACAAGCAGGCGGGGAACAGAATGGCCTGGTCATGGAACATGACGAAGGACAGAGGGTGAGGCGGGGCTCGGGCCACCACCTTTGAGGTCTAGTTCAAGGCCATCTCAGCAACAAGCCTTCCAGATACACAGCAAATCATCTGAGGTACTCTGTCACATCCATTCGTGCCCTTCCTTGCTGTGAGCGTGTGCATCTGAACGTGTTGTCTTTCACTATCCATCCTTAACCATCTGTGACCTCCTTCCTCGTTCCTTCTGGCTTGGGCAGAACTGCATTACCAGAGGCCTCATGAATCCCCAGTAAGCAATGGGCAAGGGGCAGCCAGACCCACTTGGGAGAGTCTTAACACAACACACCAAAGATCAGAATCCTGCTTGGTAGAGGGGGGAGGGTGACTAGGAACACCTTACAGCACTGACTAGACTGTACGGATGAATAGATGACAGCAGGGAGATGACATAGAGGGCGGATGACGTCAGCTGGGCGGACTGTACAGATCAGTGACCAGTCTGGGCAAATGGTCACACCTGTGTAAACCCCTCCTGCTCAGTAGCATAGGCCACCCTGCCCAAAGCTCCCAATGGGTGATCGGTGAATACTGAGAGGCAAGGGATGGGTTCACACATTGTAGGTTTTCACAGGTTTGTAGAGGGGTGGAAGCAGCCCGTGGTTCTCGCGGACGATTTCCATGTACTCAGACGGGCTGTCTAGAAAGAGAGACCCGCAGCACACCTGGCAGCAACACTTGATCCCAGTGGTCGCTGGGCTCTTTTAAGACATGGGGGGGAAAAGTCAAAATCAGCCACCTATGGTGAATAAAACCCCAAGGGTCGATTGCCACCCCCTGGGACCCTCCCCACCAGCAGGCTCAAACTGGAGAGTTCAGAGGAAAGGAGAGGAGTCGGATGGGTTACCAGCTAACTCAGCAATCCTACCAGTCTATCCGTGTCTCTTCTGTGCATCACTCCAAACCATAGGGTTTAGCAGGGCCCCCTCCAAGCATCCTGGTCCGCCTACCATACCCTCTCCTAGATAAGGCTCAGTGGTCTAGCCTCTATCCTACAGAGCACCTACCTCCACTATGCCCTTCTGGTTAGTAGCGCTCCGCACAGTCATGTACATGATAAAAACCAGCAACACGGTGATTAGCGTGGCACACGGGAAAGCAAAGGCAAAAGGCTGGAAACCTGGGAGTGAGAGAGGGAGGTGAGAGGGAGGTTACAGGACTGGGTAGCTGGCGGTTCATGAATAAAGGCAGGTACTGTCAAGCTTAAGGACCTGAGTTCGATCCCAGGAGTGAACACGGTAATAACAAGAGATAACTGGCTTACTGAAATTGTCCCCTGGCTTCCACATGTGTGTCCTGGCACACACAATAGCCAGGCGTTGGTGACACACACCTTTAATCCCAGCACTCAGGAGGCAGAGGTAGGCAGATCTCTGTGAGTTCAGGGCCAGCCTGGTCTATAGAACCAGTTCCAGGACAGCCAGGGCTACACACAGAGAAACCCTCTCTTGAAAAGACAAACAAAAGGAAAAAAAAAACTGCACACAACAAATAATGAGTGGTTAAAAAAACAACAACAACTGATATTGAGTGTGTGTGTGTGTGTGTGTGTGTGTGTGTGTGTGTGCGTGCGTGCATTGCATGTATTTATGAGTATGTGGATGTATTATGTGTGCAGCCATGCAGGTGCACAGATGTGTGTGCAGACACGTGTTTGAGGTGTGTATGCATATGAAACTCAGAGCAACTTCTAGTGCTGTTCCTTGGGTTCCTTTGACTTTTTGTTTGAAAGGGATCAAGCCGGTCAGGCTGGTCAGCTCCAAGGATCCGCCTGTTTCTACTTCCTAGATTTACCTGGCTTTTTACATGGACTATGAGGATAGCCTCATGTTTGCAAGGCAAGCACCTCACTGACTGAGCTGTCCCTTCAGCCCCAAATCCTGGCTCTAAGGAAGCAAGCAGGACAGAGAACACAGCCAAACCCTGCTGGAGAAAATTTTCTCTTCTGTACACAGTAAACAGGTCCACAGGAAAATCCAGGACTCAATGAAAAAGAGGCAAACTGAGGCTGAGGAGACGGCCCTGTGCTTGACCACTTGTTGTACAAGCCTGAAGACCAGAATCCAGACCCCTGGATGAACACAGTGGCTTACCTGTAATTCCAGCCATGGAAGGTGGAAAAAGGATCTCAGAGCCAACTGATACAGACACTAGCCATATTTGGTAAGCTCTGGGTTTGATTGAGAGAGCCTGCCTCGTTGAATGAGATGGAAGGGTGATCAAGAATGATTCTTCTTAGATTTCCTTTTTTTATAAATATTTAAGTGTGGGGGGGGGCATGATAGCACAATGTCCATGGAGGCCAGAAGAGTACATTGGATCCCCTGGAGCTGAAATTACAGAGGTTATAAGATCCCCGTGTGGATGCTGGGAACACAACTCAGGTCCTCGGGTGCAGGAGAAGAACGTGCTTCTAACTTCTGAGCCACCTCTCCAGTGGGACAGTGATTCTTTTTATTTTTTTTTTATGGATGTGATTGTTTTGCCTGTATGTACACACGTGTCTGGTGCCTGTGGAGGTCAGACAAGGGTGTCTCCTGGAAATGGAGTTACAGATGTTTGTGAGCTACCATGTGGGTGCTGGGAACTGAACCTGAGTCCTCTACAAGAGCAACAAGTGCTCTTAACTGATGAGCCATCTCTCCAGCCCCCCAGAGGAGGATCCTTAATATAAAACTCAGGGATCTACCTGGGCCTTTAACACACACACACACACACACACACACACACACGAAGGAAAATAAATAAAATGAAATGTGAGAACCGTTAAAAACATACTCAAGGGGACTGGAGAGATGGTTCAGGAGTTAAGAGCACCAACTGCTCTTCTAGAGGTCCTGAGTTCAATTCCCAGCAACCACACGGTGGCTCACAACCACCTGTAATGGGATCCTATGGCCTCTTCTGGTGTGTCTGAAGACAGTCACGGTGTACTCACATACATAAAATAAATAAATCTCAAAGAAAACTTGGGACAAGCCTCCTTCAGTACCTGTGGCTCCTCCCAGCTCTCCCAGCATCCCTTAGTGCCAGTGATTCCTCCCAGCACTTCTAGCCCCGCCTTCTACCCTAAACCTTTCTTTCCCAAGGGCTTCTGCTTCTCTTACCCCAGCCTAATCCCTATATAACAGCCGTTTTGGCTACACCTGTCTCTTGGTCTCTTGACCCAGGCCACCTCTCTTGGTCACCTGCTCCTTTCTTGTTGTCTCTCCCTCCTTCTATCTCCTTCACGGTCGGGATTAGCCTGCTGCCCATGTTCAGCCCAGAGTCCTGCCTCTGCCGGCTTTCTCTCTTGTATCTATAGTAAAAATCTTACCCCTACTTTCTCTTTATTATTTTTGCTTTCATTCAATAGTATCTTCTTCAGGGCAGGTAAATTCCCCACCCCCGCTGTGTGGACCAGCGTCAGTGACTAGTTAGTAAGAGTGAATCTGTGTCTGCAAAGTCTACACCATGAATGTGGGAAGAATCCCTGTGACGGTTAGTTATTGTGTCAACTGGACTGTATTGTAAGGTGTGCAAAGCACATCTCTCTGGGTGTTTCCATAGATGATTAGCTCCTGAGTGCTCTGGTTAATCTCCTGATAGTCGTAAGTGTGTGGGAAACGGTGCGAGGGAGGGGCTCTGAAAATGTGATGGATAACCTGGGAAAACAGTTTCAGTTGAAGTATGATCTACATCAGGCTGGCCCACAGCATGACTGTGTCTTGATTCTTAATTTTTTTAAAAAATTATTTATTTTATGTGTGTGAGTACACTGTGACTGTCTTCAGACACACACCAGAAGAGGGCATCAGATCCCATTACAGATGGTTGTGAGGCACCATGTGGTTGCTGGGAATTGAACTCAGGACCTCTGGAAGAGCAGTCAGTGCTCTTAACTGCTGAGCCATCTCTCCAGCTCCCAAGTTGCTTTTCATCAGGATTTTATCACAGCAACAGAGATGGAAGTAGGCTGTGATGTCACCAAGGACATGAGAACTGTCTTTTGTTCTGGCACCTTCTTGTATCTCCTTTGCCTACTTCCTGTCAGCCATGATGTAAGCTACCTTTTTCTCTGATTCCCATCCACTGTGAAGCTCCTTGGTCACCCACTCCCACCCATGTTTTGCCCATGTTCATGGAGCTGAGCAGATTATGGGATAAACTCTCAGAATCCTTCCTCTCAAAACAATGCCAGTTGTTTGGTCAGAAATTTGGTTGACAATGATGTAGAAATAATTAGTATAGCCCCCTTCTAACCAGTGCTGTGTCTCTGCCTCAGCTTCCTACCACATGGTGGTTCTGGCCTCACCCACAAAGGCTCTTCCTAAAGAAAGTATGGTGGGGTGGAGAGAGGTCAGTAGTCGTGGGTTCAAATTCTGCCTCTGACCAAGCTATGTGATGCTCATGCTGACCTGAGGCTACCAAGGGAAGGTGAATAGGGATATGAATGCGCTGACTCTGCAGGTGACTGCTTTTCCTACAACAGCTTGAGGCTGCTTCCTGAGAAAAGGTGGGATGAATGAGTGAGTGAGTGTGAGCAGATGTACCCCCTGTGCACGCATGTTGTGGAGGTCAGAGGTTAACATCAGGAGTCTTATCAGATTGCTCTGTATACCCCCCCCCAACCTTGTTTTTTGGTGTGTTTGCTTGTTTGGACTTACTTTTTAATTGCATTTATTTATTATTTATTTATCTACTTATTGTTGGTGTGTGTGTGTGTGTGTGTGTGTGTGTGTGTACATGTGTATGTAGGTCAGAGAACAATTTTATAGAGTTAGTTTTCTCTTTCTCACTGTGTCCCTCCTGGGGATAGAATTCAGATTGTCAGGCTTAATGGCAAGCACCTTTACCCACTGAGCCATCTTGTCAGCCCATTTTGGGGGAGTTGTTCATTTAAGACAAGGTTCCACTTGGTAGTCCTGGCTGGTCTGGAACTTCAGCATAAACAAAGCTCTGCCTGCCTCTGCCTCCAAAACACTGAAATTGTAGGTATGCCCCCCAACACCCAGCTTTTACCTCATTTTCTTTAGACAGGGTTTCTTACTGAGCTCACCAATTTGGCTAGACTGGCATGCTGGGGAACCCTAGGAATCCTCTAGTCTCCACATTCATGCCTCTAGTACCTCTTTTAATTTTTTTTTTTTATGTGTATGGTTGTTTTCCCTGTGCAATATGTCCATGCAGTGCCTGCAGAATCCAGAAGAAAACATCAGATCTCCTGGAACTGGAGTCCCAGATAGCTGTGAGCTGCCACGTGGGTGCCAGGAATTGAATTGTTGGTAGAGTGTTAAGGATTACATTGGCAGAGTTTGTTGGTGGTACTGGAGTGGGTAGAGTATTTTAGTGGAGGTAATGAAGTCATAGAGTGTAGGGGGTGTTATCGATGGCATTTGGTGGTAGCACTGGTGTTGGTGAAGTATTGGTGGTGGGTCATGCAATGGTGGCACACACTTTTAATCCCAGCTCTCAGGAGGCAGAGGCAGGCAGACCTCTGTGAGTTTGAGGCCAGCCTGGTCTATAGAGTGAGTTCTGGACAGTCTCCACAGTGAGACCCTGTCTCAAGCCACCACCCCCCAAAAGTGTTGGTGGTGGTATTAATGGAATCTGGTGGTGGTATAAAAGTCAGTAGAGTGTTAGGGCACCATCACAGTTTGCTAGTGGTGCCTAGATTGGCAGAGTGTTAAGGATGATCCTGATGGTGTTTAGTGCTGGTGCTAAAGTTGACAGAGTGCCGGAGACAGTACTAGTGGAGTTGGTGGTGGGGCTGAAGTGGTAGAGTCCCACTAATGGTATTGATGGAGTTTGCTGTTGGTACTAAGGTGGGCAAAGTGTTCAGAATAATCATGGCGGAGTTGGTGCTGAGAGGTGGAGTGTTGACTGTTGGAATCTGGTGGTGGTTGGCAGAGTGTGGATGATGGTGGCCTTAGCATTTGGTCATTGAAATGTGAATTGTTCCTTTACCCAGGAGAACAACTTACAACCTTAGTGCTGATAGGGTTGGTCTTGATAACCTTGGTAGGATCAGCTGGTCACCAGAAGTGATGGCAGGGTTTTGATACCTGCATGGCACTGCACAGAAGGCAATGTGTCACTTACTGGAGGGCCACACCTGAATCCTGTGGTACTGGTGAGCCTTGCTGATAGCATTCTCAGCACGGAAGATGAAGCAGTAGTCCCCGGGGTCCTGGAAGAGGTGGGTCAGGTTAAAAGATGTCCGGGTCACCAGCACAGGGTGGCACTCTCTGTCCTCCAGTGGGAGACACTGCGGTTTGAGGCCCCAGCACACATGCAGAGGTGGGCTACAAAAGAACAGATTCACATTTTTAGAAACACATGGTAAGGAGCAGGAACCCAGACTAAGCCCAGGGAAGCTGGGTACTAGCCTGCCCTGTTCTGTGCGACAGTTCAGAGTCCATCTATCACTTTAGTGGGACTTAGAATCACCATGGAAACAAACCTCAGAGCATGTCTGTGCCAGGGATTTTAGGCTAGGTTAATTAAGGTGGGAAGACCCACCCTGACTGTAGGGAGCACCATTCAGTGTGTTGTAGTCCTGGATTAAGAAAAAAGCAAAAGCAAGCAGAGAATCCACATCCATCACTCTGCTTTCTGACTGGACGTCATGTGACCAGCCATTTAAAAATCCTTCTGCTATGCCTCCCTCTTGTAAATATTAATCTCAGTTGGGGGTTTCTATCCTGCCTTAGGTCATTCAGTTCCCTGATAAAACAAATACAACTTTTCTATTTATAATAAACCCTATTATAACTAGAGCTGGGCAGATATCTTCCTAAGATGTTATAATCTATCTTCCTATCCACAGTCCCAAGTTCTAACTCACCATGTTCTGTCTGGGCAGCTCTTAACTCCAATCGGCCAGCCCTCATGGCCATGTTTTCATGACTCAGCTAACCCATGGTGGCAACTCCTCCTTCCACCTTCTTCTCTTCTTTTGTGGTCCTGCCTCAGGCCCCAAGCCTGGGAACCGAAAGCCACCTATCTTTCTTCTGCCCATCATTATTCAACCAATAGTTTTAAATTAAGGAACAAGTCCACATAGCATTACTTGAAGTATGTGTGGATTCTCTTGTCCCTGGGGACAACCAGGCCTTGGGGGCCAGTATTTAGCATTACAATACATAGCAAAAGAACAAACCCCAACAATTCCCCCCTTTTTTTTTTGTCTATATAAAAAAGGCTCTTTCTTTTCTTCTTTCCCTTTCTTTTCTTTTTTCTTCTTTTTGAGACAGGATTTATCAGTATAGCCCTGGCTGTCCTGGAACTCCCTCTGTAGACAGGCTGGCCTTGAACTCAGAAATCCGCCTACCTCTGCCTCCCAAGTGATGGGATTAAAGGCGTGCACCACCACTGCCCGGCGGCTCTTTCTCTTATAATAATAAACAACATACAATAGGAACAATTATGAAGTTATAAAAATTATTAAGAGATGCATTTTAAAAGTCCAGTTTAGCCAGGCAGTGGTGGCACGCCTTTAATCCCAGCACTTGGGAGGCAGAGGCAGGTGGATTTCTGAGTTTGAGGCCAGCATGGTCTACAGAGTGAGTTCCAAGACAGCCAGGGCTACACAGAGAAACCCTGTCTCAAAAAAAAAAAAAAAAAAAAAAAAAAAAAGTCCAGTTTATTTGTATTCAGCAACTCAGGTTTTTTTATTTCTATCCTATCTTGGTGAGTTTGGGGTTCTGCATTTAAATCAATTTCTTCTTAAGTCCTAAACAACTTAAGCTTCATTGTGAGACTATAACTCCATCTGAGACCCGAGGAAGAATAAATATTACCTGAGAATGCAGGAACACAGTTTCCAAAATTATAGAAATGACAGAGACAGCTGACTGCCTGGACAGTCCCCAAAACCGTCTCTATAACTTTGGAGCATCTGTTCTTCAACCTACTGAATATCTGACAGACCTTTTGTGACTCAGGAATTATGAAGGACTAGCTTACCCTGTCTTGACAAAGCTTGGCAGTCGATTTCCCTGCGTTCGTCTGTCCTTTTTGGACAACATATTGTCTGCAGATAAATTTAGGGCATTTTTTTTTTCCCCAGTGGCTAGCTTGCCACAATGCCCAGTGGCTAGCTTGCCACAACTGAAGCAACTCCATATGGAGGTTATTGATGTTCATCATCTTCTTTGAAACAGAATGGGGCACTGTCAGGAGCTGTCTCAGTCAAAAGATCCTTTAATAATGAAATAATTGTAAATGCTATATTTGGTGGCTCTTTGAGGTTTTTGAACAGCATCTATCATAGCATATCTGAACAAGCAAATGTTACTGTCTTCAGCTACTTAGTATCTATGTAACTAAGGATGTATATTTCTGTGATAATCCAGATTAGTATCTAACATGACCATGAGTAATTTGCAATACTTAATTATCCTAAACCATTTGTAATAGCAGCTATTAAAAGGGATGGGACTAAACCTTGTATTATTAAACCTTGTATTATTAAATGCATAGGCATAATATCTATGTAAGTGTTGAAACATACATACAGAATAGTACCATCTTCCCTCCAGGCTCTTTAAGGGACAGAGCAGGCTCTATGGCATCATTGGTAGTGTAGAGAAGCCACAGAACACCCATAAAATACTCTGGGGGTTCACTCACCTCCCGAAGAAGTTCAGATTCATTGTCAGCTTTTGGAATGTCTGCATGAGGGTGGGCCCGGAAATCTGGATGCCTTGAAGTGACTCTGTAAGGAAAGAGGAACCCATTAGATCCAGTGGCAGAGGATTGACACAAGGTACACAGCCCCTTAGGCTGCATGGCCACCTCTGTGTCCTTGCCTCTGTTCATGGTGCTGGCTCAGAGGGTGGCAACTGGAGAAGCAAGCAAGAGCCAATTCTCTCACCCACTGGCACTATGCCACTGACTATGCCACAAGAAAAGCACCAGCCATCACCAAAGGCAAGGAAATCCTCACAAGGCCTGGAGAGACACCTCATCTAGTATCCTAATTAATTAACTCTGTCAACTTGACACATCCTAGAGTCAAGTTGATAAGAGAGTCTCAATTGAGGAATTGCCTGGATTCAGATTGGCCTGTGAACATGTCAGTGATGGATTATCTTGATTCCTAATTGATGTGGGAAGACCCAGCCCACTGTGGGCGGTACCATTCTCTAGACAGGCAGTCCTGGGCTGTATAGGAAGGCTAGCTGAGCATGAGGTGGCAAGTGAGCTGACACAAAGCAGTCTCCTATTGTTCCTGCTGTACTTCCCTGACACGATTCCCTGGTTGCAGGCAACGTGTTGTGGACTAGCAAGCAGTTCTGCCTTCAGGTTCCAGCCTTGAGTTCTTGCCCTGACTTCTCTCAGGGAGAGAGCCTAAGACAGAGAAAACTTTTCCTCCCCTGCGTGGCTTTTGGTGAGTGTTTTTATCTCAGCCACAGAGATCAAAATAGAACAGTTGGTAAAGACTAGACCAAAATTCCACCCTCAGCACCTTGTAAAGTACCAGGTACGGTGACACCTGCTTGAAATCCCAGAGCTGGGAAAATAGAGATGTGTGCATCCCTGAGAGTCACTGGCTAGCCAGACAAGCTCACTAGGTGAGTTCCAGGCCAGTAAGAAACACTTGTTTCAAAAGAATGTTGTTGAACCAGGTCAGGTGGCTCCTCCCTTTTGTCCTAGCACTTGGAGACAGAGGCAGGGGGATCTCTGTGAGTTCCAGGCCAGTCAGGACTACACTGTCAAAAACAATTATTAATTTTTAAACGGTAGATTGGCATCTAAAAACTCAATGTTTTCCCCCCTGACCTCCACATGCAAATGCACACGTGTGCATACCCACCTGTACACATGTGTTAAGTATGGGTTCAGGTGCATGTGAGCCTGAACCCAGACCCTCACCCCCACATACACACACATACAAAGGTAGGTAGAGAGAGGCTTCCCACCCTCTATTTAGTCAGCTTTGACCTGAACTTTATTGACTGGGGAACAAGGAACATCAAGGACTAGCTCCCCTGTGGCAGGTGTCAGATCAAGCTCAGGCTCTGGGGGCAGGGTAGCCTGAACTCAAATGCCAGAGAGTGGCTGCCTGTGGCCTTTGGCAGACTCTCTGAAGCAGACATGAGAACATCCCTTAAAGAGTAGCCCGATGCTAGCCTGGCATCACCTGGATCTGGAAGGAATGTTGTTTAGGACTCCTCGGGTATAGCCAATCAGACAGGAGACCTACCCCGCAGATTTAAAGATGCTGAGAAGTCGCCGGTCTTCTGTATGATGCCCTTCGTGGTGTCTGGCTCTATCTGCTCCCATTCTGCCACCACCCTGACTTTCACCGTGAAGGTTCCAGGGCTCGAATAGTTGTAATACACCACAGAGTTGTCAGTTATCAACAAGGTCCTATGAGATGACACAGAGAAGGGACAGAGACATCCCTGTTTCCCCTTTCGGCAATTTGGAAGTCACTCCAACAAGGCATCATGGAAACGCCTGTAATGACTTGGGAAGCTGAGGCAGGAGGATTTCAAGTTCAAGACCAGTCTGAGCTATACAGACAAGCTCGGTCTCAAAAATCAAAACAAAGATTCATAGCTCTTAAATTTGAATTTGTTGGTTCTAGCTTTCTATGTTTCTGTTTGTTTGATTTTGTCTTTTGAGGGGGAGTCTTATGAGCCTGGGACTTGCTCTGTAGTCCAGGATGACCACATGACCACGTTCTGATCTTCCCACCCACACCTCTAGAATGACAGACTTGTGCCATCATACTAGGCTTGCATTCTTTCTCAGGGTTGGAAAGATCTCTCAGTGGTTAAAAACATACACTGCTCCTATAGAGGACCGTGTTCAGTTGGTTCCCATAACCCATGTTGGGCAGTTCACAACCACTTATAACTCCAACCCTGGGGCATCTGTCACCCTCCTCTGGCTTCCATGGGCACCTGGCACACATATGCACATATCCATACGGAGACATGTACACACATTCACATGATTAAAAAGAATAAAAAACAAACCTTGAAAAAAAAAAACAAAAGAAAAAGAAAAAAAAACAAGGCGGGGCAGTGGTGGTACACACCTTTAATCCCAGGACTCAGGAGGCAGAGGAAGGCAGATGAATCTCTGAGTTTGAGGCCAGCCTGGTCTACAGAACAAGTTCCAAGACAGCCAGGGCTACAAAGAGAAGCCCTGTGTTGAAAAACGGGGAGGGGAAGGAGAAGAACAATTAAAACTACAAATTTGAGAGAAAAAGAAAACAAAACAAAACTACAAATTTGAAGTTAGTAAAATGGCTCAGTGGATAAAGGTACTTGGTACCAAGCCTAATATCCTGATTTGATTGGTCCCCAGGGTTCTTGTGGTGCAAAGAGAAATTGCCCTCTGACCTTGGCACACTGAGAGAGACAGAGAGAAGGAATTTTTTTTTTTTTTTAGAAGAGTAAATAGCTGGTCATGGTGGCCCACACCTCTAATCCTCCAGAGGTGCCTGGTCTGTTTAATGAGTTCTAGGGCAGTTCAGGTTACCTACGGAGACACTGCAGGGGGCTGGGGGGAGGGGCAGGAAGGAAGGGAGAAGGGGAAAAAGGGAGAGAGAAGGGGGCGGGGCGGGGAATAAATGCATACCCGTCTCCAAAGTCCCATCGGTAGAAGAAGGAAGCCGACTTGAAGAAGTCACTCGGGTCATGGAGAAGAAAGGACAGCCTAAGACTTTTCTTGGTGATGTACGAGTTCGGCCAAGACAGGGAGGTGTTTTGGGTAACGACTATGTTTCCCACAAGGGACTCTGCGAAAGACCAAGGGAGAGTGAGTTCACCAAGGTACAAGGTAGAAAGAGCCTGAGTTCACCTTGAGCTGGTGCAGACCAGCCTCTCCCTGGCTCAGCCTCCTCGTGCCGTCAGAATCGTGTGCAGTGGGGGACCCACCACTGAGATGTCCTAGTCGCCCCCTGCTGGCGGTGACTCGCAGCAGGTGTTAGTTCTCAACCAGTGCCTGCGCCCCCACCTCCCTTTCACAGGGATACCCGCCAGGAAGAAACACACAGGCTGTCGCAGGACAGGATGCCCACACTTGTAATTCTAGTACCTGGGAGGCTGGGGCAGGAGGATCAAGAGTCCAAGGCCCTTCTTGGCTCCACAATGAGTTAGAGGTTAGCCTGGGGTAACAAGGGACCTCATCTCAAAGCAAACAAATTTGCTTCAGAATTAAACGCATACAGACATTTTTGTTATTGGGCTCTAAGCAATAGGGCCTAACGATTACTTAATAAGCTGTAACCAGACACTGAAAGGCGTAAGGAGAGAAGTTAGAGGATGCAGGAGGAGCTGGGATGTAGCTCAGTAGGGAAGCAGTTGCCTAACACTCAGGATGTCCATCCCCAACACCAAAGGTGGAAGGGAAAAAGGTTGGGGTAGAGCTTGGAACTCAATGGTTCAGAGCACGTTCTACTCTGTAGCTGTAGCTTTGAGGTATCTGGTGCCCTCTTCTGGACTCCATGGCAACTGCACCCATTTACACTAGCAGAGTATACGGGTTACATAATTCTGTGTTTGCTTTTCTTTCTATATCATTTTGCAAGCATGCGCATTTTCGCTCAGGGCATTATAAACTCACTGTAAGGGTCCTGATTAACAATTCCATGAACTGGAGCTATTGAGATGGCTCTTACCATCTCAATAGGTAAAGTCACCTACCATCAAGGCTGACGATATGAGTTCAATCCCCAGGTCCTACATAGTAGAAAGAGAAAATCAACTCCTGCAAGTTGTCCTCTGACCTCCACATGGACACCACGGCACAGGTACCCATGTGCATGTACACCCTCACTAAATAAATAAATAAAAAGTAAATGTAGTAAAAGAAATTTAAATAGTTCCATAAATTAGCTGTGTGTCATAGGATATGCCTGTATTTGTAGCACTGAGGAGGCTGAGGCAAGAGGACCTTCTTGAGTTCAAAGCCACCCTGGGCTCTACAGAAAGACTTCCTCCCACCCCTAACTCCCCCAAAAAAGGAACATAGATTGCTAGGCGCAGTGTCACACAGCTTTAATCCCAGCACACGGGAGGCAGAAGCAGGTGGATCTCTGTGAGTTCAAGACCAGCCTGGTCTACAAAGTGAATTTCAGGACAGCCAGGGATACATAGGGAAACCCTGTCTTGAAAAACAAAAAGGATACAAATTAGTGTCTTTAGTGCCCTAACAGTTGTGTGTTTGATTTATTTGTATCTTTGGGTTGTTTGCTATTGTCATCTTGTGTATAAATCATTGCCTAAATGAAGGCTTACTTCCTGAATGCAAATTCACTTCCACTGTAAACCCCAGGTGGCTGCAAGATCTGAACTCTGGTCCTCTGCAAGAGCCACAAGTGCCCTTAACTACTGAGCAGTTTCTCCTTATTTTACTTTATTTTTTTTATATGTATGAGTGTTTTTGCCTGTGTGTGTGCCTGCTGCCTTAGGAGGTCAGAATCACCTGGGGCTAGAGTACAGGCAGTTGTGAGCTGCCATGTAGGTGCAGGAAATTGAATCAGGGTTGTCTTGGAGAACAGCCAGTGCTCTTAACCACTGAGCCAACTCTCCAGCCCTTCGTCATTTTCAACAAAACGTTTTGATTACATTTATCTATTTATTTAGTGTGTGTATGTGTCTGTCTGTCTGTCTGTCTGTCTGCACTCATGTTGTGATGTGTGTGTTGAAGTCAGAGAATACCTGGCAGGAGTGGATCCTCTCCATCACGTGGGTCCTGGGGATCGAACTCAGGCTGTCAGGCTTTGCAGCAAGCACCTTCACCTGCTGAGCCATCTTGCCAACCCGATTTTCTAATTCTTTTTAACTTAACGAACAAACAAGAAAGAATCTATGCCTGCAATTCGCATCTCTTTGATGACTGTCAGCTATCAAGGCTGGATATTTTTCTCTGCACAAAGAGCTTGGTAACAGAGGAAATGGCTCAGTTGGTGAAGTGCTTTTCATGTCTTGAAAGCATGAGAACCTGAATTTGATCCCAAGAACCCAGATTTTTTTTTTTTTAAAGGTACATTATGATGGTGGATAACATTTGTAATCTCTATGCTGGGGCTTACTGGCCAGCCAGCTTAGTCTAATTAGTGAGCTCCAGGCCAGTGAGAGGTCCTGTCAAGAAAAAAAAAAAAAATGTGGATGCTGCCTGAAGAACCCCAGAGGCTATCTTCTGGTATAGAAGCACATTGGTAAGTATGTGCATATGTGCACATGTGCACACACACACAAGAACATGTACACACATACATACAAGCACAAGATTTGAAGGCAGGCCTGGTGTTACAGCTCAGCTGGAAGCATATGCCTTCCCCCCTTACCCACCCAACTCCCCCACCCCCACCCCCAGTGTTTGAGGCCCTCCCTGGGTTGCACACATGAAAGAGCTTGAAAGCAAACAGGTAAACAAGAAAGGCCCTCAGAGATCCTCACCTTTAATGGGGAGGACTAGAGTACTCCTGGCTAATGGCTTGCACATCCAGCAGTCGAGAGCAGTGACCCAGACAGAGACTGGGAAGTCCCCAGGCACGCTGCCCAACACACGGATGGTCGAGGTTAGATTCTTCTCAGTCTTGGCAGTGAGTGTCAGAGGTGTGTGGATCCAGTGGAAACGGTAGAGGTGGTTATCTGCAGGCAGGAGCAGGCTGCCATTGTCCTTGACCATCAGGCTGGCTGAGATGGTCACTTCGGTGCCCACGGTAGCAGGGCCATCAGTAGTAAGACTAAGATTATAGAGACCTAGGAGACACATGCGGGCCAGGGTTCAGGAAGGTGACAGGAATCCTTCCAATATCTTTCCAATCATCAATTAAGCATTCTGTCTCTGTCACCACAGCTGCAAATGTTTAACAAGGATGTGGGGTTACTGGTCAATCTTCAGCAAGCACAGAGTATTTCTGTTTGCTCAGAGCTCCTTTTGCTCTCTCTTCACTTGTCAAGATATAAAGAGCTTGCTTGGGCTGGAGGGCAGGGCTGGGGTGGGGACTGGGGCCATAGCTTAGCAGGTAGAGTGCTTGCCTGGAGTGAATGGAGCTCTGGGTTTCATCCATTTTATTCCACAAACCAGGGTGGCACACACCTGTAATCCTAGCACTCAGAAGATAGAAATGGGAAGTCCAGTAGTTCAAGGCCATCCTCAGCCACACAGTGAATTTTATAGGTTAGCCTGTGCTATACAAGCCTAATTTTTGTGTTGTTTTGTTTTTAAATAAAATAACAAAAGAAAGAAAGAAAAAAAGAAAGAAAAATAATAATACAGCCAGCAGTCCCAAGCTTCAGCAACGGGCCTCTGGCTTTCTCTTTCTAGGCACACGCGCCTCGTTGACATCTTCACTCTATCCCATTTCAAGGGGTCCCATGTGCAATCGTCTGAATTTCTGCCCCATCCTGGCCCTGACTAAGCACACCCCACCTCTTGTTGCCCAGACAGACTTCCAGCAGGTGATCTAATAGGGTGGGGTCTAGATACACATCTGGGAAACTTCCACCGGGAAGCCAGCCACTTTAACTTCTTGCAGTTTCAGGAGGAGCACAGTGGTAAGCGCTTTTAATTCCAAGACTGGCTGAGGTAGCTGGGTCTCTGAGAGTTTGTGGGCAGCTTGGTTTACATAATGAGTTCTAGGCTAGCCAGGGCTACATAGTGAGACCCTGTCTTTAAAAAAAAAAAAAAAAAATTGAAACAATTTCCACTTCCCAGAATGCTTTGGTCCTCTGACGTCAGAGCCTTGGTATATGGTGGCTCAGTGGCGGCACTTGCTGCCAAGCCTGACTCCCTGAGTTTGATCCCTGGGTACGCAAACACTCTACTGTAAACAAATCTAACAAGAAAAGGAAAGCCTTTTCCACCTCATGATGCATAGTAAGACTTTCAGGAAGCTCTCCTGTGCCTTGATCCCTCAGTGATGACAGGCTGGGGACACCACTGTCACTGACCCACCAGCAACAAAATGAAGATTTCTCCTTCTTGCCCACCGTACTTGTCATTCCCAGAAAACAAAGGTCATATGCGTCTCTATTGTGTACAGACAAGTGCTTAATATGTAATGAGGAGCTGGGGACACAGCTCAGTGGGTGAGAGTGGTTGCTGCAGAGGCATGAGAACCTGAGTTCAAGTCCTCAGACCCACTTTAAAAGCCAGGCATGGCCAGTCAGTGGTGGCACAGGCCTTTACTCTCACTCAGCACTCAGGAGGCAGAGGTAAAGGCAGACAGATCGCTTGAGTTCAAGGCCAGCCTGGTCTACAGAGTGAGTTCTAGGACACCAGGATAACCAGGGCTACATAGAGAAACCCTATCTTAAAAAACCAAAACCAAGCCGGGCAGTGGTGGCGCATGCCTTTAATCCCAGCACTTGGGAGGCAGAGGCAGGTGAATTTCTGAGTTCGAGGCCAGCCTGGTCTACAGAGTGAGTGCCAGGACAGCCAGGGCTACACAGAGAAACCCTGTCTCGAAACAAAGAGGCCAGGCATGGTGATGTACACTTGTCCTTGTACTTGGGTGGCAGGGACAGGAGGCTCTCTGGAGCTGGCTGACCTGTCTGTCTAATGGTCTCAGCAAGCTCCATTCTGTATTGTTTAAATTAGACTAAAACCAAGAAACAGGTCTCAAGTTCACATAAGCAAAATCCCAAGTGTTTAATCCCAATCATATGTTTTTATTGGTCACTATGAGGCAGTGCCTGAGGTGGAGAGAATCTGAGGAAGAGATCCGAGGTCAGCCTCTCACCTGCATGCATGAGCACCGTGGAGCATACCTGTGAACACACACACACACACACACACACACACACACACACACACTGAATGGCAACTGTTTGGTGGTACTTCTGAGCCACGTGACTCCTGGAGTGGAAGATGTAGCATAAGGTCCCCCTGGCACTGTCGCAGAAGACTGCTCATTAAGGGGTTACTGACTGAACCCCTTCTGTGTGCCCCACACCCACGGGTACTGAGGTTACCCATAACTGAAGGATATGATCCCTCTCTGAGAGGGTTCACAGGGTACCGGCTGGAGTCTTCAGCAAAACCAGGAGAGGAATCCATCTGCAAATATGTCCCCTGCCCTCGTTTACCTCACAATCCCCATTGGGGACTTGGGCTTCAGTATTTTCTGTTCCTCGGCCCCGTGACCCTATTACGAATCCTTTCCTTCAAATTTATTTAAGTTATAAAGCTGTTTGAGACAAGATGCTAAAGGCACAGGCCACTGCCTCCGCCCAGAATGCCATGGGGTTGAGGGGTAATATTGTCAACATGGTGGGACTGGGTTTAGTTTTGATTTTGAGACAAGATCTCTATGTAGTCCTGACTGTCCTGGAACAACTGGTGTAGACGGAGCTGGTCTTGAACTCACAGAGATGCAGTTATATCAGTTGCCATGACTCCTGCTGCCATGTCCTCCTTCCCTGACTGTACTTTTGAATTGTGAGCTGAAACAAACCCTTCCTTCCTTAATCGGCTTTTGTCAGGTATTTTACACTTATCTATTTACCGTGTGTGTGTGTGTGTGTGTGTGTGTGTGTGTGTGTGTGTGTGTGTGTGTGGGCGCGCTCGCGGGGGTGTGGGGGAGCGTGCGGGAGCGCCGCGCACGAGTCTGTACACATGCATGTGTGTGCATGTAGCAGGGGGTCAGGTTTTTCCATCTAATATATGGGTTCCAGGAATCAAATTCTCACATCTTCAGCCTAGGCAGTAAAAGCCTTTTGTCATAGCATATAACACCCAGACAAGTATGTAACACAAAAGGCACTGGGTGCTATTGTTATTCTCCGGGGCTATTATCCCTCCCTTTTGTGGGCAGGCAGCGTCTTCCTTTTCTCGAGGGCTCTCGAATCTTCTCCCACCCCCCACCTTCCCTCCTCCCACTCGAGTTGAGGAGGAACAAGGACCAGAGCGAGGCTCTAAGGTGGCAGAGACTAAGCCGCATGTTAATTGCCATCCTGCATCTGCAGTGAGATCGGGCTGACGCAGATCTGTTGCCATGGAAACGGAACTGCTGGCTGGAGAAGAAGGAAGGCCCCTGCTGACGATGTCGTTGAAAATGGTTGCCAAGCTCCTAAGAACTCCCACCCCCCTGCCTGGAGGAGACCACAATGGTTTTAAAAAACAGAAGCTGGGCTAGAGAGATAGCTTGGTGGTTAAGAGCCCTTGTAGTCCTTTCAAAGGCTATGTTCCTGGCGACTACTATGGACAGCTGACACCTGTCTGTGACTCCAGGTCCTGGGGATCCAATGCTCTCCTCCAGCTTTTCCAGGCATGCACACACATGTGAACATTACATCCACATAGGTGTGCATCCACACAAATAGAACAAATTTAAAAATTAAAAATAAATTAAAAAGAGAAGCTGCACCAGGCATGATGGGGTGATGTTTTTAATGTGCTTGAGAGAGAGCTATGCAGAACTCTGTTGAGTTCAAGGCTAGCTTGGTCTGCATAAACAAATTCCATGCCAGTTGGGGCCTATAATCCCACAACTATGGAGGTAGAAGCTGGAGGATTAGAAGTTCAAGGTCATCCTTGGCTGTATGTGTTTGAGAATAGTCTCTGAGGTTACATGAGACCCTGTCGTTTTAAAAAGGGGGAGATCTGGATCCCTTTCAAGGTGACACTACCCTTCTTCCTCTGGGCCTTTGGGAAGTGTCCAGGACATCCAGGCTAAAGTGGACAGTGAAGATGACTGCCACGTGAGACTGAAGGAACCAGGCCCAGTGTATCCCCTGCTACTGTGCTCATCTGAGCTCAGCTCTCCTGTTTGGGAGCCTAGATGAACATACAGCCTAGGAATACAGAGCACAACCACCCAGCAAGGGCTTGGGGGCACCCCAAATACCCTCAAGTGACTTAGAACTACATGTGCCAACAACAGAGACAACTGCCTCAAAAGCATGGCCTCAGTTTCCCTACATGGTTTCTGGGCTCCATTGTTTTCCCATGATACATGTAGAACATTCTAGAAAATGATTACTGTGGCCTTTTTATATAGCATGTGTAGGCAGCCAAAAAACATTTGCCAAACACACCTGTGATGGTCTAAATAACTCAAAAATCAACCTGCCTCTGCCCCCTAAGTGCTGGGATTAAAGAGGTGTTATGAGGAGAATAAGGAGTTCAAGGCCATCCTTAGCTACATAGTGAGTTCTAGGCCATCCTAGACTACATAAGACCCCCATCTCAAAAACAAACAAACAAACAAAAACCAAAATGCTACTGGATTGGTGACATATGTTTATAACCCCAGCACTGGGAAACTGAAGCCAGAGGGTACACATTAGAGATCTGCCTGTGCAATTCATGAAGACCTTGTCACATAATTAATATAGTGTGACATGGTGGCACATGCCTTAATCCCAAGGACAGGAAGCCTGAGGTAGGTAGATCTCTGGATTCAAAGCCAGGATGGTCTACAGAGTGAGCTCCAGGTTAGCCAGGGCTACACAGGGAAACCCTGCTAAAATAACAAACAAACAAACAAATAAATAAATGGTTGTGTATTTCTTATCATTTAAATCACATAACTTCTAGGCACATAAAACCTAATAGAGCAGGGTGTCCATTTCTAGATGAGTTCCAGGACAGCCAGGGCTATACAAAGAAATGCTGCCTCGAAATATAAATAAATAAATAAATAAATAAATAAATAAACATTTGTGTATTTCTTGTAATTGAAATCACATAACTTCTAGGCATATACAACCTAATAGACCAGGGTGTCCATTTCTAGATGAATTTTATGTTAGATTTCTAGGAGAGGGTGTGGGGGGGCTGGGGGTGGGGGTGGGGTAGTGGGCTGCAGGTGATTTAAAAATTGCAAAATTCCCACAAAATCCTCTAATTCATTCTAAAAACGCAGTTTTTTTTTTTTATTATTTAATTTACTTCGTGGCTCTGCTGTTCTTACAAATCTACGCCAGGTTTCCCCCAACCCCCCACTCTTTTAATGGGCGGCTGTGCTGTGAAGAATGACATTTTTTTTTTTTTTTTTTTTTTTTTTTTGCAGCTGCTCACAACCCACCGGTCTCAGACAATTCTCGAATCTGGGTGGTTTGTTATTCCTAAAATGGGGTAGGAATGTTGCTGTTGGTCTTTTCATCATGAAGAGATGGGTCCCTGGTGAGCCTTGGTAAAACCTGTCGGCTCAAGATCCATTTTAAAAAAATTAATAATCATTCCCAGGGAAGAAATGGCAGACTGGCTCTGTGGACTAGTACCCGTGCCAACCCTTAACCAACGCAATCATGGTGGAAATCTCTAGAAAACGGTGACATCTTATAGCAAAAGCCCTACCCCATGCAGGCAAGGGGGCGGTTCCCCCTCGGGATGGCTGAGGCACAATGGCCCCTCTCAGCCCACCGGGGCCCCCACGCTCCCTATTCCTCCCCTAGTGAGTACCATCCGGACGGATGCACTTCCCAGGGCAGAGTGATGGAGACAGACATCGAGGGGAAGCAGGGAGACACCCCAAGTGCCTGGGTGACTTCTGGGCAGAGGGGCAGAACGGACCGAGTCATCTCGGCAGCTTAGGTTTTGGGCAGTACTGGACAGCTCCAGGCGGGCTCTGACTTACCTGCGGCCACCCTCACCGGACCCAAGGGCAGGAGGCAGGCGAACCAGAAGACGAGGACGAGGTCGGACCAGACGTCGGTGGCCTTGGCCATGGCGCAGCCTGGATACCGAGGGGCGCCGGGCGGATGCTCAGGGAGCTGGGCTGGAGCTCCGCAGTGGCGGCTCCGTCTGGTTGTGCGTGGAGACGTAACGCTCGCCTGTCCCCGCCTGCAGCCACCTCCGCCCACACAGCCCTCCCCGAGAGTCCCTCCCCTCTAGGGATCACAGAGGCCATCCTTGTTTCACCAGGTGCGCATGCTCCCTCCCACCATCGTGCTTTTGTACGTCCCAGAGCCATGTTTTCCAGCCCGAGACAATGTCTCTTCTCTGAACCTTTAGCTCACCAAGTTGGTTAGACCGACGATCAAGGAGTCCCTGGAATGTGCCTACCTCCATTCCTTCCCAGAGTCAGGGCCTCAGATGCTCACCATGCCGCCTGATTTTTACATAGGTGCTGGTGATCCGAACTCAGGTCCTCATGCTTGAGCAAAAGACAACCCACTAAGCCTTCTCCCTAGCCCTTAATCTTTTTCGCTGTCCTAAATTTTCACTACTTGGTAGACATTTTGTACTTACAGAACATCTCCATTCAAACCAGCCACGGTTCCTTGGGGATATATACACAAACTTAGTTTGTTGACTAATTTTGGTTGTTTAGCTCTTTAGATATGCAGGTTTCCCACTCCCGCTGCATATCTAAAGCTGGCCCAGAACTCACTTTGTAGTTGTATAATTTTCTTTTTAGGAGGTCGACCAGATACCTCCCTTCTCCTAAGGCCCAGCCAAAGTTTTCCCTTGCATAGAATTGGTCCTCCCCTCCCCTCCCCTCCCCTCCCCTCCCCTCCCCTCCCCTCCCCTCCCCTCCCCTCCCCTCCCCTCCCCTCCCCTCCCCTCCCTTTCCCTCCTCTCTCCCACCCCTGCTTCTGTTAAGCTTCTACAATCTATACACGGTAGTACTACTTCCCTCCCAGGGCCACAAGCCCACAGACAATTAAGGCAGAGTTGCCTACAGCTAGCTGAGAAGAGGAAGTAGTTGAGAGAACAAAGGAGAGTCCAGTGACCTTTCCTATTCTTCTAAGAGAGAATCTCCACAGCAAATAGGTCTTAAAGGTCACCAGCAGGTAGTTGCAGCTTCTCTGATAAAGAAGCTAAGATCACAGGACCCGGGGACAGATGATAGGTTACGGCTAATAGAACCCCGTTCATTTTAGCAGTGACCTGTTTGGGCTAATTTAATTTTTCTACATAGCAGACAGCCCATGCTTATCTATCTACCTGTCTCTGTACATGTGTGTACGTATATGTGTGTAGTTGAATGCATGCTCTAGCGTATGTATAGAGGTCAGAAGATGACCTGCAGGAGGAGTGTCTCTCCTTCTACCACTTGGGTGCACCAGATCAAAGCCGGGTCCTTACGTTGGGCAGCAAGCCTGCCAACCCATCTTGTTGACACCCCTCACCGATCTTTTTGCTCATTATGATCTTTTGAAAGCAGGTTATTCCGTCTGCTGGTGCTAGCCAGGTGGTATAATTGCATACCTTTTGGTTGCAGATGGCAACCTATGAAGCCTCAGGGTTCATATTCTTACTGAGGCAAGATAGAGAGGCAGGGACAAGACAGTCTTGGCAACACAAGAAGGGGAAAGAAGAATCTTAGGGGAGAACAAAGAATTCCTACATATCTGTATATAGATCATGTATATTTATATGAATACACACATGCACATTAATACAAATTTAAGATTTTTTTTAAAGCCGGGCGGTGGTGGCGCACGCCTTTAATCCCAGCACTTGGGAGGCAGAGGCAGGCGGATTTCTGAGTTCGAGGCTAGCCTGGTCTACAGAGTGAGTTCCAGGACAGCCAGTGCTACACAGAGAAACCCTGTCTCGAAAAAAAAAAAAAAAAAAAAAAAAAAAAAAAAAAAAAAAAAAAAAAAAAAAAAACCAAAAAAAAAAAGATTTTTTTTTTTAAAAAGTTTCATTTATCTTATGTATATGAGTATTCTGTCGCTGTCTTCAGACTCACCAGAAGAGGGCATCAGATCCCATAACAGATGGTTGTGAGCCACCACATGGTTGTGCGCCTGAGTGCAGGCATACACAGAAGCCAGAAGAGGGTATTGAGTCCCTTGGAAGAGGAGTTACAGGCAGTTGCTTCTCTAGCTCATATTATTGATCTTTTGAGACCAGAACCACTCAAATGTAGATATGGTTAATGCTAAGAAAATTAACTACTGACTCTCCCCAAGGAGTCTAGACACACACGTTATATTCTACTTTGTATGGCTCTCCCTTAAGAAACACATACTCCCACACAGATACATATTTTTTTTTCTTCTAACCTCTCTTTCCCTTTAGGATTAAGTCTACATTAAAATATCTTTAACAAGGGGCTGGGGAGATGGCTCAGTGGTTAAGAGCATTGACTACTCTTCCAAAAGACCTAGGTTCAATTCCCAGCACCCACATGGCAGCTAACAACTATCTGTAACTCCAGTTCCAAGGGATCTGACACCCTCATACAGATAAAAACACCAATGTACATTAAAAAAAAAAAAATCTTTAACAAAATCTCCAACTCAGAGCAGCAAAACCGTACAGTGGGTAAAGGGTCCCCATGGCTAAGGCTGACAACCAAGCTCCATCTCTGGGACCCATATGGTAGAAGGAAAGAACAGACTCCAACAGGTCGTAGAGCCTTGCTGTGGCATCTTACCAGTCTGAATAACTTGTTTGTTTGCTTGGTTGTTTTTTTTTAACCAACTGGTTGTGATGGCCACACCCCTTTAACTCTAGGACTCCACTCAGGAGACAGAGGCAGGCAGACATCTAAGTTCGAGGCTAGCTTGGTCTAGAGGGTGAGTTCGAGGACAATCAGGGCCACACAGTGAGATTCTGCCTCAAAAACAAAACCAAAATCTCCAAATCTACTACATCATAAACTGGCTGATATTGACATTCTTCTTCTTGTAGAACCCTTAAATGCCTGTTCAACCTGAACCTGAGTCTAGGTCCCTAAAATTCTAGGGATACTCCTGAAGTTCCTGAAGGGGGCATTTCGGAGCTGCATATTTTTCTTCTCACAAATGACATAACTCTAGCCTGTCAGGTCCTAGGAAATCAAGTCACCTTGTTGAAACCCACCAGAAACTTTGAGAGGACAAGATGCTGGAATATTGATTTAAAATAGTGGAAAGTTCATCACACAGAGGAGGGGGAAAGATTAAAAACAAAACAACTCATGGTTCAGCTTCAACCTGCAAGCAAGGTTGTGGATCAGGGATCCAAGCAGAGAAGGGAGGATGTTGTCTTAGTGGTTTTCAAAACGTCAGGCTCAGACTGGATGTGGTGCCATGTCTGTTATTCTAGCACGGACAAAGCTGAGGCAGGAGGATTGAGAACAAAAGGCCATCCCTAGGCCATGTACTGGATACCCTCTGAATCAGAAAGTGGGGACTGTAGTGCTGGAGTTGTACTCCCCCCCCCCCCCCCAGCAGGACTGAGAGACCTTGGTTGCCACAGCAAGGTCAAGTGACGGGATCTAGGTGGAGTTACCCACCTTGGCTGCCCAGAACACAGCAGAACTGCCCGGGGCTTGCCTTGAGACATCTCCGGCCGTGACCTGGAATGGACTATGGATTATCCCACCCATCTGAAACCAGGAGGGGTTGTGGGTTGGGTCTTCCCCTTTAAATTGAGAGCTGAACATTAAAGCTTTGGGCCTTGATCAGAGAACTTTGTCTAGGCCTCGTCTCTTCCCGCCCTCCTTCCCCTTTCATTCCCAGCCCCCCTTTCAGGTGAATCCAGTTGACTTGTGGCCGCGGGCAGCTACAGATTGGCGCGCCATCGTGGGACTTGAAAACGGGGGACCAGCTGAGGAAACACTGTCTTAGGTGGGGCCCCACGGAAAAAAGGTAATAAAAGAATGTATCCCGCGCACTTAGGAAGTAGCAAACAGTATTGAATCTAGCGCTAGGTAAGTTTGGGAGGCCATGTTTGCAGGAAGTGCGTTGTAAGGGATACGGTATAGGTCTAGGTCAAATAGGTGTTGACCTGATGCCTACTTTGCCTAGGGGTGACAGTGAATTCGTGATAGGAGACGGGCATCTGCCCGCAGCCTTCAAGAGCTGCCTCAGACGAGAAAGAGCAGGGTTAGAAGAAATTGGAAAACTAAAAAAGCAGCCACAGCTACATCTCCTAAAGAAAGGGATAAAGTGTTAGATCTTAAACTTCAGAGAGAGAACGGGTTTTGAAAAGCAGTTGTTCTCTCTCTGAGTTATGCCAGCAAAAAGAATGGAAAGGCTGTTTCGGAGCTCTCCTAGGAACAAGAGAAAATTCAGGAGACGTTTTAGACTAAGAGAAACTAAGAGAAATCCTTAGTTCTGCTTTCTTTGTTTATTGTCTTGTCCTTGGTGCACCAATGTCCATGTGTGTCTCATTGTGTTTTCTGTCCACATGTCTCTCGTTGTATGAATGATTGGTCGTCTATGTTTTATGTTCTATGCTTAATGTTTAAAAGATCATTAAAATTGCTTGATTCAACACTTGGTCTAGTTTAACTTGGTTTTCAAAGGCAGTTTTAATATGCAGAGCAGCGGCTGATAAGTTTACTTAACACCTGTAGCTAAAAGTTTGGGAGCTGAGCTGAGCTGGAAAGGCTGCTTTTAAAGGGACAGGCAGGTTTCTTGGATTAAATAAGGAAGTTAAGAGTTGTTTGTCGTGGAAAAAATCTCAGTGATAAGGTGCTTTTATTTTAGAATTGTGGCTAGAAAAGCGAGAAATTTTGTTTGGTTTAAATATATAAGATGTGTTGTTACTTCATTTTTGTTTGTAATTGGTTTTAAGGTACAAATATGTTCATGTCTTGGTTATAAATCATTGGCCTAAAGTTATTGGGTTTGATTAAAAGTTTACAACTTTGGTAACAAAAAGTTGGCTTAAAACTGGTAACACAGGGTTAGTCATTCAAAAACCAGATGTATAAAAGATATAAAAGCAATGTCTATTTAGTGAGATATTAAAGACTGCACTATCGTGCATTCATATATAAGAACTGCAGCCAAACTTTGTAAGGTAAAAGCAATCCACTTGGTGTTGATTTTAGAGAAAATAGATTGCTTACATTGTTAAAAATTGGTTTTGTTTCCAAAAATTATGGTCATATGCTAATATTGCAAAAGAAACTTAAAAATGTGGTTAACTGCCAACATTCCTTTGGCTGCAGCTGACAGGAATCGTGAGCTTGAAATTTTTTTGACTTGGTTATGTTTATAGTAGAAAGGCTATAGCAGGTAGAGTTAAATAAAAGAGTTAAAAAACAATTGTGGCACAATATGGGTCTACTGACCCCTTCACACAAGCTTTATTGGATACTGTGGTAGAAGCAAATTTAATGCTCAAATATTGGAAAACTATATGTAAGGCTACTTTGTTAGGAGATTACTTGCTTTGGAGCTCAAAATGGCGTGATACCAGTAAGAAAACTGCCATGATGATTGCCCAGGCAGGCAATGCAGATTGGGATCTTAACATGCTTCTAAGAGAAAGTTAATATGAAGGTAATGCTAATCAGGTTAAACTGCCTGCAGGAGTGTATACATAGGTTGCAATGGTTTCCTGCTGTGCTTGAAATCAACTACCTACTAAAGGGGACCTTAGTGGAAATTTATTCAGTATTAAACAGGGTTCTGAGGAACCATTCCAGAAATTTGTGGACAGGCTGCTGAAAGCAGCTGGTAGAATTTTTGGAGATCCTCAAACAGGAATTCCTTTTGTTACTCATTTGGCTTATGAGAATGCTAATGCAGCCTGTTGCACAAAGCAAAGACAGACTTACATGGAGACTTTCGTTTTTGCGCTAAAATTGGGCCCTCTTACCATCAGGGTCTGTCTGCCTTACAAGGGACCACTGTACAAGCAATGCTTGCACAGAAACGTAAAGATAAAAGATGTTTCTAAAATGTGGAGATTCAAGTCATTTTTAAAATGACTGTCTCAAAAACAGGCACCAGCAAATAATCCAGTCACATGACATTTGTCCTTGGTGCAGGAAAGATAATCTCTGGGCCAGGCCTCAGGATATAGGCCAAGATTAAAAACATTTACATTTGAATTAAGTTGATATACAATGGGTGCAGCAGAAGTTTGTGTGACAAATACTCTTTTTGCCCAGGTCATCCTGACCAGCCCCTTGAAGGGTGTTTTCTGGAATTTGTTTATTGCCTTGTTTGTTCCTTGGAAGGGTCAGCTTCAGGGCCAAGAGTTGTAATGATTATGCTGGTGAAATTTAAATAATGGCTGCTTCTCCCATGGCATTGTAACTACCTGCTGGAAAAAGAATTGTTCAACTTGTTTTTTTGTTCCTTTGCATCTAGTTCCTTCCAAATTGTTAAGAAAGAGAAAGGACAAGATGGCCTTGGTTCCTCTAATATATATTGGGTTCAGTCTATTACTAGCAAGAGACCTAATCTTATGTAACAATTATTAGAAGGTTGCCTTCAGCTTGGCATTCATCTTATACTCTCACTCAGCTAAAATAGATTGGTTATTGAATTAATCCAAAACAAAGTAAATACGTATATAATTATTATAGATCTAGAAGTTTGTTTTTATACCATTCTTTTACATTTCTGGTAATTGAGAATCCATGGTCCTCATCGTTGGAAAGGTTTGCTTTTAATTTCATTTGCATTTAATGATTTTCAAAATTTGTTAAGAGATTATTTGGCTAAAACCTCATCTTAAGTTTACCGTAAGAGGATTTGAACCTCTGTTTGATATTCTCAAGGGACATACAAGTCCTAATTCCCCTTGACAATTAACTAAAGGAAAAATAGCTTTGCGGAAAGTAGAGTAAGCTGTTAGTTATCAACAAACAAATTATATAGACTATGAAAAATTGTTGGCTGTTTGTGTTATTATTACTCATATGCCCACAGCAGCCCTTTGACAAAAAACCATTAATGTAGATTCATCCTTCTTCATCTACAAGTAAAGTTTGTGTTAATAAAAGATTGTAAGATAGAATCATAAAAACATTTTCAATAAAATGTTTATTCCTTATTCCAAATAGCAATTAATTTGGTTATTGAAAAATGATATTTGGCCTATTATATGGCAAACATTTTAAGCAAATTTGGTGATCCCTATCCAAAAGATAAGTTGTTACAGGTTTTCTCTGCATGCTTTTATATTTTCTGAAATTTACTACGCATGCAGCTCATAGAAAAGACATTTGCTGTATTTACTGTATTTACAGATGCCTCATCTATTGAGAAGGCAGTATATGTAATTAGATCACATATTTAGATCACATGTTTATATGTTTCTGGGTTCCCTGAGGGACAAGCCTGACTGCATAGGGGTTGATGTCGAAAGTATCCCCTCCCCAGGAAAAAGACATCGGGACGGGTATGGCCCTCAGGCCTTACTGGACAAGGACAGGAGGACTGGAGCCATTACAAGGTTCCCTTTAATTACTGGATGTCAGGCCTCTATCCCCGCCTTGGTAAGATTAGAATTGTCCTTCTATACTTGGAGAAGAGAGGAGACGTGAGGGACAGCCCTGCTTAACACTGAAAACCTAAAATTCAGCAATAGGCCTGGCTTACTTGCCTGCTCAAAGTCTTAGGTCTCCATGGAAAAACACTGAAACAGAGGGCTATAAATTATTGTAAACGGACAGCTTTTGTTGAAATCTACCAGCCTGAGTAGTCATAGACTTTGTATCTGATCTCTGTCAGTCAGCAGTTGGATGAGATACTAAAACAGTTCCACTTTCAACCTTATTTCCTACTCATTTCCTAATCATATTGCTGTTAACGTTTGAACCTTGTGTCTCAAGCAGATAAGTTGCCTTCACACAAAGATCTCTCCCAACAAGCCCGGCTACTCGGTACCCCAGATGGGATGAAATCGTGTACCCAACACAGCTGCTTCTACTGGACCTGTTCCTCCTGACCTATCCTCAGATGGGCTCCATAAACCCTGGACAGCAGGACACAGCCAAGTCTCCTACATCCCCCATACCCATTCTTCTAGGTTCCCCCTAGAGACACGTCGCCCCCAATGTCAGCAGGAAGTAGCCAGATATCACGACGACCCTATTCCTGCTTCACCTCTCTCTTTTCTTTTTAAGTTAACCAAAACGGGGGAAACTGTACTCTTCCCCCCATGAGCAGGACTGAGAGACCTTGGTTGCCACAGCAAGGTCAAGTGACGGGATCTAGGTGGAGTTACCCACCTTGGCTGCCCGGAACACAGCAGAACTGCCCCTGGGCTTGCCCTGAGACATCTCCAGCCGTGACCTGGAATGGACTATGGATTATCCCACCCATCTGAAACCAGGAGGGGTTGTGGGTTGGCTCTTCCCCTTTAAATTGAGAGCTGAACATTAAAGCTTTGGGCCTTGATCAGAGAACTTTGTCTAGGCCTCGTCTCTTCCCGCCCTCCTTCCCCTTTCATTCCCAGCCCCCCTTTCAGGTGAATCCAGTTGACTTGTGGCCGCGGGCGGCTACACACAGTTAAGAGTGTTTACTGATCTTCTTTAGAAGAAGGACCTGAGTGTTTGGTCATGGTCACCAGCACCCATGATGAGTGGCTCACAACCAGGAGTAGCTCCAACACCTTTTCTGGCTTCCATGGGCATCTATACTTAGGTGGTATCTGTTCAGGGTGTGTGTGTGTGTGTGTGTGTGTGCGCACGTACACATCAGTGCAGGTGCCTAAAGAGGCCAGAAGAGAGTATCATATCCTCTGGAGCTGGAGTTACAGTTGTTTGTAAGCCACTCAACTCAGCATGAATGAATACTGGCACTGGATTCAGGACCTTGGCAAGAGCGGCAATGGTCTTAAGCACTAGGCCCTTGGTTGCCTTGATTACTCATTAGTGATGCAAGGCTGGGCAATGAAACACCTGTTACAGGCTGCTCTGCATTCACTTCTGACCCTCCTACCCTTTTGCGTTGCATCAGCCTCCTTGCAATGCTCTGCAGTTTATTTTACATGTGTGGATGTTTTGTCCTCAAGTATTTCTGTGTAACACTTGTATGCCCAGTGCCCACAGAAGACAGAATCGGGGATCCCCTGCAACTGGAGTGACAGGCAATTGTAAGCTGTCATGTAGGTGCTGGGAATTGAACCTGAGTCCTCAGCTACAAGTCCATTCAAGTCCCACTGGTGAGCCAATGACTTTATTGGGTTTATTTACAGAACAAGGGTGAGGGGTCACTTACAGAGTATGGATGACTCCCCTAAATACTGCATCACTGCAATGTCCTACCCCCACTGTGGATGATGACCTCATGGAAGCTGCATCATGGAGACCCCATCAGTCAACCTTCCTTTGTCTATATAGTCTAGAATATATATCCCAAGATCACTTGCAGCTGGGTGTGTCCTTTTTCTACTAGGGAATGTCAATAGTTCCATTAACATTACCACAAATTCCCCATCTTCTCCTCTGAGAGGTTGGAAGCTCCCATTGTATTCCCCCATTCTGGCACATCAAGCCTCTGCAGGGCTAGGTGTATCTTCTCCCACTGAGGCCAGATGAAGTAGACAGACTACATGGTTGGGGGGAGAACCAGGAGGTGTGGGCAGCAATTGGGAGGTAAAGTGAATAAATAAATTAATTAATTAAAAAAGGATAAACTCCAGGAAAAGTTAAAAAAATAAAAGAATTAAAAATAACATATAAAAAAAAACCATTACCACAAGCTTGGGCATCACAGCATTATTTCTTCCTGAGTGCAAAGGCTACTGGGTCTCTGTAAATTTCTACTCCAAGGTAGCTTTGGGGGTAAACATGTTCTGTCCAGAAGGAAGTAACTAACTGCCTTGCAGCACTTCACCTACCTACAGAGATTGCAGGCAAGCCCAAATTGGGGATGAAATCCAGGGCTTTCTCCGTGCTCCGAGGACCACTGCAATCAGTGATACATCAGTTGAGTAAGACTTGGTGTCCTTGAGGGGACACACAGGCAAATGAGCTTCAAAAGAACGGAGACAGGGACGGTACTGGTGGTTGTCAAGCACAACAAGACCCTAGTAACAGAAAGGTGATCTGGCAGGCTTAGCTGGCAGGCAGGCAAGCAGGCAAGCAAGTAGGGCCGGAAGTCATTTTGGATGAGCTGCAAAGGTTTTGTAGAATTCCTCCACCCCTGGCCCCCAGACAGGATTTCCCTGTGTCACAGACTCCTGGCTGTCCTGGATTCTCTTTGTAGACTAGGCTGGTCTCGAACTCACAGAGATTCACATGCCTCTGCCTCCTGAGTGCCAGGATTAAAGGCGTGCACCACCATGCCTCGTGTTTTCATAGGATTTAAAGCAGAGCCGGCCGGTGGTGGTGCACACCTTTAATCCCAGCACTTGGGAGGCAGAGGCAGGTGGATTTCTGAGTTGGAGGCCAGCCTGGTCTACAGAGGGAGTTCCAGAACAGCCAGGGCTACACAGAGACCCTGTCTTGAAAAAACCAAAAACAAACAAACAAACAAAAAACAAAAAAAAAAACAAAAAACAAAACAAAACAAACAAACAAACAAACAAAACAAAAACAAAAAAAAAGCAGAGAGACTTGATCTAATTTACCTAAAAAGGAATGATGTTGACCCAGTCCCTAACCTGGAATTCAGGAGACAAGTAAACCCTTAACAATGTAAATACCTTGATAGAACTATACCAAAGAGGGAGGAGAATTTTGCCAATGGTACAGCTAAAACCAATCACAGGTATGTATGATGTGCAATTAAGCTGAAATTTACCAAAAGATAGATTTGCTTTTTTCTTTTTTTCTCTCTCTCTCTCTTTTTTTCCTTTCTTTCTTTTTTACAAGGTAGATCAAGTTGGCCTCAAATCCACAAGAGATCTTCCCAAGACCTGGAATGAAGAGTGTGTACCACTACACTGGGCATGTTTTCCTTCTGTAAAATTTATTTGTTTATTATTACTATGTGTGTAAATGATGCCTGTATGTGTGACCGTGCCTGGGCATCCCTGTGCAGGTCAGAGGACTTTGTGGAGTCAGTTTTCTTCTTCCTGTACATGGGTTTCTTAGTTTCTACTGCAGGGCAGTAATGGGATAATCATGTGATACCCAGAGTGAAGTCACTGTATGCAACACTTCACCTCCCGAGCATTGATAGGCAAGAGCAGGTTCAGAATGAAACCCAGGGCTTTCTGTGTGCTAGACATTCTACCCTCTGAACTACAACCCAGAGAGTAATCTACTGAACAATCCCACCTGTCCTACCTTGCTTTTTTTCTGTCTTCCAAAGGATACAAAACAACTCCTTGGGTACTGATTTGATCCCTGTTTTAAGTCCTTTCAAATTTCAGACCTGCTACTTTTGGAGGTTGTGATGGTCCAGTGTAAACTTTATTTGTAAACAGACCATTTCTTGCAGGAGGGAGGGGGAAACTGTCATTAGAAATAATTTCCCACATTCCCAGCATTTCATCTACAGCTAGTTCTTTTGTGGTGACAATAAACAAATATAAGAGCATGTTTTCAACAGGCCGTCTTTCTCTCTGAGGTTATTTTGCAGGTACAGCAAGATCTGTCTATTACCAAGTGCAAAAATGTATCAATTTAGGATCAGAACACTAAGACCCTGGTGGTTCAAGGCTTCAGAGTAGGAACAGGAAGTTGCAGGATATAAATACAAGGAGCCGGGAGGTAGTGGGGCTTAGGTCATCATTTACGTGTTAGTCAAAGCCCGGTAACTATGGTTACCGAGCTCACCTCACTGTTAGTGGTTGTCACAGAACCCACTCGGTAGTGGAGAATCGATAGAGTTCTTGTCCCTTGCAAAGAAAGACCCCTTCGTCCAGTGTGTACTTCCTCATCTGGGTATAACAGGATTCATTTCCCTCTACTTCCCGCCATGTTTCTTCATCACTTTGGCTTGCCTTGAGGTCTGTCTCCTTCCAATTTTGTCTTGGAGGGAGCGCATCAGCTACAGGCAAGACAAATATGGTCTCAGGGTGACCTAGCTGCATTAACACCTTAAAGTTCCCTTTAAGCCAACTGGGTGTCAGTCTATCTGCCACTTTCCCCAAAGCTTTCCTTGTCTCTTCCTGCTTGCAGGAACTACTTCGACCCTCAGACGCCTGAGAGTATAGATCAGCAGTAGAGCGCAGGCCTAGTGGACGTGAGGCCCTAAGTTCAACACCCAGCATTGCAGGAAGAGGAAAAACAAAATCTCAGGGAAGGAAGTCCAGCCCTAAAGGCCACACATTTACACACACACACATATTCAGTCTAACTGTGGACCAACTGGAGAGGTATTTCGGGTGTCAATCACCCTTCAGTCTGACTCCTGGAAGGAAAAGGGACACGGGGAGGGCGTGTGGGGGTTGATGACGAATCTTGAAGCTGCAGCAGCCCACAGCCCCACCGGCCTAGGTGCTCAGCAGATAGGTCACCCAGGCGATGATTTAAAAGGACAGCACTCCCACCCAGGCGGCAGATCGCCCCTCCCTGCCCCGCTGCTGGTCCAGGCCGCACCCACTTGGGGGCGGTGCGCCCGAGCTTAGTTCTCGGTGGGCGGACGCCGCGGCTTTAAGCCGGGGCAGGACTGAGCGCGGAGCGGCTGCGGCGTCGGCGGCGAGAGTTCTGGGGGTCTCGGGCCCGGATGCTCCGGGCTAGTCGGCAGGTCCCGGTAAGCGCAGGGAGGGCGGGCGAACGGCCCCGGGAGATGCACGCGCGTGCGTGTCTCAGGAGTGGGAGAGAGTCGGTGCAGTATGACGGCCCCACGGAGAAGTGGAGAAGGCTGTCCCTGCTCGGCCGAGGTCCTTCCGGCCCCATAGGAGCCCTCCTAGGCTAGATCTGCCACACTGCAGCATTTAGTCCTCCGCGGCGCCGAACTGCGCTGGAGCGGATGGAAGGACGCGCAACGCTAGCGGGCGCGGAGATTGGCCCTCGGCGCTTGCCGTAGCTCAGCGGCCTGCTGGGGGGCGGTCGCTGAGAGTCCCGGGAAGGACCGGCTACAAAAGGAGGGAACCCGAAGGCCGTTTGCGACGGGAAGGGATTGAGTGAGGAGTCACGGGGGCTGCGGCGCCCCACCAAAGCCATCCTGGCATCTGCGGGCCTCCACGCAAGCTCCTGGCTCTCCAGGCCAGACGCTGAGAGCAAAGGTAGCGGCGGCTACAGCGCTCCCTGGCGGCTTGGAGGCGCGGTGTCCAGCCAGCCGGGCGTCGTGGGCGGGGCGGACCCGATGGAGGACGGCGGGCTGTGGGGCCGTTTGCCTTTTCCTTACCTGGGTGGGGACTCCGTGGACTCGAGGGTATCCAGGCCTGAGTTCATATCCTCCCGAAAGGCTCAGAATCCGCTTCCAGAATCCACAGGCGGAATAGGGTAGTCCCCTGCTTTCAGGGTCTTGGCTCAGGGAGAAGCTACTAGGCCAGGCCCCCGGGAGGATTGGGTGGGGGCTTGGAAGTGACACTTTTAATGAGTGGCATATAAAAAGGGGGTTAAGTGTCGCAAAAGTTTGCGCAGATGTTTGGACTATAGTTAAGAGTGTAGAGTGTCCTCCTAGCACACCAAAGACCCTGGGTTCGATTCCGAAGAACCTCCTAAACTGGAGCGATGGTTCACAGGCCTGTCAGGGGTGGGGGCTGGAGGCTCAAGAATCAAGGCCATCCGTACCTCAGCCTGTTCCTCCTACCCGAGCTACACAACACCACCTCCACAGAAGAAAAGTTAGATAAAAAGTTTGGCCAGGATTAGGGCTTCTGTTCTGTTGTTAAGAAGGCCGTGACCCTGAGTCTAGTTAGTAGGCCATGGGTATGAGGGACCTCCAGTGTTTGAAGGAGGAACTCTGATATGAAAATCGAGGGTTTGCCAAGTCACGGTAGCAAGGCTGTTAGGATCCTTAGCTTTTTCCTTCTCTCCCTACAAACAAGGTCTCTGCTACTATGTAGGCCTGGCTGTTCTGGAACTTACAGAGATCCACAGAGTGGTGGGGTTAAAGGCACAGTCAGCTTTATATATTTTATTTTTTAGCATTTGTGTGTGTGTGTGTGTGTGTGTGTGTGTGTGTGTGTGGTGGGCATGCATGTGGAGTTAAGAGGACAAACAACTTGTGGGACTCAGTTCTCTCCTTCCGCCCTGTGGTCATGCATCAAGTCAGATCTCCACGTTTGGCCCCAAGCACTTTACAGCCAGGAGTCAACATGCCGGTTTGCAAGTCACTGTGGTGCTTTTAAAGTATGCTTTGGGGCCAGTGAGATGGTTCATTTGGGTAAAGGTGCTTGCTGCCGAGCAGGATGACCCGAGTTCAGTCCCTGAGATCTACATGGTGGTGGAAGGAGCAGACTTCCCACAAGTTGTCCCCTGACTTCCTCATGTGCAGTGTGGCACACACCTTTTTCCACCCCAATAAGTAAATGTAGTAATAAAAAGCATGCTTTGTATTTTGTGCCTCAATTGTAGATAAAGTTCACAGCTTCCTAGGCTCTTTACAGTCTTTGAGGTAATGCTTAGGAGAATAGTTTATTATTTATCCAGTATTGGAGATAAAACTCAGGACAAGGTTCTACCACAATGTGGTGTGTATATTTTCTTTTGAGACAAGATCTCAGGTAGTCCAGGCTAGCCTAGAGCTCACTATGTAGAACAGGCTAGCTTCTTGTCTCTTGTATGCTAGGATTAAAACCATTTGCCACCATGCTTAGCTAATTGTATATTTTTTAAAACTGGTTGGGGGTGGGATGGGGGAATGTTGAAGAATAGTGTTTTGTGATGAGTGCAAATTATGCAAAATTTGTCCTTAAGCACTCCTGATTTTTTTTTTTTTTTTTGAACACAGCTGTTGTCATTTATATGTTTGTGACTTCTTCCTGACTACAGGAGAACTGGGTCGCTTTGGTAGATATTGCACAACTCCAAAGACTGAAATATTTACTGCCTGGCTCCCCCCCACCTCTTCCATGACACTTTGGAGATAGTGTCTTGTGTATCCCAGGCCCTCTCTATACACCTCAAGTGCTGGGATTGCAACCTTTGCTTTATGCAGGGCTGGGGATCAAACTCAAGGCTTCATAAACATGCTAGGTGAAGCTTTATGTGGAAACACTATGTCCAAAACAAAAACAACCCATAGAGAACATTGTTATGGATTACTACAAAGTCATTTAGGGGATGGGCAGTGTGATGGCTCAGCAGATGGCGGTTCTGATCACCAACCCTGATGACCAGAGTTCGATTCCCTGGACCTCTGTGTGACTCCTCTGATCTCTACACATCTATTGAGGCACAGGGATTTCCTCCAACACAATAAAAATATGAATGTAATTTTAGAAAGTACTTGGGTAAAATCTTTCACAGGTTATAAGCTCATGTCTTTGAAAGTTGCTAATGGGATGTCTCTTTTCACAGGCTGGATAAACTCATGGACTTGGCAGTTCAGGCTTGAGAAAGAAACAAACTCAGAAGAAAGATGGCATTCGTTGCAACCCAGGGGGCCACAGTGGTCGACCAAACCACTCTGATGAAGAAATACCTTCAGTTTGTGGCAGCTCTCACAGATGTGAATACACGTGAGTTCATCCTTTTTTTGGAATGAATAACAAACCTTAGTGTTTGTCCTTGGTTTCCCCCTGTCTACCTTGTGGAGAAGCACAATGATGAACAATACTGCTGGAGCCCCAAAGAGGCACAAGTATGTGTGTGCTTGCCTGTGTGTGTTTGTGTATCCTTGTCTGTGCATGCACACGTGAGACTGGGAGGATGGGTGTGTATGACTGGTGGTAGGGACCTAGCCATGTGCCATCTTCTGGGCTGTGACAGTCAAACTGATAAGATCTGATTGCTTCTCCGTAGTTCTTAAATCCAGTGATTTTTGAAGCCTCTTAAGGCAGTCTCAATGAGCTGACTGTTTTGCTATTTACAGCTGATGAAACGAAGTTGAAAATGATGCAGGAAGTCAGCGAGAACTTTGAGGTATGAGCATCGTCCTCTTCCTCCTCCTCTTCTGTTTTTGTTTAAATTATTAGGTCTGTCTATGTGCCAGCACATGCCACAGGCCCTGTGTGCTTGTCACACGACAGTCTGGGGAGTCTGTTCTTTCCTTCCATCGTGTGGGCCTGGGGATTAAACTCTGGACATTTCAACAGCCCTGCAATTTCCTCTCTTATCCATGCTTTCTCCTGTTCTTGCTGTCAATGTTTTTAAAAATGCATTTATTTTTGTTGCTGTATAAGATGTGTCTGGGGTGCAAATTCAGAACAGAGTTTGAAACTTTGTACACAATTCTACCCATCTTCCTGGTGAAGAAGCTCAACGATGTGTTTAGGAATGTTGGCGTTTTGGTTGTTGTAGCACTTTTGTTTTTAAAAAAGGGACTCTCTTTTATGTTTTCACTCGTGCATTCAAGTTTACCTTGTAATTCATTATGATCAGGTGTTAGCTCATCTGACATAATGGATTGACAGTCATTTCTGGTTTTAGTACTTAAGATGTTGGTGACCTTGTTAAAGCAGTTGCTCCCTTCTGAGTTTCTCATGTTTCTTTGATTTTATATTATCCCACAGATCCCTAAGACTCTGTTTGCAAATGGTCTTTGACTTGTTTTTAAGTTGGGAAATACTAATTTTTGGAAGAAAAAAAAAAGACAAAGAATTTTCATTTTTCTGTGTATGTTTATGAAGGCCTGAGTGTGGGTCTGTGCACCGTATGCATGCAGTGCCTGTGGAGGCCAGAGGAGGGTGTCAGCCCCCAGGAAGGAAGTGGAGGTTAAGGTGCTCTGGAGAAGCCATGTGGATATAGGAAAGTCATCCCAGGTCCCCTGCAAGAATAACAAGCTTTCTTAACCACTGAGCTATCCCTCTCACTCTTTAGGAGGGTTTGTCTTTAGGGATACTATTATCTCCAAACTATTCTTAAATTTTCAGTTTACTTTTTTGTGTGTTTTCAGAGTCACTTTTAGTTTTAGGTTTTCCATTGTGCTCCTTGAATTTCCTTTCTCCGCCTGTTCCCCTTCTGTTCACACATCATCTCTTGCTTTGTTTTACTTTTTGAACAACCATGCATTTAATGACAGGAATACAGTCTTAGAGTTGTGTCATTTGGCCGTTTTATTATTTGGGCAGCATTGCATATATTCACACAGATATAGATGGGATAGGTCAGTTAGTCAACATAGCCTCTTAAGAAATTTACAGTTTGTACGTGTGTGTATGTGCAAGTGTGATCACACACACATGCCACGGCACATGTAGAGGCCAGAGGACAAGAGGGAGTCGGTTCCCTCTTCCTATGTGGGTCCCTGGAAGGTGCTGCTTGGTGGCTAGTACCTTTACCTGATGAGTTGTCTCACCAGCTTGCCTCTTAATATAATCAAGTTGTAGTACACTCAAAATGTTTGAGGCTACTGCCGGTGTGTAACACGGCAAACTGTTTGGCAGTAAGTGACATTTGAGTATGTTTACACTCAAATAATGACGACATGCCTGGTGACATGTGCCTGTTTACCGTAGTAGGGCAATACCATCAGACTGTCTTATAAGTTGAAAAAGTCTGCAGACAGTTAAGCAGAACATTCCTTTCCTGGAGGAGATGTGGAGTGCCGAGCTGAAAACTGCAGCTTCCTGGAGTATAGCAGCCGGTTGCTTAGGTGGATCGCCCAGAGGGACTTTGAAGGCAATTTTCTTGCAGATAATCCTGTCTCCAGTTTCAGTGCTGTCCCCAACCGAGTTCCAGGAAGACTTGGAGAGTGCCGTAGGGCAGCCCCAGGGCTCAGTGGCCAGAGTTGAAGCCAGGTCATCCTGCCCATCTGCACAGGCTGCAGACAGAGGAAGGAGCTTGGGGGCGAGGCCTGGACTAGAGGCAAGCTTGAGTCTGGCCCACAGAAGACCCGCGCTCAACAACATGGGGAATGCAGAGGAACTTGAAGGATAGGGTAGCTGAGAACTGGTCGTCCCATGGCTGCTGGCTCAGGTGTATGCAGTTATCCACAGTTGTTGCCTGGCAAACGGCAGGCCCTGCATTTCTGAGAACTTCCACTACCTTGAGTTCTTCTCCCCCACTAAACCGTGTGTCGTACTGAATCTCACATCCAGTATGTCTTTAAAAAGAAAGCTGAAAACGCAAGGTGGAGTTGATACAGAAGCCACAATGCAGTTGCTGGCTCTTGAGTTTTAAACACTGCACACAATGGTGTGGGCAATACTTTTATCTGAGAGGCACAGTGGACTTACTGACATGTCACAAAGACAGAGGGCATTGTACCTGATGCTGTGATGGCCATGACACAGTCAGGCGATAGATACGACTTTTTTTTGGCTCCATTAGGATTTTACAGGATCTTTGTCAGATGTGGCCCATCATTGTGTACGCACTGACTTTTAGAATGCCTGCTACAGAGTCTCTGTAGCCCTGGCTGGTCTATAACTCAGGATACAGAAGGGGGTGGCTTGAAACTCAAGAGATCTGCTTGCCTCTGCCTCTTCAGTACTGGGATTAAAGGAGTTTACCACTGTTTCTGCCTAATAATTTAGTGTTTTAAAAAGCTAGTGTTTCTTCTAAGTGAAGACCTAAGTGGTTTTTGTTTGTTTCTGTTTTTATTTTTTCCTTTTTGCGACAGTGTCTGGTGTTGTAGCAAAGATCGGCCTTTAACTCATGGTCCTCTTAGCTTGTCCATCCTTCTGCTGCGTTACACACACACTCCACTGCACTCTGCTAACCGCTTTGGAGGTCAGCCTTGAATGTTCAGTATTTTCTAGAGCATTGGTGTTCTTTTTCTTTGCTTAAATGTATTTACTCATTTTTTTTTGTTTAAATTACATTGTGTGTATACTTGAAGTGTGTATGTAGAGGTCAGAGGGTAATTTGCAGGCATGTTCTCTCCTACTATGTGGGCCACAGGGATTAAACTTGGTTTATCATGTGTGGTGGAAAGTGCTTCAACCCACTATACCACCTTGCCAACCCTAAATGCATTTTAAAATGATATATGTATAGAATGATGTGCCAGGTGGTACTCTGATCCTGAGAAAGTAGTCAGAATCCTTCTAGATCATTTATTATTACTATCATTATCATCATCATTATTGATTTTTCTTCTTTTTGAGACAGGATTGTTCTATGTATCCCTGACTGTCCTGGAACTCACTATATAGACTAGGCTGGCCTCAGACTCATAGGAATCCATTTGCCTCTGCTGCCCAAGTGCCAGGATTACAGCCTTGGTTCTTTTAGAGGTTACTGACAGTCATCCCACCCTGAGGCAGTGCACCCTCTTGCTTCTGCTCATCAGCCTTCTCTGTGTTGACTCTGTATTCTCTCCAGTCTCGGACACAGTTTTCTGTTGAGCTTGTATGAGGTCAGCCTTCAGGAGTACACAGCAGTGAGGCTGTGGAGCTTCGCTATATGTGTGGCTCATTTCCGTTAACACAGTGATCACCTGTGCTGTCCACCTTTTCCCAAGGAACAGGACAGGGTCAAGATCTTTTTTAATAGTTGAGAGTAGTATTCCACTTTATATACCACATTTTCTTGGACCAATCATTATTTGATGGACACTTCTGTTGCTTCTGTTTCTTGGCTCTTGTGAATTGTGCTGTGGTAAACATGGAATTCAGGCAACTGTGTATGTGTGGTGATGGGAATTGAACCCAGAACCACAAGCCTGCTAGTCAAATGCTCAACCATCAGGTTGTGTATCTAGCTTAGTATGTCTAGTTTGAGCATATGTATGCATACAGGCGCGTGTGTACACACACACACACACACACACACACACACACACACACACACACACACACACACGTGTATATGGGTATCTGGATTCCAGAAGAGAACGTTGAATCCCCTCAAGCTGGAGTTACAGGCAGTTGTAAGCTACCTGCCATGGGTGCTGGGATCCAAACCCTGTTCTCAGAGGAAAGGCATAAAGGTAACTCTGTTACCCCTGCCATATCCGATTTTAACAGTAAATTTTAGTACCTAATTTTCTTTTAGATTTCAAATCTTAATTTACTATGGTGAATTTAATATGCTGTTATCTTGGAAGCATCTGAAAGGATTGAGAATTGCTGTCAGCTCTGGAAACGCAGGGATGTCTCAGTGGTTAAGAGTGTTGACAGCTCTTGCAGAGGGCCTGGGTTTGAGTCCAGCTCACAGTGGCTTGCAGCTCCAGTTCCAAGAGATCCCATGTTCTCTTGTGGCCTCCTTGGAAACTTGGATGCATGTGGTGCACATAAAAACTCATACAGATGCAAGTTCAAGTTAAAAACAAAAACAAAAAGACCCTTATGTTTTCTTTTGAGATTATTATGTGAGTTTAAAATGAAAATTGGCATACAACTTACTGTGCCTTTTCTATTTTAAATTGCCAACTAGAATGTCACGTCATCTCCTCAGTATTCTACATTCTTGGAACACATCATCCCTCGATTTCTTACATTTCTGCAAGATGGAGAAGTCCAGTTTCTTCAGGAGAAGCCCGCCCAGGTAATCTTATAACAGGAATGGTGAAAAAAATCCACACCAATGAGCAGAAGCAAATATGAATCAAAACAATATAAAGCTAAAGAATGAAAGATGCACCAGAGAATGAAAGAAGTTTCATCAGTGGGGCAGCCATCCAAGACTGTTGACTCCTTGGCTTTGCTCATCTTTTCTGTGGGTTGAGTTCACTTGCCAACTAGGGATGTGTGTATGTGCACATTAGTTTAATTGGGCACAAAGGAGGGCTGGTGAGATGGCTCAGCAGGCAAAGGTACTGGCCACCGAGCCTGAGGACCTGCGTTGACATGACAGAAGGGAAGAAGTGACCCCTTCAAGGTGCCCTCTAGCTTCTCTACAGGTGCTCCATGACATACATGTGCCCACAGGTAGTGAATCAGTAAAAAGTTAAGTTTGGCTGAAGCGATAACTCAGTGACTAAGAGTCTTATGTACTACTCTCACAGAGGGCCAGAGCTCCGCTCCTGACACCCAGGCCAAAACTGCCTGTAACTAGCCCCAGGCGGACCTGGTACCTCTGACCTCTTAGAATACCTGTACATACATGAACAACTCTTTTAAAAATTAAAATTTGTATTCAGTTGTAACTTAAACAGCGAGGTTGGAGCTTCCCGTGTTTTACTTATACTGTGTGTTTCTCTGGCAGCAACTGAGGAAGCTGGTACTGGAAATACTCCACAGGATCCCAACCAATGAGCATCTTCGTCCTCACACGAAAAACGTTCTGTCTGTGATGTTTCGATTTTTAGAGGTAATCTTTGAGAATTCTCTTAATAGCTGTATTTCTGTATTTAAAACATTCATCATTTTTTCTTACAATATAATCCAGTAGTAGTCCACATTTCACCAAAGATCTGATTAAATGAGTGAAATTCTTCTTAATATTTTTTTCTTTCATTTTTGTTTAGTTCAGAAAGAAAGATGACTTAATTGAAGATTTTTATTGTTTCTTTCTCTTTTTTTGTTTTTTTAGACAGGGTCTCACTGTGTAGCCCAGGCTAGCCTGGAACTCTCTATGTAGACTAGACTTGAACTTAGAGATCCATCAGCTTCTGCTTCCTGAGTACTGAGATTTAAAATCTAAAGTTTATACCAAGATACCTGGCTCTTCTTTCTTTTGAGACAAGATCTCACTATGTTACACTGACCTGTCTGGAACCTGCTGAGTAGACCAGGTTGGTCTACCTCTGCCTCCAGAGTGGTGGAATTAAAGGCATGTGCTGCTTTGCCCAGCAAGGCCTTAGAGTTTTAGGTGAATGCATTTGTTAATCTTTTTGCTTCCTCCTGTCTAGCCTCGGGCCCTTGAGAAGATATGTTTGTTAGGGATAGGCTTGGGTTCTTCAGCTCTGCCAGTTCTGGCTGACTGACCACATTGGCCTCATTATATAAGGTCTCTGAGGCTCTGTGACCCCGAGAGTAGAATGTGGATGGTCCATCCTCAGAGCATAGCGTTGGCTTATACTTAGCACCCGTGCAGTCCACAGTTGGGCTTAGTAGCTGGGTGTTCTTTCTTGGTCTTTGGCAGCACAGGTTGATAACTCCCTACCTCACAAACATGGAAATGGGAGTGTTTGGAATATCTGCATATACATAACAGGATTTGTTAGGGCTGCAACCTCAGCCTAAACGTGGAGTTTGTTAGTATAGCATTGGCACCTTCTGTAGATAGGTTGGAGGTAATTTTATGCCATGTTTTTACTGTGTCTGTGTTTGTTTTGATGTAGAGCCATTACATGAAATCAGGCATAGACTTCCTAGTAGTAGTATCTTGTCAGGTACTCAAAAGATTTAGGGTTTTAGAACAGTTCAGGTCTAGGGTTTTTGGATCAGGAATGGGTAACCTGTATTTTCATGCAGTGAACCAGGTTTCTTGTTTATTTCAAGTAGGATGTCATTTTGCCATTAAAGTATCAGTTCAGGTTGTGTTGGGGTACCTTTCTAATACCAACACCTGGGGGTGTGAGGCCAGCCAGGGCTACATAATGAGACCTTGTTAAAAACAAAACAACATTAAATATTCGGGGCTGGAGATGTAGCTCAGCTGGGAGAGTGTTTGCCTAGCTTGCCTGAAAACCTGGGTATTCCATCCTTAGTACCATATAAACCAGGCTAGGTGAAGCCACTCCGGTTAACCCAGCCAGCTCTCAGTTCAAGGTCACCTTTTCATATGTAGTGAGTGCCAGGCCTTGGCCACATGAGACCCTGTGTCAAAACGGGGGAAGTGGCAGTGATTCATGTGTGACTTGCCCTCTGTTTCATACACTGGTTCCCCTGTTTCAGGGTAACTCTTAACATGTTGGCAGGATGCTGCTGTCAGATGGTTCACAAAGACCATGCTTTTTCTGTCCATGACAGCTGTATCTTGGAACTGTGATTGTCAGCAACTCTGTAATGTAATGTAAGCTGGTTGATTCAGGTGTGTGGAAGAGACACCTGCAGAAAATGCCTAGACTGGTTTTGTTTTCTGAGATGGGGTTCTCACTGTACTCTGGGTTGGCCTGAAACTTACTGTGGATCAGGTTAGTCTCAGACTGCCTGCTTCTGCCTCTCAAGTGTGCCCTCATGCCCATCAACAATTTGTCTTTAATCTTGAGATTAAAATGTCTTGAGAAATATAACTTGATTTTATTTGTTTTTTTTTTAAGACGGAAAATGAAGAAAATGTTCTTATTTGTCTAAGAATAATTATTGAGCTGCATAAACAGTTCAGGCCACCAATCACACAAGAGGTGAGTTGTTCACCACATATGTTTATTTAGTGTGTGAGTGCATGCGCGTGCATGTGTGATGTGGCACATGCATGGCAGAGGAGGATGATTTGGGGTGGTTGGTTCTCTTCTATCATTTGGTTCCAATAATCAAATTCAGCTTGCCTGGCTTGGTGGCGAGCACCTTTACCTTCGGGGCCGTGTAGCCTGGCCCTTACCCGTAGTTGACCAAACAAGTACTGGTCAGAAAGTAGAGCTTGAGTTGAGAAATTTTGTCCTCAACTTTGCCATGCTCCTGTCTCGTGCAGAGTTGTAGGAGGGCATCGTCATACGTGCACACACTCTTGAGTGTAGTCCTGATCCACCGCTCTCCTTCGTTCTGCTGTCTTTACCGTGTCTGTTTGAATGGGTGCACAAATACCTCCTTGCATTTTCTCAGTAGTTGGAGTGCAGTAATGGTCAGGGTCGTGGGTCAGCTCAAATCTCGTGTGATAGACTCAGCCGGTTTCTTATGGGTAAAGATTAAAGGGAATTCTGAAGGTGGAGCTGGGTTTGGATCTCAGCTCTGTAGCCTAGTAGCAGAGCAAAGCTAGAGAACTGCAGCTTCTGGGAGCTGCCCTGGCCCTGTGACTGATGTGTGCAGGTGTCCACGGAGCATAGAAGAGGGTGTCCCATCCCTTGGAGCTGGAGTTGCAGGTGGTTTTGTAAGCCACTCATTGTGGGCACTAAAACTGAACACTAGTCCTCTGGTAGACCAGGAACTGTTCCTCACCCTGAGCTACTTCCCCAGTTGTGAAATACTTTTTTAATGACTGTATTTCTTGACATTTAAAGTATTTCAATGTTTATCTTTTTCCCCATTTATTTATTTGTTTATTTATATTTGTTTTTTTGGTTGGTTTTTTGAGAAAGGGTTTCTTTACATAGCCCTGGCTGTCCTGGAACATGCTATGCATACCAGGCTGGCCTCTGCCTCTTGAACGCTGGACTTAAAGTCGTGAGCCACAGGTTCAGATTGACAATTATTTTCTGTATATGGTTCAGGATATTTAATTAACTAGGTTTGCAGCAACAGTTACTGAGTCAAAGAATAGTTCCCAGGCTTCACATACGTGTTGCCAGGGTGATTTCTGGGAAGGCCTGTTGGTTTGATTCCCTTGGTAGTATAAGAATTTCTACTTTTGTACCATCTCAAGCATTGTGTGTTTATTAATTGTATTTTATTATTTTTTTGTTTTGTTTTTCGAGACAGGGTTTCTCTGTGTAGCCCTGGTTGTCCTGGAACTCACTCTGTAGACCAGGCTGGCCTTGAACTCAGAAATCCGCTTGCTTCTGCCTCCCAAGTGCTGGGATTAAAAGCATGTGCCACCACTGTCCGGCTTAATTTTATTTTTTAATAATTTTTAATAATTGTCTGTATGTGTATTATGGTGTATGAGTGTCATCCAAGGTCAGATAAGGATGCTGGATCTTCCAGAACTGTAGTTAGTAGGCAGCTATGAACTGCCTGATAGGCAGATGCTGGGAATCCATCTGGTTCCTCTGTGAGAGCAGCCAGTGTTCTCCCCTGCAGCGCGGGCTCTCCAGCCTTGGTTGGCTCTGTTCTGATGAGCATATAACGGCCCTTCCTTATCCTTCATCATTTGGCAGCCTCTGTTCACCAGTGTCTGTCTTTTTCTTTTCTTTTCCCCCAGGTTTTGTTTGTGGCCATTGCCCAACTTGCCTCATAGTTCCTTACTTTATAATAATCTTTTAAGAAATATTTGGGGGTGGGGGAGGGGTAGAGGTGTCGAGGGTCCTGAGCACGTGTCTTTATCAGCTGGGCCACAACTGTGTGTTCTTACAATGAAGTATTTTTGTTCTTTTGTTATTTTTTAGATTCATCACTTTTTGGATTTTGTGAAACAGATTTACAAGGAGCTTCCAAAAGTAGTGGTATGTTTTTGTTTACATTTGAATTTACTGCTTATATTTGTTTGTCACCTTTCCTAAAGGGAATTTGGGGCAGTTTAGTTGAAGAGGTGCGGGGGGAGGGCTTTTAGTATGGGGAATATTGACTACCATAAGAAGACCATTTGCCATTGTTGTGTTCTGTGTTCGGTCAGAACCGCTATTTTGAGAACCCCCAGGGTGTCCCTGATAACACGGTGCCTCCTCCTGAGATGGTCGGGATGATCACGACGGTCGCTGTGAAGGTCAATCCCGAGAGGGAAGACAGTGAGACACGGACGGTGGGTGCTCCTGCCGACAGCTCTGCCAGTTTTTTGTTCTTCTCTCCTCAAAGCTGTGGCCTTTCATTTGCTAGAGGGGAGAATGGGGTAACCTAGACCATTGGGTTTCTCCTTTACCTAGAGGCATAAGCCTAGTCCTGCTGTGGTGGTACAGGTGAAGCTTCAGGCACAAATGGTGCCTGGCTGTAAAGATCAACCTACTGAAGAAACCTGTGGTTTCCTGCTGGTGAAAGCAGCAGGCTGTGGGGCAGAGAGGCTCTGATCTGCCACTAGTCTTCTGAAGCTATAGGTGAAGTTCCCTGGGCCAGAGAACATTCCAATGGTGCTCCAGCCCCACTCTGGTTTCCTAACTCTGTAAAAGTTCATAAAGTTTCTCCCTGATCTTGTTTTTCCTGTTTTTATCCGGAAATCTGTGTCTTGGACTTTGCAACGGTAATTCGAGTGTTGTCTGTCACGTAGGGGACATGTGGTGACCTTTTCCCATGAATCATTCTTGGGGCTGAAATAAGAAAAGAATGTTTTTCTGGCGCTAGGGGCATGGTGCTAGCTACTGGAAGGATGCTTGCGCACATGCAGGAAGATCTAGGGTGCTGTCCATGTCTCTAATCCCTGCACTAGGGAGGTGGGAGATGTGAGATCAGTTTAAGGCTAGCCTTAGCTACATAGTGAGTTGGATACCAGCTTGGGCTACATGTGACCCTGTTTCCAGCCTAAAGAAAGGCATTTTAGCAACCATACTTGTTTGAGACAAGGCCTCAGCTTGTGTTGAGGAGAACCAATATGAATTTTAAGCAAAGCTGGCATCCTTTGCTTTCTTGACTGTTGTGAATGTCTCTGAGTCCACTGCTCACTGGTTGTTTGCCCCTGCCTTTTTCATGTTCTGAGATTCCTTAAGCTCATTCAGCTATCCTGAATTTACTATAAGCATTTTTTTTTTTTTTTAATTTTTCGAGACAGGGTTTCTCTATGTAGCCCTGGCTATCCTGGAACTCACTCTGTAGACCAGGCCTGCCTCTGCCTCCCAAGTGCTGGGATTAAAGGCGCCCTTTTTTTTTTTTTTTTTTTTTTTTTTTTTTTTTTTTTTTTTTTTTTTTTTTTTTTTTTTTTTGCATATAAATACTATTAAATAAAACCCATGGGCTAAATTGGATTCTGAAGTTTTTCTTGTTAAATCAAATAGTGGCTTAAAAAACTGGGTGGGTTGCCAGGCTGGGTGGGACACACCTTTATTCCTAGCTCTCTCTCGAGGAGATGCAAGTGGATCTGGTTTACATAGAGAGTTTCAGGCTAGCCTGGTCTACAGGAGACCATGTCTTAAAAAAAAAAAAAAAAAAGCTAGATGTGGGTGGTTGGTACATGACTGAGGCAGGAGGATTGTTGTGAGTTACAAATTCACCTTGGCTAAATAGTGAATTCAAGGCCAGCCTAGGTTACACAGTGAGACTTTGTAAATCCAGACAACTGGGCCTGGTGGTGTGTGCTCATAATTCCAGCATTTGGGATGCAGAGGCAGGAGGACCACTCTTAAGCTTGAAGTCAGCCAAGGGTATGTAGGGAGACCTTGTTTCCAAACCAGCCTTCCTACCCTCACAGAAATACCCACAAACCCTAGATTTCTTAGGTAATTTTTAATGTTTGGGTTTCTCCTAAGATTCTGCCTTCTGTGGGGTAGCACTTCTGTGTTAGTTTGGACTCTCCACAGATGCTTGCAAGGAGTGTCTCTGTTCATTGTGGTGCTTAGCGGGATTGGTTGGGCACTTGCGGGTACCACAGAGCTGAAGGCTGCCTCCCCTCTGCATCCCACAGCATTCCATCATCCCACGAGGATCGCTGTCACTGAAAGTCCTGGCTGAGCTCCCCATCATTGTCGTACTAATGTACCAGGTATGTGTGGACCATGGAATAGTTTCTATGTCTTCATGTGAAAGTTCACAGCTGATCTCCTTCAGCAAATACGATGTACACAAAACCCGCATACTCTGTGGTATGCCCAGTCCAACTCTGCTATTTCCCTTCAGCTGTACAAACTGAACATCCACAACGTTGTTGCCGAGTTTGTGCCCCTGATCATGAATACCATCGCAATTCAGGTATCCCCACAGGCCAGGTAAGAGTTCCTCAGACCAAGATGGCACAGTGCTTTTTCCAAATAGTAATTGCTTGTTGCCCCCATTCTTGAGATGTGAGAATTACGAGTGCTACAACGTATGTGCATTCTGATTTGCAAACTCTCGGTAATGGTGGCTATGATCATTCTAGCTACCTTTTACATCTTTGGTTAAGTTATCCATTTTGTGTGGATGTGTGTGTGTGTGCGTGTGCATGCCCATGTCATAGCATGGGCTGTGGTGGTCTCCTTGCAGCTGTGGGTCACAGGGACTGAACTCACGTGGTCAGTCTTGGTGACAAGTACCTTTACCTGCTGAGCCATGTCATGGGCCTCTTAACTCCTTAGTTGAAAGGATGCTGTAGTAGGTTGCTTCCTTCCATCTTGATGTTTCCCAGTGTCACCAGTATCACCAAGCATTACTTGTTCTGGCTGTGGTTTTGTTGTTTTTGGTTTTTTGTTTGTTTGTTTGTTTTTTGTTTTTGTTTTTAGAAAACTGGCCTTATGGTTGACCTCCAGGGCTGGGGGAGGAACAGGCCAACTAGATCCATCCTTGTTTTAAACCAAATAATGTAATAGGGAGTCCACATTAGGAATGCTGTGCTGGGGTTTGATCTGGGCTTTTTAGAATTTCTGTGCTGTGTGATCCTATTTCATCTTTAAAAATTATGTGTATGCATGCATATCTCTGTGTGGGTATGTGCACGTGAGTGCAGTACCAGTGAAGGCCAGAGGAGGGCACCCGATTTCCCCTGGAGCTGGAGTTTCAGGAGATTGTGGGCTGTCCAGCATGGATGCTGGGAACTGAACCTGGGTCCTCTGTAACAGCAAGTGCTCTTACTAAGTGCTCTCAGCCTCTTCAGTCCCCTTTCATGTGGTTTGACACTGCATAAAGTAGATGCATTTATGTTGCCTCGTGCTTCTGTTCTGTATGGAAATGAGGAAGTTCAAGGCTTAGTATTCACTGTGGGTGTTTAATCCCAAGTCACCTAAAGGACTGATGTTGGACGTGTATTCAATTCCTGCCCAGGCAACATAAGCTTTACAACAAGGAGCTCTATGCCGACTTCATTGCAGCTCAGATCAAAACATTGTCATTTTTAGCCTACATCATCAGAATTTACCAGGTAAGGCCCCCCGGCTTCTTTTGCTTTTTTTTCTCTTTCATGTGTATTTGTGTGCTTTGAGTACGTGTGTGTGTTTGTGAGTATGTGGTGTGTGTGTGTGTTTATAAGTGAAGGCACATGTGTGTGGAGGCCAGGGTTAATGTAGGAAGTCTTCCATCGCTCTTTGCCCTTCTCTTTCTTAGGCAGGTCTCTTAAGTCTACAGAGCTCATTGATGTGGTTAATCTTTTGCAGACTCTCTATAAGATGAAGTCTCACTGTGTGGTCCAGGCTGGCCTTTGGCCTATGATATTCAGTCTCCAGAGTGTTGGGTCCTAGGTATTTACCATCATGACCAGATGAGTGGAGTTTTTTGGGCCTTGGTGTTTGAGTCAGGAAGAGACTGTTGAGAGCTGCTCAGAATCAACACTCTCAGCTCACATTAGTGGGATGACTAAGTAGAGGATTTATTTATTTATTTTTGAAACAAGCTGTTACTGTGTAGCCTTGGCTGGCTTGGAACTTGCTAGGTAGACCAGGGTGCTGCCTGCCTCTGCCTCCTGAGTGCTGGAATTAAAGGTGTGAACTATTACACCTGGCATTTACTTATTTTAGTGTGTGTGTGTGTGTGTGTGTGTATGTGTGTATGTGTGTATGTGTGTATGAACGTATGAACACTTGGCTGTGGAAGCCAGAAAAGGGCATTGGATCTTCTGGATCTGGAGTACAGGTGATTGTGAACCACCTGTCATGGGTGCTAGAAACTGAAGGAAGGGATGGAGGTCCCCTCAGGAAGAGCAGCAAGTACCCTTAACCACCAAGCTGTCTTTCTAGCACTGAGTATTTTAACAGGTGCCTTAGCATTTATTTTCTCTCTAATAAGGAAGTAATGTAAATTCAGTGTTGAAAATTGTAAAGCAATAGAACAGTAAGAATGTCGCATCCACACTTACTCCACATGGGAGGCCATCTGTCCCTGTGGTCATGCTTCCCTTTCAGAGTGACTCGGGCTGCATGGCTTTGTGCATACACATATAACACACTAAAACCTTTCCTGTGGCGCTTGCTTAGGTCTGAAGCTTTATGAAAGGACTTGGGTGTCTCGGCAGCCTCTCAGACACAGTGTGACTGTTGTCTTTCTTGCTGTGACAGGAGCTGGTAACAAAGTATTCTCAGCAGATGGTGAAAGGCATGCTACAGCTGCTTTCCAACTGCCCAGCCGAGACTGCACACCTCAGGAAGGAGCTTCTCATTGCTGCCAAGCACATCCTCACCACAGAGCTGAGAAACCGTAAGGCTGCCTTTGCTTTCAAGGCCCATATAGCCATCTTTGGGGCAAGTTTTGCTGGTTTCCTGGAGGTTCTTCAGGGTCTTAGCATGTCTATTCCTTCTTTATTGTTGCTGTGGGTCTTCATTGTTTTTTAAATTTTTGTTTGTTTACTCTTATGTATATGGATGTGTGTGTATTACTTGCATCTTTGTACATCTGTGCATCACATGTGTGCTGTTGTCTGCAGAGACCAGAAGAGGGCATCCGATCCCCTGAGCCTGGAGTTGCTATGTAGGGACTTGAACATATGTCTTTATTGAGCCGACTCTCCAGTCTTCTTTTATTTTGTTTCATTTTCTGTTTTCTCTCTGTGTAGCCTGGATTGTTCTGGAACCCTCTGTAGACCAGACTTGACTCAAACTCAGAGATCTGCATATCTCTGACTCCTGAGTGCTGAGATTAAAGGTGTAGGCCACCATGCCCGGCCAGCCCTCTTCTTTTTAAAGATTTATTTTGATTAGTTGTCTGTGCTTGTGCTGGGGTGAGGGGCTGCACACATGAGTGCAGGTGCCCACGGGAGGCCAGAGGCCTGAAATGAGTTGTTTCAGAACCTGACTGTCTGTGGGCTTGCCATCCATGTTCTTAAGAGGCCAGCTCTCTCTGTCTCTGGTACGACTGTGCCATCTCTCTAGCCCGTCTTGGTCAGTTCTAACTCTGACCATTACTCAGACTGTCAGACTGTCTTTGTGGGTGGGTGGCTTGTGTGGCCCAGCAGAGCCAGCGTCTCGCCTCACAGGATCTTTGTGGTCTTTTTCTCTGCCCGAGTACTAGGGAGGCTTGTGAAGTCTTCATGTTCTCATGTTTCCTAGAGTTCATCCCGTGCATGGACAAGCTGTTTGATGAATCCATCCTGATTGGCTCTGGGTACACGGCTCGAGAGACACTAAGGTACAGCATTATTAGACAGGGACAGGATCACCTGTACTTAGGGCTCTAATTAATGCAGGTGTGCTGGGCCCTGCTCACTTACTGGATTTAGGATAGCAGCAAGTTTGAAAGTCCTTAGGTTGTTTAAAACAACAAAATCTTTTTTTAAACACTTTTGGAATTTTTTTGGTAAGTATGTGCTCATGCACTCATGATAAGATGCAGAGGTCAGGGGTCAGCCTGCATGACCTAATGACGCAGAGGTCAGGGTCAGCCTGCATGACCTAATGACGCAGAGGTCAGGGTCAGCCTGCATGACCTAATGACGCAGAGGTCAGGGTCAGCCTGCATGACCTAATGACGCAGACAGTATTGTTGTATATGCATACAGTGGTCATAACATACAGAGCATTAGTTAACCTATTAACTAACATGTGAGGTAGTCTCACTATGTAGCCTTGAGTGGCTGGGAATGCACAGATCCACCTGCTTCTGCCTCCTGAGTGCTGCACCACCATGCCTGGCACATTGTTAATCTGGCTGCCGTTTCTGCCAGTGTCTGTTAGGTATTTTCCTGGTTAGTTATTACTGTCGGCTTGACGTAATCTAGAGCAAAGGTTCTTAACCCTAAAGAGGTCATGACCCACAGCTTGAGAACTGCTGCCTTAAAAGAAAATATCCTTGCCAAGAAGCTGCCAACTGTCAGTAGCTGATCTAGAAAGTCACCTGACGAGAAGAAACTCAATGAAGCATGGTCAGATTGGCCTGTGGTCACATCTGTGGGGCATATTCTTCATTGCCAGTGAACAGGAGAGTCCAGCCCACTGCGGGTGGCACCATCCCTAGGTGGGCAACCTTGTGCTATATAAAAAGCTAGCTGAGTGTGAGCCTGTAGACAGGGTTCTCCCACTGTTGCTGCTTCAAGCTCTCACTTGAATTCCTTCCCTGATTCCTGCAGTGCTAGATCGTGACCCCAGAGTGTAAGCCAAGTAAACCCTCCCCTCAAGTTGCTTTTGCTCCGAGTTTTATCACAGCAACAGAAAAGCCAACTAGGACAGGAACTTTATGACATATATGAATGTTAGCTTTTCAGTGTAAGCATGGTGAAAGACTGGGCCTTTCAGCTGAGCAGCTGGAAGGGGACAGGGTTGGGATGGGGACTACGGCCAGACTGGATCTTAGCCCCCTTAGCACTGCAGTCACCGCAGTGGCTACAGGGAATAAATACGCTGGTCCATCCATCTCTTCCTGCAGGCCGCTCGCCTACAGCACACTTGCCGACCTTGTGCATCATGTTCGCCAGCACCTGCCCCTCAGTGACCTTTCCCTCGCCGTCCAGCTCTTTGCCAAGAACATTGATGATGAGTCCCTGCCCAGTAGCATCCAAACCATGTCCTGCAAACTCCTGCTAAACCTGGTGGACTGCATCCGCTCCAAGAGTGAGCAGGAGAGTGGCAATGGCCGAGATGTCTTGATGCGGATGCTGGAGGTACCAACTGCCATGGTTATCTTAAAGCGTTGTTAAACTTAGGTGAATGAGGTGGCCAGATAAAAGTGTGGCTTTGGGAGTTAGGCCCAGTTGTTTCACACCCTGCCTCCCTTCCTGCTGGCAGCCCTGTTGGAAGCTGCTTATATCTCTATGTTTCTCTTTGGTCTGCCTAGCAGGGCTGCCCTGAGCATCAGACAGCTTCCTAGGCTCTGTGATCTTCCTGGTGCTGACTAGAAGAGCTCCCTGCTGGGCAGCAGTAGTCAAGGCTTCTCTGGGGAGACCCCAGTCAGTGTGTTGGGGAGGGACGGAAGGTTTTCCATGGTGCTGGGAAGCCACTCTGAATCAAGGCTGGATCTGCTCACCATGCTCAGAGACCAGCAGCAGTTGACGAAGGCCATCCACCTTATGTTTTGTTTTTTCTAAGGATCTAATTTTTAATTATGTGTGTGTTGTGCATATGTGTTGATGTGTGCCAGGGGATTTGGATCTCTCTAGAGCTGTTTGCAGGCAGTTGTGAGCCATCCCGTGTGAGTGCTGGGAATGAGTCTTGGGTCATCTGGAAGAGATAAGAGCTCATACTAGCTGAGCCATCTCTTCAGCTTATATATTTATTTATATATATATATATATTTTTTGTTTGTTTGTTTGTTTGTTTGTTGTTTTGGTTTTTGGTTTTTGGTTTTTGGTTTTTGGTTTTTCGAGACAGGGTTTCTCTGTGTAGCCCTGGCTGTCCTGGAACTCACTCTGTAGACCAGGCTGGCCTCGAACTCAGAAATCCGCCTGCCTCTGCCTCCCAAGTGCTGGGATTAAAGGCGTGCGCCACCACCGCCCGGCCATATTTTTTATTTTTAAGACACAATCTTTTTGGCTGATAGTTCACCCAGACAGCCCCAGGGATCCTTACTGGCTGTGTCTTCTTTCCCCAAAACTGGGATTACAAATATACGCTTCCATACCTTGCTTTTCTATATGGGTTCTGTGAACTGTACACAGATCCTCTTGCTTTCAAGGCAAGCACTTTACAGACTCAGCCTTTAGGCTTCAGGTGGTTTCAGGTTTCTGACTGTTAATGTTTGTCTCTTTTTTCTGACTCCAATTTCTTTTGCTGTTAGGTTTTTGTCCTCAAGTTCCACACCATTGCCCGGTACCAGCTCTCTGCCATTTTTAAGAAATGCAAGCCTCAATCTGAACTGGGAGCTGCAGAAGCTGCACTGCCCGGGGTGCCCACAGCCCCTGCCGCCCCTGGCCCAGCCCCTTCCCCAGCCCCTGTGCCTGCCCCTGCCCCCCCTCCACCACCACCCTCAGCCCCAGCCACCCCAGTAACCCCTGCCCCCGTGCCCCCATTTGAGAAGCAAGGAGAAAAGGACAAGGAGGACAAGCAGACGTTCCAGGTCACAGATTGCCGGAGTCTGGTGAAAACCTTGGTCTGCGGTGTCAAGACCATCACATGGGGCATAACGTCGTGTAAAGCACCTGGTGGTAATTCTACTCTTACACTTTGCAGACTGACAACACCTTTAGCTCTTGTATTTGCCAGGTTTTAATGTATTCTGTCTCTTCTAGAAGCTCAGTTTATTCCGAACAAGCAGTTACAACCCAAAGAAACTCAGATTTACATCAAGCTTGTGAAGTATGCGATGCAGGCATTGGATATTTATCAGGTATGAAGTGGCCACAAGCGAGGCCAGCCTGGTCTACAGAGTGAGTTCCAAGACAGCCAGGGCTATACAGAGAAACCCTGTCTCGAAAAACAAAAAACAAACAAACAAAAAAAAGAAGTGGCCTCAAACAATGTTGTTGAATCTGGGGGATGCCCTTGGAACAGAGCTTTGTTGATGGCTCGAGCCTTCGAAGTTCAGTTCTGTTTGCACGGCCCAGCTTTGCATTTCATTGGGATAACAAACATGAATCCTCACACCAGTTTATGTGGTGCTGAGATCAGATCCAGGCTTCATAAGTGCTAGTGTCAGTTCCCTTTCCTGAAACTGTGGTAAAGTACTCTGACAGAAGCAATTTAGCCAGCAAGGGCCTTACTTATCAAATGGAAGTGGTCATGTACCCTCTGAGCTGGCTCTCAGGCATCTACGTTTACTTACTATTCCTCCCCCTACCCCTGTGTGAACACTAGTGTTTTTCTTTTTCAAAATTGAGGCAAAAATAAAGAATTTAGAAGGAGGATAACCTTTATTGAATTCTGTGCTTCGTTGAAGTATTTGACTTGTGATATTGTAAAGAAATACATGTTCAATAGAAAGTGTTCCTTTCTAACCACCATGGGGCTTCCCCCATCCTAGGTCCAGATCGCAGGAAACGGACAAACATACATTCGAGTAGCCAACTGCCAGACCGTAAGGATGAAGGAAGAGAAGGAAGTGCTCGAGCATTTTGCTGGTGTCTTCACTATGATGAACCCACTAACGTTCAAGGAGATCTTCCAGACTACAGTCCCTTACATGGTAGAAAGGATCTCAAAAAATTATGCTCTTCAGGTATAAAACTCTTTTTATTTAAATTAACTCTGTGTGTGTGTGTGTGTGTGTGTGTGTGTGTGTGTGTGTGTGTGTGTGTGTGTAGGTTACGGGACAATCTCTCCTCTACCACCTATGGCTTAGGGTTGGAACTCAGGTCTTCAGGCTTGGTGGTAGGTGCCATTATGTGCTGAGCCATCTTGCCAGCCCTTTATATTGTTTTAACATTCACTTTAAACTTTTTTTTTTTAATTCTGTATTGAATGTTTTGCATTTACTCATCTACCTTGAGGATTTAAAAATAAAGCTGTCCTCAGGGTGTGCTTGTAGGGGAATGTTGGGCAATAGTGTTTGAGGACATTTCCAACCCTTCCGATGCCTCGAGTCACTTCCTTTCAAGAGTAGAAGCTAATGAGAGTTAAACGCAGGCTGTCAGTTTTTGATGGTGACCAGGGACGGCAGGTCAAATGCTGTGCTCTGATAGGAGGCACATGGCTCGTTTGCTGTAGGGGGTGATGGTTTTGTCAGCATGTCTGTGACCAGTTGGTTTTGTTTGAGAAACTCATTCCTTTGCCTTTTACAGCTTTGAGGAAGAGGATTATTTCTGTCCCGGATATTTCTTGCAAAGCATCCCCCACACCCAAGCTGAGGACCAAACCTATAGCCTTATGTTTGCTAGGCAAGTGCTCTACCCTGGAGTGAAGTCTCCAACCGGTTCTGCCATTTCTTGTTTTGACAGATTGTTGCCAACTCTTTCTTGGCAAATCCTACTACTTCTGCTCTGTTTGCCACGATCCTGGTGGAGTACCTCCTGGACCGGCTGCCAGAAATGGGCTCCAATGTGGAACTCTCCAACTTGTATCTCAAGCTGTTCAAGTTGGTCTTCGGCTCAGTGTCCCTGTTTGCAGCTGAGAATGAGCAGATGCTGAAGGTAACATGCACTTTGCTCTGAGGGCCCTCCTGGGGCTCGGGCTTTATGTTGCTTCATTTTTTTTTTTTTTAAAACAGAAATTACAGTGACTCCGTTTTACATGTATATAACACTTTAAATTTGCTGTACCGCAAATAAGGCCACATGCCAATAATAGTTCAGATGTTACTCTGCCACATGAGAGTAGAAAATTCAGAATTAAGGCCTGGTATGCAGGCATATAAGCCTACCTCTTGGGAGGTGGAAGCTGTAGATCAGGGGAGCCTCAGCTACTTAAAAAATTCGAGGCTAGCCTGGGCTACATGAGCCCTTATCTCAAACACCTTAAAAAAAAAAATATTACCCTCAAGTAACTTAATAGTAACTTAGGAGCCGGGCAGTGGTGGCGCACGCCTTTGATCCCAGCACTTGGGAGGCAGAGGCAGGCGGATTTCTGAGTTGGAGGCCAGCCTGGTCTACAGAGTGAGTTCCAGGACAGCCAAGGCTAACAGAGAAACCCTGTCTCGAAAAACCCAAAAAAAAAAAGTAGGAACATAGTAAGAACATCTTTCATAGACGTGTGGCAGAGACCATTGCACATTCTGGCCACTATGTTCTTTTTTTTGCTTTGATGAAATAACAGCCTCATGCTGCTTGATTGCAGCGGTGGGGTGTGTGAGCTCCAGACTGGAGAGCGTGGCAACTCAAGTGTGCTCACTGATCTGTCTGCCTTCCCTCTGCCCAGCCTCATCTGCACAAGATTGTGAATAGCTCCATGGAACTGGCACAGACCGCCAAGGAGCCTTACAACTACTTCCTTCTGCTCCGAGCTCTCTTCCGCTCCATAGGAGGCGGCAGCCATGACCTCCTGTATCAGGAGTTTCTGCCTCTCCTTCCAAATCTCCTCCAAGGTAAGAACAGTGTCTCATGTGTCCATCTGTCTGACTGACTGCTGGGCTATCCTCTCTGCCTGGCAAAGCCATGGGAGGTGAATGGGTGTTGGGAAGACTCCCTCCCTCCCTTCTTAGTTAGAAAATAACTTTATTAGTTTTTGTAATCAAACCACGTAGTACTTTTCATGTAAAGGTCTTGTCTGTGTTTATTGCAGTGTTACCTCCATACAAATGGTGTGGAGTGTAAAGGACTGTGAATTTCCAACAGTACCCTTGGGTGGCCCTTGCCTTTGCTCAGCTTCATGTGCAGTCCTCACCTGGTTTTACTTAGATGTGCTTAGGCAGATTTCCTCCCTCTGCCAGGTCTGGCTTTGTGCGACTGGTGCTGACACACATTACAAAGTATGACATGATGTTTGTGCAAGCATAGGGTAACCTATAGGAACTCCCCCTAGCCTGTGTTGTCACTGTGGAAGGGACCATCGTGAATGCAGTTAATAGGTTTAACAGTGGAGAATGGTGGCCTGTGGCTTGCACAGCTGACGTTGCGTGCGTTAGGAAGGTAAAGTGCCCTCCGCCCGTTTCCAGGACTGAACATGTTGCAGAGTGGCCTGCACAAGCAGCACATGAAGGACCTCTTCGTAGAGCTGTGTCTCACAGTGCCAGTACGGCTGAGCTCGCTCCTGCCCTATCTGCCCATGTTGATGGATCCCCTGGTGTCTGCCCTCAATGGGTCTCAGACATTGGTCAGCCAAGGCCTGAGGACCTTGGAGTTGTGTGTGGACAACCTGCAACCGGATTTCCTCTATGATCACATTCAGCCTGTGCGTGCTGAGCTCATGCAGGTAAGTGCACTTTCACTTCTGTACCAGCAGGGGTATCAGTTCTGCATGCCTCCAGTTTGTCCTAAGGATTCCCTGGCTCAGTCAGAGGCAGGCTCAGTCATGCTTGCTTGCCTGGCTGGGATGTACAAATACATTTAGCACTAGTGGGTGGTGAGTGTCTGTGTAGCAGTGTTGTCTCTCGTTTAGGAGAACTTTCTCAAGCATCAGAGTCTCTGTAAGCAAGTGTGAAGGCAGATGGTATGGAGCTGTATAGACTGGCAGAAAGAACTTTCCTGTACCCACAGAGACTTTGTGGTTTTATAGTAAAAAGATACAACTCTGCAGGGAAGCAGATGGGCGCCTTGCTGCCCCAGCTCACTCCAGGAGGAAAAGAACAGATAATCAAAGGTTGTTTTGAAGTCTTAGGGTTTTGTTATTAGACGTCAGACGATAGTTATCTTCCACTTTTCACTGTGTTTTGTGCTGTGACAGTGATGGGATTGGTCATCACCGTGGCGGGCACTTGTCTTTGCCTCATTCACAGCCAGCCTTCATGGTAGAGGCTCAGCAGCTCCAAGCTGGATTGGAGGGACAGTACCTTGGCTTAGAGGCAGGACTAACAGACCTTCCCTGTCCATCCTGGGGTTATTTCTTGGTCTCTGTGTACCAGAAGGACTGGGGCCCACGTAGCATGGGAGGACTGCAGAGCCTGCTCTGAGAGCCACACTGTCAGGTCTCGGAAGCAGAGCTGAGTGTGCAGGCCGCACAGGGAAGCAGAAGCAGTGTGGCTGCTGGGCTTGAGGTTGTGTTGGGCCACAGTTTACTTTAGCACAAGAACCCTCGGAGACACAGGGTAAAGGTCCTTTTTAGTTTCTGGAGGCCAGTAACCCCCAAAATAAGTGGCAGTGTTGGTGTCTCCTGACCCACACTGAGCCTTATCAATGCTGCTGTAACTTGGCAGAAGACCCTTCCTGAGGGACAAGAGGATGTTGGGTCATGACCTGGAAGAACATGAGAAGAGAAACTGGGATCTTGCTTGGTGTGGGGAAATGTACTAAGACTCACGGTACTTGGATATCGCTGGATCCTGACATTGAGGGTTGTGATGGAAGTTAGGAAAGTAGGCTTTAAACAAGGACAACAGTGATTCTGAGATGTAGGTAATTCAAGTGAGAGGACCAGGCAGCAAGTGTAGTGTTGTGCAGCAGATGGCATAGGTGTTGGCCGTGCAGGGCGTCCCTGAGCTCAGCCATCCTGCAGTCCTGCTTCAGGAGCTGACACGCACAGAGACTGCGCACTGAGACTTGAGAACATCGAGGACTCAGCACATGTGCTAGCATTGTTTTATTGGTGTGATAGAACTCTAAGGTGGCCTCTAAAGATGGCCCGGATGTGGGGGGGGGGCACTGTAGGGAGGTAACAAGGTCTCAGGTAAGCATTGTGGTAGAGACTAAACCATCCACATGGAGCCTGTCTTTAGGGGAAGGTTTACAGAGCAAGGAGGGGTTGCAGGAGGGATGTGGTCAAGACTTGAACATTGTTCGGCCCTAGGGACCCCTATCACACCCTTACCTTCTGTAAATGGAGACTTAAAACACATGAAATTATGTATTTGTCTTGTTTCTAAGTAGAAGAAAAAGATCCAGGACAAGAATGTCCAGTAAAGCAGCTCATTCCACTTCATTCCCGAGAATTGTAGCTTTCACTCTGACTCCTGAAGACTTTTATTCACTTATTTTTAAAGATTTCCTTACTTTTCATGTCTGAGTGTTTGCGCATATGTATTTATGTCACATCTGTGCTGTGCCCAAGGAGGCCAGAGGGGAACAGGAGTTAGAGAGTAGTGAGCCACCCTGTGAGTTTTAGGAACTAAACCCAGGTACTCTGGAAGAGCAGTCAACACTCTTAACCACTGACCCCTCTCTCCAGAATTAGGATTCTTTGCTTTTTATTCTGTGCCACCTTTTATATAAAAGAGCTCCAAAATATGTTTGTTCGTTTGCTTAGTAAAGACGGAACTTCACTGGGGGAGGACAACCAGGGGGAACCATGTTTGAGGGACAGAAGCAGGAGGAAGAGTCCTTATATCTAATAAACTGGAGTTGTGGCCGTAAGCTCTGTGAACTTGCTGCCTGGCTAGCCTTTGGTGAAAGCTGGTTGTTTTTTTAGGCTTTGTGGCGCACTCTTCGAAACCCTGCAGACAGCATCTCCCACGTGGCCTACCGTGTGCTTGGGAAGTTTGGCGGCAGCAACAGGAAGATGTTGAAGGAGTCCCAGAAGCTACACTATGTTGTGACTGAAGTTCAAGGCCCCAGCATTACTGTGGAGTTCTCTGATTGCAAAGCTTCTCTCCAGCTTCCAATGGAAAAGGTAAAGTTGAGATCTTACTTTTCTCTAAGAAGGGTGATTTCACTATAAAATATGTCTGTGAGCCAACTCTGAGGGAAGAGCAGGAGTGGGCCAGTCTGTTTGGTGGGGAGGGCGGCTTGCATAATGCTTGTAGGCTAGTGGGTGAGTGTTACCCAGGAATTTAGGACTCTGGAGAGCGGAGTCCTTCTCGATGACTAGCTCACCTAAACTGCTCTGTTGTGATCTTGCTGGGCCTTATTTCCAGGACCATTGAGAACTCAAGTGGATCTGTAATTGTCTTTCATCCCTGGTGTCTCAGGATCTAGCTTTCTCCCATGTTTTATTCTAACTCTCCTGTTTTCTCCCTTCTGACTCTTTGGAAGTGAGTTAGTATTATTACCTCTGAGTTTCTTTCTGTCTGTCTCTTTTTTTCTGTGTGCATATGTATGTATGCAGATATGGGTGGAGCTGGTAGGTGGCCTTCTCTTTCAGAGAGAAGTGAAAGCATCAGAAAGCCATTGTTCTGATTTCAGATTAAGGGAAGACAGTGTGTGTTCAGCCATGGCTCATGAGCTTCAGACCTTGATGGGTGTGTGAGTTGACAGCCTGCCACACTGGACCCTCCAGAGCTCTCTCTTTGACGTCCTGTAGTCTCCCACTGGTCATTAACCTGAAATTGGGAGCTAGAGAGCTGGCTGAGCACTCAGCAGCATTTGCTACTCTGCAGAGGCTGCTGCCTCGGTTCCCCTCATCCAAGGTGCTGCCTGTAACTCAGCTCTGTGAGATACGTCACCCTCGGCCCTCTGTGGACACCTACACTCAACTTATATATAATGTATAGAAGATACACACATGGACACATAATTAAAAACAAAACCTTCCAGCCAGAGTTGCTGTGCACTCTCAATCTTATCTGGAGCCATGCAGCTCCTAACTTTCTTTACTGTCTCTGTTTTCAGAACCCTTGCTTGTGGTTGCCTGTTACACTAATGTTCTCCTCAGTTTCCCTAGCAAGTACTAAGGCTCTGTGTGTGTGTGTGTGTGCCTGCCTTTCAGCATACACTGTACATATTGTCCTTTTTATCCTAGGCCATTGAGACCGCCCTGGACTGCCTGAAAAGTGCCAACACAGAGCCCTACTACCGGAGGCAGGCTTGGGAGGTGATCAGGTGCTTCCTGGTGGCCATGATGAGCCTGGAGGACAACAAGCATGCACTCTACCAGCTGCTGGCACACCCTAAGTATGTGCTTGGGCTGTTTTCTGGGACTGGAGCAGCTTGCTGCAGAAGTAGGAACATAAGTCACAGTCTGTTAGGAGTGCACCCTTTCAGACGGCCAGGCTAGTGTGTAACTTACCCAGTGATACACCGGGTATCACTGATACCCGAGCAGTGGTTCTCAACCTCTGAGTCACGGCCCCTTTGGGGGCAAATGGTTCTCCTACTGGGGTTGCTTAAGACCATTGGAAAACACAGATATTTACATTATGATTGATAACAGTATCAAAATCACAGTTGTGAAGTAGCAATGGAAATATTTTTATGGTTGGGTGGGGGTCACCACAACACGAGGAACTGGATTAAAGAGGAAAGGATTAAAGAGCATTATGAAGGCTGAGAACCACTGTTCTAGAGAAAGGGAAGAGAGAACGTGGCCATCCATGGTAAGAATTGGTCTTGGATCTATTTCAGTGTGTGTCTTGCTGTCAAGGAGTCTAAGGTCATGTTTGTACGTTTGGCACAGCTTTTTAAACTTTCTCCTTTTTGTGTTTAGAGACAGGGTCTCATGTAGCCCAGGCTGGTCCCAAACTCAGTATATAGCTGAGGATGACTTGAACTCTGGGTCCTCCTGTCTCTGGCTCACAGAGGCTAGGTGACAGGTTTCTACTGACAGAGCCATGTCTCAGCCTGTGACAGACCTATGCCATTCCCACTTTATCATTGGTTGAATTCTTATAATTTGGCTTTATTTTGGAGGCAGGGTTTCTCTGTGTACCCCTGACAGACCTGGAACTTGTTACATAGGCAAGGCTCACCTCAAATCCATAGATAACCACTTGTCTCTGCCTCCACAGTGCTGAGATTAAGTTGTGCTTTTCACCATTCCTGAACATACACACACACACACACACACGAATTTAAACTTTATTTTTAAAAATGACTTATTTTTCCCTGCTGCGTGCATTTGACTGATTGTCTGTTTAGGGAGGCCAGAGGACTTTGAGGTCTAGGATGGCAATCATCAAGCCCCAGTAATCCTCCTGCTTCACCTTCCCAGCTAGTGCTGCTGTTATAGGCACAAGTGGGTTCTAGAGATTAGATATAATGTCTTCCTGTCTTGTACAGCAGACATTCTTAGCCTCTGAGCCATCCTTCCAGCCACTTATATATATTTTTTAGTCCAGAATTTAAAGTTTGCTTGTTAGATTCTTGGGTGGCATTTTGCCCGAAGGTCTTGGCTATCATCTTTAACGTATGCCTGCGACCAGCCTTTTCACAGGGTTTCAACTTTTGATCAGCTTTTCAGAAACTTCTCCCTCCCTTTGATTCTTGTTCTGATCATCACAAAAGGCCTCCCCACATTTAGCATGTGCAGGCTCATCACAGTTAGATGCCAGCATACAAAGATGGGCCTGGAGTTGGAGTCTCTGGAAGCTTGCACATTTCACATGCCAGGCTTCAGAGGATAAAGGTGGTCTTGAGCGCTTGTGCAGAGTATGGCCATCCATTGCTCCTGCCTGCACTGGCAATGCCTTCCTCAGGTATGACAGTGGTGACTGGTAAAGCAACTGTGCCCAAGGCATGCACTTTCATAGCAGCAGGGAAAACAACCTTTGTTTCTCTTTTTAAAAAGGTATGTTTATTTTTTGTGTACATATGTTTGCCTGTATGCATGTCTGTGCATCTCAGATATGTCTGGTGCCCTCAGAGGCCAGAAGAGGCATCGATTCTCCAGGACTGTAGTTTTTGGGTGGTTGTTAGGTGACAAATGGATGCTGAGAATTGAACTCGGATCTCTTGCTGAAATGTGGCCCAGTGGTTACAACCACTTGCTGCTCTTGCTGCAGACCTGGGTTATGCTTCTGGAATCCACATGGTGGCTCACAGGCTTGACTGAAGTTCTAGGGCTCAACTGCCTTCTTCTAAAACCAAGCGTGTATACAATGCACCTATATATGTGTAGGCAAAACACTCAGACAAAAACAAAAGTGTCTTTAACAAGAGCAGCCAGTGCTTTGGACCACTCAGCCACTGCAGCAGCCTTGACACATAACACAGAAAACAATGCACTGACTGCCATTGATTCATAATTCACCCCCAAATCTCTGTGTGTGTGTGGGGTGTGTGTATGTGTGTGTGTGTGTGTGTGTGTGGTGTGTGTGTGCGTGTGTGTGGTGTGTGTGTGTGTTAGGGAGAATATAATTTGTTATCTCTTGAAACACCAGCCATAAATGTTGAAAAACTCAAGTCCATATCTGATACCAAATGCTGCTGAAATTGTAGCAAAGGTGAATTTAGGTCACTCTGCGTGAGAGCTTGTTGTGACCTGAGGCACTGGGTGTGGTGATGGGTGATTCTGTCTTCCAGCTTTACAGAAAAGACTATCCCCAATGTCATCATATCTCACCGCTACAAAGCACAGGACACTCCAGCCCGGAAGACGTTCGAACAAGCTCTGACTGGGGCATTCATGTCTGCAGTCATCAAAGACCTGAGACCCAGTGCCCTGCCCTTTGTGGCCAGCTTGATCCGCCACTATACCATGGTAGCGGTGGCCCAGCAGTGTGGTGAGTATAAGGATTGTGGGAGCAGAGCCCATCAGGACAAGTTATTGTTTAAGAGAGCCTGAGGAGGAGGCTTTTTCTTTAAGGGCCTTCATCAGTAAAGTAATTTCCGTGGTGAGAACTGTGGAAGTTACTACCAAGTTCTGTCCTGTGGGAAATGGGTCTGGGTATTTCGGGCAAGCAGTAGGCAAACCAAGTGATGGCTGTGGAGATGCTTCGTGATGAAGGTGCTCATTGCCAGGCCTGAGATCAATCCCCAAAGGATAGGAGACAACTGACTCCACAAGTGTCCTCTGACCTTTCCATGCAGGTTCCCATGTGCATACTCTCACCCCCACACATGCACACACAAGAGAGGTACATGAAGTTCACATTAAAGCATGATGGTTTCTGATATTCCCCTTTCTAGTAGTGTTTTCTCAGGCCAGCCTGCTGCCTGTGCCACCCACTCTGCTGCAGCCAGATCCTGACACCCTCTTTGCAGTTCTCATGCCTGCTCCTGGCTGTTATCCCAACCATTCTTGTGCTCCCCACCCCTGCAAACCTGCTTTATAAAACTCAGTAGAAGTGTCTGTGACCCTGACAGCTACCACTAAGTTTAAGGATACCCTCAGAATTTGATGTCTCCTTCTAGAAGCCACAATAGAGCACACATGAGCAGCATCTCCCCTGCCTGTTGTACCTCAGAGCCCCATAGCCCTGTGGTCAGCAGTGATGCTGATGCACTAGGCCCAGTCAGAACTGTTCAGACAGCTGAACACCAGTTGTTCCCTAGGCTTTCTTGGTGGTAACTTTAAAGTTAATCTTGGTACCCTCTGTGTGGTCTCCAGCTAGGGACCCAAGAGACATTGCTCTCAGGTTGTTCTGCCCAACATAGTGTGACCATGTGTGTTCTGGGGTTATAACTGTCTCTTGCTTTTTTTGTTACGGTCTGAAATGGCTGCATTAAGACCCATTATTTTCAGGCTGAAGCTGATCAGTGGTGTTTTAAGAGATAGTTAATTGTTCTCATTTCAAACTAGCACATCTTTGAGTTTTTAAACATTTATTACTGCCATCGGTATTTGTATATGAGTGCAAGCATGTTAGTACCATAGTGAGCTTGCAGAGGTCAGAGGTTAGCTTCCCAGGGTTAGTTCTGTTTTCTCATTGAGCCCTGGGAATTGGATTCGAGTCATAAAACTTGTGCAGTTGGTGCTTTTACCTGTTAACGGCTTTTTTTTTTTTTTTTTTTTTCTTTTAAAAGAACCTAACACCTGATTTTAGATGAGTTTAGCTTTGAACTTCTTCTCGATCTCCCTCTGCCTGGATAGGTCTGGGCATACAGATGTGTATTGTCAAAGTCTGGCTTACAAACTCGAGGGCTCTGTGTGTGCTGTACATGCTGCTAAGTCAGCTGTATGCCCAACCTCATTTTTGAGTTTTACCTGATGTCACTGGAAAATGGTACAATTGGAAGTAGTCAGGAAATTTGCCTCAATGTGGAATTGGACTACTTGGTTTTCAAACAGCTGCAGTTTAATGGAGATTAGTTTGAAATACTGGTTCTGGGGCTAGGGAGATGGCTCAGCTAGCTAGTTAACGGTGCTTGCAGATACGCCTGGAAATCTGAATTCAGTCCTTAGAATCCACACAGGGCAAGAATGGACCAAGGCTTGAAATTTGTCGTCTGACCTCTTCATGTGTGCAGAGGCATGTGTGTGGACTGTGTCATATGCATGCCCACATACAGTCTACAAGTGTACAGATTAATACAATGTAATTAGAACATTAGGAGTGGCTTCAGAGTTCTTAACCCCAGGGGAAATGAAGCTGATTTGTAATCAGATGTCACAGGTGTTTCCTGAATGACCTTGGCTTTGTCGTGTGCCTGCTTCCCTCTTTCCAGGTCCTTTCTTGCTACCTTGCTACCAGGTGGGCAGCCAGCCCAGCACAGCCATGTTCCACAGTGAAGAAAATGGGTCCAAAGGAATGGATCCCTTGGTCCTTATTGATGCAATAGCTATCTGCATGGCTTATGAAGAAAAGGAACTGTGTAAAATTGGGGAGGTAGCCCTGGCTGTGATATTCGATGTGGCGAGCATCATCCTGGGCTCAAAAGAGAGGGTAAGGATGTCTGAACAGTTAGCAGGCGCTTGTCCTAGAAAGGAAGCACCAACTTATGCTGGGCTTGTTTCTCCAGGCGTGCCAGCTGCCCCTCTTCTCCTACATTGTGGAACGCCTGTGCGCCTGCTGCTACGAGCAGGCCTGGTATGCAAAGCTGGGAGGCGTGGTGTCCATTAAGTTTCTCATGGAGCGGCTTCCACTCACGTGGGTTCTTCAGAACCAGCAGACATTCCTCAAAGCCCTGCTCTTCGTTATGATGGACCTGACTGGAGAGGTAGGTCATGGGTAGCCTGGCGGCTCAGCGACACTGCTTGCAAAGAGCTGGTCTGCTGCAGAGCTCGTGGTCTCAGACCCTCTGCCAGCATGAAACTTTGGTACTTGGGTTCCCGATAGCTCCTTTAGTACAGGGACAGCTCCTAACTCCTGTATATTATCTCTAGGCTTCTTCCTGTTACCTTGGTTCAGAGTGGATCTGAAGGGAATGGTGGTTGCAGGGTACTGCAGAGATCCCCACAGGCAGGACATTGTTTTTCTTGTTTCCTAGTTTTTGTTTACATGTTTTATTGGATGGGGACTTGCCATAGCATGAGTGTGGAGGGCCGAGGACAACTTGTGGGAGTTAGTTCTCTACCATGTGGGGATCAAACTGGGGTGCTCAAGATGGGCAGCAAGCTCCTTTACCCTCTGAGCCATGTTGCTAGCCCAAGGTATGCCATTATTTATGAACCCATGTGCAAATCTAACTCACTTTGGCAGAATTTGGTGGGCTTGCCAGGATGTGTGGTTAATGCCAAGGTCATGTCCAGATGACCTTTATGAAGGCAAACAGGAAGTACATACAAGGAGATAATTTTGACCCTAAAGTGCAAAATGGATGCTATAATAAAGTGCAAAATGGATGCTATATAGTGGTCTTCCTCCTTGAAGCTGGCACAGTGGCCATGAGCTCCCTCCTCCCCAAATCTGTGGAGATGTGGGTGACATCATCCTGCATTCCTTCCCCCACCTCCAGGTTTCCAATGGGGCAGTTGCCATGGCGAAGACCACCCTGGAGCAGCTCCTGATGCGATGTGCAACACCTTTGAAGGACGAGGAGAGAGCTGAAGAGATTGTGGTAGCTCAGGAGAAATCTTTTCACCACGTGACCCACGATTTGGTTCGTGAAGTCACCTCCCCAAACTCGACTGTGAGAAAGCAGGCCATGCATTCGCTGCAGGTCTTGGCCCAGGTCACTGGAAAAAGTGTGACAGTAATTATGGAGCCACATAAAGAGGTAGGACTGTGACACAGCCGGGCTCTGTGCTCTTCAAATCTGAGTCACAGGTACTACTCGGTTTATGGTTCCTTGTCAGAGGGCTGTTGCGTGGATTCTCGGGAACCTTTGATGTACAGATGGCAGCCTGTGCCCACAGCTATTGCTAAGGATAGAAAGAAGGCTGGTTTCCTGGGTGTCTGTCATCCTGTGGGACTCATGGTGTTTTGTGAGGTCACTCTGCAGTGTGACCAAGTGTATCTGACCCAGTCTCTACTGCACTTCTAACGTGTGATATGTTCTCCCCTAATGAAGTTTTGTCCTCTGTAATGACTTCATGTTATGGTTTTCACAGTGGCTACCATACAATATAAAGATGAGAGGCCTTTGCTTTTGGAGGAACATCTGACGAGTGGCACCCCTCCTTGCTTTTTTCCAGGTCCTTCAGGATATGGTCCCACCAAAGAAGCACCTGCTGCGCCATCAGCCTGCCAACGCCCAGATTGGCCTGATGGAGGGCAACACGTTCTGTACCACGCTGCAGCCTCGGCTCTTCACAATGGATCTCAATGTGGTGGAGCACAAGGTGTTCTACACGGAGGTACGCGGTGTGAGCTGTGGGTGTTGATGACTGCTGGCCTGTGCCTGAGGTCAGGTAGCCTTCAGAATGGGCTTGGCAGCTGCAGACTAACAGCTGTAGCCTGCCATGACACTTATAGCAGGTACCATGGGAGACATGGCACCAAGAGTTACCAGCACAGTGTTCCCTCGCTCTAGATTCTCATCTGCAGGTTACATTCCAACTGCTTTTAAATAGATTTTCTTCACTTCCTGTTATGTATGTGTGTTATGTATGTGTGTCACATGGCAACGCTCAACTGTCTGTAGTTTCACCTTCGGGGGATACAGCTCTATTATAGTCTCCTCAGGCATGAGGCATGCCCGTGGCACACATGCATACATTCAGGCAGACACTCACACACGTAGAAAAGTAAGAATAAATAAAGTTTAAAAAGAAGTGGTAAAGCTTAAAAGCCTGTCCTAGTTTTCCAAGGCATGAGTAGGGAGAAGGAGGAAGTATGAATAGAAAAGCATATGGTGTTTTAGGTACTAGACACGCCTGTGCCGCTGTGCCACCACGCGGATTTGTACCTGGTGGCTTCCCAGTGGCCACTAACATCCTCTTTATCCTTTCCTGAGCCATTGTGGAAATAAAAGTGACTCTGGCAAAGAAAAACTCGAGGGGAGGAGAGTTTTTCTGCTCACAGTTCCAGATTGTAGCCTATCACTGCAAAAAGGGCTGGGCAGGAACTTAGAGCAAGCGCCTGGGAATGGTGGGGGCTCTCACATTAGTTACCATAATCAAGCAGTCCTCACAGACATACCACAGGCCAACCTGATCTAGACTATGCCCCATTGAGACTCTTTGCAAGCTGATAATTAAAAGCAGTCATCATAGGGAGTAAAGTTAAAACATGGTTGCAAGGACCATAAGGGCTAATGGCCTGTCTGTTCACCCATGGGGAAGCTCTAGACAAGATCGACAGAAAACTCAGTGTCACAGCAAGTCAGGTGTGATGTTGGGTTTATTTCACCCCAGTGGCTTTAACTGAGTTTCGCCTTTCGACTCAGTTGATTCTTGGAATTCTTTAGGCTTTGAGCTGAGCTTCTGGGTTAGTTTTGTTCCAGTGTTTGTGATAGAGAGATGTTATGTGTAATATGAAATCTTTCTGTTCCCCCAGGAGAAGTGAGATAAACTGAAAGCTGTTTTTTTTTTTTTTCCCCCTCTGCTAGCTGCTAAATTTGTGTGAGGCTGAGGATTCAGCGCTAACCAAGCTGCCCTGTTACAAAAGCCTCCCATCACTTGTGCCCTTACGGATCGCAGCATTAAGTAAGTGCATGCCAGTATGAATCAACCTGTGGAGCTTAGATTGTCATGCAGAGGGGGTGGTGGGCCTTCATCATCCTTAGCCTAAAGTGTCTGGTTTTGTCTGGTCTTTTAAAGATAGACTCAGAAGCTGTATTGGTTGTCATGTTGTACCAACATTGTTAGCATTTAAGTGGTTTGTCTTTAACAAGTGGGATTTTCTGTGCAGTGAGCACTGACTCTGTGACTCTTGAACGGATGCTGTGGTTTGAGGCCTGTCCTACTCATTGCACAGAGCCGTTTCCATCAGACTCGGTCTGCCTTCCTTTCTTTTTCTTTTTTTGGCTTCTTGAAACATAATTTCTCTGTGTAGCCCCAGCTGTCCTGGATCTCACTCTGTAGACCAGGCTGCTCTTGAACTCAGAGATCTGAGTGCCTTGGCCTTTTGATCGCTGAGGTTAAAGGTGTGTGCCGTCAAGCCCGGCTCTTTTGTCTTCTTGAGGCAGCTCACAGGAGAGAGGGTTAATAGTTGGTGATGGTAGGATCCTTTAGAGAGGAATATTATTGAGGGGTTTCTTGGGTGAATAATAAAAACTGTATTTTTCTCTTCAAAGATGCTCTCGCTGCCTGCAATTATCTACCTCAGTCCAGGGAGAAAATCATTGCTGCTCTCTTCAAAGCCCTCAACTCCACCAACAGTGAGCTGCAGGAGGCTGGGGAAGCCTGCATGAGGAAGGTGAGCTCGTGAGCCTCATGGCCTACACCAGGGGTCCTTAGGCCTGTCTGGTCAGCACCCATGGAGTGTGGCTGCTCTGCCCTCGTCGCACTGAGTCTTGAAACACAGTAAGGCCGAGCTCCAGTCCCATCAGAACTTTGTGGGAGCATGAAGTTAGTGCTCCCTTTCCCAAGGGCAAACTGACACTGGAGATGATTGTGAGTTTCATTCTGTTACACCGTCTGCCTCCTGTTTCTCTGTGTGACTTAACCTTTTTTTTTTTTTTTTTTTTTTTTTAAACTTAATCTAGTTTTTGGAAGGTGCCACTATAGAAGTAGATCAGATTCATACACACATGCGGCCTTTGCTGATGATGCTGGGAGACTACCGGAGCTTGACACTGAATGTGGTGAACCGGCTGACCTCTGTTACTCGGCTTTTCCCAAACTCCTTCAATGATAAGTTCTGTGACCAGATGATGGTAAGCTAAGTGGCTTTAAATTTACTCTACCATGCGCTGGACAGATGAGGTGGCTTACAAGTAACAGCATTCATACTGTCAGTCAGAACGTGGCTGGGTTGTTGGTACCCTCCCCTGTTGGGAGACAGAGACAGAAACAGGTAGATTGCTGTGAGCTTGAGGCCAGGCTGGTCTACACGTAGAGTTCCAGGCCAGCCAGAGCTACCCAGTGACCCTGTCTCAAAAAATTAAAAAAAAAAAAAAAAAAAGAAAATTCAAAAGGTGTACAAGTACTGAGTTTCCTCCCCATCTCTGGCACCTCTTCCTGAAGGCAGCCTGTGTGTCCATCCAGGTGTTATCTGTTTATCACAGGACATGTGACTGGGTTTTCAAAGGAATGCAGCATTCTTTGTGTACATGGCTTGCTTATCAGCAACCGTCATTTCCTGTGCTTGTTCAGAGGCGTCTGCGTAGCACTGGGCTTCGTGGCACCTCACTAGCAGATGCCCACTCCCAAGGGTCTCCTCCAGCCACAGTAGCTGCCAGAGTCCTGGGCACTCTTCTTCCTAGAGCACTTTGGGCTTTTCCCCTTCTTGTCCCTTCTGAGGCATCTGCCAGAGCCTCTCTCCTGCATCCACCACTTCTCATAAATATTCTTGTGCTTTACTCTGCTTCCCCCATCTGGGCTAGGAGCTTCTGACCCTGACAGAACAGAGCTCTGTTCACCTCTCTGCTTCCACCAAAGTCCACCCCAGTACCTGGAACTGCGGTGCCTCGCACCTCAGGCCTTCATTAAAAATAAACCTTGATGTCTCTGGCTGAAGCAAGATCCATACCTGTCACTCATTTTTTGCTGGATGATTAGTCTGGTTTACTGTGATGGGAACTATCACTTGATAGTGAAAATCAAATGACTACAATGAAATCAAATGATTTCTGCTGCAGGGCAGTATGTCTCATGAAATCGTGTCTGAGGATGTGTTGATTTTTTTTTTTTTCCCCTCTTTTCAACAGCAACATCTGCGCAAGTGGATGGAAGTGGTGGTCATCACCCACAAAGGGGGCCAGAGGAGTGACGGAAACGTGAGTGACTGGCTTGTTTCTGGGAGGGTGCCCACGCTGCACAGCCAGTGTTGGCGATTATCTGTGATGCACGCCAGAAACAGAGGTTCACATGCAGGGTGCTTTATTGCTCCCAAAGGCTGAGCAGTCCTCTTTATGGTTCTTTACAGGCTCCTTCTGCTCACTGTAATTGATGTTTCTGTTGATGCACTGTGTTTCTGTTGTCCTAGTCTTTTAAAGCAGTGTGTCTTCTGTACTGTTCCTTACATGGCGGCGCCTCTGTCCCACAGCTTTCCTTTCCATTGCTTTTTTTCACTCTGGTTGATAATTGCTTCCTTGTGTCTAATTATGATTGTCCAGGAAAACCAAGAAAGTTCTGGGGACTTATTAAAGCATCCCATAAATACTAGCATGGGTATTTCCTAGGAAGTCTACTCATACTCCAGTTGTTCATTAAAAATTAAATGACTAGGGCTGGAGAGATGGCTCAGTGGTTAAGAGCACTGACTGCTCTTCCAGAGGTCAAGAGTTCAATTCCCAGCAACTACATGGTGGCTCATACAACCATGTATAATGGGATCCGATGCCCTCTTCTGGTGTGTTTGAGGACGACAGTGTACTCACATACATAAAGTAAAAAAAATCTTAAAAAAGATCAAATGACTAGCAGACAAAGCAAATTTACAGTTTTTAGGTGAAACTAATATAACTAAGTCTCCTTAAGTATCTGATGTCTGTCCTCAGAGCCTCTTGTCTCTTTAAAAAAAAATGCAGGCTTTTTGCTGTTTGACTCTAAAATTGTACGTGCTACAGTATTTTCTGTAAGTTCGATAACCTGGTGGGATGTTTCATAGTGGCATCTCCACTCAGGAGCCTGGCCCGGCCCGGCCCGGCCTGGCTCTTGTCCCCTCACCACCTTGTTGGATGTTTTACCTTGTTCTAACTTGGATTTTTTTGTTTGTTTGTTTACTACATCATTTGTTTTAGACATCCTGTATTCAAGGTGCTTTGTTTCTGTGTCTTGTTTCTGCTGCTTCTAAAGGGCCCGCTAAGCAGATGTCAGCCAGGGTTTAAACCTCTTCACTATAAGGCCCATTGGAAGGTTTCTTACTTTTATATTAAAAATCACATAAGGTCATGAGGCGAGCAGCTCAGAGAGCACTGATGAAGCCTGAGCCCCGGGGGCGGGGCGGGGCGGGGCGGGGCGGGGTAGCCAGCCAGCCTTCTGCTTAGGCTCCCATCTCATCTCTTAGATGCCCACACAGACATTAAAACCATAACTAGACCTTTAAAAACACACGGTCAGTTCTAGAATAAATATCTAAATGAACTCTCAAAAAATCAGAGGGCCCATGAGATGGTTTAGCTGTTTGAAGGCTCTTGTCACTAAGCCTGACAACCTGAATTCAGTCCCTGGGACCTACATGGTGGAAGGAGAGGACTTTTTGATCTCCCTGCTGTTCCTGGCATGTGTCTGCATCCAGTAAATGAATGTACTAAGAACAGAGCCAGAAGTCCAAACGTGTAAGTGAATGGCTTCTATTATATTCATACAGCAGTGTGAGCTTTTGTAGAATGTGAATTGGAGGTGTGGGTTGAAAAGGCAGGGGTACAGACATGTCTTTGAGCATGGGACATTCTTGTGCAGTGAGCACCCCACATGAACAGCAGAGCAGGCCGAGTCTGAAGCTCAGGCCATGGACATTGGATTTCATAGCAGAGCAGGGGGCCATGGCTTTTATCATTTTTACCCAGGGCCAGGCCACTGCTCAGCTCTTAAACTCTTCAGTAAGACCCCAATTTGAATACACAGTAAGTGGTTGATTGAAAGCTCCTTTGTAATTTGATTCCTCTGGGAATTGCGCTTTGGGAAGGGTCCTTGCCTGGGTGACCTTCTCTTTTTGGTACTGAGCTTATACAGAATCATGTACGCCTACACACACCTGCATGGTGCTGACTTCACAGAGTGCTTGACTCCACAGCGTAACCCACCTCTGGGGCATTCGAGTATTCTCTAGTGTTGCTGTGATAAAATACTCTGACCAGAAGCAGGTTACGGAAGAAAGGGCTTATTTTAGTTTATAGGCTGAGGGAAGTCAGGGCAGGGACTTGAAGCTGAAACCATGGAAGAGCATTGCTTGCTGCCTCACTCCCACACTCATGCTCAGCTAGCTGTCTTATATAGCCTAGGAATAGTACTGCCCACAGTGGGCTAGGTCCTCCTTTCAAAGCCCCTCCCAAGAGATATGTCCACAGGATAGACAGACAGGATAGGGTAGTTCCCAGCTGAGACACTAGGCTGTCTCAGGTTGACAGTTAAATGCTAACTAGGGTGGGAGTTGTTGAACTAATGGCCAAGTGTTCTTTATGGGTTAGGGGCTCACATGCCTAGTGGATAAGGCTGCACCATCTAGTTCTCTCCTGACCAGCTCAGAAAGAATTTTGTCCTTACTTTAAAAACTGTTTCAGTACTTGAATTACTCCCTCTGAGAAGTTGTCTTTTTAAAGTGTGTTCGCATACAACAAAGTCTACCATTTATCTCTGTGCACAAGAATTCTGAACTGTGATTTTTAACATTTGACTCAGGAAAGAAACTCAGTCTACTAGACCCCGTACAAGGGCTGTTGACATGCAAGGGTGGAAGGCGTGCTTTCTGCTGCAGAGTGTCTAACTACTGTTTGCTTTCTGATTATCGTGCCTGTACTGTCTTGTTAACCCCAATAACCCTGCCTGTGTTTGAGTATGTGGGAAGTTTCTGTCAATGACATCAATAGAAAAAGATGATTTTCCTCCCCATCCTCAGGAGAGCCTTTCAGAGTGCGGGAGGTGCTCCCTGTCTCCATTCTGTCAGTTTGAGGTGAGAGCAACCTTATCTAAGTCAGCTATGACTTGAAATGTGAAGAACACTTTTGATTTTTCCTTTTTCTTTTTTCCTTACCGTTTGGTTGCCCGTTTTTCATGCTGTGACTTTTGTTTTGGTTCAGCCTGCCATGGAAGGGGTAGAGGTGAGAACCACAATGCAGCTGCAGGCGGGGGTTGTTGTCGCATCTGGTTTTGCTGTGACCTCGTTAGCTGTGTTGTGATCCTGTAGTGGACGGAGTGCCTTGTGCCCTTGAGTGCGGTGACTTGTACTGTCTTGTCTGTGGCGGAGCTGTCATAGTGCCATTGCTGTGAACTGTCCGGATGCCAAGCATGTTCTCTCTCTTAGGGCGTTTAAGCCAGATCCTAAGTTCTTGTGTTTTCTGTGTGTCAGAACTAAGTCTCAGTGCTAGCTAAGACTGACCTGACTCCCGTCCTAGCATTCATGACTAGTGCCAGCCTCCAGAAGCCTCCTGAGAAGAAAGTCTGCACAGGAAGCCATGCCTGCTACAAGTTGGGAGTGATTGTCTGTCACACTGACTTGACAGTTTCCTCAAACTAGATAGAACCTGTCTGCCAGATACACACACATAGATACAGACAGACAGACAGACAGACAGACACAAAGACACAAACAAACACACACACTTGCTCTCATGAATACCCTCACACACTGATACAGTTATAGCACTGTCTTTGGACAGCCTAGTAGAGGTCTTACTCTGTAAAATGGGGATGATAACATCTTCTGGCACTCTTAGAGAAAGCAAAGAAGAACTTTCCAGTATTTCAGCTTTGAAAAAAAATATTTTTTTTTTCAAATTTTTTCACATTTTTAAAGATGTAACTTTAGAGAGAATATGCTCTCTTTAAAAACATAAATGTGAAGTGGGGTGAGGTGATACTGAGCAGTATGCACACCATCTCATCCTGGGAGATGCTCCTGCTGGCCAGTGTCTGTCATCCCCGTTTTATCCCCAGGAGCCACAGGCACAGTTCACACTTCGTGAAGGGTGGCACCTCTGGGCTCTTCCTTTCTGGCAGCCAGAGAGAGAGGTTCTTTAACAGTAGAAGAAAGACTGACCAGAGAATGGTGTGTAGAGACTACCCTCGGAGCAGCTGAGCACCGAGTGGCTTTTCATGGTACAATGCAGAGCTCAGGAGTCCCCACACTCAGTAGGACCAACACAGCCATTTGTCAGCTTTGTCTACAGCCTGGCTGATGAATTCACCACCATTCCCAGTCATTACTCATACTGGTATTTGATCTGAGGAACTTCCTTGACTGGGTTTTGAGGACAAAAGATTCAGTGCTCTCAGAACTTGGTGTTTAAGAAGTTCACGATGTAGTGTGAGAGCGCTATCACCTCAGATGTGACCGATGGTCTCCATGAAGAGAGCTACCATAGGTGACTGGCATGACACAGGGTCAGTGTCCTGAAAACAAAGGCATAGAAAACACACCAGGCACACTGAGCCCTGTCTCCCAGAGACAGGAACTGAAGGGCTAGGGTAGTGAGTTCTCTCAGGACAAACAGGACTGTGATGTAAGTCTGGTAAGTTGTGGCTTTTCCATGTCAACTCTTTGCTTCGGTGGCCAGCCTTGTGAATGTAGCTAGACGGTAGCAGGGTCTGTAGTGACTGCTCTTCCCCATTCACAAAACTAACTGACCTATTTATGGCTTCTGGTTTTCTTTATTAGGAAATGAAGATTTGCTCGGCAATTATAAACCTTTTCCATCTGATCCCAGCTGCTCCTCAGACGCTGGTCAAACCGTTGTTGGAGGTTGTAATGAAGACAGAGCGTGCCATGCTGATTGAGGTAGGGCCAGACCAAGGGCTGATTCTGATTTGCCTTAAGGTACAGCCAAACTGAGGGTAAATTTTGATTTGTCTTCCATCTATTGCTTGAAATAATTTTATTTTGTTATTTTAAAATGTGTTCACTTGACAATTTTATACACTTACATAGTATATTCTGATCATATGTACCCCTTCCTATCCCCTTCAGTTTTCATGGTTTTTTGGTTGTGTTTTGTGACCTGCCGAGTTTGTCCAGGGCCACCTTCCTAAACTTGTTAATAACTTCCTGTGTGAACTTGAGAATATATCCACTAGAGCATGGACAAATACACCAATGGCTATGTTGCTGAAAACTATATTTTATCCAGTTAGTTTTGGTGTTATGTATTTAGTTTTTTCTTTAGTTTAATTATCTTTGTTTCTTAAAAAATGAATTAAATTTGTAATATGACAATATCATACATGTATGTATAGTGCATTATGATTAATTTCCCCTAGTACCCTTTCTCATCTCCCTCCCACTGCATTCCGGTCGATCCCCCCCATACCTGCAGTTCTTTTCTGTGTGTCCCTTCTTTCTTTCTGTGTTATTCTGTGATGACCACAGATGTATAATGACCCAAGGGTGCCTGGTAGGCTCACTGGTCTTTTCAGACATGAAGAAAATGGCAACCATCTCTCCCAGGACCCATCAGTGGCTAATAGTCCTGTGGAGAGGGGTGGGGTCCCGTGAGCCATGCTCCATACAGGACTGACTGTTCTGTCCAGGCAGCCTCAGCCAGCCACTGTGAGATCACTGCGTTGGTTCTGCCACATCCATCTCTCTGTTTCGGCTTTTATGGCCTTCTTTTTTTTTTTTTTTTTTTTTTTTTTTTTCCTGTTCCTTCTTTTACAGTCTTCTCTAAGCCTTGGGGGTGGGGGGTGGAGAAAATGTCCTGTTTAGGACTGAGTACTCATCTCTCTTATTCTCAGCCCCTTGAGCAGCTCTGTCCGCATCCCCTCTTCCTAATTATAAAGAAGCTTCTCTGACTAAGGCTGAGAGTGCCATCCAACTGGCATTGTGGTCAACACGGGGGTCTTTTTTTAAAAAGTGAAGCAAAGCATATTCTTTTTTTCATGCCTGAGTGTGTGTCACATGGGCACGCATATGCTACAGTGCACATGTGGAGGTCAGAGAACAACTTGGAGTCCTTGCTAGGTATCTCAGGCTGGTCTAAAATGTGTAGCCATCCTCTGCACATCCCCCAAGTGCTAGGACTGCGGGAATGTTCTGCTGTGCCTGGTTCTGTTTTCTTAAGATGCTTTCAGTGAGAGAATCTAGCGGTGTGAGAATATTGGTATTCAGACTTGCTTATGGCATAGTCGGAGGAGTTCCATCCTTACACGGTGACAGTTGGAAGGCCTTGGGTAGGGATGGTGTGGGTTGCATCTCTGCTCTGTGTTTTGCAGGCGGGCAGTCCATTCAGAGAGCCACTTATCAAGTTCCTGACGAGGCATCCCTCGCAGACAGTGGAGCTGTTCATGATGGAAGCAACGCTGAACGACCCCCAGTGGAGCCGAATGTTCATGGTAGGACTGTGCAGCTGTGGGTAGTGCCTGCCAAGTGCTGTCTGCCAGTGTGCTTGGCCTGTAACAAACCACGAGTCCCCACTAAGTACTCTGCCTCCTGCTTCTCAGAGGTCTGCCTGTCAGGAATGGTGCTGTTTGAGCGTGTCTACAAAGCTGCAGCTCAGGAGTTAGTCAGGAGGATGTTGATGGTTTTAACAGATGAATACAGTTAGGGTTATTCACAAGCAAAAACCATTTTCTTGTACTATGCTTGTTTATGTGTGTGGTATACACATGCCACAGCACACATACAGAGATCAGAAGGGAGCTTTCAGGAGTTGGGTGTTTCCATCTACTACATGGGTCCTAGGAATCAGGTTCGCTGGCAGCATCTTTATTCACCCACTGAGCTGACTTTTTGTATTTTATGTATGTATCATAAATATGTCTGCATTTTTTCTGCACACTAGTGGAGGGCCTTGGATCTTTGAGAATACAGTTACAGTTGAGAGTGAGCTACCCTTGTGGGTTCTGGAATTCGAACTGTGGGCCTCTGGAAGAGCTCAGTGCTTTTAGCTGCTGAGCCACCTCTCCAATCCAGCATCTTTATTTTTTAACTTTTTTGAGGGGGAGCTCTCTATAATCCTGGCTGGCCTGGGACAGGCTGCTCTCTGCCTCCTGAATTCTGGCATTCTACTTGAGTCTACCATCCCCAACAGAGAGTTGCTTGCTGTTACATTTTTACTTTTGTTGTTGTTTTTGTTTGTTTGTTTGTTTTGTTTTGCCTTTGTGAAGAAATGGACAGGAACTTTAGGCAGTGTATCATCCCACCTTGGTGAGTTTGATCTGATCCAAGCAGCTTTCTTTATTCTTTTGCTTTCAGAGTTTCTTAAAACACAAAGATGCCAGACCTCTGAGGGATGTGTTGGCAGCAAACCCCAACAGGTTTATCACTCTGCTGCTGCCTGGTGGTGCACAGACAGCAGTCCGCCCCGGCTCACCCAGTACCAGTAACATGCGCCTGGACCTCCAGTTCCAGGCCATCAAGGTAGCACATCTTCATTGAGCTCAAAGCTCTTTTGGTCAGGCTGAGCTGCAGGTCCCTGATGCTTGCCTCTTTTCTTACAGATCATAAGCATCATAGTTAAAAATGATGATGCCTGGCTGGCCAATCAGCACTCTCTGGTGAGCCAGTTGAGGCGAGTATGGGTAAGCGAGACCTTTCAAGAAAGACACCGCAAAGAGAACATGGCCGCCACCAACTGGAAGGAGCCCAAGCTTCTGGCCTTCTGTCTGCTGAACTATTGCAAGTGGGTGCATTCACTTCCTCTGTCCAAAACCTAGATTGTGGGTTTGCCCCTGAGGTGCCCCATCTCCGGGTCTTTGGATATTTGTACAGAGGGTGGATGGTAACTGGCATTTTTAAAATGTGAGTCGGGTCTGAGGAAGTGACTCAGTGCTTTGCACCCATGAGGACCTGAGTTAGGATCCCCATAAACCCACAGAAATGGCAGGTGAGTGTGCCAGCCTGTCTGTATTTCCAGCCTTTAAAGGCAAAGATGGAGTTTCCCAGGGCAAGACTGTGCCTCCTCAGTGAGTTCTGGGTTTGACTGAGAAAATCTATCTCCGCCGGGCGGTGGTGGCGCACGCCTTTAATCCCAGCACTTGGGAGGCAGAGGCAGGCGGATTTCTGAGTTCGAGGCCAGCCTGGTCTACCGAGTGAGTTCCAGGACAGCCAAAGGCTATACAGAGAAACCCTGTCTCGAAAAACCAAAAAAAAAAAAAAAAAAAAAAAATCTATCTCTATTGATAGAGTGGAAGAACAGTCTGAGGGATTCCAATCTTGGGCCTCACACACACACATGCAGAATCATGCTATGTACATGCATGACACACGATGAGAATGGGGAAAGGCCCACATCTGGATTCTGTGTAGTTACAGAGCTGGCCTTACACTAACTCTTCCTTGTCCTGGCTCTTCAGAAGGAACTATGGCGACATAGAGCTGTTGTTCCAGCTCCTCAGAGCCTTCACGGGTCGCTTCCTATGCAACATGACCTTCTTGAAGGAGTATATGGAAGAAGAAATCCCCAAGAATTATAGCATCGCTCAGAAGCGAGCACTCTTCTTCCGCTTTGTAGAGTTTAATGACCCCAACTTTGGAGATGAACTGAAAGCAAAGGTGAGTCCCATTGGTACCAGGAGGTAACAGCAGACACTGGGTCCATTTCCTAGGGAACCTGGGCGCTATTCCTAATGAGCCCCATCTCCAGATGCTTATGTAGTAGACCCATCTGTCAGAATGAAGGAGAGAAAGCCAGGCTGAGGTTGGCACTCTCTTCCTGAAGTTTCTAGCTGCCTCTGGCAGTTGTCATTTGGCTGGAAGTCAAGATGAGCAGTTGCCTTCTTGGTCAAGTCTTACCTGGGTGGTGCAGGCCTTGTTTTCTGCCTTACTCCCAAATGCCACACCCCCCCAACAATCAATCAATCTGTCTGTCTGTCTGTCTGTCTGTCTGTCTGTCTGTCTGTCTATCTATCTATCTATCTATCTATCTATCTATCTATCTTTGCATCTTTGCACAGCTCTGTTCTGCTTCATGTATGATCTCTCCTCAGGTCCTGCAGCACATCCTGAATCCTGCTTTCTTGTACAGCTTTGAGAAGGGGGAAGGAGAGCAGCTCTTAGGACCCCCCAATCCAGAAGGAGACAATCCGGAGAGCATCACCAGCGTGTTTATAACCAAGGTGGTGTCCCCAGGAGCACTTCTGTGTGCCGAGCCCTTTTAGATGAGGGAATGTGTATGCCTGTGGTGAGAATAAGATTTCCCTTGGGGTTCCCCCACCTCATGTGTCTGTCAGAGGACAACTTGAAGGAGCTCTCTGCTTCTATCATGCAGTTTATGGCAATTGAACCCTGAGTGTGAGCATTGACAGCAAGTGTCTTTATCCACTGAGTCATCTCCTCAGTCTCCAAAAGAATATTTCTAAAAGTTATTTTTAAGGATCAGACTTATATGATCATAATAAAAATCCAAAGTGAGCTCCTCCTTCCTGTCAGGTCCTGGACCCTGAGAAACAAGCCGACATGCTGGACTCCCTGCGGATCTACCTCTTGCAGTACGCCACACTGCTGGTGGAGCATGCCCCCCACCACATCCATGACAACAATAAGAACCGCAATAGCAAGCTGCGCCGTCTGATGACCTTCGCATGGCCCTGTCTGCTGTCCAAGGCCTGTGTGGATCCTGCTTGCAAATACAGTGGACACCTGCTGCTGGCGCACATCATTGCCAAATTTGCCATCCATAAGAAGATCGTTCTACAGGTGCCTCCTAGGGCTCCCTCCTGCATTCTCCTCTGGCCCTCCAAGGGTGCTCCCTGCTCTCTGAACAGCCTCATCCCTTCCTTCCTGCCTTTCCTCAGAGCCACTAGAAACAGTGCGAGCTAGGGCTCACTCCTGCCTCACAGATTGTAAGGAATAATCACTATTGGGCCCTCCTGATAAGTGTCAGAATTGTAGAGAAATGATTGAGGATGACGGGGGCTCGGGAGGACGGTCAGGGAGCTCATGAGCTAGGTTCTGACTCTAGCCCAAGCTGTCTCTGAACTTGCAATGATCCCCCTGCTTCACTCCCTGAAGTGGAGGCCAGTATTGAGCAGGGACAGAATTTTGGTTTGAGAGAAGAAAGTGCTGTGGGTTTGCAAGGTGGTAGGGTGGTCTGCTGAGCATCGTAGTGTGTTTACAGCCGAGGGAGGCAGCATCCGTGTTAGTGCATTTATCACACCGAAAGTAAAGTCCCTGTTAGCCTGTGGTTTTAACACTGAAAACCCAGGAGGGTATTAAAGACAAGTTCGGTAGTGTGAACACTCCACTGTGGGGATTACTCCACCCAAGTTGTTGCTCAGTCCCAGTTCCATCACAGCCTTGTTCTCATTCCCCTCTCGTGCATTCCACTTTCTAGTTCTTGTGAATTGATCATTTTACTCTGTTGTTTTCTGCGTGTGTTGGGAGGGGGAGGGAGATGCTACCGCACAGGTGCCAGAGAGGGTTGATTCCTTATCTTTATGTGGGTTCTAGGGGTTAGACCCAGGTTAGCAGGCTTGCATGGTGCCTTGATTGCTCGATCGCTCAGTCTGCTTTCAAACTTCTAATTCTGATCTCCCTCTGAAACAGCTTTAAAAATTTATATATATGGTTTGGTCTGCATGATATATGTATGTATAATGTGTGTGTGTGTACGCATGTATATGCATACACATATATGCTCTATATACAATGTACACAGGGAACAGAAGAGGGCATCAGATTCCTCTGAAACTGGCATTTCTTTTTCTAGGTTTTCCACAGTCTTCTCAAGGCTCACGCGATGGAAGCTCGAGCAATTGTGAGACAAGCCATGGCCATTTTGACCCCAGCGGTGCCGGCCCGCATGGAGGACGGACACCAGATGTTGACACACTGGACTAGGAAGATCATTGTGGAGGAGGGGCACACGGTCCCACAGCTGGTGCACATTCTTCACCTCATAGTGCAGCACTTCAAGGTCTGTAAAGCGACAGCAGATGTGTATGGGGCAGCCTTGGTGCTGGTGTGTAAAGCGACAGCAGATGTGTGTGGGGCAGCCTCGGTGCTGGTGTGTAAAGTGACAGCAGATGTGTGTGGGGCAGCCTCGGTGCTGGTGTGTAAAGTGACAGCAGATGTGTGTGGGGCAGCCTCGATGCTGGTGTGTAAAGCGACAGCAGATGTGTGTAGGGCAGCCTTGGTGCTGGTGTGTAAAGTGACAGCAGATGTGTGTGGGGCAGCCTCGATGCTGGTGTGTAAAGCGACAGCAGATGTGTGTGGGGCAGCCTCGGTGCTGGTGTGTAAAGCAGCAGCAGATGTGTGTGTGGCAGCCTTGATGCTGGTGTGTAAAGCGACAGCAGATGTGTGTGGGGCAGCCTCGGTGCTAGCTTTGAGCCCTACTCTTCCGTAAGAGGGGTGACCACTCACCTTCTAGTAAAAAGCTGATGTGGTGTTCATCCTGTGTCTGCAGGTGTACTACCCAGTGCGGCACCACTTGGTACAGCACATGGTCAGTGCCATGCAGAGGCTGGGCTTCACACCCAGTGTCACCATTGAGCAGAGGAGGCTGGCTGTGGACCTCTCTGAGGTTGTCATCAAGTGGGAACTGCAGAGGATCAAAGACCAGCAAGTAGGACTGTCAGCCTTTGCTGTCATCTCCCATTGTGCTTTTTACATTTCTCCTGGGAATAACTCAATAAAATCTGCTGTCTGTGTTTTTCAAGCCTGATTCTGACATGGACCCAAATTCTGGTGGAGAGGGCGTCAATTCAGTGTCCATTAAGAGAGGCCTGTCTGTAGACTCTGCACAGGAGGTGAAACGCTTCAGGGCGGCCACCGGAGCCATCAGTGCAGTAAGGACTTGTGTTTCCTTGTGTGTTCCCGCTCTTTCCTGGGGCTCTGCATTTTGAACATTCTTGAGCCAGCTGCTCCAGAGGCAGTGGGAACTCGGAAGGCTTCTAGGGCCCGCCCTCACTGGAGGTCTTATGTTTCCTGCCATTCCTTTTCGCTGGCTTAGTGTTATCGGGGTTAGTTAGACAGAAAAAGCCGAAAGAGAAAGCTGGGGTGTAGCACAGCAGCCTAGACTCTGCCAGCAAGGGGCTGAGAATATGGCCCAGTGATAGGGTGCCTGCTTAGAATCTAGCAGTGAGAAGCTAGGACCAGCTCAGCTGTAGAGCATCTTCCTAGAATCCTGCAGTGAAGGGGCTGGAGGCGTGGCTGACAGAGTGCTTGCCCAGCATGTGTAAGGCCCTGGGCCCCATTCATAGCAAAAGAAAGAAAGAAAGAAAGAAAGAAAGAAAGAAAGAATGAATGCAGAGGTTGAGAACCGTGTTTACTTTCTTGGTTTTTGAAAAAACAATTCTCCTGTCTTCTCAGAACAGCCTCCTTAGAGGGTAGTGAGCACTGGTCTTCACTTGTGGTTAGGATGGCAGCCCTGTCAGCCTTGAGCTCTGTTCTTGGCTTGCATCGGGGCTTGTGGGCACTGGCTGGGCTGACACCACTTTGAGATTCTTGTCCAACTCTTGCTGGCCTGCCTGTTTAGATGTCCCCACAGGTGCCCAGGACTCCAAGTGGAAACCTAGACCCATCTCTGCCTTTTCCATTCCTTTCTCCCCCAGTATCCATCCAACAGATTAATTTCTGCAGCTCCCTCCCCCTTCTGACGGCTGCTTCTGTTTCTGTCACTTGATAACATCTCTTATAGAGCAGAGTACCGAAAGCCTTTCTTTTCTACTTGGACTAGAGGAAGCGAGGTGTAGGCTGTGTCGGACCTCTACTGCCTTTATAACTGCCTCAAACTACCTCATGAGTGTTTCGATCATTTGAAGTGAGCAGTGAAGTCAGACTGCCTTGCTGTCCTGGCCAGAGCCGAGCTGGCGGCTCACATGTTCTTTCACTGACCCCACCCAGCCCTTCCGTGCAGTGCAGGAGCTCCAAGTCTCCTCTACACGCAGCCTCCTGTTGCCTTTGCACTAGCTTCTTCTCAGACACTCCCATCTTTCCCTACCATGTTCCCTCTTTGTCGCATGAAGCCACCATTCCTCACTGCTAGTTTGTGCATTAAGTCGTGTGCCCCTGCCAGCTCTGTATGTTTCACAAGGCAGGCATCCCCTACCCCTGGAGTCCTTCGTGCTATAACCTGGAAGGTGCCAGCACTTGTCAGCTGTCAGGTCAGGATGAGTCCCCATCAAAGATGCTTGTTATGGCTTCCCTTCCCACTTTAAAGGATGGTCCTCTCCTAGGTGTTCGGGAGGAGCCAGTCCCTGCCAGGAGCTGACTCTCTTCTTGCGAAGCCCATTGACAAGCAGCACACGGACACCGTGGTGAACTTCCTCATTCGAGTGGCTTGCCAGGTATGAGAATGCATAACAGAACTGCCTGCAGCATGGTGTCTGACTGGGCCTGAGAGCAGGTCTACTCCTTATGCCAGATGGTTCTGATACTGTGCCTGGCTTATGTTTCTGGAACTTACTGTGTGGCTCAGGCTGGCCTCTAGTTTCCAGTCCTACTTGAGCCTTCTGAGTGCTGGAACTAAGGTGTGTGCCACCACACTTGGCTGCCTGTGTCTTTTATTGATAGGTGTGTCTGCCCCCCTAGTTTATCCTCTCGGTGTTAATGAAATAATGGCATCTATTTAATATGTCACATAGAAGTCACAGGACAACTTGTAGGAATCTCTCACCATCACATGAGGGCTCAAGTTGTCAGGCTTGGCAGCAAGTCCCCTCACCAGTGGTCCAGCATGTCTTCATAATATGCACGTTGCAGGGCAGGGAAAGCGTCTTGGCAGCTCGTGTCAAGTTGGGATGCTATAGTAGTGCTCATGGCATTGAGTTGACCAGCCCGCAGGGATTTGTGCACCTCACATTTACTGCAACAGTGCTTGTAGCTTGAGTCCACTAATCATAGTAATAGTTATGTTCTCACAGAGTGGCTGGGAATCTGTCTCAGAAACCTGTCATCTTTGTTTTCCAAAACCCAATATAAATGAAATTTTTCTTGAAAAAAAATTTTGGAGGAGGTGCTGTAGAGATAGCTCTGTTAAGAACACTGTCTACACCATGAGACCTGGGTTCGAGTCCCAGCTCCTAAATTATGGCTCACACCATCTGTAGCTCTAGATCGAGAGAATTCAACTCCCTCTTTCAGCCTTTGCAGGCACCAGGCACATAGTTTGACATACATGTCCAGACACATTAAATAAAAATAAATCTCAGAAAAATTCATCTTTCTTTTTAATTAAAGCTGTCAAACAAAATACTGTGTTTTGTGAAATACTAAAGATTGCTAAGACTTTCAAAAAATCCTCTGAGCTGCCGAATCAGAAGACCCCTTGTTTTCTTGCAGTGCATAGGGATCTTGTGTGGGGGGCCTTTGTGCAGGTATTATGCTCTGGGAAGCAGGCCCTGTTCTCAGCTACCACAGTCACCTGCTCAGGGGAGTGTATTAGGTGCAGAGACCCAGAGAGAGAACGAAGGCCAGGCATAGGGGAGGATGCATGGAGGAGGATGCAAGGGAGGCAGAGCGCTGTGATGTACAATGTGCAGGGATGTTTGGGAAACCACATCCCTGTTCTTCTATACCTGTGAGTGGTGTTCAGTGACCACCTGACTGGTGTTCTTGCAGGTGAACGACAACACCAACACGGCAGGGTCACCTGGGGAAGTGCTCTCTCGCCGCTGTGTGAATCTCCTCAAGACTGCTCTACGGCCAGATATGTGGTGCAAGTCCGAGCTCAAACTGCAGTGGTTTGACAAGCTGCTGATGACTGTGGTAGGTCATTAAGACCTTAGTATCCAGTGTTAAATATCACTTAAATCACTAAAATTTGGACAAAAATGGAAAAATATTATAATGCAGAATGACTCTCTTGGTCTACTTCAAAATACAAAAATTCATACCAAGAGAAACATTTTTCAATTTGCATCATTTAATCAGTCTTAGTGACCTTTTAGGTTAGCTTTAAAAGAGTAGCTTTTAAAGAGTAGACTTATAAAAGTCTACTGTGTGTGGTGGCCAAGTGATCGGAAGCTGTACTGCATTCCAAAGACTTGATGGCATCTGGTTTCAAAACTCTTTGGATTTGCATCTCTACTAATTTTACCTGAGAGTGACCCATTTTCTCTTTTCAGGAGCAGCCTAACCAGGTGAACTATGGGAATATCTGCACAGGATTGGAAGTACTGAACTTCTTGCTAACTGTGCTGCAGTCTCCGGCCATCCTCAGTAGCTTCAAGCCCCTGCAGCGGGGCATCGCAGCCTGTATGACGTGTGGGAACACCAAGGTGCTGCGAGCTGTGCACAGCCTGCTCTCCCGCCTGATGAGTATCTTCCCTACAGAGCCAAGTAAGTGACCCCCCCATCCTACAGAGCCATGTAAGTGACCCCCCATCCTACAGAGCCAAGTAAGTGACCCCCCATCCTACAGAGCCAAGTAAGTGACCCCCCCATCCTACAGAGCCAAGTAAGTGACCCCCCCCCCCCACCGCTCCTTTGCAGGAGACAGGGGGCCCAGGACTGCTCCTTGAGCGTACTCAGCCTGTAGTCATTAGTCACATTGTTTCCCCCACCAAAGTTATTTCTTGGTTTTGTTTTTAAGACAGGGTTTCAATGTGTAACTCAGGCTAGTCCTGAACTCTCAGACATCTGCCTGCCTATGGCTTCTGAGTGCTGGGATTGAAGACATGCACCACCATAACCAGCCTCTCTGTCTCTCTTTTAAAACATTATTTGACTTGAAAACTTAATAGTACTGTATCGTTTTGTGTCTGTTCTGAAATTCATTCTTTATTTGCTGGATTACTTTTCTTTTCAGGTATTTATTTGGAGGAAGTTAAGTTACAGTGCCATAACAAACAACTTGAAATTGTTCATGTTCTGATTAAGAGTACTTAGAGCTGTCAAGATGAGAGGTGCCCTTAATGGTGCCAATCCAAAGACGTTGTGCAACTGTGTTGGAAGGAAAGGCGCTGTGCTGCACACTCTGCTGCCCACACGTGCTAACCCAGCTCCCTGGCCCACTGTGTTTCAGGCACTTCAAGCGTGGCCTCCAAGTATGAGGAGCTGGAGTGCCTCTATGCAGCCGTGGGGAAGGTCATCTATGAAGGCCTTACTAACTACGAGAAGGCCGCCAGCGCAAACCCCTCCCAGCTCTTTGGTGAGCACCTGTGTGGGTTCCCAGAAGTGGCTCACTTGGGCTGTGGTCTCTGCTCACTGGACAGCTGTCGTGGGAAAGCCTGCCAGGGCCTTCATGCTGATGGGCTGTTTTCTTGGAGTTTGGTATTCTGTATCACTTGTCCAGAAAGAATTCTCTGAGTCTTTTGCTCAGCCCTAGTGCAGACTTGGTTTGAAGGGAGTTGCTGTCTGTCTCTGGGTCATGTCCACTCCTCAGTCAGCTGGATAACCGCCAGCTGGATAACCGCCCCAGATAGCCTGAAGTCCACCATGTTACTTCTTTGTAAAGTAACTGCTATTCCTCACCCCTTGTCACACTAGTTCACATTTAGGCTTAGAATTGGGTTGATGCTACATTTTTTTTTCCCATATTTACACATTCTTGTGTAAAACTTGGGAAATTATTTTAAACTAAATAAAAGTTACTTATAAGCCTCTTGTGATAAACACTATTAGGTTGGCGTATATTGTTTTGGTTTGTTTGTTTAAGTGAGCTTTTATTGTTTTCCTTTGTTTTGTTCCAAGATAGGGTTTCTCTATGTAGCTTTGGCTGTCCTGGAACTTTCTCTGACCAGGCTGGCCTCTGCCTCCTGAGTGCTGGGATAAAAAGCGTGCACCACCACCACCTGGCTAGATGCTTTCTTCTTTATGTGTGTGTGCACGTGTGCATGTGCCAAGGCCAGAGGCATTAGTATGTCCCTAGAGTTGGAGGGGACAGTTGTGCAGCAGTGGTTCTGTGAACCAAACCAGGTCTTCTACAGGAAGTCTGTTGAACTCCCAGTGCCTGTGTATTGTTTTCTATATGTAAATCACCGTGGTTATAAAAGTACTGCTGTCTGAACCTGTATTCTGAATAATTTTAATTACTAATTTCTCAAAAATCCCTTGCTTTTCAAGATTAGGTGTTTGCCCACTGCAGTTCAGGGTCCTCCTGTGTTTGGTTTAGTTACTCTGTCACCCTGTTTACACCTGGCTGCTCTAGAGCCAGCTGATTGGCTTTTGTGACCTCAAGGGGGCCATCTTGGGTGTTTTTGGCTCCCATCACAGAGTAAAGGAACATCTCTGTGTTCATTCTCCAAGGTGCTCAGAGGAGCTGATCTCCAGGGGCCCTGTGTTCCTCCTCTTTAGGTGACAGCAGGCTAGGGTAGCATACATTGAAGTTAGCCAAGGAAGCTGGCTTTGCCAGGGTTCTCCTTGTCTGGTGGACTTGGCCCTGTCACTGTTGGAGAGCACAGCAGGGCTCATCTCAGTTTCATCATGGATCAATTACCTGGGTTAAAATCAGGCAGGCTGTGCCATGGTTGCTATGCAGAAACAGGCTTTAACAAAGGGCAGCCTGGATTGTCCACACCTGAGATGCTGGCACATACAGATGGTACATGCCCGCTGATGGGCCTGTCATGTGACCCAGGAGTAGACTTCATGGTCTTCTATCGGGGTCAAGATGATGTTGAAGACATTCCTAGTGAAATATTAATTCTTGGCAGACACTTAGACATTTTATGTCATCCATCTGACTTTTGGGGATCAAGCTTGGGTCCTTGGGTCCTTGGGCTAGCTAGGCAAGCACCACACTGAACTGTCTCTCCAGCACAGTTGTTACTTCTTGTAAAGTAACTGCTATTCCTGCACTGCAGGAACACTTATGATCCTCAAGTCGGCCTGCTGCAACAACCCAAGCTACATCGACAGGCTCATCTCTGTCTTCATGCGCTCCCTACAGAAGATGGTCCGAGAGCATCTAAATCCACAGGCAGCATCCGGGAGCACAGAAGCAACCGCAGGTGACTGCCCAGGGCTGGAGTTCTTCTCTATCCACAAGATGACTTTGTGGGTCATCTTGTCACTATGGGCTATGTGTTTGGACATTGCTGTGAACATGGGTTAGTATGAAGTTCTGTTGATTTGCTTTTGTGACAGAGGTTTAAAGTCAAAACATGGCTCAGGCCAAAAATTCAGTTTAAAAAATGTGAGTATAAGAATGAAAAGCAATTGAAAATGGAGAGATGATGTGAACCTTTACCACTGAGTTACCAGAGTTTTCATTTCTGAAGAATTATGTCAGAACAGAGCCAAGGCTCCTACTGACAGGGGGATTTGGGGGTAGTAGGATACTATGTTTCCCATGGCTGCTGAGGGTTTTCCCAGGACCCAAGTGCCAACCAAGTAGCTTCAGGTAGGCTGTGGAGAGGCTGGGTGCCTGTGTAGGTCCCATCAGCTCTTGTCATCCCCCTTTCTTGTGGCTGAGGCCGCTAGAGGGCACTTTGCAAGGTGCAGCCGTAAAGAAACGGGATTGGGTCAAATCCCAGCATGCTAGTTGCTGGAGAAAGCCTTGGAGTGCAAGCATTTGTGAATCTTCTGCTGACAGAAGCGCCTTTAAAGTACATCTGTAGTCAGACACTGTATTTGTTCTTCCTCTGCACAGCTGGAACAAGCGAGCTGGTGATGCTGAGCCTGGATCTCGTGAAGACTCGTCTGGCGGTGATGAGCATGGAGATGCGTAAGAACTTCATCCAGACCATCCTGACCTCCCTCATTGAGAAGTCCCCAGATGCCAAGATCCTCCGAGCTGTGGTGAAGATTGTGGAGGAATGGGTTAAGAATAATTCCCCAATGGCAGCCAATCAGGTGAGCTGGCAGGAAGACTGACCTAGCTGGGACCCAGGAACACAATGAAGCATACCCCCTTACTCTTCCTTCTGAAACATGTGGAACAAGAGATTGTTGTATCGTGGCCATGAAGCTTTGTGTAATGAGATGTTTACTGGCCACTGGGGTGAGCCAGGCAGATGAACTAACCTGCTAGATTTCTCCCAGTGGCTTCTCTTGTGTTATAATGTTACATGAATCTTGTACATTTATTCTTTATTGCTGATAGCTGTAAGCTGTGCAATACTGTTGCAAGTAAGGGATTGTCATGTGGGAGGGTGCTGGAAGCTTCTGACTTGTTTCCATGAGTCAGCCAGGTGAAGGTTGTTGGCATGTCTTGCCTTTGAGCACCCAACAATAGTCACAATCATCTTTGTTTTTTGTTTTTTTGTTTTGTTTTGTTTTGTTTTTTTTTTGTTGTTGTTGTTTTTTCCTTCTCTTTAAAAATGAGCTGGCTTGATTGCAGTAAATAATAATGTTAGTGATAAAGTAACAGGAACATGGAGAGTAGACAGGTAGCTGTGAAATTCTTTTGGATTTATGTTTTTTCAAGTAGAAGTAATTGGTACTTTCTCTGGGGAAACCAATTTTGTAGACACCTACACTCCGGGAGAAGTCAATCTTGCTCGTGAAAATGATGACTTACATAGAGAAACGCTTTCCAGAAGACCTTGAACTAAATGCCCAGTTTTTGGACCTTGTTAACTATGTGTACAGGTAATTGAGCACTGGTCACATTGCCTGTGGTCAGCAGTGCAGTGTGACCTGCCTCCTCTCTACGTTGAGTACTCACTGTGTATTAACGTAATATACCTTGATGGCATTTCTTTGTCTTTAAGATTTATTATATGTGTATGGGTGTTTTCTCTCTCTCTCTCTCTCTCTCTCTCTCTCTCTCTCTCTCTCTCTCTCTCTCTCTCTGTGTGTGTGTGTGTGTGTGTGTGTGTGTAGTATCTGTGGAGGCCAGAAGAGAGCATCAGATCTACTGGAACTGGAGTTATGGAGGGTTGTGAGTTGCCATGTGGGTTCTGGGATTCAAACCTAAGTCCTCTGGAAGTGTAGCTACTGATCTTAGCCACTGACCGTCTCTCTAGCACCCTTGACAGCATTCTGAGCCCTTGCAGCAACGCTGCTGAAACCTTCATGGTGGAAGCACACGCCCTCGGCGTTCCAACAGGCTTCATGGGAGAGGGGGACTGCTGCACATCATCTTGAACACTGATTCTGGGTGGTCACCTGGTTCTTCTCCTGCCTTCTCTCATTACAGGGATGAGGCACTTTCGGGCAGTGAGCTGACTGCAAAGCTTGAGCCTGCCTTTCTCTCTGGGCTGCGTTGTGCCCAGCCATTAATCAGGGCCAAGTTTTTCGAGGTTTTTGACAACTCTATGAAACGGCGTGTCTATGAGCGTCTGCTGTACGTCACCTGTTCCCAGAATTGGGAAGCCATGGGGAGCCATTTCTGGATCAAGCAGTGCATTGAGGTATGGCAGGTGAACTCACTTTATGTCTATGAGAGGCCGGGGTCTTTCTAAGGGGGCACAGAAGGCAGCAGATAATCTGCGAATTGATCACTTTTCTATTGCTGTGATAAAACCATGACAATGAAAGAATGCATTTGATTGGGTTTATGGTTTCAGAGGGTTTCAGTGCAGAACGGTGCAGCTAAGGCATGGCAATAGGAACGGCTGAGAGCTCACATGTCTCAAACCGCAAGGCTTAGAGTACACTGGGGGGTGGCAACCTGAAAGCCCATTCCCAGTGACATAGCTCCTCCAGCAAGGCCACATGTTTTAATCCTTCCCAGACATTTCACTGACGGGATGGACGCAGCATTCTCACATGTGAGTGAGCCAATGGGGGCTGCTCTCATCAAATCACTGCCTTCTACCACTCCAGGAGGTATAGAAATACCCATCATGTACCTGTGTCTCATTACAGGGAAAACAAATAAGCCCTTACTTTGCTAATTAGAGCCCCTTTCAGAAAGCTGTAAGAAACTACTTAGTAGGCAAGGATTCCTTTATCTTCACATAGAAGCATCTTTAAATTTTATCTACCTAGAAAGTTGACACTGATGGTCATCTCATAGTTTATGAAAGATCTGGGTGGGTGCCTCGCCAGCACTGTTGCTTTGGGTTCCTTAATGTGAGGATTTTGGTGCTGGGATGGGGCAGGTGCATGTGATCAGTCCAGTCCAGCTTGCAGAGGGTTTGGTGTTCTCATGAGAGGACTGTGGAGGAGGGGTGAGAGTGGGGGATGACAGGATGGACACAACTCATGGGCACTGTTACTTGTGGGCTTCAGATAATGGGCAGTGCTGGTTTGTCAGGGTTCTAGTGCTCAGAAGATTCTATCCACTTACCTAGAATGAATGAAACTAGGTTTTACTTTGGACACAACTGTGGCATTCTTTCTGATGCAAGGAAGGGAACTGCATCCTGGACCTCAGTGACAGCTGAGGTTGTCATGGTTCCCTTTAGGAAGGATTGATTTTTTTTTTTCCCCTCAGTATGTGGGAGCAGCATAAGCAGGGGTCCTGTAGTGATTGCACAGATGAAAGTATCTTGGGAGTGCTGAGAACACAAGGGATTTCATAGGCAGTCAATGACTGATGTAACATCAGATGTTATGTGTCTTCTCCCCCTAAAAGTGTGGACTGTTTCTTTGAGACTTTGAGAAGTCTTTGAGGGATTCAAGGAGTGAGCAGAATCATGGGGTTAGCTGTGTAGAAAAAGATGATTTGAAAGAGTGGGTCTAAAGATGACCTAGGAGGCTGGGGCTGTGCTGCAGGTCATGAGAGGAAAGGAGAGTAGAGGGAGGTGAGCAGAGGTCTCTGCTGGACACTACCTCTGTAGCCGAGAGAAGGAGGCTGCTAAACCACAGGACCTTGGGCCTGCAGCTCACCTGCAGAGGGAGGGGGACCACTGTGACCCGAGATGTGGACCTGGATTGTCTGTCTGTGAGCTACTGTTCTGATATTTGGGTGTTCCTGAGTGTTCACACCCTCCCGGTATCAGGTGTTGGCATTAAACTGATATTTTTCCCATGATCCTCTCTAGCTCCTTCTGGCCGTGTGTGAGAAGAGCACAGCCATTGGTACCAGCTGCCAGGGAGCCATGCTTCCGTCCATTACCAATGTCATCAACCTGGCCGACAGCCACGATCGAGCTGCCTTTGCCATGGTCACTCACGTCAAGCAGGAGCCTCGGGAGAGGGAGAACAGTGAGTCTAAAGAAGAGGTGAGGCCCTGGCTGCCCAGACAAAGTTGCCATTAGTATTGAGTTGGCAAGAATAGTGCAGTGTGGCCCCTTGGATTTGACTTTCTTGCCATTAAATTTGAAAAGCATCTTATTTAGCATGCCCATTTGGTGGTATTGTTCTGAGCCAATTCTTAGCAGAGGAGTTTATTTTGAAGTTTTTCCCTCTGCTGTGATGCTGTACTTAGACTAGAAGTGATAACCACCATCCAGAACCCCAGGGCTGAACCCTCCATAGCCTTCTGGTAGTCTTGTATATGGCCATGCCCAGATGGGTAATGTGGAGCCAAAAGTGCATCTGGAAGGAAGCTGCTGCCCTCCTTAGCCTTCATAGCTCTCACAGGAGTGCATATGCTGGCTCTCCTTAGGCTATTGCCTTTGGGAAGCACATCTTATTGTGGATGTGGGTTTTAGAAGAAAGTCACTTAGCAACAGGGAGAACACTTTATTTCCTTTGCTGCAAAAGGGGAGTTATGGGCCGCGATTATAGCTTGGTTGGTAGAGCACTTGCCTAGCACGTGTGAAGCCCCTGGGCTTGATCCCTAGCACAGTTCAATTAAGGATGAAGTTGTTAATCAGGTCATCAGTCTGTTATGTCTTTCTGTAATAATCTGAGTGACATCAGTAGCTATCCTTGGTGACTCCTCCAGGGCAATGTAGTGGGTAAGTACAGTTGACCTGTTGACTTTCAGGGTTAGTTTCCTGATTTCCTTGTTGACTGTGACTTTCTGGAAACTTGAGACCAGGAAACACTGACCCAGGCATGTCCTATACAGTGACTTGGCAGCACTGATGTGATAGAGCAAGGCTGCTGGCAGAACAAACACAGAAACAAATGGTCATCCTTCCATAGTTATTTAAGAGAGAGATGCAGAGGACTTCAGGGAGGGTCATGAGGGGTAAGTGAGAGCCAGAGAACCATGGTGGACATGGAAGTGCCAAGATAAAACACATTCCGTGTGCTAGCTAAACTTAAGGGGGAGAAGCAAGCTCTGTGACGTCATCATCTGCTCACTGAGGCCTGGTCCGGGGAGCTTCCCCGTACAATCGGATCCAGGCCTAGAAGGTTTCCAGCCTCTGAGACTTATTGCTGAGTAAGCTTGCTTTTTTTGTTTTTTTCTGAGCTCTGGCTGGCCAATTCAACTCAGCTGCTCTGGCTCAAACTCCTCTCCAAGCTGACTGGTTCTGTCTGGCTTCTTTCAGCTTCTCCTGAATTGCTCTGCTTAGCCTCATACTAACTCTAGAAATCTGCTCTAATCTTCTATCTCATTCTCATTCTCTGGCTTATTCTGTCTAGCTTGTTCTCTCTGTAACCTGTGTCTCAATGAAATGGGCTCCTCTGTTTCTCACTCTGCACCCTCTGTCTAAAGTAGCTTCCATCTCCTCTCTTCTTGTGAGAGCTTCCATCTCCTCTCCTCTTGTGAGAGCTGGGCACATCCTGTTCTGTCAAATCTTCCTCTGATTTCTCACTTTGTCTGCCACTCAAGTAGATAACACTTTCAAACATGGGCCTTCTCTCTCCTGACCAACTCTGCCTTCGTTGTTTGGGATTAAAGGTCTCTACTGAGGGATGTCTGTTCCAGACAGGGATTAAGGTATGTGCTAACAATGCTGAGCTGTACCACAACTAGAAACAGGGTTTTCCAGTAAACAACACAATATCCGAGGTTCACAGTGTAATGAAATACCTGCAACAGTTCTGGACGGGTGAGCTGGCTCGTATTTATGGGTTTTAATTGAAGAGTATTTAAATACAGCAATATCCTTCATTTAAAATGCTTAGAAATACATATATTGCACATGTGGACATTTCTGGATTTTGAAAATTCCATTTGTTTTGTTTTGTTTTGAATCTGAGACCCCAAATTTTAAAGTCTGAATGCTCTAATACAAACCCCTAAATTTGAGCTTCATGTGGGTGCCTAAGAAGTTTAACATTTGAAGCCTTTTATATTTGGTGGCTTTATGGTTAGGTGGGGTGATCAGCTATGCTCTGGGAAAAGCTTCTAGAAAACTAAGAAAACAACTTGTGCATGTGTCAGAAATGGAGAGGTGGAGACCCAGTTCTCAAAGAGGACCCTCCATGTTCAGGCCCTAGCATCATCCTAATCTCAGCAACAGTGGGTGCCTCACAACCACTCAGGTGCCTGTTCCTCACAGAAACTCACATGTACACAGAATTAAAATCTTTTTAAAGTAGCCAGTGGGCCACAGGAGCTGTGTTTGTTGGGTTCTTATGAACTTCATGACTTCCTGCATTTCCTTGTGTTTTGTTCAGGATGTAGAGATTGATATTGAGCTGGCTCCTGGTGATCAGACCAGCACACCCAAAACCAAAGAGCTTTCTGAGAAGGATATTGGGAACCAGCTGCACATGCTCACCAACAGACATGACAAATTTCTTGACACTCTCCGGGAAGTGAAGGTCTGTGGACAAAGTTGGAAGTGAATATCTTCTGCCAACATCTTTTTTTTTTTTTCCCTCCTTCAAAACAGGGTCTTTCCACACCAGTATTAGTTCTCTTACCAGTTTTCTTTCCTACCCTAGTTGAAACCGTATAGTTTCTGGCTATAGTTCTGGGAGAGTCTGGAGCTAACATTTAATATAATATAATCAAGAAAGCAGATACAGGGCTCTATAGGGAAAATAGAGAAGTTGGTATCTCCAGTACTTATTGTCCTGTGGAAATGGTAAAAAACACTTTGGGGTTTTTTGTTTTGTTTTTTAAGATGTATTTATTGTATGTATGTGAGTATACTGTAGCTGTCTTCAGACACATCAGAAGAGGGTGTCAGATCCCATTGCAGATGTCTGTGAGCCATCATGTTGTTGCTGGGAATTGAACTCAGGACCTCTGGAAGAGCAGTCAGTGCTCTTAACCACTGAGCCATCTCTCCAGCCTTAAAATACACTTAGTAATGGCAGTGATGAACAGTATCTCTGGGTTATTGATCAAGGCCATCAAATCAGGAGGCATAGTAAAGTGTGAAGGCAGGCTGGCTCTGCCTTCCCCGAATGCCTGCTGTTGTCAGTCTCCTCGGTTTCCTCAAATAGGAGCCGTGGTTTCTATAGACACTGATAATCATGGGTGGTGTCATTATTGCTTTTTGACACTCTGGTCAGTTAAGGCTTTGTGCACTGTCTCAGGGATTTAGTGCTGTGAAGAGACACCATGACCAAGACAACTCTTAAAAAGGTAAACATTTAATTGAAGCTATCTTAGAGTTTCAGAAGTTTAGTCCATTATTATCATAGCAGGAAGCATGGCAGCATCCAGGCAGGCATGGTGCTGGTGAAGGTACTGAGAGTTCTACATCTTGATCTGAAGGCAGTCAGGAGGAGACTGTTTTTCACAATGAGCAGAGATAGAGCTTATCAATGAATCCTCAAAGCCTGCCTCCACAGTCAAATACTTCCTTCATCAAGGCCACACCTCTTCCAACAAGGCCACACCCACTCCAACAAGGCCATGCCTCCTAATAGTGTCACTCCCCATGTTCCAGACATTCAAACAAGTGAAGGAGCCTGTGAAGACCAAACCCATTGAGACCACCTCATGCACCCAGTCACTTTTGAGGGTTTTCAGTGCTGTTTATGTCAGAGCCTAGAAGGAGGAAAAATTGACTCATCAGTAATTTCTATATTACGTTTTCCTGGGAAGCAAGCTGGATTTCTGTGTTAAGTCAGTCTCTGAGCTTCTATGGGAGTGGCTGCTGCTCTCCTGAGTGAGCGAAGAGTGCTGAGGGAGCTGCACTCGGCATCCTCATGTACCTTCTTGCATGCTGCCATTGCTGCTAGGAAGGAGGGGTGTGAATCACCACCAGACTACTTGTGTAGGTGGAGTTGACTCAGCAGTGGCCTTGGTGTCCTATGGAGTGGGGATGCAGGCGGCATAGCCTGCTGTCTAAGCTCAGCCTCTTCTGCCCACAGACTGGGGCACTGCTCAGTGCATTTGTTCAGCTCTGCCACATTTCCACAACATTGGCTGAGAAGACCTGGGTCCAGCTTTTCCCGAGGCTGTGGAAAATCCTCTCTGACAGACAGCAGCACGTGAGTCAAATCTTATAACCCTGTTTTAGGAGAATACAGTTTTAGCTTTTGATAAATATCCCAAAATGAACACAGTTCTAAGTCGCAGAGCATGATAAAACTGCCGGTTCTTACCCAAGGACCAATTATCATGATGCTACCATATGATGAGGCAGAGAAAGGCCAGTCTGCTTATTTGTGTTTGAGACAGGGTCTCACTCTATACCCCAGATTGGCCACAAGTTCATCTCATAGGTCAGGCTGGCTTTAAATTTGCCATCCTCCTGCCTCGACCTCTGAAGTGTTGGGTGGAATTGCAGGTGTGAAGTAGCACTCCTGGGTTCAGGCTTGTCAGGTTTTAAATGAAGACCTGAAACAGTTCAGTCTTTGGTTCTAGGCTCTGGCGGGGGAGATCAGCCCTTTCCTGTGTAGCGGCAGTCATCAGGTACAGCGAGACTGTCAGCCCAGCGCATTGAACTGCTTTGTGGAAGCTATGTCCCAGTGTGTCCCACCAATCCCCATGCGACCCTGTGTGCTGAAGTACCTGGGAAAGACTCACAACCTCTGGTTCCGGTCCACGTTGATGCTGGAGCACCAGGCCTTTGAGAAGGGGCTGAGTCTGCCCATCAAACCAAAGCAGACAACTGAGTTTTACGAGCAGGAGAGCATAACACCGCCTCAGCAGGTGACCGCCCTCGATGACTTTGAATAATCTTCCCAGAGGGTTAAATCCAGGGGAGTCGCTCTGTTGATTAGGTATGCTCTTGACCCAAACACTCAGAAACAGTGATTTCTTTCAGGAGATACTGGATTCCCTCGCTGAACTTTACTCTCTATTACAAGAAGAGGACATGTGGGCCGGCCTGTGGCAGAAGCGATGCAAATTCTCAGAGACCGCCACTGCCATTGCTTATGAACAGCACGGCTTCTTTGAGCAGGTGATGGCCGGTGTAGCGATGCCTCAGGGTGATGGCTGGTGGCTCTCACTTCTGGGGGATGTACCGTGGGATGGTACATCATGGCATGTACCGTGCTTAAGTCATGATGAGTTTACTTGGGGAGATTGCTGTTGCGTTGAGTGGTGTTGTCATTTGTTAAAGTCCTTGGAGTGAAACTCAGAACTTGAGTGGGCTCAGTAAGCCTCCTGTACCCCAGCCATGCTGTGTTATCTGCTCATGAAGACCCTTTGAAGTCTTGTCTTACCTGGGTTTGAAACTCTTAAATCTTGCGTGTGGGGGTGTGTGCATATATGAACACGTATGATGTGGCATGTGTGTGGAGGTCTGGGCAGCTTTATGCAGTCGTTTCTCTCCTTCCACCTTTACCTGGGCTTAGGGCTCAAACCCAGGCTCTGGAGCCTTTCCCTGCTGAAACATCTTTACCTCAGTCTTCTACCATCAGAAACTGACATGGACGCTCTTACCTGCTGGCCCTGGCTCTTTTGGAAACAGTGCGTAGACGCATTCAGTGCTTAGATGTCGGTCCTCAGCCTTGTGCTTCCTGTGGGGACAGGCACTGATTAAGGGTGAATCTGGGCCCAGAACTGGACACATTTGCATGTCCTGTGGCCTTCTCACCTTTGTGAGGGCTATGTTCTCCTCTGTTTTCTCTCTAAAAGGTGAGCTGTGGGGTCAGGCAACCTTGGATAATAAGGAAATAGTGGTTCCTAGGTTCTTGCTCCAGACAGATGAGAGAATACAAGGAAGTCTCCATTTCTCAGTAGTCTGATGGCATTGTTAACTTTTTCAGGCCCAAGAATCCTACGAGAAGGCAATGGATAAAGCTAAAAAAGAGCATGAACGCAGTAATGCCTCCCCTGCGGTCTTCCCTGAGTACCAGCTCTGGGAGGACCACTGGATCAGGTGAGCTAAGTCCCACCATAGAATATTCAAATAACATCTATTTGTTTGCATGTGTCTCAGGCTTGCAAGCATCTTTACCATATAGTCATCTTACCAGCCCATCAAACACCAGGATTTTTGTTTGGTTGGGGTTGGGGTTGGGGTTGGGGTTGGGGTTGGGGTTGGGGTTGGGGTTGGGTTTGGTTTGGTTTGGTTTTTCAGGGCAGGATTTCTTTGTGTAACTTTTGGCAATCCTAGAAATGGCTCTGTAGACCAGGTTGGCCTCAAACTCACAGAGATCGGTTTGCCTCTATGGTCAAATACCAGTTTTTAAAATGAAACATTGTAACATAATACAGTTTAGAGAGATAACCTGGTTTGATATGAATGTGCTGAGGAATCATAGCAAGAGAACACTATGGTCTTTGCTGTTCATTATTGGGCTGTTTTCTCTTAGGCCAGAAAACTGTGTGTGCAATAAAGCACTGCAGTCATAGCGCACAGTCGTCTGTCTGGAGTCTGAACTGAGGTGTCTCCAGCATAGGGCATAAGCATCCTGAAAGTGGGCACAAGGCTAACATAAAGTATGTAGTTGGGCGTGGCAAGTGCTGGCAGAAGCATCTTGGGTTCGTGTGTGTTTGATTCGAAGCTAGTGTGTGCTTGCTGTGTATCAAGAACCTTTTAGTTGCTGGTCACCGTCAGATTCAGTTGTGTGACTCATAGGCCCTGGTGTAAAAGTTCATGGATGTGCTAGGTGTGGTGGCATATACCTTTAATCCCAGCACACAAGAGACAGAAGCAGGCAGATCTTGAGTTTGAGACCAGTGTGGTCTGCATAGTGAGACCCAGTCAGGGGTTTAATTTATTGTGAATGAATTAAAGAACCAAGGGAACATGTCTGTGGATTCCTCACCAGTGTTTTTCAAAGGGTTGTTTGCTACAAAATCTGAGAAACGCATTAAATGTCTCATGTAATTAAATGAGCTGTCGATGAGGTCAGTCACTCCTGCCTCCCCTGAGAGCTAGCTCTGCTGTGCTGTGCTGTGCTGTGCTGTGCTCACAGGGTAGTCGGGCCTCCTGAGGAAGTACTATTGTCCTCCAGCAGTTTGTCCTCCAGCACTCTTCTGTAGTGACGCTGGCTTAGAACCCCTTTTTTCCTTTCTCAGTCTCAGTGTGTTGTCCTGATTGAGCTTTTGCTCCTAACCCTGTTCTCCTAGGTGCTCCAAGGAGCTGAACCAGTGGGAAGCCTTGACTGAGTTTGGCCAGTCTAAAGGCCACATAAATCCTTATCTCGTCCTGGAGTGTGCATGGAGAGTGTCCAACTGGACCGCCATGAAGGAGGCACTGGTGCAGGTAAGACCTCTGTCATGTTGTTACTGAGATTGTTCCTATATTTGAGTAAGTTGAGTAGTAGGTAAACATTCAGTGTGTGTGTGTGTGTGTGTGTGTGTGTGTGTACACTGTACACGTGTGTTATGTGCACTGTAGTGTAGTGCTTGCAGAGGCCAGAAAAAGGCATTAGGTCTCCTAGAGCTGGTTACAGGTTAGCTGTCTGTTGTAGATGTTATAACAAAACTCAGGTTCTCTGCAAAAGCAGCAAGTGCTCCTGACCTGCTAAGCCAGTGGCTCTCAACCTATGAATTGTAACCCTTTTGGGGGTCAGACAATCCTTTCACCAAAGGGTCCCCTAAGACTATTGGAAAGTACAGATATTTGCATTATGATTCACAACAGTAGCAAAATTACAGTGATGAAGTGGCAAGGAAAATAGTTTTATGGTTGGGGTGAGCACAGCATGAGGAACTGTATTAAAGGGTCGCAGCATCAGAAAGGTCGAGAACCACCGCCCTGAGCCATCTCTCTATCCTCTGTCATTCAGCTTTACTTGGAAATTAGCATTAGGTATAGCAACCTTAACCTCTGACGACAAAAGTAATCCATGAAGAGATTGGAAGAATTAAATCGATGTAGTTGGCAGATTTTGTTGGAAGAATCATCAGAACTAACACCAAACACTGGACCTAGAGCAGCCCAGACTACTATGTTTGCTGTTGTCTGAAAAGCCCCTGGTGGGACAGGCTCCTGATTTTGTGTGTGTGTGTGTGTGTGTGTGTGTGTGTGTGTGTGTCACGAGCGTGATGTGCAGTGTGAGGAGTTGTTTAACGTGACCTGATCCTGAGGGCTCTGTGCCTCTGGTGCCATGACAGGGGTCCAGCCTCTGTCTCCTCTCTGGGAGCAGTGTAAACTCCTGGATTTTCTACTGAAAGTCAGTTCTTACATCAGGGCTGGGTTTCTGTATACTGCTTTGTATGGCTGAGCACAGTGGGTAGTGAGCCATCAGCACTTTGCTTGTCATCTCTCACTGCAGGTGGAGGTCAGCTGTCCCAAGGAGATGGCTTGGAAGGTGAACATGTACCGTGGGTACCTGGCCATCTGCCATCCCGAGGAGCAGCAGCTCAGCTTCATTGAGCGCCTGGTGGAGATGGCCAGCAGCCTGGCCATCCGTGAGTGGCGGCGGCTGCCCCACGTGGTGTCTCACGTGCATACACCTCTTCTGCAGGTAGGTACTGCCCCCTCCCATCCCGGAGCTCAGCCTGGAGTCCTTAGAGCTGCAGAGCAGCCAAGTGGTAAGGGAAACTCTCTGCCCTTGTCTCATCCTTTCCCGTGGGAATTCATCCTTAGAAAGAAGACCAGAGTCAGAACATTAGGAGAAAAACTGGGTGACTTTGCATTTTGTATTTCAGGGTCTGAAACATTATCACAAGGGATTTTGATTTTACCATACAGTGTGAGATAGGTCCTATCCAGCCTTTAAAGACTTAAGTGCCTTTTGTCCTGATGTCCACCTTTGGGCATCAGTAGCAATGTTTCTGGCAATTTGAATGAATACTGTTGACACTAAGCTAGTATGTTGGGTTTGCCATGGTGTGGATGTCTGTCCATCTGTTTTATACAGCACAGTGTGGGCTGCAGTGTGAACCATCTGTGCTCAGTTTCTACAGGTAGAAAGGTCAGTGACAGCATCTGTGACAGGCTTCTTGGTGGGAAGGAGTATGTGGGACATCATATAGAATATGTGTGTCGAGAAGGTCCTTTTTGTTTCTTACAGTATTCTGTAGTATTTATCTACTAGTATGTAATCTGGGTTCTCCCTGCTGCTGATCCAGTCCTGAGTATCTCTTAAAACCCTGTATTTGCTTTAAGGAGACTAAACCCCAGTGAGTTCTGAGAGCAGGGATTCAGGGCACTGCAGTGCAGCTTCTCAGACACATACGGACTTGGGAAGCCACACTTTACCAGTCAGCATCTTGTCATTTTGGTGCTTTTCTGTGTGCCTGTTACCTCTGCTTTGCTTTTTTTTGTTGTTTTTTGTTTTGTTTTTCGAGATAGGGTTTCTCTGTGTAGCCTTGGCTGTCCTGGAACTCACTCGGTAGACCAGGCTGGCCTAGAACTCAGAAATCCGCCTGCCTCTGTCTCCCAAGTGCTGGGATTAAAGGCGTGCGCCACCACCGCCCGGCACCTCTGCTTTTTTAAAAGTGCCCTAAAATGACCTGTACGTATCATTTTACACATATGTGAGTGTCTGAATTTAGGTGACTGAAACATTCTCAATTTTTTAGTTACTAGCAGACTTTTCCCCTGCAGTGTAGGAGAGGGTCATAAACCCAGGGCCTTCATAGCAACCCTCTCTTGTGACTACTGAGAAATTATCTTTGCCTAGAAATGGTTAATGGCTGCATTTATGAGTTATTTGATAAAGTATCAGCCATGAGTGATAGTTGATCGTAAAAACATAGGAATTACTGTGCAATTACACATTCAAGGCATGGACTATAATACAGCATGTCACAGTTCCCTGATGTCTGAATGTCTGGGAATGTGAGTGAAAAGCAAACCGTCTGTCTCACTGCTGTGCTCATGGGTTGTGATAGGACTATTTGTTGGTATCTGGGTATGGACAAGTTTTACAGCATTTAAAAAGACCATTACTACGGCTGGAGAGGTGGCTTATCAGTTAAGGGCACTGACTGCTGTTCTGCAGAGCCCAGGTTAAGTTTCCTCCACTCACAGAATGGCTTACAAGCATCTGTAATGGCAGTAGTAGGGATCCAACACAAATGATAATTGCCTCCACACAGCTAAAGAATCTTTTTGTTGTTGTTGTTGTTTTTCAAGACACAATTTCCCTGTGTAACCTGCCTATCCTGGAACTCCCTCTGTAGACCAACCAGGCAGGTCTTCCTCAAACTCAAGGATCTGAGTACTGGGATAAATAGCGTGTGCCCCAGGCCAGGCTGTTTTGTTTTCTGAGACAGGGTCTCACTATGGAGCCTTGGCTGGCCTAGACCTCAGGTTGGCCTCAGACTCATACATAGGGATCCACCTGCCTCTTCCTTGGAAATGCTCAAAGATGTACAGCACCACATCCAGTGTCTTTAATGTTGTATGTATGTGAAAATCAGAGGACATCTCCTTTTACGGTGTCTCAGAGGTCAGTTCAAGCCCTCAGTCTTGGAGTCAGCTCCTTTACCACAGATCTATGTCACCAGCCCTGAACTAAGAAATCTTAGTGAAAACCCAGGCAACCCCCATAAGAATACTTTCTGGAAGCCTTACATTGGTTTGGGCTGTTTTGTATTTGTGTATGTGTCTTGGCCCAGACTTATGAGGTCAGAGGACAACTACAGAATCAGTTCTCCTTCCACCTTTTGGGTTCTGGGGAATCAGACTGAAACCTGGGTTGTTAGGTGGGGTGGCAAGTGCCCGTACCTGCGGAGTTTTCAGCCCAGCCCCCAGCTGTGGAATCTTTCCCGGTCTACCCCTAGGCTGCCCAGCAGATCATTGAGCTTCAGGAAGCTGCACAGATAAATGCAGGCTTGCAGCCGACCAACCTGGGCAGGAACAACAGCCTCCACGACATGAAGACAGTGGTGAAGACCTGGAGGAACCGGCTGCCCATTGTGTCTGACGACTTGTCCCACTGGAGCAGCGTCTTCATGTGGCGGCAGCACCATTACCAGGGTAAACCGACCTGGTCCGGCATGCACTCATCATGTAATTTTCCAGACGCCCTGCTCTGCTGGTTTCATGTTATTGTTTTGTTTTTTGTTTTTTGTTTTTTCCTAGATTTTGAGGTAATGGTGGTAATGGTGAGGGCAGAGTTGAACCTGGGAAGGTTTTGTGCCCTGCATCTCACCCACTTGGTACATTTTCTAGTTAGCCAGGAATTCCTCGAGTGCAGGCCAGCACCACTGAGTGATGGCTGTCTGTCTCAAAGCCCCCACCTAGGAAACACCTGTTGCTGGGTGGCTTTGTGTCCATTCCTGGTCTTCCTGCCCTAAACCCACCAAGCACCCTCCATTGAGGAACACCTTTGTGATTCAGTGACCGACACTTATTCTACTTGCCCCTTCTTTCTTTTTTCTTTTTGGAGACAGGATCTCATATAGCCCAAGCTGTCCTCATTCACTGTGACTAAGGGCTGAGGATGACCCTGAACTTCTGATCCTTCCTCCTCAGTCTCCTGAACACTGGGGCTGGAGGCATGCTTTGCCGTGCCCATCTTTGTTGTGTTAGAGAAGAAACCCAGGGTTTTGTGAATGTTAGACAAGTCTTCTACCAAGTAAGCCACATTCCTGGCTCTAGTCTGAGATGCTGGATACAGGGAAAGCGGAAGGGTATCCTGTTCTCATGAGCCATGTTACATGTGGTCTTCATTCTTTCTTTAAGCCTGATTGTGGTATGCTTGGGAAAGCATGTGACGTGCCTGACAGCTAATTCCTTTGCTCTTTAGCTATCGTAACTGCATATGAAAATAGCTCTCACCATGACCCAAGTTCCAATAATGCCATGCTTGGAGTTCATGCCTCAGCCTCTGCCATCATCCAGTATGGGAAAATTGCCCGGAAACAAGGTCTAGTTAATGTGGCGCTGGATATACTAAGCCGTATCCACACCATCCCCACCGTTCCCATCGTGGATTGCTTCCAGAAGATTCGACAGCAAGTGAAATGCTACCTCCAGCTGGCAGGAGTGATGGGCAAGAATGAGTGCATGCAGGTAGGGTCCTGGAGAGGCGTTCATGTCGGGGCTCCTGGGCCAGGCAGAGAGGAAGGAAGATGAGATGTTCCAAACACAGCCTTGACAGTGGGCAACTTGTCCATCCCACAGAAGAGAGGAAGGGAACTGTTGAGTGTTAGAACTGCATCTGTGCTCACTGTTCCACCATGTGCTTAGCTAATGTGTTTAAGGAAGGAAAAAACATTATAAACAAGGAGGTAAGATTGATCCTGGCCGTTGTGCCCAGAGGACCATGTGAAAGAGACAGAGAATCTGGCTGGACATGGTGCTTCAGAGAGAGGGGCTATGTAAGAAGAAGTGAATTGTGTAGAAATTTCAAGAGCCTTTGTCCTTCCTCTCTTTCCATTTCTGAACAGGGCCTTGAGGTTATTGAGTCTACAAACCTAAAGTATTTCACGAAGGAGATGACAGCTGAGTTTTACGCCCTGAAGGGAATGTTCCTGGCTCAGATCAACAAGTATGTATACTGTGGTGAACGGTGCAGGTTCTACAGCTGTTCCTTAAGGATTTGAAGCCAGTGTCCTGCTCAAGCCAGAAACCACTTGATTTCATGGTGATAGGTGATCCATAGGCATTTGGTATGGTGCCCTCTGCAGAGAGGAGCTAGCAGCAGAACCATGTGTAGCCCTGCACAGCTGCTTAGGGGAGCGAGTGGCATGACTACAGACCTGTCCTTCAGCCTCTGTTGGGGAGTACAGTTGTGTGTTCTGTTGGTTTAGCTGACCTTGTTGTGTTACCCAGTCAGGTCCTTGCCTCAGTCATCCCATTGGGCCCCCTAGATAGATACAAGTACCACACTCCCGCCTGACTTAGGAGAGTAGTTTTTGTTTTAGAGCCATAAGCCTGTCTTCCCCATCTGTGGGTCACATTCATCCAGGATCCAGTTTCAAACATGAAGTTGTATTGAGCCCCACAGACAACTTGTTAGACAACTCCTAGTTGTTCGTGGCTTCCCTATGCTTCTGGAATTGGCTGCTAATTTTGTTTGGGGATTGAGGCTTTATATTCATAAAGGACATAGGCCTAGGTCTGTCTGTCTGTCTGTCTGTCTGTCTTTCTTTCTTTCTTTTTTTCTGTTGTTGTTTTGGTGTTTTGTTTTGTTGGTTTTTTGAGACAGGGTTTCTCTGTGTAGCGCTGGCTATCCTGGAACTCACTCTGTAAACCAGGCTGGCCTCAAACTCAGAAATCTGCCTGCTTCTGCCTCCCAAGTGCTGGGATTAAAGGCGTGTGCCACCACTGCCCGGCAGGCCTGGGTTTTCTTGATTCTTCTTACACATTGATAGTGTGATGGGAAAATGGAATCGAGCCTCATTGTCATGGAACAGTTTGACCAAGTGGTAGTTGCATAGAACACATTAGGGCTGAGTTGCTCTAGGTCCCAGAGATTTGATCCTTGGTCTAAAACAGTGGTTTTCAACCTCTGGATCTCGACCCATTGGTGAGGAGGGTTTGTGTATCAGATAGTTATATTACAGTTCATAACAGAAGCAAAATTACAGTTACGAAGTAGGGAGAAAACACTTATCATTGGGGGATCATCATAGTCTGAAGAACTGAATTAAGGGTTATAGCGTTAGGAAGGTTGAGAACCCCTGGTCTAAAAGGACCTAAGCAAATAGGTACTTGTCCCAGAGTGTGTATAGCAGCACTTGACTCTAGGTGGAGTGTGGAAATAGCATCGGTGTTCCGTGAACAGCCCTCTGCACATACAGTGGAATCGTGGAGCTGCAGGGCACATGCTTCCGTGTGGAGACCTCAGTCTGATGGAGAAGGTTGTAGGATGTGTAGCCTGATGTACAAGAAGTATGTCAAATACATGAGTCCCCACAGACAGAAAGCACACTGGTGGCCAGGGCTGGGGTGTTGCTGGGAATCAGAGTGACTGCACAGGAAAAGCCACACAGCAGTTCCATGACTTGTTAAATATAACTCAGTGTTTAGTTTATTTGGTTTATTTAGTTTATAAGTTTTGAAATAAGGCCTGACAGCATGGCTCAGGATGATGTGTAGCTTGCTGTGTGTTCTAGGCTAGCTTTGACCTTGAAGTCTTCCTGCCTGCCTTAGCCTACCTAGTACAAGTACAACCACCAGTGCAACCACCAGTTAAATCCTCTCTGAAGCAGAGTGGGGCCATATGCTGTGTGTTTTGACTCCACATAGATCTGAGGAGGCCAACAAAGCGTTCTCAGCAGCTGTGCAGATGCATGATGTGCTGGTGAAGGCCTGGGCCATGTGGGGGGACTACCTGGAGAGCATCTTCGTGAAGGAGCGGCAGCTGCACCTGGGCGTGTCTGCCATCACCTGTTACCTGCACGCTTGCCGGCATCAGAACGAGAGCAAGTCAAGGAAGTACTTGGCCAAGGTGAGACTGGGAGATTCCTCTTTGTCATGGAGCAGCTGGTGGCCTTGGGACTTAGGTTGAGATCCATCTCCAGATCCGATGTCTGCTTTCTTGCCTTTGCTCGCTTCCCATCCCTACAGAGTGACTTTTTTTTTTTCACAGTTGAAGCTAAGGAAACAGTGGCCTGAACGTCCTGGGGTCTCAGCCTTTCCTTTGGTTCTTAGTGCTCTGGGGTCACATCCTGGATAAAGCCTTCTAGGCCAGAGGGCACTGAAATCCTACCTACTTCCATGCTGTCCGTGCAGAGGCTCAGAACAGTGTTTGCAGTGGGTCTTTCAAATCCCTGGTTGAACATGAGCTCAGAAGTACATCAGCATACATGGTCATTAAGCCAGTGCTAACCCTACCTGCCGTGGTAGTACTGCGCTCATTCACTTGACAGTGAAGCTTCTGGAGGCCCAACTTTGAACAGTGAAGGATGCCGGGCACCAGCAAGTAGTCTGCCTGGTGTGGGCTGCTGATAGTCAGATTCTCTCAGAAGTCTGTTTTGTTTGGGTGAACAAGCAGGTTTTCTACCTGTTGTCTCAATTCAGTTAGTGCTGGTCTCTAGGTTGGATCAGTTAGTAACTGCCCTTTATGTTAAAAACTAGATTCACATTGTAGATTCTATTCAGCTTAGCTTACTCTTTAAGCTTTGTCTTGATTCTCCCTCGTGGTCGATAACACCACCTCATTTAAGGTTGGGGCCTCCTTTGAGGCTCTCAGAATTTCATATAATTAAAACTTGTCCTTTGCCTTAGGTGCTGTGGCTTCTGAGTTTTGATGATGACAAAAACACGCTGGCAGATGCTGTAGACAAGTACTGCATTGGTGTCCCCCCCATCCAGTGGCTGGCGTGGATCCCACAGCTGCTCACCTGCTTGGTGGGCTCTGAGGGCAAACTGCTGCTGAACCTCATCAGCCAGGTGGGGCTGTGCAGGACGGGGACAGCGTGTGTGGGACATGGGGCAGTCTGAGGGATGCTGACTTCTCAGGGGTAATGGTGGTGTAAGCTAGTTAGACTGGGGCATCATAGCCCCTCCTGAATGAGAAGCCACCAGCGGGCCCAGCAGGCCAGGCAGTACCTCTCTAGTTGGTTCTGTCCTCATGGGATTGCCCTGTGATTTCTGGAGAAGACATTCTTTTTGCTTGAGAGCACATGAGCGATACTCGAGACCCAAGTTTGACCTAGAGCTTGGCTGCCAGGTTACTGTCTCGGTCTGTCCTATATTGTCGTCCATGCAGTGGCTGTATACACAAGCAGGAAAGGTCTTGTGGCACATCTGGAAAGGTCTGAGTGACAGGGTGTCCTCTGGTTCACAAGCTAGTATGGTAGGGCTGGCGCCTGCCACCTCGCCTACACGTTTCTTTGACTCCTGCAGTTGCACAGACCAGAAGCTGCCTTTAGTGGCCTTGTCCTTAAGTTGGAGTCACTCATAACCTGAAATGGTTTGTGCACCATCCCATGACTAATGGATATACAGGGAATCTCACTGGTTAAGATCTGGGGTCAGTGTTTCTTGCTTTTCTTAGATTTACTGAAGGGAATGGAGTATGGTATCTGCCATGAATGGTCGGTTGCCAGGTAGAATTTATGAGGTGCATGTGATCTATTGGGGTTTTAAATAAGCTATTTCATCTGTTGGTCAACAACTTTATATATCAATTTCTTGGTGTTGGTCGCTTTGACCCAAATGCACAACAAAAACCCATTCATTGCTTGTATACAGTTGCTCTCCCTAAAAATTATCCACCACCCAGAAACATACTGAGGTGCAGTTGACCCCTTCTGTCTACTGCGGAGCAGTGCAGTTGACCCCTTCTGTCTCTGAGCAGGTTGGACGGGTGTATCCCCAAGCCGTCTACTTTCCCATCCGGACTCTGTACCTGACCCTGAAGATCGAGCAGAGGGAGCGCTACAAGAGTGGTATGTCATGACTAGGGTGGCTGGTGGGGCTCAGAGGGCTCCTGTGATTTGGGGTAGCCCAATCACCTCCATGACAGGCACACCCCCTGCCCACAGCTCCCCTCCTATATGTAGTCAGTTGTCTTTTTGGTCAGGACCAGAGGACCAAGACTAATGACAGAATAGAGTTTGTGGCAGGGGGATATGTATTCATGGGGGCGACTCATTAGAGACAGAATACAACCAGTGAGAGGTCCCCGCTGTGAGAAATGAGAGAGCTCTTTCTCTTCCTCAACAACCAAGATGTAAGGGAGCTATGACACTTGCCTACTTGGACTCTTGGGTGGTAGGCTGTCTGTTGGCACACACACTAGCTTTTCCCTGGACCACCTATATTCAGGGCAGAACTAACTCTGCTCTCTACTCCTCAGTCAAGCGGGACAGCTACTGTTAGAACCAGGGCATCTTTACCCTGTCCCTGGGGAGAAAAAAGTCTTGTCCCACCATGGCAGAAACCAACATTCTTGTGGCCAGTGGGTCCTATAACGCGCTGAGGTGGCATCAGTGGGTCTTGCGCTGACATTGGCGTTGTGTGTGTTGCTCTCAGATTCTGGACAACAGCAGCCCAGTTCAGTGGGTAACCAGTCCCATTCTGCATCAGATCCAGGGCCAATAAGAGCAACAGCGCCCATGTGGCGCTGCAGCCGCATCATGCACATGCAGAGGGAGCTCCACCCCACCCTCCTGTCTTCCCTGGAAGGCATCGTTGACCAGATGGTCTGGTTCAGAGAGAACTGGCATGAAGAGGTAGGTGGCCCTGATTCTGCAGCCACTGCCTCCAGCAGAGGCTGTGGATGGTATCAGAGGTGACTGCGGACATGCTTTGTTCAGACTGGAGTGTCTGGTCAGCACAGCTCTTTACAGTTGAATGTAACCCTGGACCAGGTAAATAGTTCTCCAGACACCAGGACCTCTTGGAGTCATTGAAATCTGAGGGCTGAGGATGTTGTAGCTCAGTAGGTAGAGTGCTTGCCAGGAATACACTGTTTTTTTTTAATCCCAGCACCTCATAAGCCATGTTTGCAGTCCTGGAACTCAGGAGATAAGTGTGGGAAGATCAGGAGTTCCAGGTTAGCCTGTGCTCCATGTGATAACGAGAAGGAAATGGAGTTAAGACTCCTTGCTAACATACACACCTCCATGGCCTCCAGTACTTTCTGACTGGCTGGTGGTGGCTGCTGTGTGAGGGAAGGGCTGTGGCTGTGGCATAGGTAGTGTGTGGGTTTCAACTTTCAGCCTTGTCTCTACTCTTGCTGTCTTCTTAAGGGCGGTCACTTGAGCTGGGATAAAATACAACTCACTCTCCTGCCCAGTAGTGTGCCTTGCAGGGCTCTGGGTCAGTTCTTGTGGCTGTGAGAGTTTGTAGGTGACACCAGGTACCGAGTGTTGGTAAAGGCAGACATGACCTGCCGTGAATGGGCCTAACATGGCATGGGTGTCCTCGCTGCTCTTTGACTGATGGTCTTTGTCTCTTCTGTTAGGTGCTCAGGCAACTCCAGCAGGGCCTGGCAAAATGTTACTCTGTCGCCTTTGAAAAGAGCGGTGCTGTATCAGACGCCAAGATTACCCCTCACACTCTTAACTTTGTCAAGAAGCTGGTGAGCACTTTTGGGGTGGGCCTGGAGAATGTGTCGAATGTCTCAACCATGTTCTCCAGTGCAGCCTCCGAGTCTCTGGCCCGCCGGGCACAAGCCACAGCCCAGGACCCTGTCTTCCAGAAGCTGAAGGGCCAGTTCACCACAGGTGAGTCTGGTACTGGGCACATGCTAGTTAAACTTTCTTAAAGCATAACCTTAGGCCAATGTGCTGGTGTGCACTTTGGATCCCAGCACTCAGGACACAGAGGCAGGCAGATCTCTGTAAGCTCCAGGACAGTCTGATCTACATATCAGGTTCTAGGACAGCCAAGGCTACATAGTGAAATCATATCTCAGTACTCAAATGTAAGGAAGCCATGACTCTCAACAGTCTGATTTCATATCTTATTTTTCACTGAAGGGCTAGAGTTTGGCCTTCAGAGATAAGGGTTAGAAAAGGAAAGGTGTTTACCCCAAAGCCTTGCCTTCCCTTGCTTGGTTTTGGGGGGAAAGTGTTACGTTGAAGTAGAGAATTTTAAAGGTTAAGGTGCAGGCCTTGAAGCGACAAGTAGGGTGTAAACTTGCAGGAGCCATGATGACGGGGACTGTCCTGCATCACTTGCCTGTGGATCAGGTGAAGGCATTCCTAGAAGTCCTCCCCAGGCCTCTCCTGCCTTCTCTGAGGGAATGTCACTGCTCCCTAGCTCACATGAGTGTGAGTGTGTGATACAGTGCCTCCTACACTGTTGGGATCAGCTGACCCCATACAGATCTTTAACTGTCTGAGTGTCCTGTAGGCACAGGCACATGATTTGTCTCAGTTTCTCAAAATTGAAAAAGTGAAACATTTTTGCTTATAGTTTTTGTAATTGTCTAAAGACATCCTTTATTCACGGATATATACTAAAACCATAGGGGGCATGTGGTGCATTTCCCTTTCTGTCTCTCCCAGTCTGGCTAAGTATTTAACCAGTAAGCCACCTCCCCATCCCACCCCAACTCTAAAACTGCAGTAATTTTTTAAAGCCTTACTATTCTTTAAGGGTGCAATTAAAACTGTGTATTGTGTATGTACCTATAGTAGATACCTGTTAATTATGCAAGATGCTCTATGGTTTCAGCTTCAGCCTACTGTAACTCCACCTGGCATGCAGGTATGACCCTGTCACTGCACAGGTAGTACGGGAACACTTGGGCTCCTGATGGTAAACTATAAGGTGCTTGAGGGTAATGGCCTGCCTTAGCTGTTAAATAGCATCCAGGGATGTGCATGTGAGCCTGTAACCCTGCACTCAGTGCAGTCTGTTCACACACAGAGACATCACACCTCTACAGTAGAGCCTGTAACCCTGCACTCGGTGCGGTCTGGTCACACACCTCTACAGGAATAGAAGCAATAAGAAAAGAAAAAGAATTGTGGCTCTGCCCTCTTTTTCACCAAGAGCTGTTAGCTCCTGTTAGCTAAGATTCTTGCTTCTGAAGTCTGCATTGCCATCACCCTGTTGAAGAGGAAAGCCATTGAGATCAGTGGTTTTTACCCTCACAGTTTACTTAGACATCGAGAATCAGTCTGCTTTTATCTGAAGCCTCCATGTCTTTATCCAAAATGTCAAATTCTTCATCATGTATAGTCTGAGAGATTCAGACATAGACTGAAGCAGTTGTGTGGGTCCCTGTTCACCCTCGCCACTGGGGTGTGTAAACACCAGTTAGGCAGACAAAATGCAGGGGCACTAGGCTTCTTTCCATCCTCGATACCATTGGGGTGCTGGGCTTGTGGAATGCCAACACCTACTCAGTAGAAGTGGAAGGCAACCTAAGATAGAGGTCCTAGCCTGGGTGAGAAACAGCACAGACAGGGCCGAGGCTGCGGTTTCCAAACTGCCAGGCACCCAGACACTGATGTTGAAGAGCTGGGAACGGGGGATGTGTGGGGGGGAATCCAGCTTAGTGCAAAGGTGAGGGGCCTTCGGCAGGAGACTTGAGTGTGGTAACAAAGGCTTCTCCCCACAGAAGTTCCTGATGGGAGAGACAGTCCTTGCTTGTCCAAACTGTTTATTCGTAGTGGAAAATGGATTCATACAACCTCCTCAGGGTGGACCAGAAATTAACTACCTTTTTTAGAAGGGAGTGTCCGGGAAGGGAAGCTTATTGGCTAAACCCTTGGGGTGCCCATCTAGATACCTCATTAGCATGGAGAACTCTGGTCTTAGTGGGGTGTGGTGATCACTTGCTCCAGGACAGGAACCATTCTCAATTATGAGATTTGCCAGGGTCTCTTAATCTGCTCAACCTTACCAGTTTTCTGTTTGGTGACACGGTTCCACTTGACCCACACACTTGGGTCTTGATGTAAGTTACAGAACCAATTCAAAAAAAGTTAGAGTCCCAAGGTTTCTTCAGCTGCCAGCCGGAGTTGAATGCGCACAGTTGTGCTGTTCCCATAAAGCTGCTTCTCAGGAAGCTTGTGTGTATGTGAGGAGCTTGTCTCCACTGGCGGCCTCCAGAGAAGGGAGAGAGCAGCATGGTGTGCAGGCACACTCATTGCCAACACACACCAGAAAGCACACGGGTTCTCTTCAGGAGGCAGAGCAGAGCAGAGTCAAGTGTCATTCATCCGACTGAGCGGTAGGAGAGAGTTCCTGGTCCACGCTTCATCTGGGACAAGCCTCAGAGAGCTCAGAGTTGTGGTGCTAAGGCCATGGACCCTGGACTTGTGTGAGCTAGGTAGACACTCTACCACTGAGCTACATGGCCAGCCCTTATGAGGAACTCAGTGGACTTCAGTGACAGGGCATAAAGTGCAGTCCGCTGCTAGAGTGTGCTTATCTCAGTCATCATGTGAAAAGTCTATTAGCAAACCAGATAGAGGTCATTGAAAGAAAGAAACTACACTGACTAACCAGAAACAGACTGGGTACATTGCAGTGACGTTCATGCAGGTGCTGTTGGATGGGACAGCCAAAGGCAGTGTGTGCTCTCCTTTAACCCTCTCCTTAGCCCTGTCCCTGGATGGAGCCCAGGACTTCCTCTGTGCTTGGCAGGCACTGTAACCAACCTGGTTGTATTATACCCAGCCCCTGCAGTTTGTTTTAATCATGTTAATTTTATCTGCAGATTTTGACTTCAGTGTCCCAGGATCCATGAAGCTTCATAATCTGATCTCTAAATTGAAAAAGTGGATCAAAATCCTTGAGGCTAAAACCAAGCAGCTTCCCAAATTCTTCCTCATAGAAGAAAAGTGTCGGTTCTTGAGCAATTTCTCAGCTCAGACAGCTGAAGTGGAGATCCCTGGGGAATTTTTGATGCCTAAGCCGACACATTACTATATCAAGATTGCTCGGTGAGTGTACAGGGCCTAGCAGTGCAGAGGGCTTCAGGCTGGCCTTGGGGTGCTGCCTCTGCTGGTGCCTCCGTGTGAGACGTACAGCTCTGTTGTTGGTTTCATCCAGGACCTGACTTGACTGTAGGATTAATGTCCTGAGAGAAGGCCAGGTTTATTTGCAAAGACCTTTTGAAAATCACTGTAGAGCTTGACAAACTGAATGATGCCAGCTGTTTATATTAAACTCTTAACATGCGGTATTGAACACATAACTAGGCTCAGGTGTGGTGATCCCCATCTGTAAGTCCTGGACTCAGGAGGCTAAGGCAGGAATATGCTTCTGGGTTAGAGCCACTCTGGGTTTCACAGTACTAAGCCAGGCAGGTCTGCTAAGACCCTATCCAGCACAACAGAAAAGGAGCCAGCAATTGGCTTAGTGAGTAAGAAGCCTATCACCAAGTCTGATGATCCAGGTTCCATGCCTGGAATCCACGGGGTAGGAAGAGAGAACTCACTCTAATGGCATTAATTAGTACACTATATATGCAAATAAAAATAAAAATGTAATTGGGAAAAAGCCAAAATGAGTAAATAAAAGAAAGTGGAATCAGAGTTGGCGGCTGTAGAGTTTACTGTGCTGAATCCCACTTAGGATGTGCGCAGCGTGTGGGAGAGGCTGCCTCTAGCGACCAGCATGCACCTTGTTTCTGATTTCTGAATTGCCTCTGCCTTTCCATACCACCAGACTTGTTCCCTTTCCTCCGAGTCCCCCTTCCTCCATGTCTTCCATCCGTCCTTAGTACATCCTAGATTACTATGGCTGCTGAATGCCCTGCCTGTGTGTCTACAACAGTTCTTAAGGTTGTTTTCCCCAAGATATGAAGTGCCTGCTTCATACCTTCCTCTCTGCTGCTCCTATAGCTTCATGCCCCGAGTGGAGATTGTGCAGAAGCACAACACAGCAGCCCGCAGGCTGTACATCCGAGGGCACAATGGCAAGATCTACCCGTACCTGGTCATGAATGATGCCTGCCTCACAGAGTCACGCAGGGAGGAACGGGTGCTGCAGCTGCTTCGCCTGCTGAACCCTTGCCTGGAGAAGAGAAAGGAGACCACCAAGAGGCACTTGTTCTTCACAGGTATGAGAGCCACACCTCAGGGACAAGGCAGCCAGCATACCCTGTCTCTGCTGGTCTCTCACCCCGTGGGGTAAGAGCTCATACTCAGGGTGTCCCTCCTGTCATCAACTCTGCATAGTCTTGTTTGGAGGGCAGCAAGCAATGCTATCAGGTAGTACTGAGTACATTCTCTCTCCCCTGGGTTGCTGGCATTTATTTCAGTGTGTGATCTCTGAAGTTGGCCTCTCATACTCCAATTCTGTACGAACAGTCTTCTTACAGCAAAGATGTAACCAATCTCCCCTGTCTCCCTCCCCCTTTTTGAGACAATTTCTCTGGCCTGGAACTCACTATGTAGACAAGGCTAGCCTCGGGCTTAGAGATTGGCCTGCCTCTGCCTCCCGAGTGCTGTGAGTAAAAGGCAGTCACCCTGCCTAGCTTAGGCTGGCTCATTTTGATAAGAGGCATCTGACCTTCAAGTTTTAATATCACAAGATCAGTAGATTCCAGGGCTGGAGGGGGTGGCTCAGTAAATAGACCACGTGCTGCTCTTGCAAGAGTTGGGTTTCCAGCTCCCATGTTACAGCCTGTCACTCCAGTTCCAGAGGATAGGACTCCCCCTGTGGCCACTGTGGGCAACTGCACTCACTTCACACATTGATACAACGTATACATATAATTACAAATAAAAATACTGCTAGAGAAAGCTCAGCATTTAAAAGTGCTGGCTGCTCTTCCAGAGGACTGGGTTTGTTTCCTAGCACCCACATGGTGGCTCACAAGCATCTGTGACTCTCTTCTGGTCTTTGTGAGCACCAGGTGGTTCTCACAGTGCACACACGTACATTCAGGCAAAACACACACATAGAAAAAGTAAGTCTTTTTAAAAATAGTAAGAGATAAAAATGAATCTTTAGGTTTCGGGAGGTGTTCTCTTTTGTTGTTGTTGTTGTTACATATTTTTTTGTTTTCTTGAGGTAGGGCTCACTGTGTAGTCCTGGTTGTCCTGAACTCACTATGTAGGCCAGGCTGGCCTCAAACTCAAGAGATCCCCCCGCCTCTGTGTCCCTAGTGCTGGAACTAAAGACATACACCATTCATGTCTAGATGTATATTTCAAAAAGAAATCTGAAGGAACTTGTCATGTGTCAGAAAGCTGTGTGCACTGTAACATGTATGTACCATGGTCCGTGCTACTTCCCATCACTGGGCTGGTGGTCCGTCACAAGTCCAGGGTGTTAGCTTGGAATCATGGGAATTTCTCATGGATGGAAGCAAGCTAGCAGCTGCAGTTTAGCTGAAGTCTCCTCAGATTACTCTGCTCGTTAGAGAACAAGAGCAGCTCCGATCAAGATGGATTCCGCTGACACTGCCCCACGCTTATGGCTCAGCAGCCAGAACAGGGCGCATCAGGTGTTGCAGTCCAAGGAAACCAGTCTCAGTTGGCTCCCTCCAACTGACTTTAGCAGAATCCCTTTATTCCTTACAATGGCATCTTAACTATCAAGCTTGTTTAATTAGTGAACTGCCCCCATGTGCCTGAAGCGCTCACAAGTCAGTGAGTGACAGTGGCATCACAAGCAGCTATGGCATAGAGGTGGCAGATGGCTACCTACCTACTGGCTGGCTCCTGACTAGAGCTCAGGAGTTTGGCCTTGACAAATGCCATCCCAAAATATACACGGCCCAAGAAGCCACACCTCAGTGCTCTAGTGGTCATGGGAACAGAGCGTTGGGCTTCTTTTTTGAGTGGATCTCAAGTTACAGAGAAAGAGATGGAGCCAGCACTTCTGGTTGCAGGTAGACAAATGTAACGGGTACCTTAGAGCCAGAGCAGGGTCCTGCTAGGGATGATCTCTAAGGAGTGAGTGTGGGGGAGTCCCAGCTAAAGGATGTTTGGAGCACCCAGTGAGGACTTAGCCCTACAGGTGGCCCTTTCTGCCGTCTCAGTAAATGGGCATGTGATCTGGGCTCTTCCGGCTTTATCTGGTACATAGTTACCTGTGCTCTGGCTGGTGATGGGAAGGGGAGGAATGCTAACCCGCTCACTCTCCTTCACTGCCCCTTCTTCCTCAGTTCCTCGGGTTGTAGCCGTGTCCCCGCAGATGCGCCTCGTGGAAGACAACCCCTCTTCACTTTCCCTCGTGGAGATCTACAAGCAGCGCTGTGCCAAGAAAGGCATTGAGCACGACAACCCCATCTCCCGTTACTATGACAGGCTGGCCACAGTGCAGGCACGGGGAACCCAGGCCAGCCACCAGGTACCAGGCAGGAGGCCAGCTACCGCCCGGGGCCTCCGTCCATGCTGCTTGGTTGCGGTGGGATGTTCCTCGAGGGACTCCACTTCTCATGAGATGGGCAAGGTCAGATGGCTGGTGTCCATCTGCTGCAGGGGGTTTGTGGTGAGGTTCCTGACCTCAGAGAGTCCATTGTCCCTGCCCTGCACTTACAGAAAAGTTCAGAAATTAGACTTGACACACCAGTGGCTGGCATGCTCACTTGGCAGCCAGTGATTGGGTAACACATATTTAGATCCTGTGGGGTTTCTAAAATGCAAAATATGACACACCAAAACCTTTGGGACCCAGCTGTTTGGGTTTCCTGGGGCAGGAGCACTGAGTGGGCCACAGGAGTCCCAGCCAGCCTGTGCTCCTAGGGTGACAGAGGGCCCTCTCCTTATTTGCAGATTCCTGCCCTTGGCTGGGAAGATTTTGTCCAGGGTTGTGTGGAGCGGCAAGAGGCAGCTGTTTTGGCCCCTCCCCAGGTGCCACGGGGTCCTTCTGTGCATTACCAGGAGAGGCCACGGGGTGGAAGCCATGACCTGCCCTATATTGCCCGGGGCTCAGTGTAGTTTTTCTGGGCCCTGCAACCTTAGGCTTTATTTAGGAAGCTAGAGTCCACAGGGTTTCCTTTCCACCTCAGCAGGGACAGCATAAGGTGGTCCTGGCTGCAGGATCTGAGGCAGCCCCCTGCTTCTTCAGGCAAAGGGAGTGGACAGCTTCCTTTGAGAATTGGTGTCTGATAGCACAGGTCACGGCTTGGTCATTCTGTGCCCTCTTGGGCAGATGTGAAGTGTTCATGGGAGAAACCATCATTCTGTCTGATGGAGGAAGCCATTAGCTAAAGCTGTGTGCTTTACCAGTAACTGAGGCGTGGTGTTGGTCCAGCTTATAAGCATGACCTGAAGAGAAACACTGGCCACACTGAGCAACTCCCAGCTCCTCACCCTCCTCTCTGCACCTGATTGGTTTGGTTTGTGTTAACTCTGCTCCATTTCCATGGTTTTAATAACACTTTTATTGAGATAAATCTCACATGCTATGGAAGCCGTCTTTGAAGGCATTGAGTGTCTGGCTGATTTTCAGATGTATGGCCATCACCCACCACTCCCCCATCTCTCTCCAGGCCCAGCCACAGGCGGGCCACAGGTCTGCATTTGCCTGTCTTGGCATGGCATGAGTGGAATTGGACTTGTGTGTGAATTCTCACTTACTTGACTTTAATCCAGTCTGTTAGCCTGTCTGTCTGTCTGTCAGCCAATGGGCTTCTGCATGACTGATTTACCTTTTGGTTACAGAATGAGAGCTGCTGTGGGCGTTGTCCCCCTTGTCTGTGTGAAGACATGCTCATTTCTTTTGAATATATATTTATCTTTACACCTGGATATACAATTCCTGGGTTGATTGGTAACTCCATATTTAAAAGTTTAGTGAATAATATTCCTGGGTGCCTGCGGTGTGTGCCCTAATTCCTCTGTGTCCTTCCCAGTGTGTACTGCCCGCCTTTTTTTTCTTAACCATAGCCACCCTGGGAGGCATGGCATGTTGCTAGTGCTGACTGTAGTTTTGATGACTAGAGTTTTCTCTGTTACTAGCTATTTTATACTTTTTCCTTGCAGGATATCTGTTCAAGGCCTGCCTGTTTTTAAATTGGACAATTTGTCTTTTTAAAATATCCATTTCTATGTATAATGGGTGTTTTGCCTGAATGCATGTGTGTGCCTAAGAAGGTCAGAAGAGGGTGGGTCCCCTGGAACTGGAGTCATATAAGGTTGCAAGCAGCCATGCGGTGCTGGAAACCCAACCCAGGTCCTCTGCGAGAGTACCATGCTGGTTGCGCCATCTCTCCAGCCCCTGATCTATCTTTTTATAGTAAATCCTAGACATTCTTCTGTGACACAGCGACGTCCCCAGGCTCACTTTGTGAAGTCTGCTCTGTCACATGTAGCCATTGACATCAGCTCCGTTTGGTTGTGGATGGATGTTGGGTTGTGCCTGCGTGCCTGCGTATGGTCTGATGGATGGATGTTGGATTGTGCATGCGTGCCTGCGGATATTTTGGCAGTAATGGGGATTGAGGGCCTCACGTAAACAGGCGCTTTACGATTAAACCACCCCAGCTCTTGATTTGGCAGATTTCTTAGATGTTTGAACCAACACACCTTATGTCTGTTTTGATGGTGTCGCATCTGTCTGTAGGGCAGTGGTTTGTAGCTTTGCTCTGCCCTCACTTCTACTGTGGCAGAGCCTCGGGGATCACACTCAAACACACTTGACCTTCTAGGTTGCGGGAATTTGCTAGAGCTGTCAAAGCCGCTGCCCCTCCCACCCCATCTCCTGCACGGCTTTTGTCTTTGGACAGACTCTTGAGGCTTTTGTCTTTGGCCAGCTGGTGCTGTGGTCACTGGCACCTACAGTGTTAAATACTTAACCATCAATTGTTTTAGTAATCGCTGTCATCACTGAGTGAACATCAGTGAGACAGGGACAGACCTTATCGTGGGATTTCTGTAGGATGCTGACAGATGGGTCAGGTCAGGGCAACTCTAGGTATGAGGTTGGCCGTCCTGGCCACTGAGGATGTAGGAAGGAGAGTAACAGAAAGACACATGAAGTTGCCACTAGGCTAGCTGTTTCTGCCAGGACTCAGCCTACTGTTCTAGATAAGAACTTTTCAGACTGTTGTTAGGAGCCTTCAATTTCCAGAGACCTGGAAAAACTGGTTTTGACCTTTCCCAGTTGGGCTAAAGCTGTCTCTGAGATTTGGTGTCTTGCAAGACAAAACAGGTCATACAAATGTCTTTTCTGATTAGCTTTTAGGTTGGTGATAGTTCCCTCTATACATGATTTAAAGAGGATATTGGTATCCAGCTATCCTTTGTCCCTTTTGTTAGCTGGCTGTTGTGTTCAGAGCAGCAAGGATCAAAGTTGTGTGTTGGTTTGAGAGGCATGTTCTGCACAGCCGTGGCTTCCAATCAGTTGCACAGGCAGTGGGGACATCAAGCTCTGAGGGGAACTCGGTCTGCAGTGTTGAGTGAGACGCTAAGTAAACCAGCAGGTGCAGTACAAGAGCTTTCAGTGTGCTGGGGAACATGGGCAAAGAGTCACACAGTGATGTGTTCCAGGTCCTCCGAGACATTCTCAAAGAGGTCCAGGGCAACATGGTCCCCCGCAGCATGCTGAAGGAGTGGGCCCTGCATACCTTCCCCAACGCCACAGACTACTGGACCTTCCGGAAGATGTTCACCATCCAGTTGGCGCTCATCGGCTTCGCAGAGTTTGTCCTGCACCTAAATAGACTCAACCCTGAGATGTTACAGATTGCTCAGGTAACTTGCTGTTAACAGCCAGATCTTGCTTTGACTTCTGTGTCCTGCCAATGTGGGCCTTAACAATGTCTCCCTCTGAAATGTAGGACACAGGCAAGCTGAATGTGGCTTACTTCCGATTTGACATAAATGATGCAACTGGGGACTTGGATGCCAACCGTCCGGTCCCCTTCCGCCTCACGCCCAACATATCTGAGTTCCTGACCACCATTGGTGTCTCTGGCCCGCTGACCGCCTCCATGATTGCTGTTGCACGGTGCTTTGCCCAGCCTAACTTCAAGGTGGGTCTCAGCATCTCCTGTGAGAAGGGCGGACCAATTCCTTAACTCCTCCCTCCTGGGATCTCTGGCAGCAGAGGCCTGTGAACAGGAGGGAGATGTTATAATGGGGTATTTGGAAGAGGTTTGCAATGTTCATTGGCTAAAGATATGCAGAATGAAAGGGAGGCCACTTTGCCAAAAGGAATCTAGGGTCCTTGGTCCCCTGCTCATTGACTTCCCATAGCAATTGTGGCTCGTCTTCTTGGCAGGAAAGACTGAAGTATTTTCAGGCTTATTACCTGCCTTTCTCAGGCTGGAGTGAGGCCCAAGCAGACACAGACATCTAGAGATATCCTGGCTCAATTCCATCTGTAACTCCAGTTCTAGGAAATCTGACACCCTCTTCCAACTTACGTGGGCAGTGGGCACACAGGTGGTACACAGAAATGTTGGCCAAAAGCATTCATACGCATAAAATAAAATTCATGTAAAATATTTAAAACTCAGTAATTGACGAGCAGGCAGATGGCAAGGGGTATTCAAGATAAAGGGCAGGTGTGGAGCGGGCAGGCGCTGGGAGCATCAGGTGGAGGAAGAGTTGGTTCCTAAGAGTGTCAAGTAGGTGGGGCTTTGTTTTGATTGACAGCCTGGAGTTTTATAAGCTTTGGTTGACTGCTCAAGAATGCCCTGTTGTTCGCAGGTATAAGAGAGTAAATAGGGCATTTTTTTCTCCTGACTGTTAGTTCAGAGGACAGTTTGTCATATTGTACATACTTTGAAAACCAGTCTATCCCAAACCAGATCAGCCTGGTGTCCCTAATTTCCCAGATATGTTCCAGGATGGGTTTGCCACGGGGCGGGAGTTCCTGGGGTTGTTAGGGAGCTGTCTGACAATGATGCAGTGGCCTTATTTGGAGACGGCTGTGTGTGTAGCTCAAGCCAAGCTGGGGCTGAATTGATTTGTCCCCCACTCTCTGCCTTATCAACACGCCCTCAGCACCTGTTCTCTGAGCACAGGGAGAGGACACAGCATTGAAGCCTGCCATTTCTGCTGTTCTCGCTGTACCCAGGACACTGGCTACATTTCAATGGATTCTTACCAGATTATCCTGACATTATACCAGAGAACAGTGCTGTGTTCAGTCCCTAGTGGCAGCCTGCCTCTGGCTGCTTATGTTAGATGGGTCTACACCTTAAAGCTGCCCCAGTTACCCTTGATGGGACACAGCTATTGCCCCCTCTCCTTTACACAGGTGGATGGCATTCTGAAAACTGTGCTCCGGGATGAGATCATTGCTTGGCACAAAAAGACCCAGGAGGACACTTCCTCTCCACTGTCGGCCGCAGGGCAGCCTGAGAATATGGACAGCCAGCAGCTGGTTTCCTTAGTTCAGAAAGCTGTCACTGCCATCATGACCCGCCTGCACAACTTGGCTCAATTTGATGGTGGGGAGAGCAAGGTGAACACCCTGGTGGCTGCTGCCAACAGCCTGGACAACCTATGTCGCATGGACCCTGCCTGGCATCCATGGCTGTGACCTCAGCTGTCCCCCCACCCAGAATGTGAAATGTGCCTCTCAGCCTCTGAGCCCCTGGCTGTTGAGACCTCTCTCTGCCTTGTTCCTCACTTTATTCAGTTACCTTCCCAGTAGTCTGTGTGTGGAAGAGCATGAGGTTAGTCTTGGAGGGAGCCCTGAACACAAGGATGGCCAGGCCGTTAGAGGTGGCAGAGCCGAACTTAGCAGCCTCTGAGATGCTTTTTAATGTGAGGTGTCCTTCACTGGGACTCCTTGTGGTACTCCTGTCTCAGTGTGAAGGGCAGATTGAGAATGTCCCCTACATCCTTTAACTTCCAGAAACTACACCTCAGAGCAGCTGCATGCTGTGCACAGACCTTCAACAGGGTGTAAGAAATGCACAGTGTTAGACAGGGATCTGGAACAGCCGGACAGGCTTGCTTCTCTGAGCACAGAGTTTCACACTCTTTATCACTGGTTTGGGATCTCGCTAGGCCTGATGATGTGGTTCAGTGAGCCCGAGTCACCCGCAGGGAAGCTGCCCTTGGCCCCATCGCATTCCAGTCCAGCTGTGCAGAAACAGCTGCGGAGGGCGGCATGCCACCCTTTCACTGTTCCTGCTGGCTTGTTGGATAGCTTTTAGAAATTTACTATCATTGTACCAGAAAAAAAAAAAAAAAAAAAGACAAGAAAATCATTTTGTTTTTCCTTCCTAATTTAAAAAGAAAGCAGTGAAAATCCCCTTTAGTCTGTTATGTTGACATTTTTATAAATCTCAGCATTGAGAAAGTTGTAGCTAAATTTGTACAGTGTGATTTTTTTTTTTTTTAGAATAAATATTTTATAAAAGTATTTGCTGTCCCCTATTTTTGTGTTAGAGTCTGTGTTCATGTGGTGCCTTTTCCAATTCAGTATCTGCTGTCCCCTCCTGGGCAGAGTAGGGTGTGTCTTCTAGATGACAGTGCATGTTGCCTATGAAGATTCGGTGGCCCATGGTCACAGGGTCAGAAGCAAACCGGCCTGTGTAAAGGTGGATCTGAGACTTTCGTAAGCGTGTGGCTATGATGTCAGCCTGACACAGGATGTGTAGCTCCGTTTAAGCCTAAAGGAGTGTGTCTTTGGCAGATGCCAGCTTTCTACCGGGCTCTCCACAGCTGCTTACCACACGCAGCATGGGTCACCACAACCCCCTCTTGGCCCTGGACTCTCCTCTGCTTTCCTTTTGTTCCCAGCTTGCATAGACTGTCTCTTGAGGCTAAGTGTACTCTAGTGTGAGACACCAATTCTCAGGAACGTAGCCTCCTCACTCCTTCCTAAGAGAGGACGCTAACCGTACACTCTAGCATATGGCTATAAGCTCCTTCGTGGCTGGTTGGCCCCAGTAGCCTTACCGGAGTCTTTGTATCTCCCTAGTCCTTGAGCTCTGTAGGCCCTCGATCGAGAGGGATGGCTCTACACTTTACAGAAAAGGAATTGTCGGCTCAGAGAGGGTGAGGAACCTTCCAAGGTCCCAGAACCGATTCCGGAACAAGTGGAATTGTACTTCCAACCAGTTGAACACTATACCACTAAACTGAACCCTGGATTACAGACTGAGGCTGAGGAGCCGGGTGGTATGCATCTGACCTGACGTTCCTGCTGGTTCTTCAAGGTTATCCATGCCCCTCGGTTTCCAAGAATTGTTCCCTTTGTGAGAATGTGTCTTAGATGCTGGAGTGATGAGAGAGTTGGAGGCCGAGTGACATGGAAGTCATTGTGCTGCCCAAGCAGCCTGTGACTGTCACCTTGCCAAGCCAGTCTAGAGTCAGTGCCTAGGCCTTCAGTGGGGAAGGACTAGAAAAGAGGAGGGCCCCAATGACAGGAGACTCAGGATGCTGTGTGTGATACAACCATGTTTCTCAGCCCAGTGTGGTAGAGATGTCTGGAGCTGTGCTCAAGGCTGCCCACTCAGAAGGTAGGCACTTACTTGAGGACTACCTTTTTGAGGTAAGGTAGGGGTGTGTGTGTGTGTGTGTGTGTGTGTGTGTGTGTGTGTGTGTGTAAGAGCTCTTTTTAAAGATGGAGTCTGGAAGGCCCAGGCTGGTCTCAGTTTTTCTGTTGCTGAGGCTAATCTGATCATCTGCTTTCACCTCCCTGGTGGTGAGAGCGAATGCATCACCGTGCCCTGTTTGTGTTGCTCTAGAGATCAGACGCAGAACCTTGTGCATACCAGGAAAGCTCTCGACTCCAGTTCTGCACAAGCCCTCTATTGAGTAGTTTGTTAAGACAGGGTTTTACTCTAGTTTGGGCCAGCCTGGAACTTACTGTTTTTATCACCCAGGCTGACCTTAAACTTGAGGCAATCCTCCTGCCTTAGCCTCCACATTCTGAGAATAAGTAATTTTGACATGTTTTATATTTGGGGGCCATATTGAGTTAACACGTGTCTGGTGTGAGGTAAGTGTGCAGCTTAATTCTTTTGCATGTGTGTATTATTTTCCCAACACTATTTGCTGATGACTATTCTGTTTAAAAGGTCCTAGCAACTGACCGTTGATGGTGTGTTTGTCTGTGTATAAACTGGGTCTATTGTACTATCTATTCACATAAATGTTCTGTTTTCTAATATTTAAACCATTAGTGATACAATGTAATGTTCTTGTGACTTCTTTAGTTTCTCTGCTATAGTTTCTAGGGTTTTTTCCCCCATTTATGATTGAGAGACACGCTAAGACTTCAGTGTGCCGAGCATGCATCACATCTGGAGGTCAGAAGACAACTTTCAAGAAGGGGTTCTTTCCTTCCTTCACCTGGGAAGCTGCTCACCTCACCAGCCCACGCCTTCAGCCTTGTAAGAATTTATACTTGCTTTGTGGCCTAACATTCAGTTGACTCCAAGTACTATTTCGGGTGTTCTTGGGGAAAAAAAACTGTATTGTGAGCTAGGGTTGTGCCTCAGTGGGAAAGCTTGGTGGGAGAGCTTGGTGGGAGTGCATGAAGCCCTAAGTTCAGTTTCCAGTGCTTCAAAAGACATAAACATATACATTCGTACACTGTGCTACTCTGCAGTAGGCCTGCTTGGCCCCGTGCGTTGTGCAGGTCTTCTTTGATCTCACCTTTCTCCTTGCTGTATCTGCTGAAAACAAGTGTTAAGTTTCCAGCTGTCGCTGTCTCTCCTTCCATCCCACAGGTTTGCTTCTGCTGGTAAACATTTGGTGCACCTTTGTAATAGTATCTCTTGGTTAAGTGACCTGATGTTACATAGTGTCCTTTGGTTCTTGTTAGTCTTGGCATAGCCCACCCGGCCCACTCACACTTGTTTACCACGGAAATAGAGTCCTTTTGTTTTGCTCAGACTGTCCTGAGGTCCAGTGTGATTTTATTATAGGCAGAACAACAAACTTGGGTCCTGGTTTCTAGGTTTGTTTTTAATGCATGCTGTTAGTCTGTGTCTTTTGACCGAGGGGGTTTAACCCATTTATATTTACAGTAATTATGGACAGAAAAGCTTGAGGTTTGTCATCTTGTTGTCTCACGGGTTCTTCATGTCTTGTCTCTTTCATTGCAGCCTTCCCTTTGTGGTTCAGTGATTGTGTTTATAGTGACACATTTTTGAATCCTACATTTCTATTGATACAAGTTTTATGAACACTTTCTATGGATTTGTTGTCTCTTAGTGTCCTAAAATTAGAACAGTCTGAGTTGAATCTCTGCCAGGTTTAATCCCATACAAGAACTTCACACTTTACAAACAGCTCTGCCCCCATCTCATTTTGTAAATGTCAAGTTGGAGCACCTGTTGCTCTAGTAAAGGACCAGAGTTCTATTCCAGGCACCATCAGCAGGGTGCATACAACCAGCTGTAACTCGCAACTCCAAAGGATTAGATGTTCTCTCTTGCCCCCATGGACTGCCACACCGATGCATACATAAAAATACTGACCAACCCCCTTTTAAAAACTACATTTTTGTGCATTGTTTGCTCATAGTATAGACTTAGTGGGGTTTTTTTTGGTTGTTTTTTGTTTTCATCTTTCAAGTCATGTAGAAAAATGTGGCTCATTACTAAACCATTCACAAAATCATGCAGGCTTTTGTTTGGATACATACTTGCCTTCACTGGAGAGCTGCATTTTTGCACAGCTTCTGCTCATGTCCTGTCTCAAGCTGACGACTCTATAAGGTAAGGTAGTACCAGTGGCCATGAAATCCTTGTTTTTTGGCTTTCGTTGTTGTATTGTAATCTTAGAGTCTTAATTTCCCCTTCATTTTTGTCAAACACAGAGTATTCTCATTTGGTGGTCCTTTTGCACTTTAAATCCACCTTGCCCTGTTTATTGAGAAATTGATAGTCTGGTCTCAAGAGTCTCCTTTGCAGCTTGGATTGTCTGAGAGTCTTCTTTGATCTCAGCTTCTGTTGTTTACTCTGGTGGGGAGGGGGCCTGATGAATCTGGTCAGTTTTAGGGACTTCCTGAAGCTAGTTTGAATTGTCTACCTTCCTGCTTAAAGCCGCGTCCTTGCTGGATGGAATGCTTCAGTCTTAGAGAAAACTTACACAATAACACAGACATTCTTGCTCCCTTTTCATTTTATCTTTATTTATGTGTATCTGCCTACTTGTCTGTATGTGCATTTCATGCGTGCACGGCATGCCAGATGTCAGATCTCCTGTATCTGGAATGACAGGGTCCTCTTAACTACAAAAACGTCTGTCCAGCCCCTGAATTTCTGCTTTGACTTGGTCCCTCAACAGTCTGCTGGTGTGGCTTGGGGTGGGGCTCTTGCTCCCCTTGTTCTTCTGGGGTTCCCATGATTAGTCCACGAATGCTGTCCTGTCCTTCCCTTGAATTCTCTTTACTCAATTCATTTTGTCCTTCTTTTGGCCTCCTGCTTAATAATTTCAGATAAAACTGCCTTGAAGCACACTGGCTCCGCTTTCTGCCAGTTTAAGTCCACAGTTGAGCCTGTCAGTCAATGGCTCAGTTCCCATGTTTTTCGGTTCTAGAATATCCATGTGGTTCTCTTTTATGATTTCCATCTGATAATACCAGGATTTTGTTCATGTAATTTTTCTGATTTCCTTTAGATTTTTTACTCCTTGTGTGCATAGCATGTACACACACACACACACACTTTAAGCATCTTAAACACTTTTTTTGGTTTTAGATTGTTTTTTACATTTAATCACGTGTCTGTGCATGGTATGCAGGTATCCATGGAGACAGAGCATCCCTCTGGACCTGGAGTTGCAGGTGGTTATGAGCTACAGAAGTGGGTGTTAGGATCTGAACTCAGGTTCTCTAGAGAAGACGGGAGTGCTTTTCACCACCTTGGCATCCCTCCAGCTGCATCTTATGAATTTGCAAAGATTATTTGTTTTCTTGGTTTTTTTCTTTTTTCTTTTTGGTTTTATAGTAGTCAGTTTTATTAAGTACTTGGTAAACTGAGACTAATACACTGACTGAGAGGAAACCACTTCTACACATTGGCTCACCATCTTGGCATAGGTTATGCCAAGCGCCAGAATGTTCCTTTCTACTTGTCGTAAGTATTGGGTGAAGGTGGGGACAGATCCTTTCACTTTAGAAAAATCATGTTCATGTCACAATACACCTGGTTTAAATGGAGCACCAAAATTCCAGAGGACACTCTACCCATGCTGCAGGGGGCACTCTACCCATGCTGCAGGGGACACTCTACCCATGCTGCAGGGGACACTCTACCCATGCTGCAGAGGGCACTCTACCCATGCTGCAGAGGGCACTCTACCCATGCTGCAGGGGACACTCTACCCATGCTGCAGGGGACACTCTACCCATGCTGTAGGAGACACTCTACCCATGCTGCAGGGGGCACTCTGCCCATGCTGCAGAGGGTACTCTGCCCATGCTGCAGGGGGCACTCTACCCATGCTGCAGGGGGCACTCTACCCATGCTGCAGAAGACACTCTCTCTACCCACTTTCTCAATCTCCTTTCCCCACGAGGTCCTGACTGACTTTTCCATCAATCAAATCTGAGATGCTCTAAACCCAAATATTTCTATTCAGTTGAGAGCAATGGGGTAGACACAGAAGACACGTCATCTCCATTTGCATCTTTGGGATTAAACAGCACTGAACGGGGTAGGTGAATTACAGCCAAAATCAAGCAAAGATTTTCAAGGAAGCTTCAACAGAAATGTTAAGAGTGACATTTCAATTCAGATCCAGAAGTGCTATTGGGAGATACTGAGGTCTTAGCCAATATAAGGGAGGGTTGGGTTAGGGTTAGCCTTTAGACACAGCTCTGTAAGAATGCTTTGGCTAATAAAGTCTGGGTCTGCGGAACCAGATATCTCGAGCGCCACACAGATGACAACCATCACAGAGTGCTCTCTAGTGTGTTGTAGCTGTCTTTAAAGCTCTTCAGTTGCCGGGCTGTGGTGGCGCACGCCTTTGATCCCAGCACTTGGGAGGCAGAGGCAGATGGATTTCTGAGTTTGAGGCTAGCCTGATCTACAGAGTGAGTTCCAGGACAGCCAGGGCTACACAGAGAAACCCTGTCTCGAAAAACCAAAAAAAAAGTAATTCGATTAATTTGACATGTGTGAATGTTTTGCCTGAATGTATGTACGCTCACCATGTGTGCCTGTAGAGGTCAGAAGAGGTAGTTGAGGTAGTTGGATCCCCTAGAACTGGAGTGGTTGTAAACCACTGTGAGGGGGCTGGGAACTGAACCCTACTCTTTTGCAAGAGCAACAAGTGTTCTTAAACCCGGAGCTATCTCTCCAGCCCCAACGTATACATTTTTAAGCAACAAACTACATTTTATTTAAGTAAGTATATGTTCCATAAAAGTAGACTGAATCCAGCCTTGGCCTCACGGAGATAAACTGCAGAGAACCTGTCAGAGTCCAGCTGAGGCTGAGGCACCAGGGACCAGCAGGCATGCCTCCCATCCTTCTAGGCAAAAAAAAAAAAAAAAAAAGGAAAAATCACCTCATAAAATTCCCTTTTAAGTCAAGTGTATTTGTAAAGTGAGCCCCAAAGAATTGTAACTTGCTTGTTTCCATTCGAGCCTTTGGAGAAGAACTTAGCTGCCCACATTAAACTAAATGAGGAAAATAATCAAAACCTCTAAGAAGAGAAGCAGGAAATCGCTGTTTCCAGGCTAAGAAGTCATTAGCAAACCAGAAGCACCGTTCTTGCCGCTGCCAGGAGTCGGAGAGGATAGAAACCCATTCCTATTTTAAAAACTTACCATAAGGTCTGAGCTGCAGTGCCGATGCTAACACCAGTAAAACCCAGGGAGGACAAAAGCCATGTGACTGTTGAATATAAGAAATTATTAGGGGCTGGAGAGATGGCTCAGTTATTAAGAGCACTGACTGCTCTTCCAGAGGTCCTGAGTTCAATTCCCAGCAACCACATGGTGGCTCACAACCATCTGTAATGGGACCGGATGCCCTCTTCTAGTGTCTGAAGACAGCAACAGTATACTCACATACATGAAATAAATACGTCTTTTTAAAAAGAGAGAGAGAGAGAGAAAGAAGAAAGTGAATAGGGAGCTTGTGAGGCGGCTCAGTGGGTAACGATGCTTGGTGCACAAGCCTGCCAACCGGGGTTTGATTCCTAGGATCCCAGTGGAAGGAGAGAACCGACTGCAAAAGGCAGTCCTCTGTCCTCCACCTCCACGTGTGTGCTGCGGTGCGCCCTCTACTTCACATAGATACACAATAATACATTTTTAAAAGTCCTTAGTGGCTGGAGAAGTGGCCGAGAGGTTAAGAAGAGCTTGTAGCATTGCAGAGGACCGGGTTTGGTCCCCAGCACCCACATAATGGCGCACAACTATTTGTAACTCTAATTCCAGGGGATCCAATGACTTCTCAGCACACATACATACTTGCAGGCAAAACATTCATACCCATGAAGTAAATAAATATATATCTAAAGATACTAGGGCTGAGGGTGTGGTGGACGTCTTGCCTAGCATGCACGAAGCCCTGGGTTTCATCTGCTCCTCCAACCCACCCCCACAAATATATGTGCTGTCATATGCTTATAACCCAGCTACTAAGGCAGAGGCAGGAGCAGAAGTTTAAGGCCAGACCTGACCAAACAGCAAATCTGAGGTGTATAAGAACCACCCCGATAAAAGAAATTATTGCTTTATATATGGACTATTTTGCTTTTAAACACACGCGCTCGCACACACACACACACGCACGCACGCACGCACGCACGCACGCACGCACGCACGCGCGCGCCATGCACATTCAGTACTTGCTTAGGCCAACAGGGGGCATCGGGCCCCTGGAATGGGAATTCTAGGCAGTTGTGAGCCACTCAATGTGCCAAAAACTGAACCTAGAGCAAGAGCAGTGAGTGCTACTGAGCACTGAGCCATCTTTCTCCAGCCCCTATACAGACTATTTTAGAGAGTACCCCAAATTGAGTATTAACCCTGCCTATCAAGAGACTGGAGTGGCAGTAACTTATTAGCGTAAGAGGCACACAGTGTTCCGATGATCATCATTCGTTTAGCAAGGTCTGAACTTGAACCGTGGCACCATCTGAACTATACAGTAGAAACGACAGCCACAGCTCCTCTAGTGCAGAGGAATATGCCTGGAACGTCCTGCAGCGTTAACTGCAGTCCATGCATTTTGTCCTCAACTGTGTATACACGTGTCTCGGGGAAATGGGCTGGCCTTGAGAATGGCTAGGAGGCTGCTCAGCTGGCTCGCAGCGAGCGTGGATGACCTCTGACCTCTCTCCATATGGCCTACTTTTCTCACAGGATGCTTGCCCCCAGTTGGAACAGAAATTCCTTTCTTGTGTGTGTACACGTGCATGTGTGTGTACATGTGCATGCTTGTGCATGTGGAGACCAGAACCCAAAGTCAGGGGTCCTCTTTACATCCTTGTGACCCCCCCATCATTGCAGAGACACACCCCTGCACTTGGCTTGTCACATGGGATCTAGGGATCAGACTCACACTTGTGCAGCAAGCATGTTATCGTATGTGTGTGTGTGTCTGTGTGGGCATGTATGTGTGTGAATGCAGATGTTTGTGTCTCATGGTGGGCCTGTGTAGTCAGATAATCTCAAGTATTGAGACGGTTTCCTGCTGGCTGCTGCAGATGACAGCTAAGCTAGCCCACAAAAATCCCAGCATTCTCCTGTCTCCACGGGAGCACCTTGAGTACGGATGTGCTACCATGTCCAACTTCTCCATGGGCCCTCACACTTGCGTGGCTTGTCCATTACCCACTGAGTCATCTCCCCAGCCTGCAACATCCGCTTCTTTAGTGACATCATTTCTGCTGGACCTTCTTTTCATTTTCTACCATTGTTGGTATTTTGGGTTTTGCTTCTTTTTCTTAACTGTGGCCAAATGATTTCCTTGTGATTGGTGTGTATGTGTGTGTGTCCCCATCATGCCTACCTGCTTGCCTGCCTGCCGTGTGTGTTTGTGTGTGTGTGCGTGTGTGTGTGAGTGAGTGCCCACAGAGGCCAGATGCCCTGGAGATGGACGTAGAGGTGAGCTCGGATCCTCTGAGCCATCTCTCCAGACTGGGAATTTTAAAAAACACACCTGAAGGCTACTGGCGACTCTACCCTTCTTCACCCTTTGATACATACTTTCTTTACTTTGCCCACATGGAGTCTAGCTGAGCAGCCCAGGCTGCCCTCAGACTTCAGTCCTCTTGTGCAAGCCTCAAGGGCTGGAATCATAGGCAAGACATCGTGCTCTGACTGGTTTTAGCTGAACCATACCTACCGATCTCTTCAGGGCTCCCTTCCCTCACATAGCTGCTGTCTCCTGGGCAAGTTCCCATGGCCAGCCCAGTCTTCTCCAAAGACCCCCTTGTCTGCCCTGGGCCCTGCATTATGCTGTCTGGGTTTCAGCTGATCCCATTGTGGCTCAGCTCTCATGACAGGGCAGTTGACACAGGATTCAACATGACTGACATGCTCGTCCACACTGGTCTCCTCCCCCTCTGCTTTTGAAAGTAGCTGCTTCCCTGAGACCAGAATCTGGTCCCAGGGCCTTTAGAGATATTATTAGACCTTCCAAAGGGTTCTAAGTCAGGGACTGAGCTCCTGGATGGCACTGATGTGTCTGAGGGCATCGCCCCGGGCAGCTCACGTGTGGACTTTTCGGACAGGGTTTTGCTGTACAGCCCAAGGTAGCTTTGTTTTCTGTTTTGAGACTCACAATGTAGCTCAGGCTAGCCAGCCTAGTACTCATGTATATAGTTTAGGCTGATCCAAAGACTCAGAGATCTGCCTGTGTCTGCCTTCTGAGATGAAAGGCGTGCACCACCTTGTGTCTTTGTGTTCATGGGCGTGTGTGCAGAAGTCAGAGAACTGTGTGTCTGTTCTCTCCTTTCACTGTGGGCTGCAGTAAATGCCTCAGGGCCATTTTTTAAAATTACCTCTGGCCAGGCAATGGTGGCACACTCCTTTAATCCCAGCACTTGGGAGGCAGAGGCAGGCAGATTTCTGAGTTCGAGGCCAGCCTGGTCTACAGAGTAAGTTCCAGGACAGCCAGGGCTATACAGAGAAACTGTGTCTCAAAAAAACCAAATAAATAAATAAATAAATAAATAAATAAATAAATAAATAAAATTACCACTGTAGCGTGTGCATGCGTGGAAGTCAGAGGGCAGTTTCCAGGAGTCTGTTTTCTGTTCTTTCCTTCTGAGGGATCTACAGTTGAACTTGGGTGTGAGCTGCAAAGCACTTTACCTACGGCCACCTCGCTGGCCCAACACTTGGTTTTCTTTTTCTTTCTTTTTTTTTTTTTTTTTTTTTTGAGACAGGGTTTCTCTGTATAGCCTTGGCTGTCCTGGAACTCACTCGGTAGACCAGGCTGGCCTCGAACTCAGAAATCCGTCTGCCTCTGCCTCCCAAGTGCTGGGATTAAAGGCGTGCGCCACCACCACCCGGCGGTTTTTTCTTTTGAGATAGTGTCATATAACCCAGGCTAGTCCAAAAATCCACATGAACCTAAGGATAATCTTGAATTCCTGACCCTCCTGCCTCCACTTCCCTCAGGCTGGGATGATCTGTATGCCACTGTTTCTGTAAGAACTAATTGGTGTCATTTTCTTCTCTCCACAACAGACACTCTGAAAATTCAGAAGTGACCCTTCCGAGGGAGCTGGGCCTAGGCCTGCTGGAGCCCCCCAGTGCTGTGACCAGAGTGATGTGCAGCAGCAAGGTGGCCAGGCAGGTAAGGACACTGTCACTACTGAGCAGGACAGGCCACTGTGGGTAGAGGTGGCAGACTGGGGTCAGGTCTCCCAACCTGTCCCTTTCTGTAGTAGCAGAGCCCAGCGAGGTAGAAGAGTGGAGGAGTGGGAAAGGAGCCTGCTGGGGGTCTTCGTGGCCTGGTCACCCAGCCTGCTGACACCAAGTGGGACTACAGGACTCTAGAGCCACTCCAGGACGTACCAGGAGAGGACTGAGGGAGGCAGCTATCAGGCCCACAGTGGCTGGGAGCTGGCCCAGCCTAGTAAGAGTAAAATTCTGCATGCAACTAACTATTCTGAGTGGAGGGTGTCCTTCCTCAAGACACCCACCCTGTCCCTGCATTAGGCCCTGGGGCGGCAAGAAAGCCTGGGTGTGTAGCCTGCAGCCAGGTTCGCCCTAAGCTTGGGGATGAGAGTCAACTGCAGTTACCTAGTTTTCACCAGATCATCTCTAGCTGTGAACTGCGGGGGGGGGGGGGGGGGGGGGGGCATGGCGCTCTGGCTAGGGACACTCCCTGGCAGGTGGGAGAGGACAGGTGGAGAGATGGCAGGTGGTGACAACAGCCTGCTAGTCTCCAGATGCTCTGAACAAGCAGGAGCCCGAGGCTGTGGTCTCTGTGTTCCCACCCACACCCCCAATTCCTACATCAAAGCTCCAGAAGACGGCCCCAGGAGGTGACTGGGTATGAGGTAGAACCTCACGCTCCTCCCCTGCTGCTGTGATGGTAGGGGTGGGGCTGCCACCAGATACAGAATCTGTTAGGAGGTGACCTCAAACCCCTCAGGAGGACAACCTCCCACCCTGAGGGAAGTCTGCTGAGCCCAGGCCAGTCTATTCGCTCACAGACATAAGAGACCAAGATCAAGAAAGGAGCGGAGCTTAGTGTTCTGACACAGCACTTCCTGTGTGAGAACCCCATGAGGAGGCGCGGGCGGCATCATTGGTGAGGTACTGTTAAGTTTTAGGAGACACTCTGTGGTAGGAAGGATCCACGAAAAGTTCACACGGGGTGCGCTGACCCAGTAGTTGTGACCCGGATTCCAACAGAAATGTGTACACTTGTATTGTGGGCAGCTGGAATGGCAGGCAGAGCCCCAGAGAAGCCCGATGTGTGGGGACAGGCTGAATATACTAAATCCTTACTGCGGCAACTTAGCACTGGGATCTTCATTTGTCTTCTCCATCGTTCTAGCTTGTCTTCATTTCCTTGGAGGCTGGACTTTATTACTTGTAAAAGTAAATACAGCATAATCTTGTTTCCACAGGAAAGTCACACACACACACATACACACACACAAAGAAAAAAGAAAGAAAGAAAAGAAAAAAAAAAAAGAAAAACGTAAAGTTGTGAGTTTATTGCATATGTAACAAAATGAACCTGACCTCCCGGGTCCAGCCTGCTCTACAGTCAACATTTTGTGTTTCCAGCTGGTTCCACAACTGCATTAAATAGAACTAGCATTTCTTTAAATACTTTCAATTCTGACATAAAACAGAACATTAGTGTACAACTGTCACAGGAAAATGGGCAATAAAAACTGGGAGAGCGACTAGGAGTAGCAGCAGCACTTCCAACAGGACCTTACAAAATAAATTAGAATACATTAGAAACACAGTTTAAAAATCCACACTGTTTCAGAAGGCTGCCATGTGGCCTCCCAGGCTGCAGTAGGGTGGGGCGGGCGTGTTCTCTGCAGAGGTCAGTCCAGTGTCCACCTGACCTGACTGACCTGAACCTGACCGTGTGGCCAAGCCAGGGCAGGGGTCAGCATCCCTCCCGGTGCAGATCCTCCTAACAGAAAGCACAAGACTGCAACCTGCTGCCACCCCACCGCTGCAGCCTGGCACATCCTCGCTGAAGCACTGTGGAGCAGAGTGGTGTTTGCTGCGTCCCTGAGTGTGGCCGCCGGCCGCTGGTGAGGGAGCCTGGAGAGCCGGGCTCCTGAAGCATCTGGGTGATATGGGGGCCACCAAAAGGGCTGACAATCGAGATCTTACAGAAAAGGGCTTCACCCAGACCCAAGCAGGGCAACCAGGAGCTGTGCCATGGGCTGGCCACGCAATGTCATTTGAGGAGCGTCAGAAGGGCCTAATCATGGTAGACAGACAAAGAAGTGCAACACTACCTACAAAGGACCATGCTGTGCATGAACAGACCTGGGGAAGTTGTGACACTCAGAACTGGCAATGAGAGACCACAGCAACGCAGGCACAACGGCTGTTAGAAGCCTTAGTGGGTGGTGTGTGCGCCAGTCAGCTCCTCAGAGGGCATCTGACACGGGACTCCTAAGGCTTGTCCCCCATCACTCCTGCGGCACGGACAGTGTGACCTGACACTCCTGCAGCATGTCCCCGAATCACAGGACCCTGGTTTCCTTCATCACTGCAGACTGGGCCAGTATGCAAAGGCAACACACAGGGTTTCCAGTCTCTAGGAAGAGTGTCACTCTGCGGGATCTGGCTGCTTCCTACGGACTGGCTGAGACTTAGGGCACAGGCTTCCTTGTGCCTTTTAAATCCGCGAGTCATGAGGGAGCTAGGTTTTAGAACACCCTCAAAAGTATGAAGGTAGACGAAGTACAGAAGCCCTACTGGGGCAAGGCAGAATTGAGACTAGACTAGTAAGGCCCCAGTCTGGCCTGGGAGGTGGGGCAGGCTCGTCCTTGTGCAGTGAGGTCTATTTACCATCCTTTCTGTCCCTAAACCTGGCAACGCACAGTGCAGCTCACTCCTGCTCTACAGTGCCAGTGGCCGAGCTGGACAAACCTCTTGGGTTAGGGGCATATGTTACCTATGAATCCACTCCCCCCATCACTTCAGCAATGCCTCCAGACCACACTGGACGGAAGCAGCAGGCACAGAAGGGAAGACACTTCCCTATCCCCAGTCTAAGGGGAAGCAACAGAAATAACAAAAGCTGGTGGCCCAACAGGACCTTCCCGACCATGCCTCATACAACCTGAACTCATTGCTGAACCTGAACCCCGGTACCAATGAAATGTCTTGCTAATGAATTACCCTGTTCTCGCTCCCACCACAAACAAAAACAACAAAACCACAAATGGAAACCTGGCTGCTGTTCTGCCTGAATCCAGCTGCTCTGCTTGCAGAGTCCCGCCTGGGAGCCCTTGTGCAAACTGCAGGTGATGCTAGAGACGCTGGGCTGGCTTTGGCCTCACTCACCAGAAGACGAAAACTGAGCAAGTTGAGTACAACCGTTAGCATCACCCGACGGGTGCTGGGTGAAGAGGGCCGTGTAGGGAGGTAAGGCCCCCACCCTGTTGCCACATGCTCCATCACACCCTGCTTTGTGCACAGCACCAACCCTGGGGAGCTGCATTGGGGGACCTCAGGTCAGCAGCCTCTGCTGCTGTTCCATCCAGTGGCTGTGGTGACAAAACTGTTCTGTTAGTTTAGCTCTTAGCAATCCCCATATAAAAGTCCATTTCAAGACAGCCAGGAGCCTTCTAGATACCCAGGCACAGGAGCAGAGCTGGACCACGGGGTCTGAGGCTGGTGTTAGTTATTCTTTGTTTCAAACTGGGTAGAGAACACAGCAAATTGTACTTTTAAAGATTTTTTTTTCCCCTGTGCAAAACCTTCTTTTCAGCCAGGATACTGTGAAAAAAGCCACTGGGCTTCCAGTGAAGGCTGCTGCAATTCCTTTACCTCTCAAAGGGGAAACATTTTGCCTCGAGTGTCCTGCCATGGTGGAGTTCCAGCAAGCATACACTGTGCCTTTATTTATCTCCTGCTTAGAAATCCACCTGCTACCTGAACAGGCCCGAGCCTGTGACGCCTGGAATTTGAGCTCAGTAAGCTATCGGCAGTTGCTGAACCTGAAAAGGGGCTTTGAGGCTACAGTCAGAGGGGATACTCGTAGAGACCACGCAAACCCTCAGGGTCCGCTTGGTGCTGACCATGGGTCGATGCTCCTGGAGAACCACAGCCTCCCCACCATGCCAAGGAGGCTGAGGGCAAACCCGGCTGCGTTTTATTGGATGGGCGATGGAGTTGGGGGTGAACTATAATAAAGGAGAAATAAATGGGTGGGAGCCACCTATCAAAGTCCCCTGGTCTGCCCTCTCCAAAGGAGGAGGGAGACGAGCCTTTTCCCTCGGTTTCTGGAATCTCAGGCCTCAGCCTGCCATGCGGCAGGCGTGCAGACACCATATGCTTTGGGTCTGGCGGTTGTCAGCGACTCTGTGGCCACTGGCTGCTCTTCACTCCACGGCAAAGCCACAGGTCTCCTCCACGGCTGTCAGTAGCTTCTCATAGAGCTTCTCATAGGACTCATAGGGCGGGATGTCGATCCGATTAAAGCTGCAAGAGGACAAAGGAGCCAGGGTCACTGCGGGGCGGCCCAGCCCATGGAGCCAGGGTCACTGCGGGGCCGCCCAGCCCGCGGACACACTGAGGCTGATGCAGTGGGTGGGGTGAGGCATCTCCTCTGCCCTCGGGAAGATGCACATGCACTTCAGCTTCCAACACAGGCTCCTGTTGGCTGTGTTTATTCTTTCCAGTCAACCCACAGTGAAAATGTCAAGATGTACACCATCAACATGGAAAACCGCACACTTGCGGGTCGCTGTTCTGTCTCTGGGTGTCATTTCTCCACACTGGAAAAATACCCTGGCTCGCCTGTGAGGTGCACTGGTGACCATCAGGTCTCCTACTGAGGGTCTGTCGATCCCTACTACAGCATGCTGGGGCTCAAAAGTAAGACAACACTAAATCCTAGAAAGTTGGATGTGCCGACCTTCCTGGGAACTCAAGATCTCCAGGGGAAAGAGACACATCTACTGTCTCACAGTGACTTAAAAGCCAACAAACGGAAAAGCACTGCCTGTGAGTCTCAGACAGAGCAGTCCAGAATGGTGTAGAGACTGGGTAAAGGCTGCACTGTTCGTGTTCTCGTTCTCTCTCTCTGTCTGTCTCTGTCTCTCTCTGTCTCTCGTTCTCTCTCTCTGTCTGTCTCTGTCTCTCGTTCTCTCTCTCTGTCTGTCTCTGTCTCTCTCTCTGTCTCTCTCTCTGTCTCTCTCTCTCTCCCCCTCCCTCCCTCCCTCCCTCCCTCCCTCTCTCATTTAGATCAGAAAGTTACTGAAGGACAGAAGCCTTCTGAAGGGACACAGTGCCATACCTCAACACCACATACCTATTCTGTACAAACACAAGCCATCCCATGCTGAGGCAGCCTTGAGGTCTTACATACATGGTCCTGGGAATGGATGTATCAGCCCATCTTGCAGATGTGAACAACAGTTGGGATGTATTTAAACCATTCATCTCAAACCTCTTCATTAGGGCACAGCCAGCATTTAAACCTTCTGTCCCACCATGCAGCATCTCAACAACCCTAGAAACTAGAGCCCTCAAGGAGAGGTGAGGATCCTGAGACAGAATCTTTCAATAAACTTCTGAGACGGCAGATGTGGAGGCGCGCATCAGCCAGACAACAGCTGCCCCTTTCTGTCAGGCACATGCACACATGCACACAACCAAGGGACATCCACGAGCCTCCAGCTTAACAGTCCCAAGCATTGGCACCATAGCCTTAACTGCTGTACATCACAACAGAATCAGATCCCCAAAGCAGTGACCCAATGGGACCTGCTGACTCAAGGCCTGTCTCATTTGACCCTAGGGTGTGACCTAGGATTATACTGAAGACAGGCCGTGTGAGCCCACAGAGGCAGAGCTTACCAGGTATGGGCCTTGGGGAGGTTGTCTGTGTTGGCGTCTATCAGGTGAATGGTGAACAGTCGGGGCCCTGCCGCGCCTGTAGAGCCTTACAAGACAACATTCTAGTTACTGCACTTCAGAGACAGAGCACGGGAGTACGGGGCCAGGATACCCTGTGGATGGCAGTGTGGCATGCTTGAAGCCCAGCAGCTTAGAGCCCCTAGATATGGCTTGCCCAGGAACCTCTTTTTGGGGGTAGCTGAGGCAGAGACTAGTTTGTCCCCATGCTTTCTTTACTTGACAGGAAGCAACCAGCCATTGGACTTTTCTCTAGTCTGGTCTTCCTGTATGCTTGTGGTTTTTCCTAGCTACCTGCTGCTGAAGCTACAGAAGCCAATGTCTGTTGTATTACACAATGTCTGTGTGTTACACACTCCTATCTGTAGGACAAGGGCTGGCAGTGCAGGAGATAGGAAGAGGGCTCCTGGAGGGGCAGTCTGGCTGCCTCCTTGGCCATGATGTTCGAGGGTTCACACGCTCTGCTCCACCCACCCCCTCAGTGTTGGGAGAAGTAACAGGCCCAGGCTTAGCAGGCTTCCCATTAGCCTGTACTGGGAGAAGGTGGAGATGCCAGTGGTCAGGTTGCTGGGCGAGGAACCCATCACTCCTGCAGTCTCTTCAGTCCAGTGCAACTGAAGTACTGGATTATTTAAGCTCTAGCACCTTCCACCTGACTCCACCTCCCCATAGCTGGGGTTAGGCTGTTTAAGAAGGGTAAGGGGACACCCACCTTAGGGTGTGTATACCAGAAGCTACCAGTAGCCCCTGCTGTTCCTGGATTTTAAAAGAGCACATGGGACCCATAGGCCCATGGGGGGCTCCAGTGTGAGCCACACCTGCCAGGTACCCCGCTGCTAAGCATCTGTGGTGAGAACAATGGCCACCCTCATTCTCTAGTGGGATGGCCCACATTCCAAGTCTTGCTGTTCAACACCTCAGAAATGACCCTGACTCCACGTCAGTCACCTTGCAGAGCCTTGAAGCCTTGGAGAGGAACTCTTGTGGATCCTGTCACAAACTGCAGAAGTCTGGCTCTTCTGTCCTCATCAAAGGTCTCCACCGCCTGCCAGAACCACCTGACGATGTTGCTGTCTGCCACACAGTGCTTCAGCCGTGTGTTGGACTTCCAGTCATTCAGGTCTATCTTATCCAGTCCACCTATTATCAACTGGGGAAGGGCACCAGGCTGGGTGTTACCATAAAACGCCCAAGACACTGCCCCCCACCCTTCCTTCAGGACTCCTGATACTCAAGAAGCACTGACAGCACAACCTCTGGGCTGTAGTCAGTCACACAGCTACCAGTAGGCTGACACCCTGAACCTGGAGTGTCAGTTTGCTGTGCACCAGGGAAGAGTGACTGGGAGCAGCTAACAGAACTCAACAGGCCATGTGGAATGAGGAGGGCTTAGAGCACGCCGTCTACTTGTTTAAAAGCTTGCTCAAGACTCACTGCCGCACACAGAGAGGCTCCACTCCAAAGCCCTCAGTCTCACAGTGGGCAGACGGCTATGAGAACAATCTGGAAGGTTCAGGCCACTTGGCACCAGGCAGAGCTGGCAAGGGATGAATGAGTCACTGTCTAAGGCCATGACGGTATGTTCTTAGTCTATGAATAGTCAGAGTGGAGAGTAGAGAACTGGCTGGGGAAGCCTGGTCCGAAGCAAGGGCCAGAGATCCCACATGCCCAAGGCACAGACACCTAGGACCATGCCTGCAGAGTCAGTCAGTAACTGCTGGCAAGGAGACAAACACTTCTTAGCCCGTGACAAGGCTATCCAGGTGGCCCCAGTCTCCTTTCCCACCACGCTTACTACACAGAGGGTTGCCAGGAGCCCCACTGTCCGAGGTCCTGAGGATGCCTGGCACTTACCTCTAGTTCCTTCTGGTCAAAGGGCTTCAGTAAGTGTTGGGGAATGAGTTCGTTAAACCCTTTCTGAAGCGCTAAGAACTGGGCTTCAATTCCTCTCATAAACCTCCAGTTCACATACAACCTGAAAGGGAGAGCCATGGGTTGCAGTTAATTGGGAAGAGACCTTGAAAGCACTGTGTTCCCACAGTGGCTGTGACAGCACAAATGAAGTTACTGTAGGACCTGCTGATGGAACACGAGCCCGTGCCCACCCTCCCTAGTAGCTTTTAGTTTGCAGGTCTGGTCTTATCCTTAATTGTTATTATTACTGTAATTTAATTACTATTATTTTAAGCATACACATGCTTTCCCTGCACATCTGCATCATGTGTGTGCCTGGTGCCTGTGGAGGGAGAAGTGGGTGCTGGATTTCAACTAGAGTTAGACAGCTGTGACTGCTGTGTGGGTGCTGGTCCCCTGGGGGAACAGCACAAGCTCAGCCACTGAGTCCTCACTTTCTTTCCTACTCTCTTTCTGAGACAAGGTTCCATGTATCCCGGGCTGGCCTTGAACTTGTTTTCATAGAGGTCTGTGCCATCTCACCTGGCTTTATCCATCTCTTTTGTTCTCCTCTCCCCATCCAGAGAAAGGGTCTGGGAAGCCCAGGATGAAATTAGTTCACTATGTAGCCCAGAATGGCCTGGAACTCTCCCATGTCAGCCTCCCAAGTGCTAGATTCACAGTGTGCACCACGACCATGTTACATCCAGCCTTTATAGCAAGTTAAAAGTGAACCAGTTCTGCCATTCCAGTTTTCCACTAAAAAGCAGGAAGCCTTGATGAGACCTTCCAGAACTGCCAAGATTTCAAATGAGTCTGCAGGGCATATGTGACTGTATGACCCACCCACAGTTCAGACTGCCAGTATGCATAAGTCCCTCAGGTTGGCACTGGGATGCTGTCGTGGGCTCCTTGGACATGCTGACAGCCACATGGAGTGTCTACATCGGGTGCCCCTGACAGCACCTGCTCCCTCCATTTCGCCACTGAAGCCAGCCCTGCATATTACCGGACATATTCCTTCTTGTTCTCCTCAGTGACGGGCACATTTCTGCCATTGGGTTTCAGTTCATGCTGAAGAATCCGCCCAAAAGCATTGTGCTCCACACAGAAGGTATGATCCAGCACTGGCGTGATGTCGTTCTCTCTGTGGACACAGGCAAAGGCTAGTTAGGCCTATGCCAGGGAATCCTAAGGGGGCTGAAGAGGGCCGTGCTAGAGAGCTGGCAGGCACAGTGCAAGTTCTGACCCTGACTTTATTTTTTTTATTATTATTTATTTATTTATTTATTTATTTGTTTTGTTTTTCGAGACAGGGTTTCTCTGTATAGCCCGGGCTGTCCTGGAACTCACTCTATAGACCAGGCTGGCCTCGAACTCAGAAATCCACCTGCCTCTGCCTCCCAAGTGCTGGGATTAAAGGTGTGCACCACCACTGCCCGGCCTGACCCTGACTTTATGATGACCACTCATGGGCGGTTTCACTCAGCCATCCTGTGACACACCAGGGGACATGAAGCCTAATTGCTTTGGGAGCTGCATCTGGGAGGAGGCCTATGAAGTGGCAGCTAAATCAAAAGGACACAAGCCAGGACAATGAGGCTTCTCTCCTCTCAAGGCAGCCTTATAAAGGCAGCTATTTCCACAAAAAGCACTGGAAATGTCAGGCTGACTCTTTATCTGCCCTATTTCTTGACAAGTGTTTCCCCACAGGAAAGCCCCTACTCCCCACGGCCCTGTACAGTGGAGCAAGCGAGGCCACAAGCGAGGCCAAGGAGGAACACCCCCTCTGCATCCCCAGCCTGTGAGGGCCTGGGTCTTCCAGAGGTACGCAGGTTTACCCCGTTCCTGCCACCTTGCAAAGCATTTTGGTTAACTCTAAAACAAAGGTAGCTAAACATGAATTTTGTTTTGAAACTTTCTCTTGCCTTTTGCAGATCACCTGAGAAACAATATAGGTGCATGTCCAACCCCCACCACAAACCAAGAAAAGTTACTGGCTGGCATTTGTAATCAAACCTAATAACAAGCCAGACCAGCTTGCAAAAAGAATACAAGTCAAATAAATGACTACATCTGTTGTGTTAATTTGTAATTGCAACCCAATGTTTGATGTTTTTATAGTTAATTCTGTTACTCTCTTGAGTTTCACACCTATTCCCCCAAAACAATGTGCACACACGGCAGCAGCATGAGCTCTGGGGCTGTGGGACAGGATGGTAACACTTACAGAATCCACACCAAGCTCTTGTGCAGTTCTGGGTCCACTGACTCCAGGTCCGACAGCTGGATGGGTTTTCCCAGGAGCTGCTTGTAGAATGGAACCGTGAAGCCCCCATTTATGTAGTGTCCGTGGAACACAGCCAGACCCATGATGCGACCCACAAAGTGGAAGTAAGACAGATGGTCCTATAGGGGGCGCCAGAGAACGGCAAGCCATTAGGATGATGACCAGCAGGCATGGGCACCCACCTCCCACAGGCTTTCCGCTAATCTAGACCTAACAGGACATACACTCAGCTGCCCATCACCTACCCGTGGCCAGACAGGATAAGGCTCCCATTGAGTTCCAGCTTCACTCACTGCTAACTCCAGTGGGACTGGTACTTCCATAATCCTTCTGCCTCAGCCTTCAGACTGGGATGACAGCTGTGCACTTCCACACCCTGGCCTAATACTCTGTATGTGTGGGTCCACTATCTCTTCCTGAGAACTCTTAGTTAACTTGCAAGGGCCTGGGACAAAATAAAAATGTGGAGACCTCAACAGTTAAGAAGGGTGTGTTTCTTCTTCCTCAACTGGAGGGGTTCTGATGTTTCTGAAAATATGTCAGGATTTAGTTTCCAGGCTGGGTAAAGGTTTATTCACACTGTGTGTGTGCATGTGTGCTATGTGTGAAGGTCAGGCGCTGCCTAGTTTTTTGAGCCAGGATCTCTAGGAATCACCCAATTATACACACACACACACACACACACACACACACACACACACACACACACCCCTACCACACCTGGCTTCTGGGTTTTTGTTGTTTGTTTGGTGTTTTAAGACATGGTCTTTCTACATAGCTCTGACTAGTCTTGATCTCACTACGGCTGGCCTTCAACTCAGAAATCTGCCTGCTTCTGCCTCCTGAGAGCTGGAATTAAAGCCTGTACCACTGTGGCCAGCCACATCTGGCTTTCTGTGTGGTTTCTGCAGTCTGACACAAGTCTTTATGCTTGTGTGGCCATTTTCCCAACCACAAGTTTATTTGTATTTGAATTTTCTAGTAGAGACAGTCCCTCATTTCGACTCTGTGGCCTTGTGACCCTGGGTGTGTCCCTTAACCCTGCCACATTCAGAATGCTCGACTCTGTGTCCCAAGAGAGGGATTATGGAACTTTTCCAATTTTGATCAGTTATGGACTTGGTAACCTAGCTCTTAAGATGACATTCAGAAAACCATGTACCACCATACCAGAGTCCTCTTTTCAAAGGGCAAAGCACTGAGGTACAGAGCAGCTCAGACCCACAGACCTCCCCTACAGATAGCACGTCCCTCATCTAAAGCTGCCTGCAATCTGGTCCAGACAGTCAGTACTCCCCACCCTTGCTCTAAGTCTCCAATAACTGGAGGGAGAGGCAAACGGACCAGGCTTGCCTCAGATCCTGCAGCTGAATTTCCCAGCTCCTCACTGTAATACTCACAGGGTTGATAGAAGAATCAGGGTTGATTTGCAGTGTGTAAATATTGTCCGTGGAATACTGGAAGAGTCCATAATATGGATTCAACATTTCATGGCACAACAAATACAGCCACTCCCTGGAACAATGACAACACAACTTACATGTGCTAACAGTATCATTTTCAGATTTTTTTTTAAGGTGTGTGTGAATGCATACCCCATACAGGCAGTCCCAAAGCAGGCCAGAAGAGGGCATCATGCCCTGAAGCTGAAGTTATAGGAGGTGGTGAACTGCCTTGTGCTGGGAACCAAGGTCAGGTCCTCTGCAAGAGCAGGACGTGCTCCTAACTGCTGACCACCTCTCCAGGTCCAGCTTATTTATTTATTTCTGATTGTTTTCAAGATAAGGTTTTTCTGTCTAGTCCTGAGTGTGTACTGGAACTCTTGAACTCAAAGATCCGCCTCCCTCTGTCTCTCAAGTACTGGGATTAAAGGCATGAGCCACCACTGCCAATGAGTTTCTAAGCATTCTATATGAAGACTTTGGTAGGTGAACACTTCAAGCTCTAGGGAAACGAAGAATTTATGACCAACTCTGCTCCTCTAACTGCCTGTTGATTTCTTACTGTAGACCATAAATACGCACAGAGCACTTCCATCTTCTATGTATTTGTGTGTGTGTGTGTGTGTGTGTGTGTGTGAATGTGTGGGTGCGTGTGTGTGAATGTGTGCATGTGAAGGGCAGAGGTTGCCTCACTGCCTTCTTTAATTGCCCTCAGCTTATTTTTGGAGGCAGGCTGGCCAGTGAGCCCCAAGGATCCTCCTATCTCACCTCCCAGCTCCAAGATTACGGCACATGCCTGGTGCTGGGCTTTTATTTGGGGTCTGAGGCTTGAACTTGGGTCTTCATGCTTTCAGGGCAAGCACTTTCCAGACTGAGCCAACTCCTCAACCCATTCATCACTGTGCAATGTAAAGAAAACTTAGATGAATCTAAAAATATTACAGAGGTTTTGGCAGGAATATATTGGTTAACTTAGTTTCTAAATTCCTTTAATGCTTAAAATCACTTTTCTCTTTAAAAAACAAACAAACAAACAAACCCACAAGCCAGGTGGTGGTGGCACACACCTTTAATCCCAGCACTTGGGAGGCAGAGGCAGGCAGATTTCTGAGTTCGAGTCCAGCCTGGTCTACAGAATGAGTTCCAGGACAGCCAAGGCTACACAGAGAAACCCTATCTTGAAAAACCAAAAAAAAAAAAAAAAAAAAAAAAAAAACCAACTAAAACCAGCCAACCACAATAACCACTTCTGCTGGTAACCAAATTGGGGGAAGGCACCCTGCTGTGGGATGAGCTCAGTCCTGAAGGCAGGGGCACAGCACCTTCAAATGGATAGACCTGGGGACAACAGGTTTAGATTTTCAAACAGAAAAGAGGTAGGTTAGTTAGGGGAGAGCAGCGCAGGCCAGCATCTTCTGTCTGTACATGAAAGGGATGGAAACATACAAAAGACAGAAAGGCGCATCTGACCAAAACAGCGGAAGCTCGAGGCTCCCCATCTATACTCTGTCAAGCATCCTTTAAGGACCAGGAACCTCCTTGGTTGTGTCTACCAGATGTGTGCTTCCCTGCTGCCTGTGCAATTCTCTAAGCATTTGTCCCTCGTCAGGTTAAAAGAACAAGAGAGTGAACGCTGAGAACACACCATATGCACCTGCACCCACACCAAGGTCACTGCAGGTCCCCAGACCTGGTGACTAGTGAGTAAATGCAGTCCCTACACAACACACAGGTGGTTGATGGGAGGCTCTCCAGGGAGAGGACTTACTTATGCCTTAGATGTATTTAATTCTTGTTTTATACTTGATTACAATGGAATAATTAGTGTGTTACACAGTAACTGAGAACAGCACCCGGCTGCAGGCACTAGAAGATGAGGTGAGGAAACTCTGCAGACAGCAGAGAAGGACAGAGATAGGAAATAATGTACAAGACTCGACGGGAGGAAGGCCGCAAGCTGGGAGACTCCTGCGCACAGCAGCTATTTCCAAAGCTGAGAGCTTGGCGTCAGAGCTGTTCTAGAACTGGGAATCTGGCCATGAACTAACCAAGCTCCTCATCACATAGCTACTGTTAGGGGCACAGACAGAAGAAAAAGTACACCAAACAACTGTTCTGCAAGGGAGAAACCAAGAATGAGGAGGCTGGGGTGACAGTGTCTAGGGTCTGCTCCACAAACAGAGGGGGCTGATGCTGATGCGCAGCTGGACGGTCAAGACAGACCAGGTCTCTAAGGAGACGGCTGCAAAGTGCTGTCCTTCGGGCATCTTCAAGTTAATGGGGGCAAGGAAGACAATACCTGGTATTAAAAAAAAGCTGGGCATGGTGGTTCATAACTTTAATTCCAGTACTGAAGAGGCTGAGGCAGGAGGATTACTCTTGTTTTAGACTAGTCTATGCTATGCAGTGAGTTCTGAGACAGGGAAATGAGAAGGAAGGAATAGGTAGGGAAGAGAAAAAAATATAATGCAGAGACAAATTAAGTTCTAAAGGGCTAAACAGTATTCGGTGATTCAAAAGTACAGGGGCTGGACAGATGGCTCAGTGGTAAGAGCACTCGTTGCTCTTGCAGGCTACCTGGGTTTGATTCCCAGCACCCATATGGTAGCTCACAACCCACTGTAACTCCAGTCTCAGGGGAGTCCAATGCCCTCTTCTGGCCTCTGTGGGTACTGCATGCCCATAGTGCATGGACACACATGCAGTCAAAACACCCACACACAAAGTGAAGTAAGTCTTTAAAAAGAAAAGTTTCAGAGGGGCTTGAATGGCAAACATGGAGAACTGAAGGGAGCCCAGTGAGAGAGCAGAGGGGTAGCTCTCCCCGACTACTGCTCAGAGTCCGTGTCTGTGACCAGGTTGCTAAATCAGGAGGTAGCGGCCTGAACTTGGCCACCTGAATGATACCAGATGCCCCTTAGAACAAGCACCAACAGTTAAGACGTCTTGTCTCTAAAGTGAAAAGAAACAGGCAGGAAAGAGGCTTCTCACTGCTTTTCTTAGATTTAGTTTAACTATTCCTACCAGAATGGTAGCATCTTGTAAGATCCCCTGGAAACAACAAATACATGCATGCCCCACCCCTACACGGCGCCTGGTTAAGTTCAGGAGCGGGCCTGGGAGTTTTGTGTTCCCACACATGAGATGAAGGAGTGTGAAAGTTTAATCCTGACTATGACAAGTTAAAAAGTGATGCCATATGTTTTCTAATTGGTGACATCAGCAGGAGAAGCCTCAGTGCCCCGTGGAGATGCTGGCACAGCGGAGCAGGGTATGCTCCACTGTGACACTTGGGAAGTGGACAGCTACCTACCTCCGCCTGCCACTCATGTGGGGAAGAGGGATGAACTAGCAACTCACCGAGCCACTCCACCGTAGTCCAAACCTTCCTCCCCTCGGAACTTCACCATCAGGCGCTTCTTCAGGTCTTTTGGCCGCATCTTCATGATCTGGCGATAAGACTCCTACAATCAAAACCACAGGTTCACAAAGAAAATGTTGTTTCAGAGTTCAGAGGATGGAACCCAGGTACTGCAACATACTAAAAGTGCTGCAAGTGGGCCACACCCCAGCCCCTCACTGGGGGAGTCTAGGCAGGGGCTCTACCACTGAGCCACACCCCAGCCCCTCACTGGGGGAGTCTAGGCAGATGCTCTACCACTGAGCCACACCCCAGCCCCTCACTGGGGGAGTCTAGGCAGGGGCTCTACCACTGAGCCACACCCCAGCCCCTCACTGGGGGAGTCTAGGCAGGGGCTCTACCACTGAGCCACACCCCAGCCCCTCACTGGGGGATTCTAGGCAGAGGCTCGACCACTGAGCCACACCCCAGCCCCTCACTGGGGGAGTCTAGGCAGAGGCTCTACCACTGAGCCACACCCCAGCCCCTCACTGGGGGATTCTAGGCAGGTGCTCTACCACTGAGCCACACCCCAGCCCCTCACTGGGGGATTCTAGGCAGGTACTCTACCACTGAGCCACACCCCAGCCCCTCACTGGGGGAGTCTAGGCAGATGCTCTACCACTGAGCCACATCCCAGCCCCTCACTGGGGGATTCTAGGCAGGGGCTCTACCACTGAGCCACACCCCCAGCCCCTCACTGGGGGATTCTAGGCAGGTGCTCTACCACTGAGCCACATCCCAGCCCCTCACTGGGGGATTCTAGGCAGGGGCTCTATCACTGAGCCACACCCCAGCCCCTCACTGGGGGATTCTAGGCAGGGGCTCTACCACTGAGCCACACCCCAGCCCCTCACTGGGGGATTCTAGGCAGGGGCTCTACCACTGAGCCACACCCCAGCCCCTTGCTGGGGACTCACTTTCCTTCCTCTTCCCAGAAAGAAGACCAGGGCCAAATAGCCTGCATTGTCTCTGAGAAGGAAGTGCCCCAGCAGAAACTCTGAAGGAATGACCTGCAGGCTGAGCAATGATCTACACAGTTGAGGGTCAGCTGGGGTCCCAGTTCTGAGTTACCAGCTTCTGCAGAGAAAATCCCTGAGCACTGAAAACTGTTGTCAAGAGACAAAAACACAATTCCTCTCAGCTTGAGCCTAGGTCCTGACAATCCCTGCATCCACTAAACAGTAAAACTGATCCTCAGGGGAGAAGAGTCTTTGCTGGCAGTACTAATGTCTTAAGACTCACGGGGAGTCCATGTCACCCCTGTCATAAGACTCACATGTACACTACACAGAGACTGCAGGGGAGTCCATGTCACCCCTGTTATAAGACTCATATGTACACTACACAGAGACTGCAGGGGAGTCCATGTCACCCCTGTTATAAGACTCATATGTACACTACACAGAGACTGCAGGGGAGTCCATGTCACCCCTGTTATAAGACTCATATGTACACTACACAGAGACTGCAGGGGAGTCCATGTCACCCCTGTTATAAGACTCATATGTACACTACACAGAGACTGCAGGGGAGTCCATGTCACCCCTGTTATAAGACTCACATGTATACTACACAGAGACTGCAGGGGAGTCCATGTCACCCCTGTCATAAGACTCATATGTACACTACACAGAGACTGCAGGGGAGTCCATGTCACCCCTGTTATAAGACTCACATGTATACTACACAGAGACTGCAGGGGAGTCCATGTCACCCCTGTCATAAGACTCATATGTACACTACACAGAGACTACGTGGGGAGTCCATGTCACCCCTGTCATAAGACTCATATGTACACTACACAGAGACTGCAGGGGAGTCCATGTCACCCCTGTTATAAGACTCACATGTATACTACACAGAGACTGCAGGGGAGTCCATGTCACCCCTGTCATAAGACTCATATGTACACTACACAGAGACTGCAGGGGAGTCCATGTCACCCCTGTTATAAGACTCACATGTATACTACACAGAGACTGCAGGGGAGTCCATGTCACCCCTGTCATAAGACTCATATGTACACTACACAGAGACTGCAGGGGAGTCCATGTCACCCCTGTCATAAGACTCATATGTACACTACACAGAGACTGCAGGGGAGTCCATGTCACCCCTGTTATAAGACTCACATGTACACTACACAGAGACTGCAGGGGAGTCCATGTCACCCCTGTTATAAGACTCACATGTACACTACACAGAGACTGCAGGGGAGTCCATGTCACCCCTGTTATAAGACTCACATGTACACTACACAGAGACTGCAGGGGAGTCCATGTCACCCCTGTTATAAGACTCACATGTACACTACACAGAGACTGCAGGGGAGTCCATGTCACCCCTGTTATAAGACTCACATGTACACTACACAGAGACTGCAGGGGAGTCCATGTCACCCCTGTCATAAGACTCACATGTACACTACACAGAGACTGCAGGGGAGTCCATGTCACCCCTGTCATAAGACTCATATGTACACTACACAGAGACTGCAGGGGAGTCCATGTCACCCCTGTCATAAGACTCATATGTATACTACACAGAGACTGCAGGGGAGTCCATGTCACCCCTGTTATAAGACTCACATGTACACTACACAGAGACTGCAGGGGAGTCCATGTCACCCCTGTTATAAGACTCACATGTACACTACACAGAGACTGCAGGGGAGTCCATGTCACCCCTGTCATAAGACTCACATGTACACTACACAGAGACTGCAGGGGAGTCCATGTCACCCCTGTCATAAGACTCATATGTACACTACACAGAGACTGCAGGGGAGTCCATGTCACCCCTGTTATAAGACTCACATATACACTACACAGAGACTGCAGGGGAGTCCATGTCACCCCTGTTATAAGACTCACATGTACACTACACAGAGACTGCAGGGGAGTCCATGTCACCCCTGTTATAAGACTCACATGTACACTACACAGAGACTGCAGGGGAGTCCATGTCACCCCTGTTATAAGACTCACATGTACACTACACAGAGACTGCAGGGGAGTCCATGTCACCCCTGTTATAAGACTCACATGTACACTACACAGAGACTGCAGGGGAGTCCATGTCACCCCTGTTATAAGACTCATATGTACACTACACAGAGACTACGTGGGGAGTCCATGTCACCCCTGTTATAAGACTCATATGTACACTACACCGAGACTACATGGGAGTCCATGTCACCCCTGTTAAGAAGACAGTAAGTACCATGGAGAGTGTGGACAAAAGGACGCCTTACATAGCGGTGGGAGTGTAAAGTGGTCCAGCCACCACGGAAGTCAGTCTGGAGGTGTGTTCACAACCTACAGCTATGTACTTCAAAACGCCCAGTGGACTCTATGATAAGTCATCACGGCTCATTCAGTAGCTGTTATGGAGCCAACCTAGGTGTCTAACAACAGGGGGTGGACAAAGAATGTGTGGTGTGGGTAGACACTGGGATTCTTGTATCCATAGAATTAAGCTCTATGTCTTGAAGGAAAATGGAAGCAACTGGAGATAACCAGTGAGCAACCCTGTCATAGAAGACAAATACTGTGTGTGTTTCTCATAATCAAAACTCCTAAGTTTTATAGATACATAAAATCATGTACGTATCTGTGGAAGCTTAGGGAAACACCAGGGCTGTAAGCGGGAGAACGTGGAGGGTGGGGTGGGAGAGAGGCAGAGCCAACAGGATGAAGAGGTCTTGGGTAACACTATTTGTATAATAAATATCCACAATGAAAAAAAAAAAGATTTTTGAGACAGGGTCTCATTGTGTAACCCTGGCTGTCCTAGAACTCATTTTATAAACCAGGCTAGCCTCAAACTCACCGAGATCCACCTGCCCCTGCCTCCCTAGTACTGGGATAAAAAGCAAGTGCTACTACATGTGGCTATAATAAAAAACAAAACAACAGAAACAGCAGGAAAACTGACCCTTCAAATACCAAGCAGAGAGCAGAGTCCACCAAGATGGCCAACGCAGCCCGTGCAACACGAGCCTCCCTGGTGTTTCCCCACAGGGCTATATTTAGAAAGACACAATTCCTTACCTCAAATATTTCTTCTCTGGAAACTTCTATGCGACAGTGGCCAGCTTGGGGCTGCTGAAGAGAGAGCTCATGCCTAAGAACTTTAAGCTTCTGGACTAAGTCTCTCTCATATCTCTGGGCAGGAAGCTCCTCGTCCTCCACGGAGCCCTCACTGGGCAACTGCAGCGGCTGGCTGGGCTCCTTGAGTTGGCACTGGTGACTGCAGAGAGGAGAAATGGCTGTCACTGAGCAGGCCAGAGAGCTGCAGGGGAGCCTGCAGCATACACTGCTGGCAGCGGGCTCTGCTAATGACAGGGCTGCTCAGGTGAATGACAACAGCCTGGCACAGGTCTTGGGTTCAATAAAGATGTCACTTATCTGCATGATGGGTCTTCCTGGTTGTCAACCTGACTACACCTGGAATGAACTAAAACCCAAATGGCTAGGCACACCATGGGGTTTTCTTTCACCTTTTAGTTAAGTCATTTGAAGTGGGAAGACCCATTTCAAATCTGTATCTTTAAAGTGGGAAGATAAACCTTTAATCCAGATCTTTTAAAGTGGGCAAAGCCATCTTTAATCTGGGCCACACCTTTGTTGGCAGTCTAGATAGAGGACATGAAAGAAAGAAGGAAGTGTTCTCTTTGCCTGCTTCCTCTTGTTCTGGCAAGTGGTAATGAAGTCTACTTCAGGATTCACGAGTGTACTGAGTATATACTGAGACAGCCTCATGGATGGAAGAGACAGCCATTGTTGGACTAGCTGTACCACAGCCTGTAACTCGTGTGTGTGTGTGTGTGTGTGTGTGTGTGTGTGTGTGTGTGTATTTCTATGACTGTTCTTCCTCTACAGAACCCTAATACAGTCTGCTCTATTATTACTGAACATCACTGTGTCATACACTTACACATGTCATCAGTACCAACTGATACGCTATTGGAAGAGCCTATGAGGAGCAGACTCCCAGTGACATCCAGTGGCACCCACTCTTCCTTTTCATCAAGATTCCAAGCCCCGTTCACTGAGAACAAAGACCAGGAACAGGATGGGGGCCACTAGGGACAGTGTGGCATTTGCTGCATTCGAGCTGCACTTATGCAAGCTGCACAGAGCCATGTGTAAGGCTGTCTGTGGGCTACTGACTGGGTGACACAAAAGATCACACCCACTTCAAAGGCAGAAATGCCCGGCATAGAAAAAAACCCAGCAAGAAGCAGCAGTGGCAGTGGTAGCAGCCCTTACAGAACACGCTGTGCAGGCAGGTTTTGCTGGAGATCCCCTTCCTGCCATTATATCAGCCCTTCACTCAGGCTGCCTGACAGAAAGGGGTGGCAGCAATGTGCAGCCTTAGTAATTAATGATCATGCTAATCTCCAGGTTCAAACGATGTCCCTGTCCATCACATCACACCTTATTTGCTGTGCCCACTTCTGAGCACACACTATAGTGGGTACGTAAGGAAATGGTTAGTGTGGGGCTGAGGGATGGTTCAGGGAGTCAAGTGCTTGTTGTGCGAGCGAGTGAGCGAGCATGAGGACTCACATGCAGATCCCCTGCACCCAAGTGCTGGGGACAGAGCCAGAGAAGTCAAGTGAGTTCCAGGCCATGCTGTTCAAGACTTAGGGTAGAAAGTGACAGAGGAAGGACGCACACTGGCGTGTGGTCTCTGCACACATCCACAGCACTGTTGAGTTGTCACACCACGCCCACGAACACAGATGCACATGCACACATGCATGCACCAATACTGTGTAAGGAAGCATCCAACTGTACAGAGGCCGGCAAGGACATTAAAGTCTTACTTCATGATGTGGTGAAGCCGCGGATCTGTAAACTGGGTGGTCCTATTATTGTGATCTACAAAATAGATTCTTCCCGACACTGTGCTTCTGACTTCCCAGCCTGGAGGCAGCGGCCCAAGTTCATCGCAGTTCACACTGTTAAGGTCTCTAGCAAAACGGAACACACAGAGAGCTTTATCCCACTGAGAACCAAGGAGCAAGACCAACCTCAGTGCTGGCAGCCAGACAGGGGTGTCCTAGCCAGGTGCCCACGTCCCCTCAAACTGCAATTTGTTCTGACTCCACTAAGTCCAAGCCTCTGGCCTACAAACGGCAGCCACACATGGCAGGTAAAAGGCACACTTCTCGAGAGTCTATGTTCACCATAAGGAACGAGGGCTACCCCAGGAATACCCTTCCTCACACAACAGGGGGACGGACAGACTAGCAGAAAGCACCTGACTTCAGCAAGCTCTTGGGAATCACAAATCAAACAAACCAGATACTTGCTGTAGCAAAGATTTCCTCTACTGAAAGCTCCTGAGGCCCACACTTTCCAGTCTTGTGGGGACAGAGCACACAATGGCATGACAGCCATAAGGCACCCCCTGTGTTCAGCAAGTGTTTTCACTCTGGCCGCTTAATTATTTAACTTTGATCCAGTCAGCAAGGACCAGCATGCCTGCTCAAGACGCTTTAGGGTTTAACGCATTCTACGTCATTTCTACGAGGCAATCCAAGAAGCGCCTCATTCATTTGCAGGTAATATTCCCATGTAAATGACAGACCCTGAACTGTAAACTTAACACCAAAGATGGGAAGCTGCTTGGGGGGGCTGGGGGAGCCTAGGTGAATAAAAAGGAACCGAGCATTACCCAAGGTCCTTAGGTAGTAATGCTACTGTAAGAGAACAGAGAAAAGAAAAACAGCAAAGAAAGAAAGAAACTTAACTCTGGCACGGGGTGGGGCGGGGGTCTCTCTGACCTGGGCTCGGTTGTATGGCCTTGTAGAAGGAATTCGTATAGAAAAGCTTCATCTCCCCCCGGAATGGTCCCCAAGGGACTGAGGCAAGAGGGGCAGTAAAGCAGAAGAGAGAAAGGGTAACAGAGTCTTTATCTTTCCTGTTTCACTTTTTATCATGGATAATTTTATGCATTTACAAAAAAGTTCAGAGAGACCACAGTAGATGGCCATGTGACCCATTTCAACAGCTACAGAGGCCCACCGTATTTCTGGTCTTCCTCCCCTTCCCAATACACATACATACATACACACACACACACACACACCACACACACACACCACACACACACACACACAACCCTGTCCAGCAAGTCCCAGGGCATTGTTAGCTTCCATGAGAGGGGCTGGCTCTTTGGGCTGGGGAGACCTACCTGGGGATCCTGGGGTCATGCCATGTGCTGACTCCAGTCTGAGTGTGCAAAAAGTAAACTTGTCCCTGCACTGTTGTCCTTTGCTCTGTAGGAGAAAGGGGCTTTGAGTGAATAACGTTCGTCTTCCACTCTAATCCTACTTTCAGATTCTTAAGCGTTTATTTTGGTTTGCTTGCTTGTTTGTTTATTTATATTGGTGTTTTGACACAGGTCTTGTGATGTGCCCCAAACTGGCCTTGAACTCATGATTCTCCTGTCTCAGCATCCTCAGTGGTGTGACTGCTGGTGTGCACCCTGTCCCTGCTTCTTTCAACACTCTTTATGATCACAGAAAAAAGAATTACAAGGCTACAGCTGGCTTCCTCAACTCTACACTGTCCCCATGTTTGGATAAAACCCATTTCTCCTAGGCCTTCCCTCACTGGGCCATGCTGGAGTATGGCTCCACCTTTCCTACCACAGATACAACCTTCGAGCATCATCTCCTAGTGTGCCTGCATCTGGGTGATCTGCTGATGTGAATGACATCGTTTCTCCATCCTTCTCTCCACTGAAGCCACATGGCTCTGCTTACTCCATCCCCGTGATGTCCCTTCTAGTCTCAAACCTCAGACCACCGTCAGTCTCCTCACTCTCCTCACACTGCCTTGTCTCTCTGGTATGCGTGAGAAAAGGGATGCCCGCCCCAGAGTTCATTACAACTTTCCTATCCATATGTGGCCCAGGTCATCAATGTCATAGCCATGGAAGGCACAGCTAGGCCATTAGCAGCTGTGCACAGGACATAGGGGCACAGGACACATCTCTTGCTGTCCTGACTGGTTTTCTGTTACTTGATAGAAGCTGGAGTTATTTGGGAAAAGAAGAGTTTTTTTTTTTTTTTTTTTAAAGATTTATCTATTTTTTATTTATATGAATATTCTGTAGCTGTCTTCAGACACACTGGAAGAAGGCATCAGATCCCATTAGAGATGGTTGTGAGCCACCATGTGGTTGCTGGGATTTGAACTCAGGACCTCTGGAAGAGCAGTCAGTGCTCTTAACCACTGAGCCATCTCTCCAGCCCCGAAAAGAGGGGTCTTAATTGAGAAAATGCTTCCATCAGATTGGCCTATAGGCAAGTCTGTAAGACACATTTATTAATTAGTTACTAATTTGGGATAGCCCAGCCCACTGGGCAGGTGGTCCCAGATGGTATAAGAAAGCAGGGTGAGGCTGGGCATAGTAGCATATGTCTGTCCTTAGTGCCAGCCCTCAAGAGACAGAGGCAGACATATCTCTGAGTTCAAGGCCAGGCTGGTCTATAGAGTGACTTCCAAACCAGTCAGGGCTTCAAACTGAGATCTGTCTCAAAACAGCAAGCAGGCTGAGCAAGCAGTGGGCCACACTCCCCCTTGGCCCCTGCTTCAGTTCCTGCCTCAGCTCCTACCCTGACTCCCCTCGGGGACACACTATAATTTATAAGCCTAATAAACCCTATTCTCCCCAACCTACTTTTAGTCTTGGTGTTTACCATAGCCACAGGGAGCAAACTTTACACGCACCGTATCCTTCAGGCAGCTCCGGTGACTGGTGGCCATGTGGTCGGTTCTGGGGCGTCTGTAGGGACCCTCGAACCTCAGGATTTCGGAGTCGCTGTACCAGGAGTCTCTGATCTTGGCTTGGAGACTCCACAAACCTGCAGTTCCCACCTCCTGCAGCTGCACCAGTACCATCTGTATATGGGGCAGGTTCCTCCATGAGGCAGCTGAGCGGCCTTCCGGGGCCTGAGTCTTCATACACCGTTCTGGAAGGCACAGGGCAGAGCAGGCGTGGAAACATCATGGAAGTGTCACAAGACTCACACATGCCCAAGTCCACATGCATTTGTTCTACATCCCTTCACAAGTGATAGTATTCCCACAGCAAAGTTTCAGGACATTCAGAGGGTCTCCAGAGCCCCCAGAGGGTACAGCTGCCTGATGGGGCAGAAGGAGTTTCTGACACTCCATTTTCTTTGTTAGTTTACTCCAGGATGAAATTCTTGGTTACATAAAATACTGACTCTTAAGTGCTTTTAAAGATTTTCTCCCTCTCACAGCAGTGTGCGAAACCATTTGCCTTAATGAGTCACTTCCCCTTACCATCATATACTTGTTAAACCTCATATTAAAAATTTTCAATGCCTGCACCCACCACGAAGGACCAGAACAATGGGCCTCTCCCCAAAAGCAGCAGGCAGTCACAGCGGGTGTGGCCAGACTGCCCTCCAATCCTCCCCACCAAGGGGCTAGCTCAGTTCAATCCCTGCATTTACTCTCCTACCCGGACATATTTTAGCATGGGCCACATTGTTGTTGTTTTTAAAGTCAATAACTTTGCCATCATTGTTGCTGAACCAAAATAATAGTAACAAAATCATCATCAAACACCAGTCAATGTTCATATTTCTCTAATTGTCTTATAAATCATGATTAAGACAAAGTCCGGGGCCTGGGGAGACAGCTCAGCTGGGGAAGTGCTCCCCACGCAAGCAAGGAGGACCCAACTCACAGCCCAGCCAGGGTGGTGCTGTGTGTTCACAATCAGCACAGAGGAGAAGGAGGTGGGTAATTCCGGAGCTCACTGGTTGGACAGATTGGGCTAACTGGTGAGTCCTAAGCCAATGAAAGAGCCTGTCTGGAGGGCCCAGTGGATGACTCAGTCCTAGGAAGGACATCAAGGTTGACCCACACAAACGCTGACTGTTTCTTGGGCTTCTTTGGGGTTTGTTTGTTTTGTTTTGTTTTGTTTTGTTTTGTTTTGTTTTTTATAGCTCAGGCTGGCCAGAACTCAGGATCCTCCTGCCTGTCCCCTTAGTGACATTACAGGCATACACCATGGTGCCCAGCTAAGCTGTCCCCTCTAACTGGGAGGAGCTTCTCTGTGTTGGTGCCTGAGTCTCTAGGCTACAATCCCTGGGTTAACCACACTTTCCTTCATAAACTAGTATGGTAGCTTGGAACACTTTTATCCCACACAGCAGTATACAGTTTGACACTTCTTCCCTACAGGGAAAGAGAACATGGCTGGTACCACGGTGGACACTATGGTAGACATCATGGCTAGCACCACTGTAGGTACCACAGTAGCACCATGACAGGCACCAGAGTAGACACCGCAGCAGGCGCCACGGTAGGCATTATGGTAGGCATCAAGGCTGGCATCACGCAGCACCATGGCAGGCATACATACCCTTCGTTTTCCAGCAGTCCTCTGCAGTCCACCACTGACCCTCCACCGCCTATTCTGTCTCGGGTCTGTAAACTGACTACAACACAAAAGAAGGGCCTGCATTAACACCCAGGGCTGCTCTAGACCCCTGCAGCACAGTGAGACAGCCACTGACACTCAGTAACACACATCCAGTATCATAAAAAGGAAGTGAGTTTACACCTCCCGCCATGTTTTCAGTGTGAAGCTCCTCAGGCCAACAGCTGCACATACCACATAACCATTTGAGCGGTCCTTGAAAGCAGAGCACAGAAAAGGTTCTGAGTGTCTTATGCCCCGTCCCCATAAAACTCAACAACACAATATTTCATTCCAAGTTATTCCATCTTGAGAAGACTGGGTTTATGTTTAGTGAAGTTACAAATGAACACCTTCAATCTAAAAGAACCCTTTATGTTCTAGTCTCACTGGTGCAGACAAGAAAGACGTTTTACTCCTAGGCTTTCAGTTGTTTGGATTCTGCCCTGACACATTCCCCCACAAAGAGAAGAAATTCCAAGTGGGACACAGTGCATGAGACCTTTATCCTCAAGCTGCTTCTGGGCGGACACACCGCTCACTGTCGTGGGCCCTGAGACATCTGGAGTCTCAGTGACTGACTCAGTGACTCAGCGAGGCTGCTGCCCCATTGACTCCATGCAGTACACACAGCCAGCATATGCTTTCCCCTAACACACTGCCAAGAACAGAGTGGGCTAGGGGACAGCGACTCAGAGAGGTCACTCCATCGGAATGCCTGCAGGCAATGCAGCAAGCACGGTTTAACCTTTCTCTCCACACAATGGAGTCTTCTGACTTGTCTCACACTGTCTTTGCTTTGCACTGGATGGGGCTTCCCAGAAAAGCCATATACTCCAGCTCCTACCCTTGTGGCCTCAGCTCTTATCACCCCCAACAAGACAAGGGTCAAGTGTCCATTCCTGTGCTGAGTAGCATAACACTTACAAACCACAACCTCCCATCTCAACTGGAGTCACTCAGTTTCAATGACAGGATGAAGAGAACCAGAGAAAAGAATGAAAACCACACAAGAGGAAAGGCTTAGTACTGGAGAGATGGCCCGATGTGGTCTGCCCTGGGAGCCTGTTCCCCGTCAGCACTGGGAGTAGGACGGTGGGCTCCATCCAAGTCCCTTTATGCAGATGAGAAAATTCTTACCCACTATTTGGCCACGAACTGCATCAGTATCTGAGGGATTTAGTTTGCATAGATCCAAACGCTGGTCTGCAAACAAACAATTCAAAACTTAACCCAAAGAACGTTAACTAGGGAGGAAGGCAGGAATTCTGTATTCGGCATTCAAATAAAAAGGTGCCTCCTAAGCTTTCTGTGGATACATTGAGAGACAGAAGAGTGTTTGGTTCTTACAGCCAGTATCTTTCAATCTGCTGATGGCATTGGAGAGCAGCCTCACGCAGCCCAGGAAGCCAGCGCCCTGTTTCTTGTGGATCTTCTTGTGGTTCCACACACTGATGGTTATAGAGTCAGTTTTCCCAACATACCTGTGAGAGCACACAGCTTGTTCAGGTACACGTCTGAACTAGGATGCCCTCAATTACATGCATCTAGTTGACTCAGAACCCTGTCAGTGGGGGCAGAGCTGGCTCTATCTCTCTAAGCATGGGAAAAGAAGCAGTTACAGAAGCAGCCAGCACAAGTAACCATGTGCAGGGAGCCATGAGGTAATAAGCATCTTTAAATTTATTTTTCTTGCTGGGCGGTGGTGGCGCACGACTTTAATCCCAGCACTTGGGAGGCAGAGGCAGGCGGATTTCTGAGTTCAAGGCCAGCCTGGTCTACAGAGTGAGTTCCAGGACAGCCAGGGCTACACAGAGAAACCCTGTCTCAAAAAACCAAAAAAAAAAAAAAAAAAATATTTTTCTTTTATTCATCTAATTACTGTACTAGAGATTGAACCAAGGGTCTCACAGGGGCCAAAGCAAGCCCTCTACCACTGAGCCCCACTCTTGATCTCTCACTGGCAAGTGTTTTACCTGATGTGAAGAACAATAGGCAGGTGTTCTAGACCTAAGCCACACAACCAATGCCCAATCCCATCCCACCCCAAAAAGAAAAACACAAGAAAGAAAAACACAAACAAAAAACCCAAAAACAAAACAACAACAAAACCCAACTTTATTCTGAGATGGAGTTTAAGTTTCCCAGGCTAATGGTATGAAGCAATTTCCTTGGAATTGAAATTTCTACACCAGGAGACTTATTGAGATTTGGGAAATTCTAAAGGAATCTCATTAAAACACAGGAAGTAAGCAACTCACAAGTCTCAGGAAGTCCTGAAATTTACCAGATTCACAAGGTCTCTCCCTCCCACCCCTCCCAGAGTTATATGGTAGGGACTGATAAGGAGAGAAGATGCTCTAAGCTGCTGAGCTGCCTGCAAGTCCTACAGAGAACAGGGCCCAGCTTCCAGAGGGCTTTGCTGGTACTGGGGTGGGCTTTCAGAACTGCAGCTGCTCCTCTAAATCTGCCCTCACCCGGGCCCCTGTAAGCAAGCCCAGTGTGCCCATCAAGTCACCAAGTGGACTACTGTCATTACCTCAGTTTGTATCTATTTACATCTCCCCATGTAAGAGCCAGATTGAATTGGCTCTGTAAACTAGGCAGGCCTTTGACTTCCTATGCTCCTGCCTCAGCCTCCCAAAGTGCCAGTACTACAGGCCTATACCACCAGTCCCAGCACATTATAAGATCATATAAAGAGGTTGACTATGCTCTCACACTCTGGAAAGCTTAACAAAGAACACTGGGGCTGCTTAAAATTTTACTGTCCATTCAAAATGCAAAAAGGTACATGGACTGAGATAATAACCCTACTCAATCCTAGGGCACATGCACAGAGAGAACTATCAGGACAAACAGCAAATACATCCCAGGCCATGTGACAAAAAGAACAAAATAAGTGCTACTGAAAAACCCACCACGCCTGTGCACACAGCACAGTTCATGTTAATAATCGTGCAGGGACATGCGTCCATGTAAAAACATGGCCCTAAATTTGGAATGAGTATACACAACTGTATGCTGGGTTGTTTTTTGGCTATAAACATGGTTTCACTAAAACAAAACAAAACAATGTAGCACATTGGGGCAGGGATCATAGCTCCTGTTTGGTTGGCTGGTTTTCTGTTTGGTTGGTTGGTTTTCTGCTAACATGACAAGGGGGTTGACATGTCCAAGATCACAGTGACACTGTGGTAAGGACCAAATCATGAAAACCCATGAGAACAAATGCCAAGATATCAGAGGATGCTGACTGGGAAATCAGCAGCATGCATTCGCTTCCTCAAGTCTTTGGTTTTCAATAAGTCAACCATCTTTCTGTCTGTCTCCTCCTCCGAGTCTGATAGCCACTCTTCCAAAGCCCCAGGGCCTCACAGGGAGGGGTCTGACTCACAAGTCATAATGCTGGTTCCACTTTGGGTCCAGGGTGTTTTTCACAGTGTCGGTTGAGTGGCACTGCCCCGAGCCGTCCACAACAATCTTGGCGAAGGGGTCAGGGAGTCCTGGGGAGAAAGCAGACATACCCGGATGCAGTGACAGTCTACCCAGTGGCTTCCTACAGCAGAGAGTGGCAGGTAAGGCTTGCCTATGTCACGCCTCACTGTCTCTCTTTGAAGGTCATCTCCATTAGTAAAGAGAGTTCTGAGCCAGCCGAGCATCACACCTTCACACTTGGGTAAGCAGGAAAACATGAAAACAGGCTCAAACCCAAACGTCCGTCTCCGGTGAGTTTTACATTTTAAAAGTTGCTTTTGTTTATGTGTGTCTGTCTGTGTATATGTATACACAGTATGTGGGTACTGGAAAGGCTTACAAGTGTCAGATTTCCTGGAGCTAGACTTGCAGGGGGTGACAAATACTGGACAAATACTGTTCAGCCAGCCCATCTCTGATCATCATTACAGTGACTGACTAAACGTAGAAACACGATCTTTCAAGCAAATTTCTCAATAGTCATGGTCCCCAGAAATGTTACTGATCCTTTGCCTGTGTCAGCGGTGGCATCACAGTACCAGTCCCCAAGTCCCATGTGAATGTGACAGGTTTGATGCCAGACAAGCAGCAAGGCAGGAGGCTTTGGAAAGAGACCAGGCTGTGAGCCACCACTTTGGAGTTTCCTGGCTACTTGGATAAAGCCTTTGGGCCTACGTCTCTTCATCCTGAAAGTGCAGATGACGCCACTTAGGCAGCAAGCCCCTGGGATGGGGACGTGGGAGTTTTCAGGGCTGTGAGCACTGACTTCACAGTGGGTGAGGCGCGCTCAGGGGCGCAGCCCTCAGCACTTTATAGTTCCTCCCTTGCAGACGTTTTAAAATGGAATTTATTTTGTAAAACTTGATTGGCAATTTTAGCCATACCGCTTACATCATAAATGAATGCCTCGTTTGTTTCTGAGCAGAGAGCAGGGTCCTACTGGCTACCACATCAGAAAGGGCAATGTGAGCATGGCTACAAGGAGAGACCCACGCTGTGGGCAGCTGGGAGGTGCTGGTCACGCCGGGACTCCTAGACTCTTAAAAGACTGCACACACTGGGTTTGTTGTTGTTGTTGTTGTTTGTTTTAGTTAAATGTCAGAGGCCAACAAGATCTAAATTCAATCCCTGGTAGCAATGTGGTAGGAGGAGAGAACTTCCTGCAAATTGTCATCTGACCTCCACACGCATGCTATGGGAAACACACACACACACACACACACACACACACAGAAGTACATAAACTGTATTATACAACACGAAGCTGGGTGTACTTACTGAAGAAGTCTTTCTTTGCAAGGTTCTTGGCACACAATACTGAAAACAAGCAGACACTGGAGTTAACATTGATATAGTGAGCGTCCCGCACACTTAGTGTTTGTAATGGGAGGGGGAAAAAAATCACAGAAGTTAATGTGCCGATCATCTCTCAAACTTTGTCACGTAAGACAAACACCCCTAGCAACTATCTAAAAAGTATCTTTCATCAACTTGGGGAATCAACAAATTTAAACACTGTAATTTAAGCTTAAAACATTAAATGCACAAACACAGAGATGAAATTACTGGTATGTTTTAAAGCTACAGAAACACCAATTTTTAAAAAGAACTGGTGCATTTACCTTTACAGAGCTCCTAACAACAAAGGGAACTATATACTCTGGGTATTCTGATAAGTAACACACAGTGATGGGGGGGGGGCTTTTGCAAGCATAAACTTTGGTGCACTGGAGAATCAAAAACAGAAAATAGTAGAAAATACAGAGCTTTTAGCAAAGTGTTGTGTGAAAAAGTAACAGGCTGCATATTCAGAAGGCTATACAAGAGCCGGGCAGTGGTGGCACACACCTTTAATCCCAGTACCCAGGAGGCAGAGGCAGGTAGATCTCTGTGAGTCTGAGGCCAGCCTGGTCAGTAGAGCCAATTCCAGGAAAGCCGGGGCTACCCAGAGAAACCCTGTCTCGAAAAACAAAACAACAACAAAAAAACACGGAAGGGGAGGAGGTGGTTGTAAAGAGCTGGCAAGAAGGCTCAGCAAGTAGAGGGGCTTTCCACCAAGCCTGAGTTCAATCCCCAGGAGCACAGATAGAGAGAACAGACTCCTGCAAATTATGTGAGCTCCCCTGCACCATCCCTACATAAATAAATAAACAATGTAACTTTAAAGAAGATAAACAGTATTGGCAGACAGCAAGAATATAACTGATAGTATCACCACCACCACCACCATCATAAGTGAGGGCTCACACTTGTACTCACAGCCATCATGAAGGCAGGAAGACCATGGGCTAGTTAATGATTTCCAGGCCAGCCTGAGCTCCATGGACAGGCCCTGCCTCAGACAGACAGATGGACAGATGGATGATAGGTAAATAGATGATATATATTGTCACACACCTGTCACATGTCGGGAGGGAGCATGGAGGAGAGACACAATGCCCTGTCCTGTTGGAATGTTTCACCAGTTTTGGTGGTTTTCACAGATGTAGTGTTTGTTCTGTGCTCATGCTGCACTGTGCACCTTTCCACTTCGCTCTTAAAAACATCCGTAGGGACATCACCCACACATGACACAATTCCCCCACTTAAACAGCACATGAGGGTTTCTTGTACACTCGTGGGGCTACCAATCAATTTTCGAGTGTTTCTATGGCCCTCAGAGAATCGTGTTCCCATTAGCAGTCCTCTCCATCACCTCAAACTCCCCACCCCGAGGCAACAACCTGTCTGTTCTTGGCTCTGATAACTTGTCTGATTCCAAGCACTTCCGATGGCTGGAACCATAGGCTGTGTGGTAGCTGAAGGCTGATACTGTGATAACTGTGCAAACACGAACTTGTCCCACAAACACTGAAAGCCTTGGGTTTGATCCCAGCACTAACTACGTAAGCCAGGTGCAGATGTACACACTCATAATCTAGCACCTGGGAGGTGGAGGCAGGAGGATCAGGAGTTGAAGGTCATCCTCAGCTACACAGTAAGCTCCAGGCCAGCCTGGGCTACATAAGATTTTGTCAATAAATAAGTCTGTTCCAATGCCTTCCCCTTTCACACTCTGAACGGAGCACACCGTGACCTCTAACTCCACATCACTTGCCAAGGCTGGGCCCCAGTTCTCTGAGGCACTCCAATCCAGAGACTTCTTAATGGAGTAATTCTGATCTCATTTTTTAAAAATAAGAATCATCATTCATATTCACAAAGCTACTGATGTTTTCATTTAGAGCTCATTCCAGTGGAATTTGGTTACATCATAAAATGGTCTTGGTAATGTTAGTGTGAAGAAAACCTTGCCTGGGTTTGTGTACAGGTCACTAAGGGGCACTGAAGTCTACTTTAAAAAGACAGAAGCTTCTGCTAAAATAACATTTGCCAATTTGCAATCTCCATCCTCTCTTGATCTGCTGCCTCCACAGGGGATACAGGATAATGGAAGCTCACTCTTCCTACAGTGCAAAATGCTGCCGTACAGACAGTGGTCACCTTTACCACAGGACAACCATGTTGCTCCAGCCTGCCTGGAACTTGCTATGGAGACTAAACTGACCTCTAACTCACAGAGATCCTTCTGCTCCACCCTCTACCCCCGGCTGGGATTAAATGGTTTCACCACCATGCCTGGCTCTACCCCTTGTTAAACAAACCCACTTATGCCCTAATTACATGTGGGGCTCTTGGGCCATAGCAATGAGTAAAGGACATTTCCTCAGACTGGGCTGGGCAGAGTGCTTGCCTAGCATGCACAAAGCCTGGGTTTCATCCTCCCACTTCATCAGCCCTGGGTGGTACCCAGACCTGCAAAGGCAGAACCAGGAAGTGAAAGCAGAAGGATCAAGTATTCACGGTTATTCTTACCCATGTCATGAGATAGAGGCCAGGTTGGGCTACAGGAGAACTGGCCATTTTTAAAGTACAAAAGTAAAGACAAAGAAAAGCTAGGAAATGGATAACAGACAACTCAGCTTCCTTTCCAGGGCCGCACAGTGCAGCACCACAGTGCTGCCGGTCAGTTGTTTTGGTTTTCGTGGAGACTGGGTGTCAGGTGGCCCAAGCTAGCCTTGAACCCATTATACAGCTGGGGACAACTCTGAACTCTGAGGTCTCCCACTTTCACCTCCTCAATGCTGGAATTCCTACTCCCAGTTCCCACCGTTGCTTATTCTCCCCCTCCCCCACAGGTGTGCATCGCCAGGCGAGGCTTCCCACCAACTCTGAAGTGGCCCTTGACCTTGGCCAAGCCCCCCTCCTGCATCCCATGGTTCCCTAAGACATTCCGATGCTCTCCCAAGCAGTGGCCCTGGTAAGGGTAATCACACCACATACTCTGAGAGCGTTTTTTTTGCTCATACCTTGTGACATCATCAACAACACACATTGAGAGCTTTATTATGGCCTGAGAAAGGCTCAAACCCCCTTGGGGTTTGATGGTTTCCTATCATCTGCTGCTAGAAACCATTGCTGTACTTTAAATTTTGTTTTGTTTGAGGTATCAAGTCTCATTGCATAGCTCATACTGGCCTTGAACTCAAGGTAGCAATCCTCCTGCCTCAGCCTCCCAAGCGCAGGAATTACAACCACTCTGGTGTTTGTTGTCTACTGCATTCTTTTTTACTCCTCTTTCTTCCTCTTAAATATCTGGGTTCATCATCTTTCTTTTCTGTGTCTCCTCTGTCTGTCTTTGCTCTGTGTGTCCATGGTCAAATGTAGTGTGTGTGTGTGTGCGCGCGCGCTGCGTGCGCCGCGCGCACACGCACATGTCTGTGGGCACACATGCACATGTGTAAGACACACACAGAAGCCAGAGACTGATGTCGGTGTTTTCTTCAATCCCTTATTAATTTTTAAAATATTTATTAATCAGTGTATATATATTATTGTGTGTTTATGCATGTGTTTACACACAGGTGTGCAAGTCACACGAAGTGTGTGGAGTTAGTTCTCCTTTCCACCCTTCTGTGAGATCTGGGAATCAAACTCATGTCATCTGGACTTGCAAGACAAGTACCTTCCCAATGAGCTGTCTCACGGGCTCCCTGCGTCTGCTGCTGTTGTTTGTCGGTTTTTGACAGGGCTTCTCACTCAATCTACAGCTCAATACTTTGGCTAGACTAGGTAGCAGCAGCCCAAAGATCTGCCAACCCGTTTCCGAGTGCCCAGCCTGGGACTGTATGTGTGTACCACTGCACCAAGCTTTTAATGAACGTCACCAAACAGTCTTACCATGCAGGCCAGCTGGCCTGGAACTATGTAACGCGTCTCATAATGACTTGCCATCCTTCAGCCTAGTCCCCCAGGCACTAGGATTACAGGTGTGCACCATCGTGCCTGGCCGCAGGCCCACCCTGTGAAACATCACTTTCATGTTTCAGTGATACGTGTGTATTATTTCACACTGCATGCCAGACTTCTCCCTGTGTTCTGAGGTGTCCATCCCTCATGTCACATGTCTTCCCCCGAGTCCTTATTCCCTTGTCCTGGATATCCCAGAACTGAGTCTGGCTGCTCACAGTTGCCAGGCACTTCCCCCGCCAAGCCTCTCTGAGGACAGGAGCCACACAGTGCCCTCAGTAGCCTTTCATCAGCCCCAGTGAGCAGTCTAGACAAAACCCAACTAGTCTCTTAAACAGCTTTGCCACCTTCTGACCTTTGGCTTTTGTCATTTTTCTATCTTAAACCATTCTTTAATTAAATGAGACAACAAAACTCTGAGAGTGTTAACTTCACACCCCAGCCATGCTGTGTGAATACACACACTGACATACCCATCTTGACTGACCTGGTCACCTACTCTCTCCTAACCACATTCTGAGAAGCACATGATTGAAGGGGCATGGCGGCACAGGCACGGTGTGGAGGCAGGAGGATCAAGAGTTATAGGCCTCCCTGGTCTGACATCTTGCCTCTAAAAGGAAAAAGAAAAAAGAACCACATGGCTTGAACACTCATAATATAGGTGGCCTTGCTACCCCAGTGAGGTGGGTTTTTCTGAAGTAAAAGGCATCTGTCCTTAGAATGGTCTAACTGGGCAACGGCTAGCGCTCACTCACAGACAGGGCAACAACTACAGCACACACAAACGGGGCCTGTGAAAATAAGCAAAAATAAAAACAGTGCCAAAACCTCCCATTACGAAGTTCACAACCTGTTACTAAGGTCGTCAGAGGACATGGGATGCGGCCCTGCTGCTAGAGAGAGTGGGGGGTGCGGGAAACCCTGACTCAGTGGCTGCATGCTAGTTTCTATTCTTGTACAAGGAAGCCAATCTCACAGGACCCAGAAATTCACTTATTCCATTTCACCACCAGGTACCGCTGTTCTCCTCAGAGACTGAAACCTGATGCTGTGTAACCAGCTAGACATCCACCTGTACTGGAAAGAACACTGGGACTTCCTTCTTCACCACTCTGTCCCCATGGCCCAGAGTAATACTTGCTACACAAAGGGACTTTAAAGACAGCTGCTCAACAGACGGACCAGGCAATAACCTAGTAAAGCTTCCTGTAACTGCATACTTAGCCACCAGACACGCTAGAGTGCAGAGACTGTCTTCTGAGCACAGCGCAGGGCCTAGCGTAAACTAGTGATCGATAAATGTTGAGAAGAACCGAACAGTTGTTTGGTTGGCTGAATGAAAGAGGGTGAGAGCTGCAAGAGCCTCCACCGTGATGCACCCTGATCCCATGACCACTTCCCTAAGACCGGAGCTCAAAGCACGATGGCCCTGCATCCTGCCATCCAACGAAGTTCAATCTTCAGAGTAAGCTGCCATTCTTTAGGGTACCATTAGTGACAAAGTTTGCAGTAGCAGAAGAATGTTCTATAGTTTCAACCATTACAAGAGGAGAGAAAATCCGTAGCAAAAAGGATGCAATAAAATCCCAAGGACTAGGGAACTTTTTTGTTTTGTTTTGTTTTGTTTTTCAAGATAAGGTTTCTCTGTGTAGCCCTGGCTGTCCTGGAACTCACTCTGTAGACCAGGCTGGACTCGAACTCAGAAATCCGCCTGCCTCTGCCTCCCAAGTGCTGGGACTAAAGGTGTGCACCACCACTGCCCATCGAGGGAACTTTTAAGAACGTATCAAGAGCCATTTAAGGGATGTTCTCTAGGGATTTATTTGTTAGAATGCTAAGTTCTAAGAAATTCATAATTGAGCTACATGGTTTCTAAATTTTACTTTTTGCAAGGCCTTGTACATGGCAGACAAGCCATATCTGAGCCATATCTTGGGGGGATTCTAGGCAGGGACTCTACCACTGAACCAAGACTCCAGTCCCCTACTGGAAAATTCTAGGCACGTAGGTGCTCTACACTTGAGCCACGCCCCAGCCCCTCCCTAGGAATCCTAGAAAAGCACACTATTGCTGAATTTATGTACCAACCCCTAAATGCTTTTAATCCTCTGGATCAGCCCCCTTGAAACAGGATAGCTCTTTTCTGGGAAAAGAACTTGGCCTCACAGGACACAATTTGCAGGGCTCCTGTTTCTCTTTCATTTCTTCTCAACTATCGCTTGCTATACCCCATAGCTTTGGAAGATAAGAAATCAGTCTCACTTAGAGCCCGTCTCAATAGAATAATTCCCATCCTTGGTGGTTTGAATGAGAATGTGAGGATGGCCCCCACTGGCTCATATATTTGAATGCTATATTTGAATGCTTGCTCTACAGTTGGTTGGACTGTTTGAGAAAGATTAGGAGGTGTGCCACTGCGGTGCGCGCTGGGATTTCCAGTTAGTGCTTGCTCATGTGTGTTCTCTCTCTCTCTCTCTCTCTCTCTCTCTCTCTCTCTCTCTCTCTCTCTCTCTCTCTCTCCTTCTGCTCACAATGCTCTTGGCTCCTTCTCCAGCACCATACACACCTCCCTGCTACCATGTTCCCACCAAGATGGACTCCAACCCCCTGAAACCATGAGCCCTAAATCAAACACTTTCTTTTTATAAGTTAGTTGCCTTGGACATGATGTTTGTCACAGCAATAAAAAAAAAAAAAATAACTAAAACACTATCCCAGGTCCTGTCTTTCTCTCCTATTGAGTCTCAACAGGGTGTTTCTCAACTGTGGTCAACAAAAACAGAACATTTATAGGTAAAAACAGATTTCTTTACTTGGATTAAAGAAAGACCTGTGTTTTATCAGTGAAAGTTTTAATTAAATGCTATAACCCAGAAGTATTCAAAGATCAGTTAGCTATTGAATGCTGTCTCCAGATAATTGTTTATTTCTTCTTTCCAATGTCAGTAATTCAAATGTCACATGTAGGACCATGCTCATGATTCCCAAGGACAGTGTCCCCAATCATTAACTGTCTCCCATCTCTATCTCAGAAGCTCAGGGTAATTCTACAACCAGCAGCTTATGAACAGTTTGTAAAGTGAATGCTTCCAACACCACCCTAGGGAACAGACTGTCGCCCAGACAACCATCTGACCCATTCATGCCCTCGACAGAAGCACTCAATGAAATCTGTCAATGGAATGCACTGGGCTGTTGGCACATCCTGTTATGTGAGAATTTAAAAATACAATCTACTTCCCTTCGGTGGAGCTAGTCTCAGTAGATAAAACGAGTTAGCTGCTCCCAGGGTAAACAGGCCCTGCCCGTGCAACACATCTACCCATGGTACCTACTCTACAGTCATTTAACTGATCACAGAAACCTCAGGCTGGGGACACATCTGCTGGAATGAGTGCCCAGCACACAGGCAGCTCCATGGTCCACCCCAGCATCATATAAGCCAGGTGTGATGGTGCGTGCCTGCTATGACAGCACTTGGAGGGGGAAGCCTGAAGGGTCAGAAGTTCAAGGTCAGATGTATGCAGTGAGCTGGAAGCTAGCCTAAGCCATGTGAGACCTTGGTGGGAGACAGAAAGCCAGTTAGGAAGAGTAGCAATGTATTTTTACATTTAACCAACACACTACTGGCGCTAGACCACACACCAAGGTCTGATAGGAGCTCTGAGGACACGGGCACCAAGAAAAACAAGGGCTGCTTGTCCTCGCCAAACCCCAAGAGCTTGACTTTCAGGCAGAGTGACCTAAGATCACTCTCGGGTTTTTTGTTTTCTTACAACTGCTTAAAACTGACTTCTCAGGGCTGGGCTGGCTAAAACAAAATCTTCCAGAAGAGCAAAGAGCTTTAAACCCCAGCTGTCTCTCAATAATCAAAATGGATCTCATCATCACTCTAAAAGAAAAACCATTAATTCATTAATTCCATAGCCTGAAAGTGTCTGTCCTGTGTTATCAGGAAGAAGAGTCTCTCTTGAATCCAAACCTCCTGGACTCACTCTTAGTTTTGCTTTTTTTAAAAAAACAAAACAAAAACAATGTCTCACTATTTGGCCCAAGCTGGCTCCCGGCCTCCAGAGTGCCAGGAGGACAGGCATGTGCCACACACCTGGCTCCTGACGACTGCCCATTCACCTAAGGCATGGCTTTCTTTTGATGCGGCTGCTGAAAGTAAAGGGGAAGGCTGTGATTTCACAGATAAAAGCTGAGTAAATTAGTCTCTAATTCCATCATCAGACCAGACTGGGAAGAAGACGGGGGTAGGGTTGGGGAGGAGCCGTAGTAAATAATAGCAAGAAACATCGCTGTCAGAATTCTCTCTTTTGGCTGCTGTCCCATCTCACCAGCCCAAGTACTACATTAATAAATTTGCATGTAGAAGGTGGAGAACTGCACTGGAGAGGCCCAGGCTCGGTGAGGTGACAAGCCATGGAAGCACACACATACCGACCCCAGAGTCCACCATCTTCTAGATCAAGTTCCTCTAGCCTGTCTTTTCTGCACAGTACTCAGGGCTACCTTGCACACTGTCTATTCAGCTAGCCATCATTCACACCATAGTATAAGTCAGGTAGAATAAGTCAAGCGGACAGAAAACAGTAGCTCTGAGATCAACACTAGCGCTCAAGATGACCCGGAAGAGCGGATAACTGATGAACACTCATCTGTCTGGGGCCATGGCTCAGCAGATGATAAAGCCACCAAGCTAGAGGACCTGAATTCCACCCCCAGGACCCACAAGGTGAAAGAAGAAAACCCACTCCTACCTGTTGTCCTCTAACATCCATAGGCACATGTGGCATGAGCATCCTTCCCCCAATAAGTAAATGCATGAAGAAAAAGTTTTTTTAACTGATTTACTGCATGAGGGAAAGCCACACTAGGTCACTGAAGTCTACTGCTGCACAATCAGAACTCAGAATGGGGCCATGTGTCACTTTAAAATGTTCACATCACTGCTGGCAAAGGCAGAGTGAGAAGATCCCTCACCTTCTTTTAGCTGATCATGAGCCACCAACCCCACCCTGTAGTGTGTAGTGCACACATACCTGGACGTGCACACATGAAGTATGCATATAGAACACGCTCATAACATTCGAGGGTCAGAGCTCAACAAATGAGAGACAAGGCCTAGGAGCTGCTGAGATGTGTCTCGGTGCACAAAGATACTGGGGAGATAGAGTTGGGGGGTCCACTTAGACACAGGAGGTAAGGGCCAGCCTGGGCGACACGTCAAAACAATCTCTCAAAAAAAGAGATCAATGAGCTGAAAAGGTGTCTCAGTGCTATTCCAGAGGGTTCAATTCCCCACACCCTCTCCTGGCCTCTGTAGGTCACATGGTGTATGTGGAGACCAAATACTCATACATGTAAAACAATAATATTTTAAAATTTTGTTTTAAAGGGAGATCACCCCACAGTGGTAGAATCAGGCTAAAGAGCGGAGGCATTACCAGCTCATAAGGACTAGCTTGGAACATCCTACACCATGAAACTGCCGTCACTGTCCACGAGACAGTCACACTGACATGACTAAGTGAGGCTGTAGGGCAGTAACCTGGAGAGAAGACGCCCCAGGCACAGGGCGCCATATCAGTGAGACTGATTCCACCTTCAGGAACCGCACTGCACAACGCACTGCACAACTGCCTGCCTTCAAAGCAGGGCCACAAGTGGAAGGAGCAGAACGGACTGCCTTCCTTCACAGTGGGAGGAATCAAATCAACACACCCAACCATAGCCAGGGGACCACAGCATAGCCAGGCAGGGAGCCACAGCGACCGGTGGTGGTGGGTGGGGTGGGTGGTGGGTGGGGGGGGTGGGGGGGTGGGTGGTGGTGGTGGTATGGGGCGGGGGAGCTCCAGGCTGTTAAGTCCCATTGCTAGAGCATCTTGTGACAGGCAGCTGATAGTGGTGTCCCAGGGGTCTGCCTCCTCCAGACCCTAAGTGAGAAAGACATCCAACAAACTCCAGCTGAGTTAAGTCTACAAAACATCCAGCTAGTTCTTCTAGAAACTGCCCAGGCCTCCAAACAAAAGGTTGAGAGGCTGTCCCCAGAGAGGAGCCCAAGGAGTAAAAAAAGAGTACTCTTCAAGCCTAGGGGGACCTGAGGACCCCAGGCAACAGTAACCGAGAGAACTCAGTGTTCACCGGGACCTAGGGAAGCTCCCAGGCGCGAAAGCACACGCGCGTGGTGTGTGTGTGTGTGTGTGTGTGTGTGTGTGTGTGTGTAAGGGGCTCGGTTATCATCTTCCTAGTAACTTGTAAACACTAAAATCATTCTTTAAAAGTCAATTTGGCCGGGCGGCGGTGGTGCACGCCTTTAATCCCAGCACTTGGGAGGCAGAGGCAGGTGGATTTCTGAGTTCGAGGCCAGCCTGGTCTACAGAGTGAGTTCCAGGACAGCCAGGGCTACACAGAGAAACCCTGTCTCGAAAAACAAACAAATAAATAAATGTCAATTTGTTGAGTAAAACAAACAAACAAACAAACAAAAAAGGAGAAAAACGAAACAGGTTGTATAATGTGACCCTGCTCTGGAGGACAAATTGCTCCCGTGTGATGATAGTATTATTACACACTGGAGTACAGGGCAGCAGAGTGAATCCTTAGCACTGGGTAAATCTGGATGGAGTCCAGCATGACACTGGACGAAGGAGGATTAGAACTTCAAGGTCATCCTTGGTGATGTGATTTCAAGTCTAGCCTGGGCTGAAAAACACTGCATCAAGAAAGGGGTGGGGGAATGCTGGAGGTTAAAGCTGCTGGCTGTTCTTCCAGAGGACCTGAGTTCAAATCCTAGCAACCACATGGTGGCTCACAACCATCTGTAATGGGATCTGATGCCCGCTTCTGGTGTGTCTGAGGACAGTGTGCTCATATATACTCATATACATAAAATAAATTAATCTCTTTTTAAAAAATTAAAAGGGGAGCCAGTGAAATACCTTAGTGAGTAAAGGCATATGCCACTAACACTGAGGACCTGAATCCAAAACCTGAGACCTCCACAAGCACAGGCCAGCAAGTGCGAGAGTACACAATAGCTTTTGCTGAACATGGTGGCACACACCTTTAATCCCAGTGCTCAGTCAGGAGGCAGAGGCTCCTGGTTCTTTACACACTGTAGGCCAGCCTGGTCTGCATAATGAGTTCTAGACCAGTTAGGGCTACAGAGTAAAACCCTGTCTCAAAAACAAAAACCCACATCTGGACACAAGGGCACAAACCTATGTCCCCAGTAGAAGTGAAAGTATTGGCAGTTCAAGGTTAACCTCAGCTACACAGCATTCGAGGAGAGCATGGGCTACATGAAGCTGTTTGTAAAAGTTGAGAATAACATTAAGTAATATGGCATAGTTTTCTTACTTTGTTTCAGGCTATAATTTTCAAATTTCCTTCAAAATGACTACATGAAAAACATTCATGAGGAAAATCTTATTTTTCATATATTAGTGCCTTTGTAGAAGAGAGGGGAGAGTCAGGAGCCAGTGTCAGCTCCTCAGACGTCGTCAGTGCTGTGTCAGCACCCGGTGCAGCCTCTGCTCGGGCTATTAATATGCCATTTAGGATTCCCGCCATCAGCCAGCTCAAAAGGCTGACCATGGCACTGCTCCAAGTCGGTGCATAAATACATCAGAAGAGGACAAGGCAACAGAAAGAGATGAGGTTCAATTCAGCAAAAAATACAGAGCACCCAAGACTATCCTCAATACAGACTCTTCAAAAACTGATTCACAAAACAGTCTGCAAAGGGCCCTAAGAATGTCCTTTGTTTTTTATTTTAAAAGGCAGAGGGCAAGAATGTCTCTCTCTCTCTCTCTCTCTCACACACACACACACACACACACACACACACACACACACAGAGCCCTTGTTCAATCCCAACACCAACAGAGCACAGTGAGGTTGTGGCCATGCTAGCATCCCAAGTTCCCACTTCCTACTGAGTTGGGGCTCAGATGAGGAGGTGGAGGCTGACAGGCTGCCCGTGTGCTGCCATCCGCTGTCTGTCCATTCGCTGCCGCCTCCTCACTGTGTAATATAGGCAGCAGGACAAAGACCCCCACACATTCCCAGAGCTCCACTCATGGCCACATTCCTAGCATGCCCTCATGGGTATGTGGGAAGGAGGGTTCCCAGGAGGGATGGTAGGGGACACAGGACAAAGTCCAGGGTGACTGAAGGACTGAGAATCAAGCAAACATCTCTGTATCATACCCCCATCTCCTCCTGCTTCTCATGCACTTGACTGAGGCAGGAGATCCCGGCTGCAGAACTAGGAACTGCCAAAGACTCCCACAGCAGTCACAGCATACAGGAAAAACACCAACTCCATCAGCTACCACCAACCCGCACAGCACAAGATTGTTTGAAGTTTTAGAACAATTCTTAGATTAAAAAGAAAGAAAGGCCATGTGGGACTGAGAGTCGTGGGAAACACAATAACAAAATCCTACCTCAAACTGCAGAGGCAAATTGCATTTGTGAGAAACTAGCAAGGAAACAAGTGTCTGTCTGTCACATAACAGTCAGGACCAGAGTTCAGATCTCCAGAACTGACAGAAATGTGTGGTATGGTAGTCCTGGCAGCCAGCCTATAATTCCTGCCTCTGAAGGTAAAGCACAGGGACCCACAGACCAAAGTGGCCACGTTTAAGTGAGCTCTGGGCTTGATTCAGATCCTGCCTCAGGAAGAAGAGACAGAAGTTCATTCCAGACATCAACCTTGGGCCTCCACATGCCTGTGCACACACATGGATGGACACACACACACATACGCAAAAACACGCCTACACACATGGGGAAAAAAAAAAAAACAGCCAAAGCAGGGAAGGGAGAGGGGGGTTGTACATGCCTATAATACCAGCACTCAGGAAGCCAAGACAGGAGAATCAGAGTTTAAAGCCAGCCTGGACTAAATAATAAGACAGTGTCTCAAACAACCAAACCAAACCAAACCCAAAGACTGTAAACAAATGATAAAGCCAACAAACAATCCACACTGTCAAAGAAAGAAAGAAGGAAAGAAAGAGAGAGAGAGAGAGAGAGAGAGAGAGAGAGAGAGAGAAGAGAGACAGACAGACAGACTACAGTAGTACTAACCATCAAACCAGACACCAGGTCCTAATCTAAAAGACTAGGCTAGCCAGGTGTGGTAGCATGCTCCTTTAACCCCAGAACTCAGGAGATCTCTATGGGTTGGGTCCTAAGTCGGCCTGGTCTACACAGTGAGTTTCAGGACAGCTAGAGCTACAGTAATCCTGTATCAAAAACCCAAAAGGAAGACCGGATGGTAGACAGCTCCTTGTGAAGAGAGCCACCACAAAGCCTGGTGTCCAGAGCTCAGCATCTGGGATCCACGTGGGGGAAGGCAGACACAACATGCCTGCCCGTTATCCTCCAACCACCACAGACAGGACCCTGTCTCACACACTAAAAAGAATAAAAGCCAAAGAAGAGCTTCTACAAACAATAAGACTTCAAGGGGGCTTGAGGGGACAGGCTGGAAAAGAAGGACAGTGGGAGCCAAGGGAAGCAGGCAAGGCGCCTCTAGGTGGGAGGGAAACTCTATAATTAACTGTGGTGGTGGTGGTTTCAGGATATACTACAAGCACCGACTAGTATACTAAAAAGTGACATATTGTGGTATATACTATTTATATCGCAATTAAAATGCTACCAACCCAGAACAGCCAGTACCCTCCTGAGTACTGAGGTTCAGTCAACACACTGTGCAGTGCACTTACTTCAGTGGACTCTGTGAGGCCACTGGGAAAGACACACTGTTACAACAACAGAGATTTACTCTGGAACTTTGTAGTTTCTGAGACCAAGTCTTGCTTGGTCCTTAGCACAAATCCAGGGACTAGGATCAGACGAGGACAGTGAGGGATGACAGACAGACGGACATACAGAAAAGTTGGAATCAGGTGGACTAGGCTCTCTGGAAGAAAAGGCTTCGTTATTACAGCTAGACAAGGAGTCTGGGTCCACACATAACAGCGCAACAGGAAGCAGGTTTAGCTAATCTCAGGAACAGCCATCTCTGCAGGGGAGTAGCCTTCAGGCAGGAAACACCCAGGAGCAGAAAGCAATGGTAGACATTTTCTGCTCACTCTCTCAACAGCCACACATGGACCAGAAGGAAAGACTGCCATTTTCCCATGGTCTGAGGATAGGGTCTGTGACATGTTCATGCCTATGTCATCAGCACCCTCCCACTCAGGGCTTCACACACTCAGGTCTTCCTCTGATCCCCAGCGGCTCATGGACCCCAGGCTGGCCACAAACTCTTATGTAGCTAAGAGGACCTTGAGCTTGTATCCTCCTGCCTCTACTCCTGAGTGCTGGGATTACAGGCAAGAGCCACTTTGCTGGCTTCTACTCAGAAACAGCCATTTCTGTTGACCCAGTCTATTAACAAGATTTAAAGTAACTGGCCAGGATACTTAAGCACCGGAAGAGGAGAGCAAGCCTCTGCTGATTTGCTTTTGCCAATTGTTAAATGGAATGTTGATCAAGTAACACTTCAGATTGACAGATAAATCGCCTGCCCACTAAATAAACCGACTCAAGTCCTGGACAATGATTCATTCCATCCCTGCTACCTACACCACGTTCTTCAACACTAGCAAAATCCTCCACAATTCCCAAGATTTCCTACTGCCTAAAAACTGCTTCCCTTAGAGTTCAGGGACAAGACCCTCGGTGGCACTGCTGGCCTCTGGGGCCAACTGCAATTCTTCCTCTAAACGCACACACCTGCACATTCGTACACAGAGAGCACATGCTCATGTCCGAGGGTCAGAGAAGAATCCTGAGTGTGAGTCCCAGGGCCACCCACCTACTGTTTGACGCAGTGTCCACCAGCCTGCAGCTCTGCCACCTGGGCCAGCTTCCCACCTCCTAGCACTGGGTTTCAAGTGCTACTATACCTGGCTCTTTATGTCTGTCCTGGGGATTCAAACTTGGGATCTTCATGAGCACCTTCCAAACTCAGCCGCTTCCCAAGCCAGTGACCCTGAATTTCTCAGTCTCAGGATCATACAACAACTGAGGGGAGGATGGGGGAGCAGAAACCATTCGTGTGCCCATCATGTGACTGGGCAAAGCTCAAATGTGACAAGTCTGTCATAGAATATCGCTCAGCAGCAGAAAGGGAAGGGAAGGGATCTACCATGGGTGGTGGGAACAGCTGGAATCCCAGTCCTCAGAAGACTGAGGAAGCACATCAGTCCAGGCTCAAGAGCCTGTCTCAAAAATACATACATACATACATACATACATACATACATACAAATACACCAAAACCAAACAAAAGCATGGGAGGGATGCTAACATGACAAGTGAATACAAAATCACAGGTTCACCTTCAGCAGACTGCGTGGACTCTGAAACGCCAGAAGCAGCCGAATGACATACATTATTATTATGATGTCCATAATTCACTCATAGGAACTATTCCAAACGGGCAAGCCAAATCTAAGGACACATGAGTGAGGTAGACTAGTGGCTGCCAGTAGTTCCACATGGAGAACAGGAAAGGGCTCTGCTCTCATTAAAAACCTGAATTCGGGGCTGGAGCGATGGCTCAGATGTTAAGAGAACATACCGTTCTTAGAGGACCTGGGTTCTATTTCCATCTCCCACAATGGGTAGCTCTCTACTGCCTGTAACTCCAATTCCACCTTCCTGGACACATACCCATGTATGCATTAACAACTAAAAAGTAAAAAGGGAAAGACTCCTGTAAAATTACTGAAATAAACTTCAAGGTGGGAAGTTTACAGAACTGTATGGTCCAACTATATTTCAGTAAAAACTCAGACATGGGGCTAGGACCACGGCATGAACAAAACCTGGGGTCCCATCCTCAGAAGCATATAAACCAGTCATGGTAGTTCATGACTATATTCCAGCATCCAGGAGGTGGGAGCAGAAGAATCAGGAATTCAAGAATCAGGATTCCAGACCAACCTGGACCAAAGGAGCCCTGTCTTAAAATAAAAAGCAAACGTAACCATGATTCAGGAATTACAGCCGGTAGTATTTGCTTCTTGTGAGGCAAGCCCTTCAGTCTCAGGGCACTGTGCTGATGGGCACTGCAAATGGCTTTGGCTAGCTGCACAGAGGCCCTCTCCGGGTCCTCTCAATTCACCATTGTGACAGCTTCCAGTGGGCCTGTCCTCCGTGGCCTCAAGCTCAGCCCCAGGCAACTCTCTGATGGGGATTGCCACAACAGGCGCTGGCACCTCTTTGCTCTGATTCATTTTCAACATGAAATCATGATTTGTTGGGTAAGTGAATAAGCACTCCATTATACAACATCCAGAACAGCTAGGATTAGTGCCACCCACAAAACAATGTAAATTTAAAAAATAACAATACTGTAAATCAAGTCTAATCACCCTACACTCAGCCCACAGGATCACATCACCCCAACTCCCCCAAGCCGGATTCACACACCCACTCCTACAGATGTATGTCGGTGCCTACACACACTGTGTGAGCACACTGTCACGGACACGCATGCAAACACTGCTGTGTACATATCTGTCCAGGTCACCAGAGCTGGCACGCAGCCCTCCCACGTGTTCCTCCCTCCTCTTCTCGGTCCAGATCTTGTTCCTGGAGCTACCTCAAACCTCCCATCCCGTCAGTTGTCCTGTACGGCTCTATAAAGCTCTATAACACTCCTTGTGTCTTTGTTAGTTCCAAGCATAGTTTTGTTTTGTTTTGTTTTCGAGACAGGGTTTCTCTGTGTAGTCCTGGCTGTCCTGGAATTCACTCTGTAGACCAGGCTGGCCTCGAACTCAGAAATCCGCCTGCCTCTGCCTCCCAAGTGCTGGGATTAAAAGCATGTGCCACCACTGCCCGGCTCCAAGCAGATTTTTTAACTCCCTTGATGCAGACCCTGCAGCAGGAAGGGGTCAATCTGAGATCATGAACAACTTCCTGCTGACAAGTGGGAAGATCCTTCAAAGTGACCTACAAGCAGAAGACAGGAACTCAGAAGAACCTGGTCTGGGGCTGTAGCTGAGCCTAGCATGCATAAACTGAGTGTGGCAGTGACCACCTGCAGTCCCAACACTTGAGTGGGAGATAAAGACAATCAGGAATTCATGCCTTGATGAGTATGAGATCTGTCTCAGGTTAAAACAAAGAGCTGAGTTTGCTTTGGTCTGGGGCTCTGTTTCTGTGGAAATGAGACTGCTATCTGCTAGGGTGGATGTGGAACAGGCTTGGTGGATGTGGTATGAAGAAAATCAGACATGGTGGGCGGATCCCGGGACTCGCCTGCCTATTTCTTGCACATTGCGAAGTCGGTGACAGTTCCAGAGTCTTGAGACATCGTCAGTGTGGCCCCAGAGATAGCTCTTGTCCAGCATACAAAAGCTTCAAGTTCAATCCCCAGCAACCCCTCCAAATCACAAAGCAACAGAACCAAACGGCTCAGTGAAAAAAAGATGCTAGCACACCTAAGGCAGCTGGGCCTCAGACCCACATCCCAAAAGCAGTCCTCTAACCTTCACAAGTGTATGCCCCCACCCCACCACAATACAAATATAAAATAAATGTATAAATATAAGTTAATAATTATTTTAAAAAGGTAAGATACAACTGAGTGGCGTTTTTTTTTGTTTGTTTGTTTTGTTTTTCATTTTTTTCTGAAGCCTTTTAAAGCCTTCCCATCAGGACCAGTCCAGAGGAAGAGAAGGACACACACTGGGTAGGCTCAGTCTGCTCCAGCAGTCAAAGCTCAAAGTTTTTGTGTTACCTAAGGCAAGCTCTTCTGCAAACCCAAATACGTTAATCTTTATCTCATTGCTACACGCACACAGCCTTTAGCTGATGTCTACTGACTGAGAATCAAATAGCCACTGGGGGTGCAGGTTCCAGCCCGCCCCTCCCCTGCAGCAGTGTTGGAGGAGAGAGAGCCCTTGTCTTTCCCGCTGCATGAACTGACAACCTCGGACAACTAACTCCTAGCCCACCACGGGGACAGAACATGGAAGGAGAGAGACCAAGAAAGGGGAGCACACAAGACCTGGGGGCGGGGTATGGGAGAGGACAACAGTCGGAGGGACACCAAAACGAATACCTGCTTTCCATTCTAAGAGGAATCCCCCACATCTGAGGTCTTGTTTCCCAAGGTTTCAGAAGCCAGGAGTGCCGGGTCATTGCTGTAATCCCGGACTCAAGCGGCTGAGCCAAAAAGGACCATCGCAGAACCCAGGCCAGCCTGGGCTACAGAGTTAGACCTTGCCTAAAGCAAAAAACTAGGGTGCGTATGTCTATTTGTGTGTGTGCTTATGGATAGTGGGACAGATAGACAGATGGACAGACAGACAATAGAAAATTCCTTGTTTTGAGAGGCCACACCCACTAACTTTTCACAACCATGTGAAACTCCAACTCCATGTGCCCAGTGCTCTCTTCTGGACTCAGCAGGTATCTGTTCTTACATGCACATACTCACACACAGACACACAATTTAAACGTTTGAAAAGTAAACCTTAAAGAAAAAGAAAACAATACCCAATGATTTGAATGGTTTAGTATTAGGGCCTTTTACTGCAAGTTCAGAAATACCTTTCTGAAATGGCGCGCCTCTCTGGCCTGCACACAGGTCTCGGCAAGAGTTTAACCCCACAGAGAAGTGCCTGGCTGCTCTGATCTATGCCTGTTGCTAAACTGCGCCAGGTTATATAGGTAAAGTTTCACTAACACCCAGCCACACTCAGGCGCTTCCTTGGTATCTATGGCTACAACACCAGAATCAAGTAGCTGCAACAGTGACTACCAAACCCAATATTTACTATCTGGATATGTCAGGAGTTTGTAATGCAAACCCCAAGAATCGTAGAGAAACACATCCCCAAAATACTGCACCAGCTTTTGGGTACTTATTTGTTTCTTTCCATGAATTTGAAACAGCAATTTGGAGAAATTTATGTAATGTGTATCCACCAAACTTGGGTCACGCAGGCAGCTCAGGAAGGAAGCATTGCTCTCAGGTGGCTACGTTGGCATCTACTGAGAAATACCTGCAGGATAACCGGTAGGGAAGAGAGAAAACTCGCAGGAGTCTCCGAGGATTGGAGCTCCTACAGATCTGCTTGGCCTGGACTCAGAACTTCCTTTCGAGAATGCTGGGAAGGAGAAGGGAGGGAAGCATCTTTTTGAGGCCTCACACACCCAAAAAGTTGGGGCTACACAGAAAGTGGGATAACCCCAATCCATTCCACACACAAACCCCAGCTGTGCCAGTATTCAGGACCACTCCGGGAAAGGACCTCTCTGGAATGAGCCAGAGCCGACTGGTGACGCAGGCTGAACCACACAGCAAGAGCCCAGCAGCCGGAGTCAGCTGTCTGCAGGAGCTGAATGTCTCACAGACTAAGGACATACCAAGGTCAGGAGCCACCCAGGCTAGTAACTTTGCAACTTTAGGTATGGGACAGCTAGGAAGGTGGCCCAACCAAGGAAGCTCAAAGTTACAACCTACTGCAAATATAGCACATGCCCTGCCAGGTTCCTTTCCCAGATACCCCCAGTCAAAGCCACCATTGTCTTTCTAGGCTCCACAGCTTGGACCCCAGACTAAATTATGGGTTTTCTGTCTTTGCCTCCCAGGATGGGTCACTGAGCTTAATTGCTGGCCATATGTCACAAATTCCACTACCCACCCCTTCCCTAAGTGTATGTGAAGACCCCAAAGTCAACTACGGAAACCCAGGGCCATGCAGAATCTTTCTCCATTACAGCAGGCCAATGGACAGGTGAGGGTTTTAGAAGTACTAACTAACAAGTTCAAAATTCACACTTCAGCTTTTTATCAGATAGGCGCCAGGAGGGAAATTGCTTAACTTCCCAGACCTTAACCCTCCACCTGCACCACAAGGATGCTGGCGATACACTCAGAACTGCAAAAAGCTACAGAGTCATTGAAGTGTGTTCTGGCTGAGGTCAGATGAGGTGCCACTCTGCAGGCCTCCCTACCATAAACAAGCTGTCTTTCACAGTCGGCCTGGTGTCAAGCTTTTTACAGATTCCTGCTTTGTCGGTGTTTAAAACAATCCCCAAACGTGATAAGAAAGTAGTAGTGTTTCCAAGCATGGATGTAAGGCTAAGCCATCTCTCCAGCCCCTTGACATATACTTCTTTTTTGGAAAAAAAAAAAAAAAAAAGGTATGGCTATGAGTCACTATGTGGGTCCTCCGTCAGGCAGTAAGGCAGTAAGTAGTCTACCTCTGATCCTCCTCCAGCCCCAGACACAGACCTCCATAGGGAAGAAAAAAAACAAAACACCAGCCGAACTTGAACTGAGACAAGAAGCCAAGTCTTCAATTATGAATTAGTCACATGTCGCCCTGCTACGGTTAAAGGCTTGGGGGATGCTTGCCTAACAGACACAGAGTTTTGTCTGGACCTGGGTTACAGAGCGGTTAGTCCAGAGTTCAGCCATCACAAATCAGCAACCAGAAGCAGAGTCCATTAAACTAAGCGGTCTGTCAGGCAGCTGGCTGGTGACAGAGTCTGGCAAGAACCAAGCTCTGCACTCCTCAGGAGCTCCGACTTGGTGCTCACAAATTCACTGTCCTCAGAGGTACTGTGGATGGATCTTAAGGACTGCAAATAATTAGACCAACCCCCTCTCCTCCCCCATCTATCTTTCATCTCGGAGCTGGTTCTATTCCCATCAGGTAATGTACAAGATGCTGGTGACACTCCCTCCCCTGACCACGCATCACCCACGTGACACACAGATGGAAGAACAAACAGGACACAATCAGAAGACTGTAGACAGAGCATCCGCGGTCAGCCTGCAGGGAATGACAGAGAGAACTCAGCTGCACACTCAGAACGTACTGCTACCCTGCCCACTCCTTCCAGGATGTATAAGCAGCTTTGGTGTTCCTGAAACATATTTAGGAAATGTTCCCCCAGAATGAATTACAAATCAATCTAATTAACAGCTGCCTTCAGCCCAGCTCCCACGTCAGAGCCCCTCACCCAGTGTGCCACCTTTAGTTACAGAAATCAAGTGAGAACATGCATAGCAGTTATCACCATAGTGATGTGTGCTGTCCTACCTGGGAGGATAGTGTCAAAATGTCAACAAACGAACAAGCCACTGCCTCCATAAGGACAACGAGTCACTTTGAGTGCTGAGTCTTCTAAAAATGGCACCCAACTCCTCAGTGATTCTGCCATTTCATGCCTACAATTTTCACACAGAAGTTATTGCGTGCCAAGTTAAGTACAGTTCACGTGTACACTCCACTCATACAGGAGAGTTCACTCAAGAAACCTGGCCAGAAAAACTGGTACCACTCTAAAATACATATGCTGAATACTTCTCTGTATGGTTCTTAAAGACTAACTTTTACCATTTCTAGTATTTGCCTGTGCCTGTCTGTGTGTGCGTGTGGACACATGGATTCCGGTGATGGTGGAGTCAGAAAGAGGGAGGGCATGCAATCCCTTGCAGCTGAATCATAGGAGGTGGTGAGCCACCCATCATGGGAACTGGGAACCTGAGAGCTCCTCTGGAAGAGGGGCAAGTGCCCCAGGAGCTGAGGCTTCCTTCCCTGATACATACGACTACGGGAGAAAACTACTCAGCCCAGGTTGACTAAGGTCAGAAGCTAAGTCTCAATTATGGAGATTATAAATAAATCTGCTACACAACAAAGCTTTAGGAGCTGGAGATGTGGCCCACGTGGTAGAGCACCTGCCTGGCTGCCTCACAGGCACAGAGACCCAGGTTCTATCCCTCCCCCATCACATAAGGCTGAGTATGAGACACACCTAGAATGCCAACACTTAGGGAGAGGAGGCAGAAGGGTCAGAAGATAAAGATCATTTTCGTTACACAACCTGGGCTAGATCAGTTCTCATCTCAAACACACAGAACCCCATAACTGATCATGAATAGCTCAACTGAAATTTATGCACAAAACCAACACAACTATAAGGACCTTAAAGATGGCAGTCACACAAATTGTTTGTTTGTTTGTTTGTTTGTTTGTTTCTGGGACAGGGTTTCTCTGTATAGCCCTGGCTGTCCTGGAACTCACTCTGCAGACCAGGCTGGCCTAGAACTCAGAAATCCGCCTGCCTCTGCCTCCCTAGTGTCAGGATTAAAAGCCAAAAAAATATTTCAGGGCTGCAAACTCAAAGTATTAGAAATTCACTGAGAGCCCAACTACTACTCCATTCATAGCATAGGACAGGGATCGAGAGGAACAACGGCCTCTTCACCAGAGAAAGAGAGGCTCCTGTTAAATGGAAATAGTGTTGAAACCAGAATCAAACTCAAAAGGCTCAGGTGGTGTACACAGATAATTTCAAACTACAGCTTCCACTCCGGAGAGTTTAACAAGTCAGTTGGACAGGAGGAAGCCAGAAGGTCTAAGGAGTGCGAAGCAGGGTTCACTATATCCTCTGCGATGTTCCCATGATGCACACATGCACAGGTTTGACTGGCAGGTGACCATGATACCGTGAATCATTTTGATTCAACTGTGAGCTTCCCCACGTCCCGAGTCATACTGAGAGCGCAGTCAGGGTCTCAGGCGTGGACTGGCAATGATGTGGCTCAGCACCGGGACTCTCTCACACAGACCAAGTCCCAGGTTTGACTCTGAGCACCGTACAATGAAAGGGAATGAAAGAGTGAATGAATGAATGAATGAATGAATGAATGAATGAATGAATGTCTTAGGCAAGGAAGAAGCAAGCCCTTTCTAAGTTGGCCTCAACATGAATCCTATCCTCAGACTAGGCATCGAAGCCAAGCCGAGGGCTCACCGAGCACTGGCTGCTGTTGTTACAGCCAGCCATCGCCCCAAACACCACCATCCATGTATTACTCAAAAGCATTGCCAGGATTCCCACTGCATGGCTGGGTACTTTAGCTCAGTTGGTAGAGTGCTCAAAGCCTTCAGTCTGATCCCCAGCACCACACAAACCAAACATGGTGGTACACACTTGTAATCCCAGCACTCAGGAAGTGGAGACAGGAGGTTCTACACATTCATGGCTAAACAGAAAGTTGAGGTTAGCCTGAGTCCTCATCTCAAAAAACATACTAGGCTCAGATTCCCAGATTCCCAGCAATACCAGAGACACCCCAAGGGTCCGTTCTTGAGCCCAGCACTATCCTACAGACCAGTGCTTTTAGAACCTTCAGGATGAGTGCTGTGGTCCTCTAAGCACTAAGGCAGGGGTCCCTGGTGAAGTTTTGGTCCCTCTGAATCAACCCTCAAGATGACAGAACCTGGGGGTAGTGTTCAGACAGCAGCCTGCCTTGGATCAGGGTTCTCTATAACAGTGGATGGCTTTCAAATACAAATGGCTGGCCTGAACCATGGCGGGAGCACTGACCCAGGTGTCAGCCAGGCGAGCACTAAGCAGCAAACAGACAGGGACAGAAGCACTGCAGAGGTCCTAAACATAGCTCATAGCCAGAAGGCACCACAAAGGCTGGTTACAGTGCAAGCCCTGAGCTGGGCAGGATCAGCAAGCAGCAGCACTCCTACAGTATGTACTCATAGGACACTGTGTCTTACCACATAAGACTCAAAAGGGTGAGACTGGAGAGACAGTGTAAGAACAACAGTTGCCTTCCCAAAGGGCCCAGGTTTGATTCTCAGACATGGTGACTCACAACCTTCTGTAACCCCAGTTCCAGGGCATCCAATACACACTCTTCTGCCCTCCATGGGCACTGCAAGCACATGGTACACAGACATACATGCAGGCAAAATATCTTTTAAAAGGGCCAGAGTATGACCCTGGTTGGTACACAGCATATGAATAACCATGGCAATCTCAGCTCAAAGAGGCAGAAAAAGGTGGAGTGTGTAAAAAATAATCATAGAAAGGGTACACCAGCCGGGCGGTGGTGGCGCACGCCTTTAATCCCAGCACTTGGGAGGCAGAAACAGGTGGATTTCTAAAGTCCGAGGCCAGCCTGGTCTACAGAGTGAGTTCCAGGATAGCCAGGGCTACACAGAGAAACCCTGTCTTGGGAAAAAAAAAAAAAGAAGAAGAAGAAGAAGAAGAAGAAGAAGAAGAAGAAGAAGAAGAAAGGGTACACCAGCTACATTCATACACACCAAGTAGACGTCAGGACAAAGGAAACTAGGCGGGATAAAGAACACTGCATAATGACAAACAAATCAGTTCACCAAAGAATTTTCAATTCTATCCACGTTGATGCCTAAATCCTCACAATACACAAAGCAAAACATGATGGAACTTCCAGAGAAACAGAAAAGCCTAGAACAGCAGCTGGAGATGTCAACTTTGTAATCGACAGAACTGAAACCCTACGGCGTATGTTCTCTGGTCACGGAGTCAGACTAAGCAGCAATGTGAGAAGACAGGAAACTCTTCTACCCTTGGGCGGCTCCTGTGTGGAGGTCGAAGACAACTTTTGGAGCTCCATTTTTGTCTTCCACCTGTAAGGTCTGAACTCTCTGTGACAATCTGCAAGGTTCAGGCTAGCTGCCCTTGAGCTGCCGGGCAAGTCTTCTTCCTCTGCCTCTTGTCTCACCATAGCAATGCTGGAGTCACATATGTGCACCTCCATATCTGCTTTCCCATAAGGGCTTGAACTCAGGCACACAATGTTAGCATTCTGTCTAAACTCCGCCCCACAGTTACCTGGCAACAGCCTGGTAGACCTGGCCCACTATAAAAGGGGCTGCTTTCCCCTCCTTTCTCTCTTAATCTCCTGCTCTCTTGCCTCTTGCTTCCCCCTTCCCCTTCTCTCCACTTAGTCATGGCCGGCCTCTGCTTCTTTACTCTCTGTCTCTGCCTCTACTACTCTCTTAACTCCCCTCCCGATGCCCTGCATAAACTCTAATCTCTACTATACCGGCTTGTGGCTGGTCCCTCAGGGAGAAGGGATGCCTCAGCAGGAGCCTGCTGCCAGGAGCCTGCCTGCTGAGACAGCCCCTTCCCTCATACCTTACCACACCCCCATATCTCTTATCTTTTTATAAACATATCACACACAGCACACACTTTTACCTGCTGAGCCATCTTGCTGCCCACACCCTTTATAAGAGAAAAAAGTAAGATTAAATGCCTTTATTGGAGAAGAAGAAAAGCCAAAAATCACAAGTCTGAGCTTATACCTCAAGAAACAGAAAAGGCTGGGCATGGCAGCACAGCCTTTAACCCCAGCTCTCAGAAGCAGAGGCAGGCAGATCTGTGAGTTCAAGGCCAGCCTGGTTTACACAGAGAATTCCAGGACAGCCGAGGCCACACAAAAGAAACCCCGTCTTGAAGAAAACAAAACAAAACCCAGAAAATCAAACTGAGCTCACTTGGTAAGAAACTCTAAATTGAGCTTAAGTGTAATCTCAGAAAAGAGAGGAGGAAAGGGGGCTGAGACAGCAGTGGAGGAATCTGTGGCTGGGAACCTTCAAGAAGTGTAAAGCAGGGCAGTGTCCACCATCCCTGAGACGAGCTGGGGAGGTAGCTCCACCTGAAGAACACTCTCCCAAGTACCGCTAACCAACTTCCCATGAGCATCTGAAGGCACATACTGCAGATTCAAATTCTCTCCGCTGCACACCAGCTCTCAAGAGTCAAGAGGACCTCAGTAAAGACATTTCAGCCCAATTCTAAGTTACCCATCAGCAAGTCTTCACTATGATCCCCTGGAGAGACCTTTATCCGAAGCACAGAAAACCCAGCTCTGAGTAGTAGTGAATCACAGGCACACAGCAGCTCTCCTGGAGGTCAGTGGCAGGCTGGGTAAGTCGCCTAGGCCTGCTACAACAGCCATCGTTAACTATAAAGTCGGAGCCTGGAAGTCAACAGTAGCAACGCTCCTGAGGCTACTGAAATAGTCAGGCTGAGGCTGGAAACAGAAGACTAGAAAGGAAGAGTTCATGGCTCCAGTAAGGAGGAACTGAGACACATCTATGCCCTGGGAAGCCAGAGAGGCAAGGTCATCCTTCCAGAGTTATCCAGAGATGTCCAGATGTAAACAGACCCTGCACGCTGTGCACATTGACATGATCTTGAGGCTCTCGAATGTGTCAGCCTGGGTTTGTGTCTGGAGCATATGTGTGTGTGTGTGTGTGTGTGTGTGTGTGTGTGTGTGTGCACGTGATCAGAGACTTAATGTGCTGGTGTCTCCAGGAATCCATTCTCCACCTTACTGTTTTGAGATGGATCTCTCACTGAACCTAGAGCTTGTCCTTCAGCTGGGCTGGCTGGCTTGTGAGTCCCCTGGATCTGCCCATCTCCAACCACCCCCGCACATGGAGACACACGGTCTCATGTGGAATCAGGATGAAGGTCCAAATGTCTGACAAGCAGAGTGTACCTGCTCATGTCATGCTCATGTCACAGGATTAAACCGTAAGACAGTGTATACTCACACTCCAAACCAGACAAAACACATACATATATTAAACATGTGCAATCCATCTTGTAAGCGTAACTGACATTTCAAGTCCAAGCTAACCAAAAAACAAACAAAAAAATACTCAGTTCAGATTTTCTTTTTTTATTGTCACATATGTATATACAAGCTCAAAGACCTTAACAATGACATTATAATGCATATTTGAATTTTAAAAAAAGGTGATGAGGCTGGAAAGATGGCTCAGTGATTAAGCACACTCTATGCTCTTACAGAGGACCCAAACTTGATTCCCAGTACCCCAATCAGGTGGCTCACAACTGTCTGTAACTCCAGCTCCAGATCGAACTGCTTCTTTGGCCTCTTCAAGCACCAAAACTCAGGAGCAACACACACACACACACACACACACACACACACACACACACACACACGGCTCTTTCAATAATATCACGATAAAATATAGCTGGTATGGTGGTGCCGGTCTTTGATCCCAGCACTTGGGAGACAGAGGCAGGAGGCGTCAGCCTGCCTGGTCTATACAGCAAATTCCAGACCAGCCAAAGCTACAGAGTGAGTCCCAATCTCAAAAATCCAAAACAAACAAAAAAATAAAAGAAAGCCTTGCCAGTATTTAATTTCTACTATTTTTTTCTCTTTGAGTATCTCACAATATGATCTTAAAATTGCATGTCATTAACCTTATTGTTGGTATATGTTATGCACACACACACACTCACACACCTCAAAGAAGCCAGACAAGAACATTGAATGCCCCGGAGCTGGAACAGGCAGTTGCAAGCTGCCGGTATGGGTGCTGGCTTCAGGTCATGGCTGCAGAGCATCCATGTGATTTTAGATGTCAGCTGAGACAATGAAGAGCCAGCAAGCAGAGGTCTTGCTCCAGTGTCCTCTGTTCACAGCAGTCACAGAACAATCTACCATGTGTGCCCTTGTGGGCCCCTTTCCTAAGATCCCTGTGAAATCAAACACTAATTTCACTCCAATACAGTAATTTCTCAAAGGATATAAAGACACAGAAGAGTACTTACAGCAAGTGCCGCTAGATGCATTTGCCAAGAATTACTGTAGTAAACGCATGGCCCTAGTGTTAGGACATGACAAAGCAGAAATCTTCACAGATAGATATTATGTCAGGCACCAATTCCAACCCATGACTTAGGGCACCTTAAATATATGTACAGAAAGCACATTGTTTAAAACCAGATTCAACAGATGACATTTTCCAAAGCTGTGCACAGACATTTAAGGCAAGGACAATCTCACCTGTGCCTAAGCTGTGCCTAAGTTCACAGCCTCTGGTAAACACTGAATGACACGCAAGCTCCAAGGTGAAATCCCTGTGAATGTAGAGGAAGGCTGGATATGGGATTCAGTTTTTTTCCTATGTAGCCCAGTCTATCCTCAAATTGACAAGGTTCCTCCGGCCTCAGCCTCCCAAGTGCTGGGATTACAGGTATGAACCATCACACTTGGCTCACGACATTTCTTGTTACATATAAAAGAAATTTCTAGAGCAGGTAAGACAGCCCAGGTGGTAAAGGCACTTGCTATCAAGTCTGGAGACCTGAGTTCAATTCCCAGGACCCACACCATTAGGGGAAGAAAACAGACTTTGCAAGTTGTCCTGTGACCTCCACATGTAAGCCAAGGCAAAAGCACGTGCCATGGCACACACACGTACATATGTGTATGCAAACACAGACACATATAGATATATAAATTTTAAAAGTAATACAATTTTTTTCTAAAAATAAGAAAACACAGGCCAGCCTGGTCTATAGAGTAAGTTCCAGGACAGCCAGGGCTATACAGAGAAACCCTGTCTCAAAAAACAAAAACAAAAAACAAACAAACAAAAACAGAGAGAGAGAGAGAGAGAGACAGAGAGAGACAGAGAGAGAGACAGAGAGAGAGAGAAAGAAAGAAAACACGTCTTAAACCCCAGCACCCGGGAGGCAGAGGCAGGCAGATCTCTGTGTCTGAGGCCAACCTGGACAACACAGAAGGATCCTGTGTCAAAAAAAGGGGTAGGGAAAAAGGGAGGGAAATTCCCTATGGGATATCTCTTAAGACATTTTCATCTTGAGGAAAATATTCTAAAACTTTCTTTTACATTACTAAAGAATGAATCAGTTTGAGTTCACCTAGAGACTGCTCCTTTTTTGTCTTTGTCCAAATAAGGGAAGTGACCAGGCATCTGACCCTGGAGCCTAAGCCTCCAGTTGCAGCCTTCTCTGTCCACGTAGCAGCATCACAACAGGACCTGGCCCCTGCTCCGCACCATTTTCTTGCGTGACTATGTCATTTTACACCCACCGTTCACACTCACTAAAGCACATCACCAGATAGTCTTCTAGAAGGTGGTGATGGCTGCAGGGAACTCCAGTCACAGCTATTCTATCGTCAATTCAGATCTCTCCTGAGAGGCACTTCAACGGTTCCTGAACTTGTTTGACATCATGCCACAGGGAAGCAACAAGAGAGAGAGAGGCAATGTTCTATAGGGGGAAACTCCGTGACAGTGGCAGTGGCCGCAGCAGCCCAGGCTACTTGCTCAGACCCACGACTGTGCTTCCTGGACACCCAAGCCTGGCAGGGTCTTTTCCTGTCCTCGGTTGTGGTGTCTAACACTCAACTGTTCTAGAGGCCATGGAGAGGGTTCCAATACTGTCTCTTCAGTGTAAGTTAGCCAAAGCCAGAGTGCTACCTATGACCAGAACACCTCATGAATAGACAAGGATAGACAAGAATTCAGTAGCTCCAGCTGGGCAGTGGTAGCACACATTTTTAACCTTAGGACCTGAGAAGCAAGAACAGACAGATCTCTGAGCCAGCCTGGTCTATGGAGTCAGTGCTAGAACAGTCAGGGATATATAAAGAAACCCTGCTTGGGGGGCGGGGAGGGGAGAAATCCAGTAGCTCTGTTCTACAGTACCCCTTCTTTTCAAAGCTGACTCACCGAAAACCTATGGCACAGGACAGGTGCATAAAAAGTATGCATACACGTACTGATATGTAAGTATGCACACATGTACACGGACACACACATATATGAAGCCAACCCTGACACTCTGCTATGGCCCAGGGATACCTGCCTTGGTAAGCAAAGGCAGCAAGGGACAGCTCTGCTGCTACTCTCCACATGGGACAAGCTAGGAGGTCATAATTTCACTATGCAAAAGTTCAGAGAATCCACAAGCTACTGAAAGCCCACTTTCCCTCCAAGGAAAGAGAAAGCAAATGCATACTATACCCATATATGGATAAAAGCCATGAGCTGATATGCATACTGCATTAAGCCACGACTACACTAAGCCTGTATATTCCTCTGCTGTGTGTCATCCATTGTTGGACATACTTTCTATCTGAACCATCTAATTCTAGCAATTAAACTGAAACAGTTAACTATTATTATCCCCACATTAACATGAGGAGACAGAAGGACAGAGGCACTAAGGACACCAAGTAATCTACCCAAGACGGCAGTGCTAAGAAGTCTAACTTTGTTTATTGTTTATTTATTCACTTTTGCAGTGCTGAAGATGTACTCTCTATACTAGGCAGGAGCTCTACCACTGAGCCACACCCCAGCCCCTCACTGGGGGATTCTAGGCAGGGGCTCTACCACTGAGCCACACCCCAGCCCCTCACTGGGGGATTCTAGGCAGGGCCTCTACCACTGAGCCACACCCCAGCCCCTCACTGGGGGATTCTAGGCATGTGGCCCTGCTACCAAGAATCTGAAATCAAACAATCGAGCTTTATGCTGTGTTCATAACCACCACACATGCAGCTCTTCATGTCTGTCTTATATACCCGGGTATCTGAACTCTAATCACCTATTTTGAGCTTTCACTGCATTTCACAGATGGGACCTAAATGGCAAACGCACATTCACCATGGACACCATCCTGTTTCCACTGTGGCTCCTCTCACAGGACCGTGCAGACTCAGTCCAAATGACCCCCTTTCCCTCTGCTTACAAATGCCAGCTGCTTCCCAGATTGAGCCTTTGCCCCCTCTTTCCCTGATGTGCAAGTCTCCCAGCCCCCACACCATACCCTTGTGATCTCTGCCTCCTGGATTGTCATCTGCTACTTCCCTGAAAACCTTTACCAGACTAACATTCTAGAAAGCAGGGACTTCTAATCAAAGTATCTCCCTTTGTAAAGGGAATACTGGATGAAGTAGTTGTCAATTCACTACTGAAGTTAGAGGCATCGGGGTGTTTGAGCTTCTCTAATGCGATGTGATCCCCAGAAACCAAGTGGGAACTATCAAAGATTCAGGAGTGTTTCACCTATCATTAAACTGCTCCAAGTCCTCTGCAAATCTGATTTTTAAAAACCTACCATTAAGACACACTGTGTGATTTGTGGAACTTTAACATTTATCTCAATGGGTCCTTTTATGGTCTGAATGTGCAGTGTGTGAAATCTGGGGAAAGTATTTAAAGTATTTGGTAAACACTGGGAACACAAGGTCACAAGAACCACAGAAAAGCGGCCTGAACTCTGGCTGCCACTACAGTGTCAATGGCGGTAAATGGGCTCCAGGCAGACAGGCGGCCCGCCCGCTCTCACCTTAAGAACTCTAAGGGCTTTGGCTGAGAGTGTAGCTCAGTTGGCAGACTGCTTGCCCACCATCCACAAAGCCTGGGCTCATCTCCAGCACCATATAAACCAGGAGGGGTGGACCACACATGTGACTCCAGCATTCAGGAGGCAGAGACAGGAGAACCAGACCCAAGGTCATCCTCAGCTACATAGACAGTTAGAAGCCAGCCTTGGCTACACAATGCCCTGTATTTAAAGAGGCAGGAAGGCCTTGTCTGCTGTAGTGGCACAAACCTACAATCCTAGCACACGGGAAGCTCAAGGCTAGCCTGGGCTGAACCACAAAAGGTGGGAGGTGGGGTGGGGGCCAGAGACTATAAATGACTTCCTGATCTTTTGCCTTCGTTCCCTCCCAGCTGGCCTTGCTCAGATGACTCCAAGGTTGTCAACATTAAGAAGCCCTTTCTAGTTGTCACCCATCACTGTACTGTTCCCAAGGCTTCTGCACTGAAGACAAATCATGAACTTTCCCAAGTGTCTCAGTTAGGGTTTTTGTTATGGTGATAAACACCATGGCCAAAAGCAACATGGGCAGGAAAGGGTTAATTTTCATTTAAAACTCTGTTCACAGTCCATCACTGAGAGAGTTGGAGCAGGAACCCAGAGGCAGGAGCTGACACAGAGACCAGGAAGCAGTGCTTGCTCCCCATGGCTTGCTCAGCCTGCTTTCTTATATACTCCAGGACCACCTACCCATCTATCATGGGATTGGACCCTCACATCTGTCATTAACCAAAAAAATGTACCATAGGCTTACCCACAGGCCAATCTGATGGAGTAATTTTCTTAACTGAGTTTCCTCTTCCCATATCACTCTAGTTTGTGCAAAGTTGACAACCAACACTAGCCAGCCCACAAATAAAAGTGGCAAGATAAAAGAAACCCTAACAGTGCTTTAATTACCAACCCACAGTAAATGTTTAATCATAGCATATTCCTGTGTCACCAGAAGGAACAAGACTAAACAAAAGTGACTAGTGGCCCACACTGCTACAGACCAAGAGAGAGATCACCTAACTAGACATGACAGCCTAATACACACACACACACACACACACACACACACACACACACACGCCATCACAATGGTCAGTATATTGTCTGAGGAAAACTAAAGTTTGACAGGGAAAACTAGGATCTGAACTTGAAATGGCTCCTGGCTGGGTTTTCTGGCTCTTCATGACCCAGACATATGAGCTATTCATGGAAACCCCCTGGTCTCAGATCCTCTATAAATGGGGACAACTTCCCTTGAACACAGAAAAGGTGAGTGAGCATCAATCCCCAGCAGTTCCCAGAAGCTGCGAGTTTGGAAACTGGGCTTCCCCTCAGCTTACTGAGGACAGCTCAAGTCCATTGGTGACTAAGGAGGCCACCTTTCTGCCTCCTGGGTCTTAGGAACCACAAAGCTGTTAAAACCGTTTCTGCTCGTTTCACCAGCAAACTTAATTGCATGGACACACCACTGTCCTAGAAAACGTGTGACAAGCCTCCCAAAAGGATGGAAAACAGAGTGCCTGAGCTTCTGTGGGAACCCTTAAAACTCATTGCCCACAGATGTTTCCAAACTCAGAGGTTTGAGAAAAAACTATGAAAAACCCCAAGAGAGCAAAGTAAGCCAACTGTAAGGCAGCCACGGCCTGCCACACTTAGGGGGCACAGGCCAATGGCACTGTGGAGCCCCAAGCAAGGGGCCCACAGGCAGGCATTCCCTGCTAAGCCCTTGCGCTCAAGACCTGTGACTTCCAAAGCCTGCCAGGCTCACTCATTTGAGAGATTTGTTCCTTCCACTGTATGTAAGCCTCACACATGCAAGGCAAGAACCCCCTAACCCAAAGAACTGTTCCTCTATTAAACAGTAAGCACTGAACACTGGAAACAATCTGTTGGGAACCGACTTTTAGCAGAAAGCGGCTATCAGCTTTGCAGCCATCTTGAGCCATATACCCTGACATGAGACTTGGATTACAATAGCCTACAACAGCTGAGCACACTCTGATAACATCTTGCTTTAGATACCCAGGACTTTCCTTGGGTGTGTGAGATTAAAGGTGTGTGGTGGCGCACGCACTTAATCCCAGCACTTGGGAGGCAGAGGCAGGCGGAGGATTTCTGAGTTTGAGGCCAGCCTGATCTACAGAGTGAGTCTACAGAGTGAGTTCCAGGACAGCCAGGACTACACAGAGAAATCCTGTCTCGAAAAACCAAAAAAAAAAAAAAAAAAAAAACCCTAAGGGCATGATTAAAGGTGTGACTTAAGGGGCATGGCTTGGAAGTGAAACATATAAAAGGTGAGAGGCAGACAGGAGAGTACAACTTAGAGAACAATTTGGAGCAACAGAGATTCAGACACTAGGAGTAGGAGTAGACATTAGACACTCGGAAGAGAACAAGAAGGAGTACAACTAGGAACTAGGAGGAGTACAACGGTGAGGGCCCTCGGTTGGTTCTGCAGAGGCCCTGCCTTTCTTTGCACACCTGCCTCACACAGTGACCTTGAGGGAATTTTAGCTTTAAAGGTCTATAAGAGACAGTGTACGGGATTGTATGTAAAGCTACTCATCCAACTAACCAGAGCACTTCTTAGAAAGGAGTCACATGACAATGACGCCAGGACAACAGGTTAGACATGGAACTGTTCTAGGCACAAACAGAAACTGTGGCTACCCTTAAAAGATGTCCACCAGAAAGAAAAGAAAAATGTTCCTTTTTCCAAGAAATGCTTTCTCCTGTGCCACAGATGCCACACCATGACGTATGTAATTCACCTCCTGTTACACACATGATTGTGCATGATGTCCTGAGGGTACAGACAGAGGCCAGCTAATATATGGCAAAGACATGACCAGAGCATTCTTCCAACAAGCTAAAGCAGGAACTAGCCCACTCCCTGCTCACTGCAGAAGGACCTGTGGCTCTGCAGCACTGCCCAGCACACACAGGGCTCTGCAAAACCATCTTTTCTATCTAGTCACTAGAGACCCAGCTGTCACACTGACATAATGTCCACACTTTATTCCAGCATCCCCTGTCATTTACAGACATCAGCTTATCCTGATACACTATGAGGCAGTAAATTCACCCCACACTAAAGCATTCTTGGAAACAGCAAGTGAAAGACGAGGCACCAGTCTTTCTGCAGTTACATGCTCCTTTGCTCTCTTCTCCAAGCCTGCCCTGCTATACTCTACTCTGGCCTGTCTACCAGAACCCAGCTGGCTGGCTCCTTGCAAAGGCAAGTCTCAATTGAAGTGTGACAGTTAATCTTGACTGTCACTGGACTTAGAAGTGCCTAGGAGGCCTGTTGAGGTGGTTTGTACACAGGCCTGAACAAATCCCACAAGGTGCCTGGAGAGAGGGGTGGGGGGAACAATGCCCAAGAGTTATCTTCTGACCACAGGTATGCTATGGAGTGCATACATCCACCCAGACAATAAACTTTTTTTTTTTTTTAAATAAATAGTGTCCAGAAGATTGGCAAAACACATTTGTGTGTGCAAGGGCTTTTCCACATCACAAGGGAACCAATGGCTAAGCCACTAATGGATTCAAAATCAGACTCTGGCTATTGGGAGGTGGTGCTATGGAAGGAGACACCTGGTTGAAGGGCGTGGGCCCTGGAGTTGTGTCCTTAGGGGCTACCTAGGTCTTATCCAGGCTTCTTCCTGATGCTGCTCATCTCTACTTCCTGCCCACACCTTCCCACCTTGAACAGAAACTTCTAGAACTGTAAACCAAGAGTCCTCCATCCCCTAAGCTTCTTCTCAGGTATCTGTTAGAGCAATGAAGTCTGGCTGGCACAGGAGGAGAGAAAGCTCCTTCCTGTTTCTGTCAGTCTCCCCACAGCAGCAGCAGATGGTGGCCCCAGCCTCCCACACTCTCCCAAGACACCCTGTAGGCTGAGCTCCAGGCTGTCCTCCAACCGCCCTGAATGGCTGGAATCACCACAGACACGACACAGCATGTGATAAAATCTCACATTCCTTCACCATCTTTATAAACCTGATAAAGAAGACAGAAGAACGCTCCCAGCATGACGAGAAATACGTATTTCTACCTAAAACCTAGCGCTAGGCTTCACAGGAAACAGGAAATATTTCCATCAAAGTTGGGAGTAGGCAAGGACAGCCCCCTGGAGCCACTACTACCCTTACCACTCTGACAACATTCACAGGGCCCTAAGGACTCTCAACAGGACAGGAGAACGTATCAGAAGTAAAACCTAAGTTCCTCCAACATCTTAGTTTTAAACACTGTGATTGCTTCAAGCACCAGAGGAAGCCCTGTCCTGAGGAATTCTGTAAGAAAGGTGGGCACACACAGTCTCAGTTCAGAGGTGAGTGGGTGCAAAGTTTTGTGTAAAAGAACGTGTAACAGAAAGATAGGACCCCCGGCTACAAGTATAAGCAGTAACATCAACAGGAATTCAGCTTCTCATAGGAAGAACTGACCATTCAGGAAAATCTAAACTGTGGCAGGAAAGACTTAACATTATCACATTCTTTTCAAATTAACCTAGAAACCTAATGCAGCCTTACTCTTCCTGGGAGAGATAATATCAACAAACAGCACACAGACAATAACTCTGACTGGCGGCCACCTCAACCTCACACAACAGATGCAGAGCAAACCTCCTCGGAGGCGCCGGTTCTCACCTGCCAGACTGACAAAATCAAGGTCAACAAAAAACAGTGAACAAGTAGCCTGGGATAAACATACAACCATCCATGCCACACAGGAATCCAACCCTCTAGGACAGTTCTCAGAGCACCTGCGCCTCTGGTCACGCGCCTTCACCTTTACTGGCCAGCATCCCCAAGCCCATGTGTGCAGACTTGCTCTGGAAGTGCAGTCTGCACACACCTGGGGCATGTACAGAAATGCTATCTGTAGGTGCTACCCGGCATGTCTCTGAAGACTGAGTGCGCTAACAGCATAGGATGGGGTAAGAAAACTATGGCCCATCCACATTACTGTATGCAGTCATAAAAATAAAAAAAAAAAAAAAAAAAAAAAAAAGAAGAAGAAGAAGAAATAAACAAGAGCTCCAGGGAAACAGTGACAGAAACTGGATGAAGCACTCCACACAGGGCACCACCATTAGGGCAAAGATAGGAGGCAGACAGATAGGTCTCTGTAGGTTCAAGGCCAGCCAAATCTACATAGTGAGATACTGTCTCAATAAAATAAAATAAATAAAGGGAAATACAGAGGTTAAGTCAAAAGCCCAGGACTATAGTTCTAGCCTGTAACCTCTTTGTTTAAAATATGATTTCACAACAAACTCCTCACCTATGGTGATGAGCACACAATGTAAGGACATGTATTTGTGACAATAACAAGAAAAACAGGAGCATGTTTCCCACATACTACACCAGCCACACTGGCATTAAATCAAACTAGCAAACTAGACAGTTATAAATTAAGATTTTAATTGTCGTCCACAAAATATACACTAAGAAAATAGTTTAAAGTGCACAATAAAATAAATAAAAATGAATCAAAATGCTATAGTAGAAAAATACCTATTTAATATAATCAGAGCAACAATGAAAGATTGGAATGATAGCCGAAGGCAGACTGAAGCTGGCCACTGTGTCCTCACCTGTGACAGCTGTCTACATAGCAGAGACAGGAGGATTACGAGTTTAGAGACCAGCCTAAGCTACATGTTGAGTTCTTGTACAAGGATTTTTAAATTGATGTGTGTGTGTGAGCCTCCATGAGTTTATGTGCGCCAAGTGCACACAGGGCCCTTGAGGGCCAGAGCGGGTATCTCGCCCCTGGAACTGGAGGGATGGGTAGTTGTGAGCCTTCTAATGTGGGTGCTGCAAACAAACCTAGGTCCTCTACAAAAAGATACGTGTTCTTAAGCACTAAGAAATCTCTCCAGCAAAACCCTCCCTCCAAAACTAAGGCAATCACATGAACACAGTACGTTAAACTCTTCAATTAAAGGAGCGATTGTCAGCAAAGACTACAACACGTGACCCACACTATGCTGTCTGCTTTACCAGAGATCCCTTCTGAATGCAAACAAACAGACTGAAGGTGAAATGCTAGAAAGAGCTCATCTACACAAAATGTGATCTCCAACAAATGAGACAGCTGTATTAATGCCAGCTCAAAGACACTTGAAGCCAAAAAAATTCTCACCAGGGACACCCAGACTCTTATGTAATGGCAAGCAGGTCCATTTTAGATGATAGAACAAATACAAACACATGTACACTAACTACAAAGTCTCAGACACTTGCAGGACAGACTGACAGAACTGTGGGAGAACACACAGCCCTCCAATGGCTGCTGGAGATGTCAACTCACTGGAGTAATGGACAAAAAACCATACAAGTCAACAAGGAGACAGAAGACTTACACACGATCATAATCCAAGCAGGTCTAACAGCTCCAGAATGCCCAGCAACAACTCTTGTTAAGAGTGGACAGGGCATTCTCCAAGGTGTGACTAGTTAGGCCACAAACAATTTCAGTCAATTGTAAGACATGGAAATCCTTAGGCATCTGGAGGGCCAGCCTGTCTGAAATGATCGAGCAGCTCCTCAGCCTGCAGAAGGGGTGGGGGGAGGTGGAACCTGTGCACTCGGGAAGTCAACTTTCTCCTTGGCCCACAGGAGATCTGGAGTGTCTGCACGTGGCAAACAAGCAGAACATTTAATTTATCAGGAGATTCTTCAGGTATTTAAAATACCAGGAGAGGGGCTGGGGAGGCAGTGTTCTGTACAGTTGTGAGGACCTGAGCTCAGATCCCTAGAAAGCTGGCCACTGTAGCATGCCGCCATAACCCCAGATGTCCTGCTGGGGATGGGAGAATACCCACATCTCCAGCCAGCCAACCTGCCAGTACACAGACACAGTAGTGATGAGACCCTGTCTCAAACATGGTAAAAGGCAGTCTGACACCTAGGACTAGCCTCTGAACTCCACATGACAAACAATAAGGCAAATTAGAAATTCTCCAGAGAAAGAAAGAAAGAAAGAAAGATGAATTATCGAAGTGCTTAAGACACAGCAGACTTGCAGTGAGGGAGAGGTACAGCTGTCAGTGCCAGCATCTGCCAGCGTCCTTGTGAGCACAGATGCAGTCACTCCTGTGGCACACCAGCCAGCTGAAGACAGCAGAATATGAAAAGCGCTAGGCACCACCTGCCAGGGCGTCATGGGGCGGGACGGAGGGACAGAAAAAGAATGCCATTCAGTATACACAAGTCAGAGGTGTATGCACGGTATTAGAATAAGGGGGCGGGGACAAAACTATGGTATAGCTGGAAGTAAAACAGAAAGGGCATTTGATGAGTTCCAACAGCTTCTCCTGATGAAACACTCAACAACCCACTCCTGAAGGGACACTCTCCCTCACTTACATAAAGGGCATCTCTGGAACCCACAGCTGACATTACACTGACTGGGGAGGGCCTGGATCATCTCCCTCCTAGTAATAAGACTAGACTGTCTGCTCTCGTCAAACAATAGCCATTCAGATCAGAAAGAAATCTTCACACAAGAATGACAATGCCACTCACAGAAAATCCTAAGGGACTCATACACATTACTGCTCATACACAGAAACATGCATATGCAAACACAATACCCATACACAAAACTCAGGGAATGAGCTCCATGGAACTGCAGAATAACAATACACTAAATTCACGTGTACTGCTACACACTAGCAATGGCAATCCATGATGAAACTAAGGACAAGGACATCTACAGTAATGCATAAAAAAGAAAAATACCTATGAACAAACTTAACCAGAGAAGACTCACACTACACTCTAAAAACTGTAACACGTTGCTGTGAGAAATTAAAAAGACAACGGAAGAGAAAGACAGCCCATGTTCATTAACAGTCTGAGTTAGTGACAGAGAAATGGCAGTAGACTCTGAATCAGTCTAGAGACTCAAACAACCTCATCCGAAGCCCCAGTTGCCTCTTAAAAACAGAAATTGTACACGCCTGCTAAAATCCATATGGAACCACAGGGGTTCCAAACAGCTGAAGCTAACTTGGAAAAAACAAAACACAACAAAGAGAAAACAAATAAGAAAAGGGACTTTTGCCCCTATGTCAAAACTTACTGAGAAGCCACTGCAATCAAACAGATCAATCAGGGTGGAGTGTCACAGTCCAACAGAAAACAGTGAACCCAAAGAATAAAACCCATAAACACCCCACACATGGAGTACTTGTGGGCAGACAGCCCCCAAATCCTCTCTCCGTGTGCGCGTGTGTGCGTGTGCGTGCGTGCGCGTGTGTGTGTGCGTGGGTGTGTGTGTGTGTGTGTGTGCGTGGGTGTGTGTGTGTGTGTGTGTGCGCGCGTGTGTGCGTGTGTGTGTGTGTGTGCGTGTGTGTGTGCGTGTGTGTGCGCGCAAGCGCGCGTGTTCATGTGCGTGTGTGTGTGTGTGTGTGTGTGTGTGTGTGTGTGTGTGTAGCATGCTGGACCAGTACTCAGCCCCTCCTACCTTTTTCTTTACATGTCGTATTGATATGGGGATGTGTGCAGTGCCACCGCATGCATATGGACTTCGAGGACAGCCTGTGGAGTCAGCTCTCTCCTGGCACCATGTGAGTTCTGGAACTCAGTCCTCAGGCTTGGGCTTTTACCCTCCAAGCCATCTCTCCCTCCCACAGAGGCCCCGTGGTGTGGTCCACTAAGGCAGCCCTTCCAGCTCCATCTTCACTTTCCCCTCCTGAGGAGGATGCACCGCAGCATGGAAGCCTGTGAATCTGAGGAAGGCTTCCAAAGCCTCTGAAGGAATCTAAATTTAGGTTCAAGACTTGCACCACCCTTGCCAGCCACGCTGCTCAGAGCCCACACACCAGTGTGGCGAGAAGAGACATGCCACTTTCAAACACAAAGCACTGCACCGAGGCTAAGGAAGGAAGCCTGAGCCTCACAGCCAAGCACACCAGCTCCTGCCCTTACCCACTCCTTACTAGTGATCGAAGGAACCAAAGACTCAGAAAATCTTTTAGCAAATGGGACAATGAGCTAAAGAAACAGTGTTTACAGGGCTTTTCCTAAGAGCAGGACCGTTCTGTAGCGAGGGTGTCGGTGGCACCACCGCTGAATCAGGAGAGGGGGAGAAAAGCCACTTATGGGGACAAACTTTGGTTTTGTTTTGCTTTGTTTTTTGAGACAGGCTCTCACTATGTTGTAGCTCTGGCTGGTCTGGAACTCCAAATGTAGAACAGGCTAGGCTCAAACTCACAGAGATCCACCTGCCTCTGCCTCCCGAGTGCTGTGACTAAAGGCTTGCTAGTACTACCATGCCTGGCTAAGATTAATGCAGTTAAAAAAAAAAATCATGACTATTAAGTTAAAAGCTAATTCTGGGACATACTGTTAGCAAATTCAAACAAAACAGTACATGTTCTCTTAAACTTATTAGTCCGTCTATCCTGCTCCGAAGGAGCGCCTTTTTCTGTAGCTGTGTCTGTAGACAGACTTCAGCAGAGGACTTGAAGGGAAGAGAAAAAGAAGTTTCTGGCTGTTCTCAAGCCTTCTCGCTCCATCCCTAGACTGCTGGGAAACATTCCCAGACTGGGGTCCCGCTCTGGGAGTAGAGCTGAACCCCGGTAAACAGCAGCCCAGAAAATGACTGGGGTCTCTGGCCACCAGAACTTCCTGGTGCCCCTGCCCAAAAAGACTCCTCACAGCCCCTGTGGCAGGCAGGCAACCATACCCACTCACACCTCACCAACACAGCTGAGGGATCAAACCATAGCACCACGGCCAAGAGGAGTCTAGACTCCTGGGCACCGCCACTCAGACAATGCCCGAGGGCCCACGGGAATGAGGGTTGCTGGCAGACAGGGTCCCCACCTGGGGCCACTGTGTGGCCGCCCTCACGGTAACACCTGGGATACTCTCCATGCTGTCAGCAACAGATGCCCTGGGACAGACAAGAACCAGAATGGCCTGCTTTTAATAGCTTTTCCTTTTCATTTGATTAGGGGTTTTTGGTTTGGTTTTTGTTGTTGTTTTGTTTGCTTTGGTTGGTTGGCTGGTTTTCTTTTTTGGTCGGGGTCTTGCTATGTGGCCAGGCTGGTATTATTAAACTCACAATCCTGCCTTAGCCTTTCAAGTGCAAGAATTACAGGTGTGTGCCATCAGACCTGGCTTAGGTCTTTAGAATTCTGGAAATATTAGTAGCCTTCCCTGTACACTACACACAAGCAAACTCAGTTCTAGAATCCTAATGTCATGTCCCTTCTCTTGGGCCCCTAGACAGTTGGGTCCCATTCAAAACGGCTCCAGAATCCAGTGAGTGTCCAGCTCACAGAACTCCCTGGATCTTGTTCTCAAGTTCACAGACTGACTAACTAAGCAGGGGTGCAGGCTGCTCTGTCTCAAAGTGACAACTTACACTGTAGACTAAATAGAAATAAAATGATGAACAGAGTCACAGTGCAGTGGGGATGGCTGAACCACAGAGAGTTCTCTATCTCTGACAAATCACTGAAACTTCATTTTGGTTTTCTGACAGAGACTTTCATGTAGCCCAGGCTTGCCTTGAACTTGCTATATAGCCAAAGAGAACTCTGAACTCCTGACCCACATGGTTCCACCACCTGAGCACTGTAATTACAGGTATAATTACAGGCATGTCCCACCATACCTTCCTCTCTGGATATGTTTTCTCCCAGCCCTGGACTTTTGTAATGGAACTGCAATTACTTAATAACATTTCAAAAAAGCATACACAATAACTAATAAGGTAAAGCTTACTCTATTTTTAATAAGTCAGCCATGTTGTAAATAGCAACAAAAGATAAATATTACATTGGTAAAAGCAGCACAATGTGGAGAGGACAAATATTCTGCCTCCTTCTTCTTCTCTCACCCAGTAAGAGACAGACACATCCTGGTCCACACACCACTAGATTGACCCCTTCCAGGGCAGGACAGAGGATTCCCAAGCCAAATGGCTGACTGCAAGGGCTTAGTGGGGATGCCCAAGTTCCATGCGAAGCACCACAGAAACACAGCCCAAGCATGGTGGTGCATGCTTCTAATCCCAGCATCTACCAGGGGAGGGAAAGAAGAACAAGTTTCAAGGGCCAGCTGGGCTAGGTGTGACCCTTAAATTACACACACACACACACACACTTTTAATTTGAACACGATCTCTCCTCCAGCTAGAGTCTGTGAAATAAGACGCCAAGGGCTCCGTGCAACACTTTAGCTTGAATCCACTTCTACAAAAACCTCCCCAGTAAACCCTTGGCAAGGCCAGGCCTGCTGGGAGCTGAGCAGCCTGTGAGTGTTGGGTTTCCTCACTGGAGCCTTGCAACACTCCGAGGAGCTAAGGATTGTCTGAGCTGAAAGATGAACCTCCTGATTTGCCCAAGGCCAGGGGTGTGGGTTAGAACTGGGCCACAGAGTCTACTGCCTCCAAAATGGGGACAGGAAGCCAAGCCACCTCCTAAGTTGATGGAAAGGAAAAACTAAATGAGAGTGAACAGCACACTTCCTGCTTGGACAACAGCAGAAGCTTTAATGGCGGACAGATCTCTTCTGTTATTACATGGCCCAAAGTCAGTGTACTCTTCCTAGCATCTACCTTTCTTGTTTAGAGATGGGATCTGACCCAGGCTGGCCTTCAACTCTCTATGTAACCAAGAATAACTCTCAACTTCTGGTCCTTCTACCTGCATCTTCTGAGCACAGCCATGCATCACCACGCCTGGTTTACGTGCCAGGGATTAAAAACTCCAAGGTGGTTGCATCCACCTTCCAACAGGCATGTTCACCTTAGAATATACTAAATCAGGGGCTGGAGAGACAGACTGCTCACTGGTTGAGAGCATTTACTGCTATTCTAGAAGACCCTGGTTTAGTTTCTAGTACCCACATCAAGTGGGTCACAGCTGCCTGTAAACTCTAGCTCCCTGGGACCCAACGCCCTCCTCTGGCCTCCAAGGGCACTGTATTCAAATGCACATACCCGTAAAGAGACAAATAACTTTTAAAACAAAATACTAACTCTGACCTTGTTTCCATAAAAGGGGGGCAAGAGAAAAGAATCCTCCCCCCCCAACCCCTGTCAAAGAATTATGACCCAATCCTGAAGCATTAAAGCTAACCTTTGACAGTACCTTATTCTAGAATATTTGGGAGGGGGAGGGGTGGATCGAAGCACTGAATATGAAAGTGACATAGCTCCTCCAGCTTGAGTGGGCCAGTACAGACCCAAGGGAAGGGAAATAGAGAGAAGGTCCTGGAGATGCTACCTCCCCACACTAAGCACTCAAGCCTGCATACTCTAGCCTTGACCAGCCTTCCCTGTAGTATCTGAGTGCAAGTGGATCAGGCTCCATGCCAAAAAGGGAGGGAGAAAAATCACCACACAAATACCAGCTTACCACCCACTGAATGAGAGCCACCGTCCGGATCCAATTAGAACTTAAGAGAAGGGTTTAAGAAAGCAGATGACAGTGAGCCGGCAGAACAGTCAAGGCAGGGCCAACTGCACTTCCAAAGCCTGAACTTGGCCTCAGAGGACACTCACCGAACTCCAGGTTAGGCTGGCAGCCAGCCAGTCCCAGCCATCCTCCTGTGGTTACAAAGCATTTGTGATGGTGCTGTCTGTATAGGAGCTGGGTCCTTACACTTACAGAGCAAGTGTTCTTCCCCAGCTCTGCCATTCCAGCCAGGGCTGCATTTTATCTGCTTACACTGTCCCAGACTTGAGTAGAAATTATTCAGTCTCCTTTCAACCTTCTGTAATCACAAGGCCTAAACCAAACCAGGAAGTTAACCTTGTACCAATTATAGAACTGGCAACACTGTTTCCCTTCTCCACCTCAGCCTCTATTATTTCACCTGTCTGGCTACCTGCCTGTCAGCCTAGCACACAATTATCAAACAAATGTCTTTCAAAAGACTTCCTTTCAGTACAGAAGAGATGGCTCAGTGGTGCATGCTGTTCCCCTAGAGGACCCAACTCCCAACATCTCAACTTCCTATACCCTCACCTTCAGGGGAACCTAAACCTGACCTCTACGGGCACCAGCACTTTATATGTATGCACCCACATACAAATACATTGTTAAAAACAATAAAATAAATCTGTTAAAAATATTTTACCTTAATTATGTATTTGTCTATGTGGGTATGCACATGTGAGTGCAGTGCCCGTGGAGACCAGAAGAGGGCGCTGGATCTCCTGGTGTTAGATTGTGAACTACCCAACATGGGCAAAAGCAGGGGTGCTCTTCACCACTGCACCACCTCTCCAGCCACAACAAACGACTTGTAGAAGAAACTGTAAGTCATTTATCTTTAACTTGTGCCAACTTAGGAGTCCCCATAAAACACCTGAGAGACTGTCAGCCTGCACTTGCAGAAGCAAAGAAACATAACAAGTCCTACTTTGTGGAGGGGGTAATTTATTCCCTTGTTAGACAACATCCCGTCACTAGGCTCCTGTCCAAGTGACAGCAGCAGCAGCTCCCAGAGTGAAGGTCCTGTGCGCCCTTCCTACCATTCCCCACAGCTAGATGGCAGACAGGCCAAGGTTGGGACCCAGGTCACTCACCTCTGGTACTGGGGCCTACCTCTCAGCCACCCCATTTGCTACAAGATTGATCCCCTTCTTTCCAACCCCTCCCTGCTCCAATCCTATGCTGCCACCCCTTCCCACTTTGCACCCCTTATCCACCACTGACTTGCGTTCACAGTCCCTCTGCCCATCGAGGTCCTTCCACTGCCCACTGAGAGTGACTGCCCAAGCGGCCAGAGAGCTCAGACCCACCAACTGCTCCCTTCCAACCCAACACTTTTTAATGCCTCTCAGCTTAGTCAGCATCTCCCAGCTCTGGCCTGTGAGGGAACTGGGAGCACACAGGAGCTCTTTCCAGTTCCCTTTGTCCGGTGAGTCTAGCTTGCAAGAAACCAGCCCTTAGACATGGCTTCCATGTTTATTTTCCTTTAGAAATAATCTAACAATTCCATATTCTAATACAAAAATTATGACCAAGAAGGAAGACTTGAACCCCAATAAAATAATATTTATTATTTCTTCCTTATATTTTTTAACAAGTAGGTAGGTTTTTTTTTGGGGGGGGTTGTTTGTTTTACAAAGCATCCATTGGTGTTTATCAATCTGGGAGAAAGACTTTAGTGTTTGTTTAAAATGTTACTCTTCTATTAGATGTTCTTTGTTCTTTAACAAACTATCAGATCATCTGAACTGGGTTCATTCAAAGTATCATGCATTTCACAGCTGCCAAAAAGAAACAGGCTGTATCAATTGGGAGGGGCTGAGATGACAGAAACAAATTAATATCACCAGGGCTGGTTCGATGGCTGACACTGCCTCACCAGTACCCAGTACCAGCTGGCTAGGGGAGGATGGGAAGGAAAAATCACCTTGGTTCCAGATGATCATGAAGGGATCCAGGCCCAGGGAGAGTCCACTGTGACATACAGCTTCAGGGTACTCCATGATAGAATGGATCATGTAACATCTCAGTCCCAGAAGGGGACCTCTCCCAAGCTAGTCCCACCAAGAGCAAAGCAACCAGGAAATGGGAAAGAAAGCATGGGTCTCATTGAGCCACTCAGGCACACCCTGAAGCAGGAAATTGTACTTTACCCCTTTGTCTGGGTTACCTGAAAAGGCCAAGGCTGGGGTGACCAGTATGCTCCACCCGTCTGCAAGATCCTGGGGACTGAAGCCAAGGCTTGTGCGTGCGTGTCAAGCCGGCACTCTAGAGCTGAGCTGCATGCCAGCCCTCAGTAGCCTTCTCCAGCACAGGCAGGCACTGTCTATTTAAAACACTAACTAAATTCCGGGCTGTGAGGCATGCACTTCTGATTAATGAGCTGTTCTTCTCTAAGTAAAGCAGAGCCTATGCTAGTGTAAGAACTACTGAACCCTTGACTCAACCTGCTGGAGCTGAACCCATGGGGCAGCACCAGCAAAAACCTGCTTCCTGCAGAGCCTGCTGGGAAGCTTCAGTCTAAGCCACACTGAGCCACAGGTGACTAGGAAAGGATTCTGGCTGGTTAACTCTCCCCAACAGAGAGGAGTTTTCCTTTTATTTCAAATTAGGTGTCATTTCCTCTTCCTTTCCTAAAGTCTATTTTTGATACTGCAAAGGTGAGCCCTATAACAAAATTTGCCAAGTAAACCCTGCTGGGTTCTTTTTTTGTTTGAGAAAGGAGCACTTCTATTTCGGGATGCATTAAAACATAAAACACACATTGGTGTGAGGTTTGCTGGTGGTGGTTGGTTGGTTTGGTTTTGGACGGGTATTGCCCAGGTTGGCCTCAAGTTGAAGATGGCCTTGTTCCCTCTGTAGCTAAGGCCAGCTACAGACATAAGTCACCACATCAGCTGGAATCACCTTTTATAAAATTATAATCAACACCTTCAAATAATAACACTCCAGTGTAAGCTGAGCACGGTGTTGCATTTCTGTCAACCCCAATCTAAGGACCCTGAAGCTGGATGATCAAGACTTCAAGACCAGCCTGGGCTTCATAGTAAGATTCTGTATTTAAAAAAAAAAAATGAGAATTCAAATACTTTACATGTCAAATGTACTCAAGATGAAGTAAGCCAACAAGGTGTCTGCCCTTCAGATGGTTGTCTTTCAAAGTAGAACTAGCAGTTGGGAACCAGTGGAGTAAGCCTCAAATAAGGTAGGAAGTGAGGAGCCAGCCCCGAACGGCTTCTGTGAATCATTCCATACCAACACTAAGAAATGGATCTTTTTTTTTTTTCTTTAAAGATACTGGGACACACCTTTAACCCTAGCACTCAGACAGAGAGGTGGATCTCTGTAAATTCCAGGCCAGCCAGAACTACACAAGGAGACACTGACTAAAAAAAAAGCTAGTTTTTTTAATTGAATATTTTATTTACATTTCAGATGCCACCCTCTTTCCCCATTTCCCCTCCCTAGAAAACCCCTATCTCATGCCCCCTTCTCCTTTTTGAAAAGCTAGTTTTATATGGGAACCATCCACAGCGCTCAACATACAAGGCTCTTAACAGAAATATTGCCAGCCAGGCAGCGGAGTGCATGCCTTTAATACCAGCACTCAGGAGGCAGAGGCAAGGGAAGCTTGAGGCCAGCCTGGTCTACAGAGTGAGTTCCCGGACAGCCTACATTTACATTACTATGTCCTATAGCAACTCTACCACACCACATGGCTGCTAAGGCCCGTGACTCACCCTGAACTCACTGTGGAAACGCAGCTAGACACACTGCTTTCAAACACCAACATTGTTCTCCAAAGCTGCAAGTGTTTGGAGGTAGCTAAGGTGTTTTCCAGGGCAGGCTTTCTGCCAAGAACCCTGAATCATTAAAAAGGTGATGGGCAGCACCACTCCTCCCCCGCCTCCAGCTCCCGAACAGGTCTATCAACAATCCCTACAAGGTTTCTGAAAACATGGCTCATATACACATATCTGTTTTCTTTTTCTTTTATCTATTTTCTTAAGGAAAAACTCTGCAGTCGGGTCCTTTATTTCTCTTTTATACACTGGGCCATGAATTCGTATGGAATGGGCTCCAGCAGCTCGGGTTCTTTTCCATCAGTCCTCACAAAGTGTGCTGCTCTGGGTGGCGCAGGCTGGCGCTTCAGCTGAACCCAGGTGCCTTCTCTATGGCTTCCTTCTTCTTCTGATGGTTCTCCTTTCCCCGCTTCAGGCAGCTGTGCCTGCTCTTCGAGGGCTCGTTGTGCTCAGTCCGCACATTGATGCTCTTGGCCAGAATCTCGCCCTTAACTTGTTTGTTTACAGTGATGCCCACGGCATGCTGGGTGACGTTGTAGACTCCTCCGGTTTTGCGGTGGTAACACTTGTGGGGCATTCCTTTTTGAACAGCACCCATTCCCTTAATGTCTACAATGTCATCCTTTTTGTAGATTTGCATGTATGTTTTAGGGAACATGGAACACCTCCATGTTTCCTAAAAGGCCTGGAGAACACACACCGAGTGCCTCTCCTCTTTCCCTTTGTGTTCGTCATTTTGGCAAGTTAACTGAAAGATGGCTGCTGCGGCCGAAAAACGTATTTGTTTTCTAAACTAAAGAAAAGCAAATGACGCTCCCATGCCCATCTGGAGTGTCATCCGACCCGTTAACCTAAGTCTGAGATGATGCCAATCCTGCAACTTGAAAGGCCAAACCTAATGTCTAGTACAAAAAAGAATAAAAGGCTAGAAACCGCCAGGCAGTGGTAATGCACGCCTTTAATCCCAGCACTTGGGAGGCAGAGGCAGGTGGATTTCTGTCTCGAAAAACAAAAAAAAAAAAAAAAAAAAAAAAGCAAAAACAGCTAGAAACCTCACTCACCCTGTTTAAACTGAGATCAGACAGCATTAATGTGTGATATGCAAACAATTTCCAGGACTTTAACTTGGAGGAACCACACACTATCTATCTATCACCAACTCATAACTTGGCCTGTCTGATGTCTTCCAATGAGTGGTGTACTGTCACTACTGGAGTTTCTTTTTCAGTGGCACACAAGGCAGGGGTGTGACTCTCAGGCAAAGTCACACTGGACTCCATGAACTCAGGTAACAGAAACAGCACCCAACATCTATGGAGAACTGTGTAGGTACCAGGAGCCTGCGCGCATGTCCCTCCATCCCAATGCTCTCAGGTGCTCACTATCTCTAACATCTCCTGCTTCTGTTTGTGTTTGTGTTTGTTTGTTTGTTTGTTTGTTTTTAATGTAGCCAAGGCTTCTGGGCATGATGGTGCAAGCCTTTGATCCCAGAAAGAGGCAGGTGGAGATTTGTGAGTTCCAAGCCAGAGTTGCATAGCAAGGTCCTGTCTCAAAATATAGATAGATAGATAGATAGATAGATAGATAGATAGATAGATAGATAGATGATAAACAGACAGACAGACAGGACCAAGGCAGTGGTAGTGACTCCCAACCATAAAATTATTTTTGTTGCTACTTCATAACTGTAATCTTGCTAGTGTTATGAATTGTATATAAATCTGTGTTTCCCAATGGCCTTTTGGTAACTTCTGTGAAAAACTCAGCCAGCACCCAAAATAGTCACATGACCCACAGATTAAGAGCTGCTGTCTAAAGGCTCAAAATGGCTCTCCCAGGCCGTGCTCACCTGTGTTCAGTCTCAGGCCAGCATGGAAAGAGAGAACTGACTTCTGCAAGTTGCCCTGTGACAGCCACACAGATGCTGTGGCCAGACATGAACACGCACACGGACACATCAATAAATAAATGCTCTCACATACACCAAGAACAAGCCAGGAATCCTGGCTTTCAGCATCTGAGAGGCTGGATAGCAGGACTGCCCCAAGTTCAAGGCTAGACCTATAGAATGAGACCCTGTCAAAAGGAAGACATTAACTCTAGGTCTTCGTATTTTTTGTTTTGTTTGCCATTTTGAGACCATCTCATTATGTGGCTCGGACTGTCCTGGAACTCACCATGGACACCATGCTGGCCTTGAACTCACAGAGATCCACCTGCCTTTGCAGTATTAAAAGTGTGTGCCACCATGCCCAGAGACTCCAGCATTTGTACGTGCCTGTGCCACAGTATCTGTGGAGAACTGAGGGCAGCTTGCAGAAGTCAGTTCTCTCCTCCCATGTGGGCCTGAGTCAACTCAGGTTATCAGGGAGGGTTATAATCATTTCCAAAAAAAACAAAAACAAAAATCTATATTTTTGCATAAAATCTAAATTACCTTTTTCAACCCATGCTAAGTTCAGCTTAGAACAATGATCATGTACTGATCTATTGTTCTTCCTCAGAAACATCCAACTCTCTAAAGAAACAACTTCAAAAGGCATTCCTACTGTCTGCACCTGCATTCTGGGTGGTTCCAAATAAAGTACCACACAACCACAGGGTGTTTTCAGACAGGGTCTCCTATGTTGCCCATGATGGCCTTGAACTCCAGACCCTCCTGTCTCAGCCTCCCAAAAGCTGGAATTACAACCATATACCAACACACCTGGTTTAATCCAGAAACAACTAGTTACAGTCATGACACAAAACTCATTGAGGTAGACTGACACAGACCATTCCTAACCTAGTAAAGATTCTTGGCACTTCTACAAACACACGTCTTTGGCTCCATTCACACCACTACAAAGAAGCCTGCTGCTTCTTCAGACCAGCACTAAATGAAGCCTTGGCTGTCCTTATACCCAGCACACACAAAGCCAGTAGTATCACAAAGACACTACTTCAAGAGCGTTCGACCCCAAGGCCCAGCAGACACAAAGCTGACTTTAAGTCTTTGTTGGCTCTAAAGCTAGAAACCAACTCCCAGCATCCACCTTTCTCTGTTTAGGGATCACAAGGAGAAGGGTTTTTGTTTGTTTTGATACAGAATCATGTAGCCCAAGCTCATTTCACACTCTTTAAGTAACCAAATATAACCTTAAACTTTTTTTTTCCGGTTTTTCGAGACAGAGCTTCTCTGAGTATCCCTGGCTGTCCTGGAACTCAAAAATCCTCCCGCCTCCACCTCCCAAGTGCTAGGATTAAAAGCATGCGCCACCACTGCCCAGCAACCTTAAACTTCTGATCCTCCTGCCTCCACATCCTAAATACTGGGATTACAGGCAAGCCCCACCACACCTCCTTTACATGGTGCTGGGATGGAGTTGGGCATGCAGGCCAGCACTCACCAACTGAGTCCTATGTCTGCCCCTAACTGCCACCTTAGAGCACAAGAAGAAGGAGTTGAGGGGCGTCAGCCCTCCCAAGCCATTGCAGCTCCTCCAGGATGTTTTAATGAACAAACCAAAGTCTCCCTACTGAGCCAACTTAAGCCAGGCTTTCTGCTACTTAAATCTGAAAGTATCCTGCTTCTGAAAATAACTGGGGAAAAAAACAAAAACAAAAACAAAAACTAGTACCTTATAAATAAAAACTAGAACAAGAGCAAACCTTGTCTGAAGAATGGAAGCAAGGTGAGTGTCAATGACAGCCCTAACCCTGCCAGAGAACTTAACTGAAAAACAATCGGACTGTGGCCCCACAGCCACCAACATCAACAGGAGTATTTTGGGATACAGAATGAGGCAGTATCCTGCTGGAAGCGTGTCACTTCTCACAGCAGTTAGGAAGGACCTAGGAGAAAGGGAGGAAAGTGGGTCTTTGCTGGAAGAGGCCCCCTGTGCTACAGAGGCAGGCTGGGAGCTGCACAGAATGCACTAAGAGACCCTGTCTCAAAGTACAAGATGGTATCTCCACAATACAAGATGGGTCTCTGGCTTACACATACGCATGTAAGCACATAGACATGCATGCATGCGCGCGCACGTGCGCACACACACACACACGTGCACAAAGGCACAGAAGTGTCCTCCCTTATAATAGATACAGTGATGTCACAGAGCACTGAGCAACCAAGAGGATGGTGATCCACAAGCACACTGTGTGCACAAATCTCACAAACGTGACGGTGACCTGAGGAAGCCAGTGACAAGAAGACTCAATGCCAGTCTGTCAATATGGAGTTTAAAGCAAGAATGCTCCTCCAGATGGTGACAATTTAGGGGCTGAGGCGACAGAAGCTGAAAACCAAAGGCTGGGGCCATTGCAACAGGGAGTACCCCATTGTTTCGCCTTGCTGCCTCTATGTGTTTAATACATCCAACCACAAAGTAGTGTTCTATTATGTCTGTGCTTGAAAACAAGGATTTACAGTGACAGGTCTCCACATTACATACAACCACCGTGTTTCTCAACTGACACCCAGGTTTCTCCGTCACTGCCCACAATCTGAACTGAATTTTCCATGTGGGGTCTGCAAAGGGGCCACTCAGCAGCTGCTTTCACCCACTACATACCAAAAGCATGCACGAAGTCACAAGAGATGGAAACGTGTGCAAGCACCCTGTGGGGCTCTTGAGAAGGCGCAGGCCCTTGCTAGAGAGCCACTGATCCAGATGCTCGCTTGTCACAAGCCACGTTCAGACTGGAACACACCAACACAGGGCTGGGGAGCCGGCTCAGGGGATGAGGCAGCTTCCCCACAAGGATGAGAACCAGAGTTTGGATTCCCAGAACCCACCTACATAGGTGGATAGGAGTAGCTGTTGCCTGTAATCCAGGTGCTTGGGCAGCTGAGACAGGGGATCCTGGAGCAAGCTGGCTAGCTGATGGTGAGCTCTGGGTTCGTGAATGACAGTCAAGAAGACCTCCACACATACTCACATGTACATGCACAAATAGACACACATAAGCTCTAAACCAAACACACTAAATACATAAAATACCTACAGCAACACACAACACATGAGAGCTGCTTTCCTCTTTAGAAAAGGACCAGTTCAACACACAGAAGCAGAGAGCCCAACTCAGGAGACTTCTGCACCCAGCACCTACTTGGCACAATCAAACCTCAAATGAAAGTCTTCAGTCTGGCTTCCTGGGTGTGAGACATACCGGCCTGTGTGGCTGCCCTGGACGTGATTCAGCTTGTTTCTGGCCATCGCTAAGTCATCAGCCTATGGAGAGTTCCACCTCCCACTGACACAGACCACTGAGCAGCCTCAGCAGACCTGTTACAGGAGGGGATGCAGCAGCAAGAGCAAAGGCTGCTGCAGGAGAACAGACAACATCACAGGTAATCTCCGTCCAGTTCTGCTCTAAACCAGCGGGAGCAAGAACCTTTATAACCTCCTTCCCCACACTCCCTTTTCCTGAGCTTTGCTTTGTTTTAAAATGTCTTACTATGTCGCCCAACTGGTCTGAAACTGGTGGTTCTCCTGCCTGCACGTCTTGTGTGCTAAAACTATAGGCAGGCACTGCCATACCCAGCTGTAACCACTGGGTATCTGACACAGTGAAGGTAAGTCACATGGGAGCTGATAGTTTAGGGACTGGAGAGCATCCATATTAGACAGGGAAAGTTGCGGCTATGCAAGCAAAAGATGATCCAACTTAAACCAGGATGGGGGTGCAAGGAGAGGAGAGCACAGATAAGCATCAGCACCAGAGACAGAGGCCTCAGGGATAAATCAGGTATGAGGAACCATCTGGATGAGGGCAACTGGGGGAATTTAATGAGATAAAGAATGCAGAAGGAGGCTTGATTTCCCTTTGTGAGCAAAAGAGAATCAAAAAGACCCTCTGAGGGCTAGGGATATAGCCCTCAGAGTGCTTGCCTAGAATCCCCCAGTGAGGGGCTGGGGCATGGCTCAGTGGTAGAGCCCCTGCCTAGAATCCCCCAGTGAGGGGCTGGGGTGTGGCCCAGTGGTAGAGCCCCTGCCTAGAATCCCCCAGTGAGGGGCTGGGGCATGGCTCAGTGGTAGAGCCCCTGCCTAGAATCCCCCAATGAGGGGCTGGGGTGTGGCTCAGTGGGAAAGCACTTGTCTAGCAGGCCCAAGGCTCTAGGTTGGATTCCAAGCACAAAATAAATAAACAGACAAATAAATCAATACCTTCAAGCCATGTTAGCTTAAAACATCTAGTAAGAACATCTAGTAAGAATCACACATGATGGCACACACGTGTAATCCAAGCACTCAGGTAGTTGAAACAAGAGGGTTTTAAGTTCAAGGCCAGTCTATACTAAATAATAAAACTCTATACAAAACAAAACGAAAAAAATACACAAATAAATAACAAGCAGCTACCTTAAATTTCCAATCTTGCACAACTGCAGGGAGAAAAAAGGCCTTCTAAAAAATAACGAAGACTGTTTCTAAGTATTGGGCTGGCAAGATGCTCATCCAATAACGGTGCTTGCCGCCAGACCTGACAATGTGAGTTCAACCCCAGAACACACATGGCAGGATAAAGAACTGACACCCCCAAGTGTCCTCTGACTTCCATGCAATAAATTTCTACATGAAAGTTATCGTCTCTAAGAGGAGTTAACACTGATTAAATAACAGCCCTTTCCATATGTGACCACTAAGGACTCTGACTAGAGGCACGCACTGCAGTGAAGTGCATCTCCTTGTATCCTGCATCCTCACAGGAGGCAGCTCCTCACTTAGGACGAGAGAACATCCCTTTTCTCTCTGGTACAATGTGTTTCCAGGGAATAAAATAAATCACATGCTATCTTTTAACCTAGAAATAAAAGTGCACACAGAAAAAAGCTCTGTGTAAGCTAGGCCTGGTGTCCTGCCCCAGAGTGGTACTGTCTGCAGCTCCCTGGAAACTCAGACACTGTGAAGTGGTGGGCAGAACCTGAAGCCAGAGCGTCACCAGCAAGTGCCATCTCGCACTTCTGTGACAAAACCCTAGTGCAAACATGCACAGCTTTGGATTTTACCCCAAAGATCTAAGAAGTAAAAACAAAGTCTTTAGGAGCTATCACTTTCTCTGCTTCTATGGACTCAGATATTAAAATATCCTTAGGCACCCCAAAAGTCCAAATAAACAAAAACCTCCTGGCCAGCAAAACAATGCAGAGGGTGAAGACACCTGCTGTCAAGCCTGAGGCTCTGAGTTCAATCCCTGGGACCACATGCACAAGGAGAGACCTGACTCCCACAGGTGTCCTCTGACCTCCACGTGTGTGTCTGACCCCACAACCTCACTGCCCCACACTAAATAAACGTAAGACAAACTCTTCAGGTTCAGCACAGGCATACACTGACAGTGATTTAAAAATACTAGCATTTCACGCCTAGCACCTCAGATGGGAATGCAGAGTATTTCACAGAAATAAGTCAGAGATGTCCCTGAATAAATAAATGGTACAAACAAGAGGAGAGTTCAGATCCATCCCAGGTTCTCAAATTGCTCATGAGCTATGTGAGCGAGCTGGCGCTGAGTCTGGAGCAAACACTGAGATATGGACAAGCATCTCTGTAGCAAAACAGAGCAAGGTTGGAGGGAGGGTGCCTCAGTGTCAAAATAAACATTCAAAAAGAGACATTTATCTCATGCAAAAGACAGGTGCTCCTAATGTCCTGTTCTGCACAGTTTCCAGGATACTGCTTTGTGAGGAAACATCCCAAAATATAGGCACACACTGAGGATCCTACTGTAATCTTTAAAATACATTTGGGCCAGGCATGGTGGGTCATGCCTTTAATCCCAGCACACAGGATGCAGAACATGAAAGGCAGGCAGATTTCTGAGTTTGAGGCCAGCCTGGTCTACAGAGTGAGTTCCAGGATAGCCAGGGCTACACGGTGAGCCCTGATTTTGAAGAAGTGAGGGTGCCGTATAGAGTGGGAGAGAATTGAGAAAGATGAGGAAGGAGGAGGAGATAAGAGGACAGAAGATGGTGTGGGAGCAACAAAGCAGAGTGTCCTTTTGTCCCAGGTTGTAGTCTACCATCTTGTCTTTCCTGTGGTCTGTCCATCACGTCCCCGAGTGCCCCATCCCTGCCCCTTCCCTCACTAACTCTGAATGCTCCTCACACACTAGCAAAGCCACCAGGTCACAGGGCCTTCCGACTTTGCATACTCATCTGAGTTTTTACTAGACAGAAACTGTCCACCCGCTGCTTCACTAACAGTCTGCACTACTTGTAATTAAGTTGTAGCTGCTCCTTTAGAGTTTTTAAAAACATAAACCCATTATGCTTATAAAATCCCAGCAGTGGGAGATGGGGGCTCCCCATCAAGAGTTCAAGGTCATCCCTGGCTACAGGAAACCTGTCTCCAAACACAATACACTCTCAATCTACAAGTAACAGATGCCTCATTTCCCACTCTCTGACAGCCTTCTCCAGCTAACAATAATCATGGTCAAATCCTCCACTGAACTAATTGTTTCTGATCATATGTCCAAGCCTTCACCACTAAAGATGATGCTGGGGCCTGGGGAGATGGTTCAGTGACTACACTGAACATGCAAGCATGAAAACCCAGAACATAAAAAGCTAGGCATGGCCACACAGGCACCTGTGAGCCCAGGACTGTGGAGGGCAGGGACAGAAGGACCAATGGCAAACCACCAGGTAGGCTCCTGGCTCAGTGGGGAAACTCTGTCCCAAGAATGTAAGGTGGACAGTGATAGAAAAGAACACTATGCTCCCACCACACACACACACACACACACACACACACACACACACACACTCGCATGCGCGAGCACACGTGCACACACGCATAGCTGCTCATTTGGACTCATCAATTCTATTGTGTCAGCAAACTTTCTGAATACACGGAGAATGAATCAAGTGTTTGTGTGTGAATATTATTCTCCATGTTTACCAATCATCTCCACAGAATGTCTTCAGTCTCAAACTGCAGCATGACCTTTATTTTCTATTTCACTGGGGTGGGGGTGCGGCTCTTTCACAGGGGTCACATATTAGATGTCCTGCATGTCAGATATTTATATTATGGTCCATAATAGTAGCAAAATTACAGTTTTGAAGTAGGAACGAAAATAATTTGGGGGGGGGTGGGGGTCACCACAACATGAAGAACTGCATTAAAGGGTTACAGCATTAGGAAGGTTGAGAACCATGGTCTGTTGGTTACAGTAGGTGAGAGAAATCACAGCTGGATAGAGATGCAGCCTAGTGGCGGTAGAGTGCCCGCCCACCTAGAGTGATCAAGGCCCTGAGTCCAACCCCCAGCAGCACAGAAAGAATGAAAGAGGCAGGAATACAGCTCAGCAGATGGAGGGCTGTCTGGCATGCATGAAGCCCTGGGTCTGATGCCCAGCCCTGAAGAGATCAGAACAGCAGCTCCTGCCTGTAACAGCTGTAATCAAGGCATTCAGGGAGTAAAGGAGACGTGAGCGCCAAGACTTTAAAGCCACTCTCAGCTGCATAGTAAGTCTGGGCCATCTGAGAACTCCTCCCTCCTGGCAGACACAGACACCCCCACCCCTGACAGCCAAAGTGCGGCTTGGGGAATCAATGAGTTTACTGGGCTCACTTATGGGTGTGGGGGTTAGTTACAGGAGCATAGCTGAACCCAAGGACGCCACACCATCAAGTTTCACCCCAGCATGGACAAGGCACAAACAGAGCCCCATCCTTCAGTCACTCCTCTACACACTGCACACACTAGCCCCTCCTCAGACCACGAAGTCACATGCAATAAGGACATGCAAAAAGTTATAAGCTCTGCTCTGATGAAGAGAGGGCTGTAACGCTCTACCCTACTGGGCTCTGTGAGACAGGAAGGGAGGGAGGAAAGGAGGGGGAGGTGACATAACAGCCACCTATAGCCCTGTGTTTATATTACCCTACCTATACTATAAATAAATCACAACTCTTCACTGAAATATTAGCCCCTTCTGGTCAGGCTCTGAGCGGTATGAAAAGGGAGAGGTCTCCCATCTCAGGTATGGGAACACAAGTCATGACAAGACGCTAACTCTGCACATCCCCCTCCTCTACCGAAGTGCTTCCGGGAAAACTGATTCACACCTGATTCCTAAGTCACCAACTACAGCACCAGAAAGTACCATCACCTCCAGAGAGTCCACAGACTGAGACTCTGGCCACCAACTCCAAACAAAGCGGCCCTAGGTTCTGCTCCCTAGGGCAGCATCCAAGTTTGATTTGCGAGCTTAAAACTTCGGAACTGCATCAGCCAGCAGCCTGGGTTCCTGCCTCGTGAGACGTGATGCAACTGCGTTCAGCTGTAATGGAGGAGCCCGCAGCTGGAATTACAGATGGGGTGTAGCACCAGCCCAGCAACACCCCATCACTTAAGCCTTATGTTAAAACAGTAAACAGCTCCACCCACTCCCGTTAACCCAGAAATGTAGAAATACTTCCTTTCATTCTAATATCTAATTGAGTTAGATCTGGTCTGGATCCACAATAGCAATTCTAACACTTGAGAAAGACGCCGCCCAAATCTAAGAGCCGCCCAAATCTAAGAAGCTGCGCTCTGGTTTGAGCCACTTCCTTCAGCTCTCCTTTAACTCAACTGTCCACAGGAACCTTGGGGGTGGGGTGGGGGGGGGGGGAAGAAGAGCAAGCCTACAAGCAAGTGTACCTTGTGCCTTTACCTACAGAAAACTCACCCACAAAACCACCGACCAGCCGGCGTTTAAATGGTTTAGTGATGACAACGGATTCTTTTTAATTCTACATTTGTTTAAAAGAATTTAACTTTAGCTGGGCAATGGTGGCACATGTCTTTGATCCCAGGAGAGACAGGCAGATCTCTGAGTTCGAGGCTAGCCTGGTCTATAGAGTGAGTTCCAGAACAGCCATTGCACAGGACTACCCCTTCTCAAACAAAAACAAAACAAAAAACTAACTTTCAACATTGCTTTAAAATTACAAGAAACCCGACCCATGTTAAGAATCCTGAGCCAGAAAACCAAAAGCACTGTGAAGATAGTTTTGTTGGGGTGGGAACTGGGCCATAATTTGGGTGTTTTAACTTTTAACCAGTGCCACAGGTGTATTACACGAGTCAGCCTAGTTAGCTGAGAGTTAACGGTAACTTAGGCTAAGGCTGAAGCACTACAGTGGTGGAGATCCTTTCAAGTCCTTAAGAAAATACTGAAGTAACAAGTAACAGCCTCTAGGACCCCACTGAGCTCAAAATGTGAAAAGCCACACAGAGGTAAAATCCCAGAGATATGTCTGTCTCTCTCATACATACACATGAGTGAGCACACACATATGAATTTAAGAATTCTACTTAACTAAGGGCTCTGCTATCCCAGTGCTGGGCCCCAATGGGATATGAGGTAAACAGAGACCAGGGATCCTGAGCTAGCCAGAAAGTCTAGTGGAATCAGCAGGCTCCAGGTTCAGTGAGAGATCGTCTTAAAAAACAGTGGAGACTGAAGAAAACACCAGATGCTGCTCCCGCCCTCCACACACATGTATACACACATGTACACACATGTGCACACACCACATGAACCCACCCACCAAGGAAGGGGGAAAGTCGAGTTTGATGTAGATTCACAAAAATACAGACAAAATAAAGTACATGAAAGGGTTCCTGCATACACAACTTTTCCTGTGCCTTCCTGGATCTGAGGAGGACTCTAAGGAAAGTCTACTTGGAAGTGAGCAGATGGTGGCTATACGCTGTCATAAGGTCTCTCAAGCTACCAGATCATCTCTCACCATAACACAGTGGTCAAATTAAAGTTCTGCTGGTCCTGGGTTCTCTGCTGGAGCAAACTGACAGTCAGTCAGCACTCCTAACAAGTCCTTTAGTCTTTCTTAAGAGCCACTTTGAATCTTTCAAAGAACTACTTTGAATCAATGCGGCCCCCTGTGACTGGCTTGTGGCTGACTAGATTGAAAGTACTAGCAACTGTGAAGACAACTAACTCACTCTGGTTCACATCCTTCCTATGGTTCAGTGCAAACAGGACCTTGCTGCACACCTATGCCAACTTGTAAGCCAGGTCTCTTTCCTTCTACTTGCAATGAGAATTGCTCTTTATGGGACACAGTCCTGGCTCCAAAAGGCAAGAAAACACAAGAAGGTGCAAGTGAACTCGAGGTATAAAACAGGACTGGAGAGATGGTTTCGCTCAGTGGTTCCAGGCACTTGCTACTCTTGGCAAAGGCTCCAGGGTGGATTCCCAGACCCCACATAGTAGCTCGAAACTATTAAGTCCAGGCCCAGAGGAACTGATACCCTATTCTGACCTTCAAGGGTTCCAGGTTTTTAAGAAGATAAAAACAGACCCCCCCCCCAAAAGCTGAGGCATTTGGAACCTCAACTAAATGCTCAGTGGCAGAGAGAAATCTGCGTTTTCTGAAGAGCAGCATGAATCTGGGAGCCTGGGGTTCATCTGTGAACCACAACTCCTGCTCAATTTGAGATCCAAATTTCCAAGAAGGTTGTACTCTCCAGTGAACTCTTAAGATGTCTACAAGATAATTTCTCTAACAAGACTACTAGATTTTTCAGATATTGACTCTAAACCTCATGAAACAGTCCCTATGAAATGCCACAAAGACAGTCATTAAAATGATAGAATTCAAACACAGAAACTCACGCATCCTTTCCTGCTGCACAGAGCAGCTTCCCAATACACTTGGCACATCACTCAACTGGAAGGGAGAGGGGACATGGTCGATGGGAAGAAAAAGAAAGCATATACATAACACTATCGTACCAAATTAAGGCTTGACACACAGTAAACAAAAGTGCTACCCGTTAGCACAAATTTCTGAGTCTCAGGGTTGAGACCAGAGAGCGCACACACAGGCCAACAGGAACATGAAGTAAGTAGTTGGATGATGGATCAAGTAGGAGATCAAGACGCTTACAATGGGGCTGAAACCTTATTCAAATGAGGAAACTAAGACCTTGAAAGGTAATGAACCGACTGTACAGCACGGAACTGCTAATCTGATTTGACAGGCTCTGCTCCCCAAAGGCCATCAAGTGCAAACCCCAAAGTCCTCAGCACTGATAACCACGCCAGTGTCTTCACTGTCTGTGCTCTGTGGTTTTCAACAGCACGGTTACAAACAGCCACCCTGTTTTCTCATTCTGTCTAAGTACTTGGGTTGGTGTGCGTGCAGGTACACCTGTATACGTGTGCACACAAGCCAGAGGGGCAACCTCAGGTGCTGTTCCTCAGAAGCCATCACCTTGGCTTTCCTGCAGATAGGGTCTCTTCAGGACCTGGGGCTCGCTGATCAGGTGAGGCTCCCAGCCAGCCACACTCACTTTTTAAGTGGGTGCTGGGATTCCAGATCAGGTTTCATGCTTGCTGGGCAAACAGGCTCCTTGACTGAGCCATCTCCCCAGCTCCAATAGCTCTCATTCTTCAAAAGTCATCTTTCCCCAAGTACAGATACATAAATAAATACGGAGACTCCATAACAGGACTTATCTCTGGAGAGACTGCTACCCAACTTCCTCACTTCCTGTAACAGCAGAGAGATGAAGGCAAACCTACCTCACCTCCAATAAAATGGCTGGTTCCAAGATTTTTTTTTCATTGTCATCACATGAACACACTATCCACCAACCCTCAATCTACGATCACGCTCACAGCTGCTCCCAGACCATGAGCTAACAACACTCATCCCTAGTCCCTTCCCACCAAAAGCCACCCAAAACCTCTGGCGCTTTCCAAGTCTTCAATACCAAAATTAACCCATAAAAGCCTCACTTTTGCCAGCTGACTAGAATCTGTTAATAACCTGCCACAAAAACACCACAGTTAAGATTTCTAAGCCACTGATGTCATTTCTACAAAAACTCCCTAAGTCAGTCACTTTAACAGGAATGCTGAAACCAATCTGGATTGTAACTAAAAATCAGAGCCCAGTGTCGATAAGCAAACTTTCCCAAGGATGACTGTCAAAGAACGGAACTTCCTAACTAACCCAGAGAGACAGGCGAAGGCATCCACTGAGCAAGTCTCCTTCAGTCTCTGTCCAGAGGCAAAGATGTTCATTATGACCAGGGTCTGGGTTCTAATTCAAATATTCTTATCTGCTTGGACATCTTCAGAGAAAAAGCATCGATCTTTTCTTAAACAGAACAAACTTTCCAAGAATTTCCACCGTGATCACAGGCCTTATCCTAAGGCTCAGCCTGAAAGGACAAGCAGAAGCCTTAGTCCTGACCACACTGCCTTGGAACAGAAAAATCCAGGGAAATCCCTGCAAGGCCTCAGACTTAACGATGCATTTCCTCTTCTGAGCTGGAAAGCCCCAAAGCAGGCCATCCGCCAACCCTGCCGTGCAGCCTTAAAGATGGATTCAAACTGGTAAGGTTTGCAGGAAAAGGAGAAGGAGAAAGGAAGAGGAAGCTGAGGACAGTGGTCCAGACTCTGGACCCCCGAAGAGGGGCAGCTATGATGACAGACAGCTCACCTCTCGCCTGCATGCAAACTGCCCTGTTGCTGTCAGACCCACAGCAAGCTTTGCTCTCACCTTTGAAGGTAGCACTACAGAGCCCCTAGGAAACCTGAACATTCCTCTGAAGACTGAGGGGAGCAAGGAGCCTGCACTGGAGCTACTACCACAGCTCAGCTTGTGTGGGAGGGGGGACCAAGGATGTGGCAAGAGGGTGAAGACATTGCAGAGGAGGTAGGGACCAAAGACTCGGGACTCTGGAGTCCTAAGTGGCCTGGCCTCAGGGAGAACGGAAGTGGACTAGACTGGAGAGGTCTGGACCATTGATGAGGTGGGGGAAGTGAGAACAAGACTGGGAGACAGTCGTTTGGTCCCAGACAGGATTGAGGAATTTGCAACTGAAGGGTGGAGGCTGTGAGACAGAAGCGAGTGGGCGGGACTGAAAGATAAGTGAGGGCGGGATCAGGCAGGGACGAGGGCGGGGCTATGAGAGGAGAGGGGAAGCAAGAAAGATGGAGACGAGGAGGGGGTGAGGTAGGAGAGCAAAGAGCAGCAAAGCAGACGTGGGGTGATTCGAAGGTACTAGGAGGGAGAAGTGAGAAGGCAGACAACAGGTCATGGGAGAGGGTGGGAAGAAAGAAAGGAGGGGAAGTGATGAGAAGCCGCAAGGGAAAGAGGGAGGAGACAGGTGGGAGGGTAGTGAGGGGTGGGACTAGAGGGGGGACGGCAGGTAGGAGGATGGTGAGGTAGAAGAGATGGATGATGAAAATGTGAGGTGGGGGTGGAAAGAGCAAAAGGAGGTGCAGCGAGTGGGCGGGATCTACATGAAGTTGAAAGTAGGTGTGTGGCTGTAGGAGCTAGCTACAAGGCCTGGAGAAGAGCAGGGAGGGGGTAGGTGTGGATCACAGGGTGCTAGGGGCAGTGTCAAGAGAAGAGCACCAGGGGTCCAGCAGAAGACCCCGAGGGGGTCCTATATGCAGCGTAGGGTGGGTGTGGAGCAGAAAGGAGAGCCAGGAGATGGTCCTGTAGAGGAGGAGCTAGGGGGCGGGACCTGATCTAGAAGGGTAAGGTTAGGGGCAGAGGGAGGCAGCTTGGGGGCGTGGCTCATATGCAATTGATGGTAGGTGTGGGCAGAGGGAGTAGTGGGGGTTGGGGGGTAGGAGAGAACCTTAAGGGGAAGGAGCCAGAGGCGGGGCCATGAGAATCAGCCAGAAGGGCGGAATCTAAGATAGAGGAATGAACTGCAGGCCAGGCTTAATGCAGAAAAAGCCAGCTGCCTGGGCCTGCAGAGCAAGCAGGGGGCGGGGAATGATGCAGAGGGAGGAGCCGTAGGGCGGGGCACCAAAGCTACAAAGTAGTCAAGGGGTGGAGCCTATAAGGGGGAGGGGGCGGGAGTCTGCAGAAGAGTCGAGGGCTGAGCCTAGTTAAGGAAGAGGGCGAGTCTGCAGATCAGCGAGGCGTGGCTTGATGCAGAGGGAGGGCGGGGCTGCCGCAGCGGGGCGAGTCCTGATGTGTCGGGGGCGGGGCCTGATGCAGAGGGAGGGGACGGAACGGTAGGGGCGGCGCCTGCAGAGCACCCGGGGGGCGGGGCCGGGAGCGCGAGCGAGGGGCGCACGCCGTAGGGGGTGCAGCGGTCCCGGGACAACGGCCGGTGCAGGGGGGGCGGGGCGGGAGTCCGCAGGGTCCCTGGGACCGCCTAGGGGCGCGAGGGCCGCAGCCCTGTCGTGCCTACCTGTCAGACGGATCTTGATGCTGGAGCCGTTCCTACGGGTCCCGGGGTTCGACATCTCCCGCCAGCGGCCTGCCGGCCTCGGATCCAGTGCCGCCGCCCCCCAGCCCGGCCCGGCCCGGCCCCGCCGCCGCCTCAAGGTTACGGCCACGGGCTGGGCGCCGGGGTCCGAGCCGGGACGCCGAGTGCGCGGCGCAGGCGTCGGGACGGAGACCACGGGCTGGAACCGTAGAACCGAGCGCTCGGCCGCACCGCCGCCCGGAGCCGCCCCTGGCTGGCCCAGCCCGGAGCCGCCGCGCTCGCAGCCGGACGCCCGCCGCCCTCGCTGCTTCCGCCGCCGCCTCCCGAGCTGCGCGCGCCCGCCACCGTGCCGACCCGGCCCTGCGCGGTCTCGCGTCTGCGTGCGTGCGCGCGCCCGAGCACGGCGCTACGCCGACCGCGCTTGTCCTGGGCGCGCGCGAGGGGGGTCTGGGGAGCTGCAAGGTTCCTGCAGCCGGCGGGGAGCCTTGAAACAGACACCACCACCACCACACACACATAGACACACTCGCACACACTAGCGGCGCAGTCGGAGCTGGTTCTTAGTCACAATCTCAGAATCAGCTGATTTGCTTGTGCGACGATTTGGGGAACCGATTGTTTCTTCAGTGTCGGACTTTTCAAGGCTCCTGATGGAAGCCAGGGTGTTGCGTGAAACCTCAAGAACCGTGCGCGCGTGCGCGCATGGGCACACGTTATCGTTCTTGAGGAAATAACGTTTAGATCCTGCAAGTTCCAAGGGAAGACTTACCGCAATGATCGAGTGTCGGATATGCCCTGTGCAACTGGTGTATTCGATTGACAAAGTGGCTAGACTCGCAGGAAGTGCGGCATATGGACCAGCTAAACAAGATGAAGGATGTAAATGGAGAGGTGATGGTTTTGCGGTTAGGGACCTGTATGCAATTGAACTAACCCAGAAAAGTAAGCAGTAGGGTTTGCGATTTCCTCCCTGCCTTCCGATGAACCCAGCCCCAAACCCCCAGAGTGTCAGGCAGGCAAAAAGTTAAAAGCCTTACTTTCCCCAGCAAGCAAACCAATCTCTATGGTAACGCATTCTAGAAGAAATAAAATGTTCTTGAAAAAGCCGTGTATATTTACCAAACTCACATCTGACCCGAACCTAATTCATTTCATGGGCAGATTCTTGTGGCGGCTTTATGTGACTCCCTTAGAACCGACTACCCACAACATTGGACTACCCTCTTTGGAGACAGGCTCACCTGTAGCTAAGACTGACCTCAAAACTGTGATCCTCCTACTCAGTCTCCTGAGTACAGGGAGTACAGGTTTGTACCTGTCCCTCTCCTGGGCAGTTTGGTTTTTATGAGCCTGTTCAGCACAGACTTTTGAATAACGGTGGGAAATTATCTAAGAATAGGGTCGTGTATGGGTAACGAATAATCCAGGCTCTAACTCTGTTTCCATTTCTAAGCAGTTGTCACTGAGAGTGAGACCCTAGTCAGAATACATCCGTTTAAGAGAGGCTTTGATTAGGAAGCTAGCTACTTTGGAAAGGTATTCATTGTGCAAGCACAAGAAGCTAGGTTTTGTGAGGCATTTTAGATGTTTCTATTATCTGTATATGAGTGTTTTGTGCCTGTGTTTGTATGTGTACATCAGAAGGTGCTGGATCTGGAACAGGTGGTTGGGAGCCACCATGTGGGTGCTGGGAATTGAACTTAGGTTCTCTGGAAGAGCAACAACACGTGCTCTTAACTGTTCAACATCTCTCCAGCCCCAAGGATCCCTGGGCCAGCGAGCCTCCATGAATTGGGGAACCCTATGCTAACCGGAGACTGCCTTAAGGAAAAAAAGGGGGGCATGGGGCATAAACTGTAGAGCAAAACTGAGGTTAACCCACCTCTCTCTCCCTCTCCCCCCCCTCTCTCTCACACACACACACACACACACACACACACACACCTACCTCGGTTTCTTTCTTTTTCGTTCTAGCTCTCCCTCCCACAGGCTTCCTCTTTCCCTCTTCTTGGCTCTCTCTCTCTCCCTGCACCTCTCTCCTTCCCTCCTTGCCTCTCCATCATTCTCTGTGTGTATGTGTGTCCTCAACCATACCTCCCTTCTTTCTCATTCCTCTTCCTCCCTCCTTTACCCACTCCCCCACCCCTACCCCTGTCCCCTTTCCTCCTTTCTCACCCTCTCCCCTCCCCCATGCCTCCTCTCTCCCTGCCTCAGTTCCCAGGTGCTTTTCCTCCGGGGTCCACTCCCCAGTCGTTCCTCACCCAGGAGTCTTGGATTGCTCCACCTCTCTGTTTTCTTACCTACCTAGAAGTCTGGACCTTTCTTTACCTGGTTATCCCACCGAGTCACAAGTGTGCCTCTTGGGGGCTACTGAAAGTCACTTCCTCTGCCCATTAACTAGAGCCTGTGCTGTGTGTCTGTTAGTTGGCGAGAGTCCTACAGTGGTCTGCCATAGCCTGCATCAGAGAGAAGACCATCCTCCATGCTTTGTTTGTCGTGTGTGCATTCCTGCATGCCCCTGAGCACATGTGTGTACACATCTATCTGTAAGACAGTGAGACATTATCGGTGTCTTTGCCAATCACTCCCCACCTCAATTCTAAGACGATTTCTCACTAAACCTGAAACTTAGTGATTCACCTGAACTGGCTGGCCAGCAAGCCCAAGCATCCTTATCTCCCCCGCCCAACACTGGGATTACACATATGGGATGCCACACCCCGAGTTGACTGCAGGTGCCTGGAATCCAGCTCAGATCCTCATACTTGCAAGGCAAATGCTTTATTGACCCTCCCCAGCCCATCTGTCTTTAGGACAAGATTTCATATAGACCAGACTGGCCTAAAACGCAGTACGTAGCCAAGGATGACCTTAAACTATTAGTCCTCCTGCCTCCATCTCTTGAGTGTGTGGATTACAAGAATGTATCATGAGGTCTGATTTTGTGCACCTTCTAGGAACTGAACCCTTGAGTTCCTGCATGCCAGGCAAGCTCCCTACCCTCTGAGCCACATCCTCAGCCCCTTCCCCACCTTTCAACTACCAAACAATATGACTTTCACCCCCAGACCAAGGTCTTCTATGACTCTAAATTCACTTTCTTACTTAAGCAAAGTAGCTCAAAAATCTATATTCTAAACTCCCATCGAATCATCAGCCATTCATCTCGATAACTGAGGTGACAGTTGGAGGCCAGCCTAGGCTACATGAGTCTCCATTGGAAAAAAGCCAAACGCCGGGCGGTGGTGGTGCACGCCTTTAATCCCAGCACTTGGGAGGCAGAGGCAGGCGGATTTCTGAGTTCGAGGCCAGCCTGGTCTACCAAGTGAGTTCCAGGTCAGCCAAGGCTATACAGAGAAACCCTGTCTCGAAAAACCAAAAAAAAAAAAAAAAAAAAAAAAAAAAAGAAAGAAAGAAACAAGGTTTGGGAGATGGCTCACTTGGTAAAGTGCTTGCCACAGAACACAAGGACTGAGAGCCAGACACAGCCAGTCTAACTCAGTCGGGAAATCCAGTTCAATCAAAGAGCCTAACCATCTGAGTTTGATCCCTGGAGGCACACTGTAGAAAGACAACCGACTCCCACAAGCTGTCCTATGACCTCCATGACTACATGGCTAATACCCTCAACCCTTCATTCATTTATCCTGTTATTTCTTTTTTCTTTTCTTTTTCTTTTTTTTTTTTTTTCTTTTTTTTTTTTTTGGTTTTTCGAGACAGGGTTTCTCTGTGTAGCCCTAGCTGTCCTGGAACTCACTCTGTAGACCAGGCTGGCCTCAAACTCAGAAATCCACCTGCCTCTGCCTCCCAAGTGCTGGGATTAAAGGCATGCGCCACCACCGCCCGGCTATCCTGTTATTTCCAAGGAAGTGGTTCTCTCCTTCCCGGTGTGGGTCTTGAGGATTGAATTTAGGTCATCTTAGTGAACTTGGCGGCAAGAACCTTTACCTGCTTAACCATCTCATGGGTCACGACTGAATCCTTAAACCCACGTCAGAGACTAAGACCCACCCACTTAGGGCAGCGGTTCTCACCCTTCCCAATGCTGCGACCCTTTAGCACAGTCATTCACGCTCTGGAGACCCCCAGCCATAGCATCATTTTCACTGCTGCTTTATAATTATAATTTTGTTACTGTTATAAATTGTAATGTAAATATCCCTGTTTCCCAATGGTCTTAGACAACCCCTACCTTAGGGAGATCCTATGACAGAAGGCTGGTTTGAGATTAGAGGGATGGAGAGAGGGCCAGAGTCCGTTCTCACACTATCTTGCTATGATGTACATCAGGCCAAGGGGATGAAATTAGATTAGACGAAAAGATTGTGTTCCCTAGGCGGAAAGAGATGAGGTAATTAGATCGTACTCTGCCCTTGCACAAACTAGATGCTATTAAACCCCAAATTAACTTAATTTGTTTATATTCATGCCTTTAGGTAAGGAGGCACAGGTCCCAGTCTTTCTGGGGACTGGGGAATCTGTCACATTAGTCTGTACTTGTTTCTACTTTTGCACAATTGGGGTAGTTAAGATCAGAGTTTCAGATCATAGTAGGAGGAACATGGGTTGCTGGGGCCTGGCAGTGCATTCCTAACATCCTGGAGGCAAGTGGACCAAAGTTTGAGGTCATCCTTGGCTACCCAACAAATTCAGGGCCAGCCTGTGCTACTTGAGGCTATCTTTAAACAACCACTCAACATTCAGTGAAAGCTGATCCCAGAGAGTCCAATTGACTACCAATATTAGCCTTTACAAGTCCACCCCTTGTCAACTTGACACACAACCACAATTCTTTTTGGTTGGTTGGTTGGTTGGTTTTATTTTGTTTTGTTTTTATTTTTTTCCCCCAAGACAAGATCTCTCTGTGTAGTCCTAGCTGTTCAAGAACTCACTTTGTAGGCCAGGCTGACCTTGAACTCAGAGAGCTGCCTGCTTGCGCCTCCCAAGTGCTGGGACTAAAGGCATGCCCTACCACCACACATATAATTTTATTTTTAATTAAATGTGTGTGTGTGTGTGCACACGCGCATGTACTTGGCAGAGGTCAGACAAGTTCCTCTGGAGCTGGAATTCCAGGCAATTGTGAGCCTCTCAACATGGGTGCTAGGAGCCTTACTCAAATCTTCTGGAAGAGCAGTCAGTGCCCTTAACCCCTGAGCCATCTCTCCAGCCACGAGGAGCTCAGCTTTTCACATTCATGCCGGTGATCAAACACGGGTCTTCATGGGCTGTGTAGAGAAAAATCTGTCTCAATTTTTTTTTTAATTTTGATTTATTGTTACTGTATGCATGTTGTACTGGCTACTTTTCTATCAACTTTGACATTTCATCAGAAGGTTGGCCTGTGGGGTATTGATTGATTGATGTGGGAGGACCTCTCTAGGTGCCACCCCTAGTTGTCCTGGTGGCTATAACAGGCAAGTCAAGAGGAACAAGCCAAAAAGCATCATTCCTCCACAGACTCCATGTTTCAGGATATTTGATCACATTGTGAACCTTGAGACTGTGAGCTGGAAAACTCTGTTTGTGTTGTGGTGGCGCTCAGCCCTGGCACACACCTTAAATCCAAGAGCTTTCTGCAAACAAGAGCTAAATAAAGTCCAGGATAGGTCAAGAGGCAGAGCAAGCAACCAGTTGACAGGGAGTGAGCATAAGAAAACCCAGGAGGGCTGGAGAGATGGCCTAGAGGTTAAGAGCACTGGCTGTTCTCCCAGAGGTCCTGAGTTCAATTCCCAGCAACCAAGTGGTGGCTCACAACCATCTGTAATGAGATCTGGTGCCGTCTTCTGGTGTGCAGGCATACATGTGGGCAGAACACTGTGCACATGATAAATACATAAATCTTAAAAAGAAAACCTGGGAAAGAGAAAGGGGGGTGTTTGATTGAAGGCTATTTAAGACAGTGTGGAGAAGGCAGAGGAGGTCGAGGAGGAGGAAGAAGAAGAAGAGGAGGAAGAGGGAGGTAGGGAAGGTCAACCGGGTGCTTCTTCTGCCTCTCTGAACTAGTGAACTTTTAGCACAAATCCAAACAAGTGAGGTTTTTGTTTTTATAGAATAACACCTCTGCTTCATGACGCTCCTGCCCCCGGGTCCCTGCTCTGAGTTCCTGCCCTGAGTTTCTTGGATGACGGACTACAAGCTGTAAGAGCAAACAACCCCTTTTTTTCTCAAGTTGCTTTTGGCCATCATGTTTCCTCACAGCAATAGAAATCCTATGATTTGTGTGTCAGAGAACAACTTGTGGGAGTTGGTCCTCTCCTTCCACCATGGAAGGCTGAACTCAGGTTGTCAGGTCGGGCAGCATGTGAATTTACTTTTTTTTTTGTTTGTTTGTTTTCAGATCAGAGTCTTGCTTTATAGTCCAGACTGGCCTCCAACTCATCCACCTACCTCAGCTCCCCAAGTGTTAGACTCACAGGCATGTGCCACCTCAGCCTGCTCCAAGCGACAGAGCTCATGTAGCCCAGGCTAGCCTCAAACTCTCTAAGTAGCCCCGGATGGCCTTGAACTTCTGGTCCTCCTGCCTTCACCTCCTGAGTGGTGCAATGACAAGAGGCCAGCATGGTGGCTGGCCGTGCTTGGCTTTGAAATGTTTGCTCACCTGTCTGTGTCTACAAGCCTCCACTTAGAAATCAAACCGTTACGGGGTGGTAGTAGTGTATGCCCTTAGTCCAGAGTGAGTTTCAGGACAGCCAGGGCTACACAGAGAAATCCTGTTTTGAAAAAACAAGAATGAGAGAGAGGGGGAGAGAGAAGAAAAGAAGAAGAAAGTGAGGAAGAAAGATCAAATCATTGTAGAATCATTATAGACACTGTAGTCTGCTCAGGTAGCAGGGTCTGGGAGGCCCCAAACCTCAGCATAAGACAAGGGTCATGGTGCCATCTCCCTCTGTCTGTCTGTTTCTCTCTCTCTCTCTCTCTCTCTCTCTCTCTCTCTCTCTCTCTCTCTCTCTCTTTTAAATAGTGTCTCAGTATGTAGCCTCAGCTGGCTCCATATGTAGACCAGGCTGGCCTTGAACTCACAGAGATCCACCTCCCTGAGTCCTGGGATTAAAGGTGTGTATTCCCACTTTTTGCCTCTTCTAGTAGGAAGCAGTTTTGCTCCTTTTGAAACTCAGAGTGGTCTGGAAGTGTGTGTGTGTGTGTGTGTGTGTGTGTGTGTGTGTGTATGTGTGTGTGTATGTGTGTGTGTATGTGTGTGTGTATGTGTGTGTGTATGTGTGTATGTGTGTGTGTGTGTGTGTGTGTGTGTGTGTTTTAAGAGAGAGAGACTCATCTATGTAGCCCAGGTTGACTTTGAACTCATTATTTAAGCCCAGGATGGCTGTGGTGGGTTAATGAGATGTCCGCCATGGTCTGAGGCATTTGAGTGCTTGGATTCCAGTTGGTAGCGCTGTTTGGAAGCTTTCAGAGGTAAGGTCTTGCTGAAGAAAGCATGGGTTTAGGGGTGGGGTGTGAGACTTGAGCCTCTCCCAGTTTTCTCTCTGTCTTGTGCATGTGATTTGAGATGAGAGCTTTCCCCTTGCTCTTTTAGCCACTGTCTTAGTTAGGGTTCACTGCTGTGAACAGACACCATGACCAAGGCAACGTTTATAAAGGACAACATTTCACTGGGGCTGGCTTACACTTTCAGAGGTTCAATCCATTATCATCATGGCAGTGTGCATGCAGGCAGACATGGTGCTGGAGAAAGAGCAGAGAGTTCTGTATCTTGATCCAAATGCAGCCAGGAGGAAACTGTCCCTTCTGGGCGTCCCACTGGGTGGAGCTTGAGCACAAGGAAACCTCAAATCCCGCCTACACACAGCCAACAAGGCCACGCCCCCAATGTGCCAATTCCCATGGACCAAGCATATCCAAACCACCACAGCCACCATGCTTGCCACTTCCCCACCATGATGGACACATACCCCTCTGGAACTGTAAGCCCAAATAAACTGACCTCTTTCCTCTATGAGTGGCCTCGGTCACGGCATTTATCTAAACACTAGAAAAGTCACTGATCCAATGGTCTTGACTCCTCCTGCTTCAGCCTCCTGGGTGCTCTGATTAGGTGCTCAGCGTCACACCAAGCCAACTCTGCTTTTCCAGCAAAGCTCTGGATGCTGAGGGTGAAGACTCAGCCCCTAGCATGTGACACGTGCTAGATCATCGGTGGGTTGACCAACACTTAAAAGGCAGCTTGAGAGGCGTGGATGTGGTTCAATTGGTGAGTGCCATGAAGCTTGGTTTATGTGTCGCTGGGGATGGGACCAGGGTTCATCCATGCTAGGCCAGCATTTTGCAGGACCACAAGGCTGGATGGACAGTGAGAAGCTGAATCACTAAGCTCCAGGTTCACAGAGTTTCTGTCCCGAAAACAAAAGGTAGACAGTGATAGCGGAAGATACTGATACTGACCTCTGACTTCCACACGCCCATGCGCAGGACACTGCACCCACATACATGCACGTGCACACATGCATATATCACATACAGATGCACGGAGAAACAGTAAGCCAGACATGGAGATGCACATCTGGAATCCCAACACTTAGAAGGTAAAAGCAGAAGAATCAGAACTCAAGACCACCCTCAATTTTATAATGATGTTGAGGCTAGCCTGGGCTACTTGGGACTTTGCAGTGCTATCAAGTAAACTCCGTATCATGCATTCTAACTTAGGGCTCTACCATTGAGCTACTAAGTACTAGTTATATAGCTTAGGCTGGCCTTGAACTCATTAGAGAGCCCCAGGCTAGACTAAAGCTCTAGGTCATCCTGTGTCAGCCTCTGAAGTGCTGGAAAGACAGGTGAGTGCCACCAGTTCCAGATGGAGGGCTGCCTTGGGTGTGCTGCTGTTGTCCCTGCTTGGATGACAGAGTCTAAGGGAATCATCCGAGATCTTGGGGACAGCAAGTAGGACACACCCCTACCCCATGGCGTGGGTACCACATACATCTCAGAGGACACCCTATAGGTATTTTTCTCACTGCTGTGACAAAAATACCTGGGGCGGGGAGAAGCTACATAAGGAGGGACAGGTTTGTTCTGGCTCTTAGTTTGAAGGTATGGTCTACTGAGGTGGAGACAGTATGGTGGCAGAGCATGAGGTACCTGGTCACACTGCATCCACAGTCAGGAAGCAGAGAGATGAACTCAGCTCCTCGAACTCAGTTCAGAGCCCAGCCAGTGGGCTGCTGCTGCCTACGGTTAGAGTGAATCTTCCTATCTCAATTAACCCAATCTAGGAACTCCCTTAGGTAATTCTAGAAACTATCAAACTGTCAGTGTTAACCACCGCAGACCCCTACATAATATGGAGATTACTCTGGGCTCTTTACCGGCTCCACATTGTGCTTTAAGTGCTTTATGTATGTTTAAATTGTGTATTTGTGTGTCTGGATGAATGCATTGCTACACGTGCACAGAGTTTGCGGAGGCCAGAAGTGGGCACTGGATGCCCTGGAGCTGGAATTACAGGTAGCTGTGAACCGACTAACACTGCTCCTGGGAAGGGAACTCTGATCCTCTGAAAGAGCATCAAGCACTCTTAACCACTGAGCCATCTCTCCAGCCCCAGCTCTCTGTGTGTTTCACAGGAGGGAAATTCCGGTATGTGCTAGCTTTTCCCAGAAGAGTTTGCATTATGCCTCCAGGTTTGAGGCAAAAAAAAAAAAAAAAAAAAAAAGAGAAAGGCAAGGTCTGAGTGACTGAGAATTCAGAATGCAAAGGAGGAATGGGGGAGGGGGGTTGGAAATCAAGGTTGTTTAGCAAGCAAAGGCCCTTGTTTCAGTCCCAGCACCAGTGGGTGGGGGAGAACACACCACAGGAGAACCAAAGGAAGGCCTGGATGTTTACAGGACTTCGAAGGACTTGCTGAGCCGAGCCTAGTAACCCACTGATGTGGGTATACTACAGACACAGGCCTGCCTGTTTGGGCTCTCTTGGGTTATTATGCCCTACTTTTACACAGGTACCAGGGATTTGAACTCAGGTTCTCTTGCTCGTGCAGCGAGCACCTTATCTTTGGGTCGTCTCTCTAGCCCCTCCTTTATGTCTTTTTTTTTTTTTTTTTTTTTTTTTAATATTTACTTGTTTTATGTATGTGAGTACACTATCACTGTCTTCAGACACACCAGAAGAGGGCATCAGATCACATTACAGATGGTTGTGAGCCACCATGTGGTTGCTGGGAATTGAACTCAGGTCCTCTGGAAGAGAGATCACTGCTCTTAACTGCTGAGCCATCTCTCCAGCCCCCCTTTTTCGTCTTAATTTACCAATTTAAGACTGTCTTCTCCTCACTGTGAAAGATGAGACATCAGGCAGTGAAGACATGCATCCTCCTGCCTCCGTTCTCACAGGTTTTAATGTCTTGCTCCTTCTGCTTCCAGTTTGCCTTTCACTGTTCCTTCCTGACAGACACAGTGGTTCTCACCCTCTGCTCCTCCTCCCTGGGGTCACAGCCTCATCGCCTGTCAGCTGAGCTCTAGCAACACCGGAAATAGCAACATTCACTCATGTAGTCCTCACTGATGTCATCATCAACTTCCTTGGTTTGTCTTTTGGTTCTCCGAGTTCATCATTTTAGAATCAAGATCAATATCATACTGTCTTGGGTTGCTTCACATCTGGAGTCCTGGGTCCCCAGTGTCCTTGCTTCTTCTATTCCTTCTTTACTTCTCCTTCCTCCTTTCTCTTTTCTCCTCTTCCTTTTTCTCCTCTTATTTTTGAGACAGGGTCTGTCAGTCACTTTGTAGCCCAGGCTAGGCTAGAACCCACTATGTAGCTTAGGCTGGACTCAAATTCTCAGGAATCCTCCTGTGTTGGGGTTGGTCTTGTGCACTGTGTATTCAGATGCTGAGTTCTGTGCCCCAGGATCAGGTTCAAGTGTGGACTTGGGCATTGTATTGACCAATGTCCTGTAAAGAATGCTCCCTCAAAGTCTCTGATTGGTCAATAAAAGGCTGGAGCTTGTGATTGGGCAGAGAGGATAGGAAGGTGGGACTAGCGATGGAGTGAGGGGGCTGGGAGAGACCCTGAGGGTAAGAGAAGAAGGAGGTCACCATTAGGTAGAGTAGACCAAGAAAGAGGTGAAGGGAAGCTCACACTGAAGACAGACAGCTACCACAAAAATAGCCCAGGCAGGAAAAATTGGCAAGTAACAGGACATTCATCTGGTATTAATTAACAGGCTAGCTCAGAATCTGCCCAGTATAGTGCCAGCAGCTTGTTAATAAAATCTGGCATCTCTGTGTCACTTACTCAGGAGCTAAATGGGTTACTGTTGTGAGCTGCCATGTGGGTGCTGGGAATTGAACTTGGGTCCTCTGGAAAAACAGTCATTTTAACTGCTGAGACATCTCTGCAGCTTCTTGTTTAGGCTTTTAAAAAATAAAATCTATTGACTGAGACAGGGTCTCATGTGGCCTATTTAGCTAGGTTGGCTGATTAGCCAGCCCCAGGATTATACCTCATTCCACGTCACCAACTGAGATTACAGCCAGGCACCAACACATCAGACATTTTTTATTTCCCAAAAGTTATTTCTTTTTCTTGCTTGTTTTGGGGATCCAACCAGGGCATGACACAAGCAGACAAACTTCACCCCTGAGCTCCGTTTCCAGCCTTTCAGTGTCTTATCCTGAAGCCTTAAGTATACTATTGATTACTACTGATTCTTGAATTTGGCTTGATATGGGATGGTTTGGAGTTTCTTTCCATTTTTCATGTGGTATGTGTATGCATGTTTGCATGTATGTGAGCACACATGTAGGTGCGTGTGTGCACATTCATACGGCGGTCCAATGTTGATGCCTAGAATCATTCTTAATAACTTTTCTATTTTACTCATTGAGGCAGTGTCTCTCAATCAAACCCAGAGCTTATCGATAGAGCTAGTCTCACTAGGATCTCCTGTCTCATCCTTCCCAGGTTAGAATTATATATGGGCCACCACATTCTTCAGGCATTTATTCGGATTTCAAAGGATCTGAACTTGGTTCATGCTTGCCTGGTAAGTACTTTAGCCACTTATTCATGTCCTCAATCCCTGGTTTTGGATTTTTTTTTTTTTTTTTTTTTTTTTTTTTTTGAGCCAGAGCCTCTACCCTAGGCAGCCTGGAACTCCTTGTATAGCTGAGGATGACCTTGAACTCCTGACCCTCACATCCATCATCTCCTTGGATTGATGCTTGGATTACAGTCACAAACCACCACACCAAGTTCACAAATCCAGGGCTTCTTCCCTAGCACCAGTCATTACAAGGCAGGAAAGGCAGGAAAGGCAGGTAGTGGCTACGGTCTGTGTGTGTCTGCCGAGGCTTCCTGTGTTGAAGTTTACTGCCCACTGTAAAGTATTCAGAGAGTGGAAAGTTACACCAAATGGTTGGAGGTGGGACTTTGGAGAAAGTGACTCAAGTGAGATTAGATCACCTGGGTGGAGCACCCCTGGTTGAATCCTGGTGGCTCTGTAAGGAGGAATGAGTGTCTCTTGTCACATGACACTCTTGGCCACACTGGGATCTCACCAGCAAGCCGGCCTTCACCAAGTCCATCATGAAGGTCCATGAACCTTCAGATGCGTAGGCTAAGTCCTTTTCTTTATAAAGTTATCCAGCTTTGAGGCTTTTGTTATAGTAACAGAACACTGACTAAGGATAAACCTGTTTTCTTTTTTGAGACAGTACCTCAAACCCTGTCTCTAAGACTGTGGTTGAACTTTTCCTGATCCTCCTGCCTCCACCTCCTGAGGGCTGGGATTAGAGCACTAAGCCACCAACCTTGCTGTTCAGATTCTGACACCTTGATTTATTTTGTTCTTAAGTTTTATTAGTTTTAGTTGGTTTGAGATAGCTTTTGTGATGTAGTTGCCTGGTTTTCAAATGGGATATTCGCCTGCTTCAGTCTCCCTAGGTTCTTGGATCAGGCATGCCCAGCTCAAGAATAAATACTTTTGAATTTAACATTTGAGCCTTTTAAACTACAGATAAGAATCATCAGTCTAAATGAACAGGAAGAGCTGCCCAGTAAGGTGATTTGTGAACACAGGAACGCCAAGATTTCACTGGGTTTGAGCTCCTGGAGAAAAGAGCCAGGAGAGAAACGCAGGGCTTCAAGTCAAGTTGCTTCCCCTACAGTGGCTGGAATGTCACGTACCGCCACACAGAGCCAGCTGTTATCGCCCATGGTGAGACATGAGAACGAGATTTCTTCTATGCGCTATGACAAATTTGGGGACAAACACCAGGTCAGAGTTGTCCCAGTTCATTTTCTACACTGGAAGGCAACCCACTGCCAGGCTCCTCTTCCTTCCTGTCTTTGTTAGCCTGCCAGTCACTCCAGTGGGTTGAGTCCAAGCACACGGGCGCTCAGCCAGATGGTGACTAACACTGGTACCCAGACCACGTAGGAAAGGTGAACAACGCCCTTTTAAAGGACCCTGCTAAACCAGTTTGCGTCTGTAACTCTTGACCACAAATGCTTCTTTGTCTTGTAATCTAAGCACAGAATGAATGGAGGAAAAAAAGAGACATGAACCCTGTGCTAAACCCTTTGGGCAGAGGGACCAATCTTAGCAAAGTCTCGAACATTTGTTTTCAGGTCAGTCCTCACATAGCCCAGGCTAGCCTCAAATTACATAGCCAAGGATGACTTGGAACTTCTGGTCCCCCTGCCTGTACTGTTTGACTGGGGTTGTATAGCACCAACAACTCCTGGTTTACAGAGTGCAGTTTATAGAATTCAGGCCTTCGTGGCATGATATTCTACCGACTGAGTCACACCCCAGCCCAAACCTGAACTTCTGATCCTCCTGTCTCCATACTTTGTGTGCTGGGATTAAAGGTGTTCAGAACCATGCTAGGTTTTTACAGATGGGTTTGTTATTTTTGAGACAAAGTCTCATTAGATAGCCCTAGCTGTCCTAGAATTCACATAGATCTGACTGTGCCTACTTCCCAAAGTGCTGGGATTAAAGGTATGTCTGACTAGCAATGTCTTGTTGTTTTGTTTTGGGGAAGAGAAGTTTCAAGATAGGGTTTCTCTGTGTGGCCCTGCCTCTCCTGAAATTTGCTTTGCACACCAGGCTGGCCTCGAACACAGAGACCCACTGCCTCTGCCTCCTGAGTATTATCAAGGTATTTTTGCAAACCATCTGCCCTCTCTCAACTTCAGTCTATTAGTAGGAATGAGGAGAGGTGATTGTGTTTGCTTGCTTACTTGTTTTTCGAGACAGGGTCTCTGTGTGTCTCTGGCTGTCCAGTTATGTACACCAGGCTGGCCTCGAACTCACAGAGATCCACTTACCTCTGCCTTCCAAGTGCTGGGATTAAAGGTGTGTGCTACCACTGGCCAGCTTTGTTTTATTATATCTCAATACACTGTGTAGCCCAGTCTGGCCTGGAATTTATAATTGTTCTTTCTCTGCTTTCAAGTCCTGAGGTTCCACCATACCCAGCCTGAAAATCCATGGTAGTGAATGTATGGCCCCTGGACTCCCTAGTTGTTTGTGCTATAATGACTGGTTCGGTGATCGCCACAGTGTGGACACTGAAAATAAAGAAAATCTCCCTGAAAATGAACAACTTGTCCTGGAGATTGTGCATGGCCCAGAGAATGGGAGAATGGAAAGTTTCATCTTGCCAGGTGGTAGTGGCGCAAGCCTTTTAATCCCAGCATTTGGGAGACAGAGGCAGGTGGATCTCGGAGTTCGAAGCCAGCCTGGTCTACAGAGAGAATTCCAGAACAGCCAGGGCTACACAGAAAAACTCTGCCTTGAAAAACAAACCAAAAATCCTCACCTCCCCGTGTTAGTGATAGTTGGGACGTCTGCTTGAACAGCCCAGGATCCTTCCCACGTCTCTAGTGGGCGTGAAGGCTTTTTATTACTTTTTTTTCCCTTAAACAGTAATTTGGATAGAATCAGCCACTTTACTGGGGAACTCTATGCAGGTGTTCTACTGTTGGACCCTGACCCCAGTCCCTGATTGGGGGATTCTAGTTAAATGCTCTACTGCTTAGCCATACCCCAACACCCCGAGGACCTTTCAAATACGAGCAGAGAAGGCAGAGCCAAAAGATCTTTCGTGGAACCCTTGTGCGTGAGCACATCAAATTAAAAATGACACCAGCCTCCCCACCCCCGCCCCTTCAAAGGAGGAAGCTGATTCCATGGCTGTTGGAGATAGGATCTTGGATTAATGAGAGAAGGAAATCCACATAAACAAATGTCTCAAATGAAGTGGCTGCAGAAAAGAAAGGCCTTCTGAGAGAAATGAGGATGGAAAGTGGAGAAACAGCCCAGTGCAGAGAACACAGTAACACAGTAACAGCAAATAGGAAAATTAGAAAGGCAACTTCTAAATGCTCACACTAGAAACTCCAGAGGAGAAAGTGTGTGTGTGTAACTTGACACAGCTAGAGTCATAGGAAAGGAGGGACCCTCAATTGAGAAAATGCCTCTCTAATGTCATTATAGGGTATTTTCTTAGTGATAGTTTGGAAAGGGCCAGTCCCTTATGGGTGGTTCACTTCTAAATAGGTGGTCCTGTGTACTAAAAGGCAGGCAGGCTGAGTAAGCTATGGAGAACAAGCCAGTAAGCAGCATCCCTTCATGGTCTCTGTATCAGTTCCTGCCTCCAAGTCTCTGCCTTGTTTGAGTTCTTGCCCTCAAATGACTTCCTTCAATGATAAATGGTGATTTGGGAGCATAAGCTAAATAAACCCTTTCTTCCCCAGTGTTGCTTCAATCAAGACAGTGTGTACACTTATGAGGGTGTGTGTGTGTGCCTGTTGTACAAAGGTCAGAGGCCAACTCTAGACAACTAGTTTTCTCCTTCCTTCATGTGGGTCCTGAGGACAGAACTTAGGTCCCCAGGCTGCTGGGACCTACCTCCACCTACATATCTATCCTGCTGCCCTCTCCCAAACTTCTGCCCTTGCTTGTTTAAAATTTTTCTCTGTGTAGCTCTGACCATTCTGAAACTTATTCTGTAGATTAAGTTGGCCTCAAACTTAGAGGTTAACCTGCCTCTGCCTCCTGAGGACCAGCTTTAAAGGTGTGCACCACCATTGCCCAGCTCCCTTTTTAAAATTATTCTAGGCTTTGGAGCTGGTGCTCGGATGTATAGACGTCAGGTTTCTACACAAGCATCACCACTCCTAAAAACACTGCAGAGAAGGGGCTGGGGAGACGGCTTAAGTGGGTAAGAGTGCCTGCTTTACAAGCATGGAGATGTAAGTTCAAATCCCCAACACTCATGTGAAAAGGCCATTATGCGGTTGATGTCTGAAACCCCAGCATCGTGGTACAAAGACAGACAGTCCCAAGAGTTCTCTGGCCAGCCAGCTTAGCTGAGATGGCAAGTTCTGACTCACTGAGAACTCTTGTCTCAAGGCAGCAAGGCTAACACTTGATGTCCTGCCCTGAGCTCTTGGACACAGCTGGACACTCATGTGCATGTACCAAACAGACACATACACACACCATATAGATACTGTACAACATACACATACAGATAGATAGATAGATAGATAGATAGATAGATAGATAGATAGATGCTATAAAAAATTAAAGGACTGGGGACATGGCTCAGTGGGCAGACCACTTGCTATCACAGTAAGAAGCCTTGAGGCCAAAACTCCAAATCTCACACAGCTGGACACGGCAAAGTATATCTATAGTCCCCAAGCTTCTCCTTTAAAATGGGAGGCAAAGCCTAGAAAGATGGCTCAGTGGATAAGGGCACGGGTTGTTCTTGCAGAGGACCTGGGTTCAGTTTCCATCACCCACATGGTCACTCATTAACCATCTGCAACTCCAGTTCCAGGGGACCTGATGCCCTCTGCTGGGTACTGAATGCACATGGTGCACTTATGCACATGCAGACAGTCATATACATAACAATACGTTTAAAAACTTTTAAAGCTAAAATCATAAGCACTTATTGTTACAAATGTATCAACTAGAGCTGGATATAGTGGCGTACCCCAGAATCTTAGCACTGGGGAGAACAGAGGCAGAAAGATCAGTTCAAGGCCAGCTTTGCCTACATAGGGAGTTTGAGGCCACCTGGGAACACATGAGACCCTGTTTCAGAAAATGAAAACACCAACCACTAAAACTCAATGTAAGGACAGAAAAGAATACATGCTTTTCAATAACTGTTTATTAATAGTCTCAACTCCCCAGTTAAAAGAAACAGACAACAAAAAAGATTAACAATGCAAACAAAAACAAAAAACACAGCTCCTAGTCAGTTAGATTTCTCAGCTGGTAAAAAAGATTTGCCATGTATATTTGACTACTGCTGCCCCGGGCTGTGCTTAGGTTCATGGTCCTGCTGCAGCGCTGGAGGATGTATTGTCAGTGGCCTGTGTGACACTGAGGTCATGCCATTGTGTCTGGTCTGTGCTGCCCCCTGAAGCCATGTTGACATCACTGGCCTGTACAACTGTTGAGCGCTATGATGCTGTCCGTAGTTCTTGCTGTGGCAGAGGGTTCAGCTGATGTCCAAGATCTGTACTGCCACCAGAGGCCATGTGAATGTCTGTGGTCTGCGCTATTGCCAGAAGCCATAAGGAAGTCCAAGAGTGATCGGTACTCCGGCTGACTGTAAAGGACAAGGGCACTACTTTTACTGTGGTATGCAGACTCTCAGTGGAGAAAGAGGGACAGAGAAGGCTTCTGTGACAACCCCTATACCCCACCACCCACCCAGCCAAAATAACAGCCTAGATAGAAAGCCATTGAAGAAACCTCTTAACAATTGTCATAAGGATGCTGACATGTGGCTCTCCACAACTGATGGCTTCCGGCCAGGATGCATGTCGGGAAGGCACAATTTTCTTTAAGGGGCTGGCACTGGGAGTTTGTCCATGTTCCCATGAGTGCATGGGCAATACAATTTGAACTTTCTTCTCTCCTCTTTTTTTGGGAGTGGGTGGGTGGGTGGGTGGGAGGTCATAAGGGTGTGGGCCAAAGCTGGAAGGACTAGGAAGTCAGTGTGATCTGGGTTCATGATATGAAATCCTGAAAATAATCGATAAAAGTATTGTGTTAAAGAAAATCTAACTATAAAAGTTCAGGTGCAGATGTATTAGGTGCTAAACTCTACAAGACCTTCAGAGAACAAATATCAATGTTTATCAAATTATTCAATAAAAGAGAAAATGAAGACATTCCCAACTTTTTATGCCAGCATTAACTGTAATGCTAAAACCAGACATCTACACTGACAACGAAAAAGAAAATTATAGGCAATCTCCCGGGTGAACAGAGATGCAAAAATTCTCAAGAAGACTCGTGGTTCAAAGATGCTCAGTGGTTAAGAGCATGCAGTGCTCCTGCAGAGGACCCCACTTCAGTTCCCAGCACCCACACTTGGCAGCTCACAACCAAGTGTAACTCTAGCTCCAGGCGAGTCAGCGCCCTCTGCTGGCCTCTTTGGGCAACTGCACTCACATGGCATGTATTCGGATACACAAACAGAAGGAATAACAATGAACAAGATAATGTAGACAAAGGGAAATCTTATCCTCTACTGTGGGAAATGAAGGAGTCCTTCACTGCAGAAATGATCCGTGGAGAAGTCTCAAAAACCTAAACGAAAACCTACCATACAACCCAGGTATGCTACACAGTGGGGGTGGGGGCGGGGGTGTGCGCCAAATCTAAACAGCATTGAGATCCCTGCATTCCAGCATTGATCACAGCTACCCCCTCACAATAGCTAAGTTAAAAAGCCAGGCAGGGTTTCCAAAGACAGAAGAACAGTAAAGAAGATTGTGCTTTCCACACACAATGGGAGTTTCAGCCAAAAAAAAAAAAAAAAAAAAAAAAAAAAAAAAAAAAAAAGCAAGCAGAACAAAGTCCTGTTCCTTCTCAGGAAACCGGATGTAACCAGAAAGGACCAGTCTCAGGAAGACAAAAGATTGTGTTTGTCTAATCAGTGCTTCCTGGATGTATAGAGATAAGTGAAATCTCATACATATACATATACATATACATATACGTGCCAGGAGCACATTGGGGCGGGTGGCTAAGCAGAGTAAAGGGGTCTAAGTGGGTTAGAGCGGTGGAGAGAGAGGGCACGAGGGAGGAGGGAACATATGCTCAACATACAATACGGTGTGTGAAATGTCTTCATCATCCACACATTCACACTTGAAGTCTGGGCCTAGGCAAACTGTCATCTTCGTCCTTCAAGGAAGAACAGATAAGGCTGTAGCTCCCGGTCACCAGTGTGAGGTTACGCCACCATTGACACTAATATCCCAGCTGGACTAGAGTTTGTTTCAGTGAATTCTAGAACTTATCTCAGGTAACCTTGAGGCCCACGGAGGCATAAATCACCCAAATACTTCTTAGGATGGGCTCTGGGGGCAGGAGTTGGGGAGGAGCTTTGTGGAGCGATTACGGGCAGCTGTGAACCCCCAAATGAGGATACCATGAGGTGAACTCAGGTCCTCTGAAAGAGCAGTAAGTGCTCATAACTACTGAGCCACCTCTCCAGCCCACACCTTGTTTGAGACTGGCTCTCTCACTAGCCCAGGGCTTACTCAGTAGACTTAGGCTGCCTGGCCATCAAGGCCCAGATACACTCCTGTCTGGTTCTCCAGCTCTGAGAGGACAAGTGAATGCCATCCTGGCCGGCTTTTGTGTGAGTGCTGGAGACTGGACTGAAGACCTTGCTTGCAAAGAAGGTGCTGCATGACTGAACCATTTCTATAGATGTAAAAATCTGGGCATGGCACATGTACCTGGAATGCCAGCATTTTCAAGGGCTTAAGTTGGGCTCTAACTGGGGTCAGGGACAATACAAGGAAACCTACAGGATTAACTAACCTGGGCCCAGAGGGGCCCCCAGAGACTGAACTGCCAACCACGGAATCCAGGGTGAAGACTTATATAGGCCTCCTGCATATATGTTACATTGTGTAGCTTGGTTGTCATGTGTGACACCTAACAGTGAGAGCGGAGGCTGTCTCTAATTCTGCTGCCTGACTTTAGATCCCTTCCCCCTACTGGGCTGCCTTGTCTAACCTCAATAGGAGAAGATGCACCTAGTCCTATTGCAGCTTGATGTGCCAAGGAGGGTTGATATTCAAGGGAGGCTCCCTTTTCTGAAGAGAAAGGGAGGAGGAGTGGATGGGGACAGGATGGGGGGAGCACTGGCTCAGGAGGAGAAGGAGGAAGGGGAGCTGCTACTGTATAAATGTAAATTAAATACATTAATCAATTTTAAAAATGGGCTCTGAACATAGTTATGTATATAGTAAAATACAAACAACTGAAGTCTCTTTTCCTCTTTTGCGCCAGGGTCTTATTATGTAGTTCAGACTAGCCTCTGACTTTCAGCCTTCCTCAGTCTGGGATTACAGATGAACACCACCATGTCTGACCCTCTTGAATTTTTTTTTTTTGAGACAGGTTTTCTCTGTGTAGCCCTGGCTGTCCTGGGGACTCCCTTTATAAATCAGGCTGGCCTCAAACTCACAGAGATCCACCTGCCTCTGCCTTCCGAATGCTGGGAATAAAGGCATGCACCATACCTGATATTTTCTTTAGAGAGACTCTCGTGTAGCCTAGGCTAGTCTAAAACTCCTACTATGCCTGTCTCTGCCTCCCACATGCTAGGATTACAGTGGTGAACCTCACCAATATGTTTGGCTTGAGTCTAGCAATTAAAAATATTATATTTGTGTGTGTGTGTGTGTGTGTGTGTGTGAGAGAGAGAGAGAGAGAGAGAGAGAGAGAGAGAGAGAGAGAGAGAGACACGTACACATTCCATAGCCTGTGTGGAGGGGTTAGAGGACAACTTGTGGCAGTTGGCTCTCTTGCACTAATTAGGGCCCAGGTATTGAACTCAGACCCTCAGGTTAGACAGCAAGGGCCTCTACACCTGAGCCATTTCACCAGTTCCACCTCGTGGATGTTTAAGCAGACTTGGCTGACATTGAGAACATGTGTGCTGTGACCCCATCACTGCTTCCCCTCTTCATCTTCCCAGACTGAAACTGTCCTCACATCACACTGACGCCTATCTCCCACTCTGTCCAGTCTCTGTTCTCTACTTTCCATTGCTATGAGTTTGCTTGCTCTCAGGACCTCAAGGGAGAGGAAGCAAATGAAATGTGTACGCATGTGCAGTGTGTGTACCGACCCGTGTGCACAGGCTCATGTGCACTCATGTGTGCAGGGGCCAGAGGTTAACTTCTCAATCACACTCCATCTTAGTTTTTTCACATGGGGTGTCTCACTAAATCTGGAGCTGTCCAGTTTGGATAGACTGGATGACCATCAAGCCCCTGTCTGTGCCTTCCAAACAATGGGATTCTAGGTGCCTGTGCCATGTCTAGATTTTGACATGGATGTTGGAGTAAAAGCCTTAGTCTGCATGCTTGTCTGGCAAACACTTCACCAACTAAGTATGTCTTCACAGTCTCTACTGCCTTGAATTCCCTATGCACTTGAAGATGGCCTTGAACTCCTGACCCTCCCAGCTTTTACTTCCTGAGTGCTGGGGTTACAGTCCTCTGTCATCTCCCCTCAGCGAAGTGGTCACCTGTTAAACTTTATGTTATTTATATCCTACCGATGGACAGATCTTTATGGAAACCTTTATCCGATCTCTACTTCCCCAGGCCACAGACAACTCAGATGTTTTATGAGGTAACTCATCCCTAAACTATGTGTTCTAGAAAGAGACAAAATGCAGTGTTGAAATGGTTTTCCCAAAAGCTGGGCCAGACAGCATTGTTTGCATTCTTAGATAGAAAATCTCTTTTAGTGTATTGTCCCTTGTCCCATCCCCTCCCATTCTCCTGAAGAAAAAAAAAAAAAAAAAAAAAAAAAGGCAAGAAAAAGACAGCTTGAGACAGCTTGAAACCAGAAACCAAGAGATAAACTGCCATGGGTGTAGACTGGCTTTGTGTGTGCCAGGAAGGCAAAGGTTAACTTCAGTTGTCATTCCACAGGAGCTTCTTATGTTGTTTAAATGTGTGTGTGTGTGTGTGTGTGTGTGTGTGTGTGTGTGTGTGTGTGTGGTGAGGGGTGTATGAAGTTAGGGACAACCTGTAGAAGTCATTATTCTCTTTCTGCCATGTGGGTCCCAGGCATTGAAGTCCTCAAGCTTGACAGCAAGTACCTGTATACAGATGTGCAGGATAGCCTTGTGTCAACTTGACACAGGCTAGAATCATTTGAGAGGAGGGAACCTTAATTAAGAAAATACCTCCAGGGGCTGGTGAGGTGGCTCAGCAGCTAAGAGCACTGGCTGTTGATTTTCCACAGATCCTGAGTTCAATTCCCAGAAACCACATGGTGGCTCATGACCATCTATAAAGGGATTTGATGCCCTCTTCTGGCATGCAGGTGTTACAATCAATCAATTGAAGAGAAAAAAAAAAAAAATGCCTCTCTAAGACAGGCCTGAAGGCAATTCTGTAGGGCATCTTCTTAAATTTATGATTGATGGGGAAGGGCCCATCTCATTGTGAGTGGTGCCATCCCAGGACTGAGGCTTCTGGGTTCTCTTAGAAGGCAGACTGAGCAAGCCATAAGGATCAAGCCAGGAGGCAGCAGTCCTCCAGGGCCTCTGCATCAGCTCCTGTTTCCAGGTTCCTACCATGCTTGAGTTCCTGTGCTTACTTCCTTCAGTAGTAAGCAGTGATATAGAAGTGTAAGCCTGATTAACCCTTTCCTCCCCAACTTGCTTTGGTCAGGGTGTTTCATCGCAGCAATAGAAACCTTAACTCAGACACCACTGATACATCTTGTTGACTCCCCTGCATTGTGTTTTTATTTTGCTTTGCGAGACAGTATCTCTCCCTGGGTTGGGATCTATTTAGCTAGACTGGCTGGCCATTGAGCCCCATGGATCAGATGTATGTACTCACCCAGAACTGGGATAATAAACATGGAGCAACATGCCTAGATTTCTCACATGGGCTCAAACTCAGCTCCTCAACTCCTCATCCTTGCATAGCAAACTCTGGGTCATGTGGGCCACCTCCCAGCTCCCAGACAAGCTTCCTGATACTCAAAGGCCACCTGTATAACAGGGACCAGGGAGGCAGCCAGCTAAAATCATAGGAGGGTGTGGAGAGAGTCAACCTGTCTGATAGCCAGGCTCACAGAATAGCATTGGAAGCACAGTCATATCAAGAGCTAGCCCCACCGGGTGGTGATGGTGCAAGCTTTTAATCTCAGCACTTGGGAGGCAGAGGCAGGTGGATTTCTGAGTTCGAGGCCAGCCTGGTCTACAGAGTGAGTTCCAGGACAGCCAGGGCTACACAGAGAAACCCTGTCTCAAAAAACCAAAAGAAAAAAAACAAACAAACCCCAAAACAAAACTAAAACAAACACACAAAAAGGAGTTAGTTCTCGGCCACCAAGAGCCAGCCCCAGAACACGGAGTCCGCCTTACTCACCTCGCCTACATGTTTCTCAATGATCTCCAGGGCCTTTTGGCTAATGTAAGTGTTTTGGTGGTGCTGTAAGGACTCAATTTTTTCAAAGCCACCAACTTTCTTTATCCGAAAACACAGCCTTTTCTTCTTCTGTAGATCGTCTGTCTGATGAGGATGGATGAGAAACCAGCAAAGAGACAATGAAACCCAGAGTGTTATTGGGCAGTTCGTGCGCGCGTGCGTGTGCACGTACATGTGCACATGCACGTGCACATGGAGCTTCAGCTGGCTAGCCTTAAGGGGGCTGGTTTGGTTGGAGGCAGACCTGATCCAGGAGGGGTGGTTGCAGACCCACTGGAGAATGCCAAGATCTTCCTCCTCTTTCATTAACTCATTCCCTCAATCAGGCTTGCCTGCATTTATTCACAAAATCCACCCCTGCATTTAGTCATCCACAAAATCACCCACAAATTCTTCCATTCACAATAATCACCCATAAATTCATTAATTCATTCATTCATTAAATCACCCATGAATTCATTTGCTCACAAATACATTTACGAGTTCACCAGTGAGTTTGCCTGTTCACACAGTCATTCACATGTTTTACTCAGACTGTATCCAACACCATAGAAAACCAATGTAATGAATACAAAAAGGCATTTGTCCAAAGCACCAAGGAACTCAAAGTAAGAAAGTATTTAATAAAAATCAAAGCCTAGATGAGCATCACAGGACTCTAGAAACTACGTAGCCCAGGCTATCCTTGAACTTGGCTCTGTAGCTGAACACAGAACCTCAATTCCTGATCCTCCCACCTCCACCTCCCCGAGTGGTGGTTTGACAAATCCATCGAAGGAATCCACGGAATCAGTACATAACATTTCTCTCTTCACGTTTGTCCTACTGTCCTTGGGGAAACATGTTATCTTGTCCAGGCACAGTGCCACTCAGGAACGATTTATGGTACTTTCCAATCCTGGATGTCTTTCTTTTATGAACTAATCCCCCGGTGGTTCACTACATCTTTAACAATTGATATAGGGAGACTGGAGAAATGTATTAGTGTCTAAGTGCATTGACTGTTTTTCTAAAGGACACAGGTTCCGTTCCCAGCTCCCACAGCTATCTCTAACTCCAGTTCCAGAGGATGCCATGACCTCTGGACTCTGTGGCCCTGCATTCATTGGGTATACACACATCCATGCAAGCAAAATACCTATTCAAATAAAATAAAAGTAAATCAATCTTTTAAAATAAATCTGATGCAGAAGTGGGCATGGCAGAACATGACTGTAATCTCAGCATGTCAGAGGTCTCAGGAGCTCAAGTATTACCATGTGTTCCATGTAAGTCATGTAGGGATTCCATGTGTCCCACTTTAAGTCAAATAGGGAGAGAGCCTGTGTCTAGTCTCAAAAGGAAAACCATCAAAAGCAAAAGCAAAATTGTCTCTGGAGAGATGGCTCAGTGGCTAAGAGCAGAAACTGCTCCCACAGAGGACTTGAGGTTGGTTCCCAGCATTCACTCAAGGGGCTCACTGCCACCTGCCAGTCCAGCCAGGGGAATCTGAGGCCTCTGACCTCTGTTGGCACCTGAACTCATATGCACATATCCACATACAGGCACATATCCACACACAGAGGCATATCCACATACAGACACATATCCACACACAGAGGCATATCCACATACAGACACATATCCACACACAGAGGCATATCCACATACAGACACATATCCACACACAGAGGCATATCCACATACAGACACATATACACACAATTGAAACAAACAAACCTTAAAGACGCCATCTAGCAGCTCGGCTCTTTCTTTTGTTCTGTTTTGAAGTTTCTGTGGGTTTCTCAGCCTCAGGTGAGAGAATCCACATCTTCACCAACCACTCTCATCTGCCCCAGACCTGAGCCCTTCTCACTCTCCCTCCACTTTCCAACCACTTGCTCTTGCTGTGCTACTTGCAACTCCCCTGGTTATTCCTTTGCCTAGGATGTCTTTCCACAGGTCCGTGAGACTCATCTATTGCTCGCTTCTCACTCTCAGAGAACGCTCCCCTCCCTGAGCACTACAGAGTGTGACAGCAGCCAGTCCCCACTCTGAGTGAGCAGTGCCTCCTCAATCCGACTTCCTTCACAAGGAATGCCTACAGTGTCCCCTGTGTCACTCACACACAAGCTCCCTAGAACAAGGAATCCAACAGCTATGCTCTGAGCCCTTGTCACCAAGGTGCTCCTGTGACAAAATGTTGATACATCAATATACAGTTTCTTCAGAGACTGCGTAGTCCAGGCTAGCCTCAGGCATACTACTTAGCCCAGGCTGCCTTCAAACTCATGACCTCTGTCTCCTCTCTTGCGTCCTAGGATGACAGGTATACACTGCCAAACCTGGCTTACAGTCCTATTCTTGAGTGCTTTGTGTTACCCTAGGGATGTAGGGAGTGTAGGAAGAATGTCATGAGAATCCTTCTCACTCACTCAGTCACTCATTCATTCATTCATTCATTCATTCAGTTTCATGTAACCCAGGCTAGCATTAATTTGCTAGATGGCTAAGGAGAACCTTAAACTCCTGATCCTTCTTCTGCCTCCTGAGTTCTGGGATTATGGGCATGTCTTTACATGTCTGCATTATGTGGTGCTGGGGACAGTTACTGCCACATGAGTTACACCCCAGCCCAACCTACTTGGGTGACTTCTTTTAACATTCATTTTCTCTCTCACACAATGTGTGTGCATCATCAACATCTGCACCATTGCATGAGTGTGGCTCTCAGACAACTTGTGGGAGTCAGGTGTCTTTCACTGCCACATGGATCCTGGGGACTGAACTCAGGTGGTCAGCTTGGTGGGAAGTACTGTTACTCACTGAGCTCTCTGGCTCCCTAAGTGCCCGACCCACAATCCCCACCCTGTTGTGAGGGAGCACAGTCAATGTCTTTCAGTTGGAGACTGCCTGCTGGGAAGAACTCACCTGAAGGAGATAAGAAATGATGTCAAGAATGACAATGACAACATCCTTGTCTGGGACAGTGAGCAGATTCAACATTGGCTCCAAGATTCCTGAGCGGACAAGCTGAGTCAACTGGTACTGAGTGGCCTTTGTTGTAATGTTAGCCACAGCGCACACAACCTCTTTCTGGACACTAAATTCTGCCTGCAAAGACAGAGGTTCACGTTCCTTCCAGCACCCAAGGGCCACCATAGAGGGATGCTGACCTGATTCACTTGTTGTTTTTGTATATTTTTGAGACAGGCTCTCAGTGTAGACCAGGCTGGCCCCCAATTTGCTATAGAGATGAGGAGGACCTTGAACTTCTGGCCCTCCTACCTCTACTCTCCAAAATGCCATCTTTATGGATGAGCCCACAGTGTCTGGTATATATATGTACTGCTGCTAATGAGGCCCAGGGCAGGCAAGGACTCTGACAACCCAGCCACACCCGAAGTATTCTGTGTTTGTTTTGGCTTTTAAAAGTAGGATTTTGGTGTCTGGAGAGATGGCTCAGTGGTTAAGAGCACTGACTGCTTGTCCAGAGGTCCTGAGTTCAATTCCCAGCAACTACATGGTAGCTCACAACCAGCTGTAATGGGATCTGATACAGTCTTCTGAAAGCAGTTACAGTGTACTCCTATATATAAAATAAAATAATTCTTAAAAATGGGGTTTTACTCTATAGCCCAGGCTATCCTGGGACTCAGTATTAGCCTAGGCAGGCCCTCAATTTGTACTCTTGTTGTAGTAGCCTCCTGAGTGTTGAGATTACAGGTGTGTGCTACCAGACCTGAGCTTACATGTGAAATCATGTCCAGTGACCTAACACACTGCCTTCAACTCTTGATCAGAATCTAGCCTCTGAGAGAAGGCATGAAGTAGGCTGCCTGACACCCACCCAAGATTTGTCTTTTTCTCTCTTTTTTCTTACACAGGGTCTTATGTATCTCGGACTGGCTTTACACACACTTTGGAGACAAGGCTGACCTTGAACTCTTGATTATCCTGCTTCCATCATTTCTGTGGATGTTGTACAAGTCCTCAAGCTTGTACAGCAGAGCTTTACAGACTCCCTTCCCAGCCCTGCCACTTACATTTCTCAGTAGGTCTGCCAAGAAAGGCATCAGCTTACACGAAATCAGCTGTTGGATCTGGTGTCCCGGCCCAGCGGTCACATTGCACGTGATCCAAGCAGCAAGCTTCTGAATGGAGGACTTTGGGTGCTTCAGGACCTCGCCCAATGCCTTCAGCATGCCAGCATCAATGGCCATCTGGGTCTGTTCATCTGTCCCGGCTACAATGTTGCCCATAGTGTGGAGACAAGGGGTCTAGAATGACAAAGGGGTTGGGACTCTGTCATATTACAGATGAGTCACACTGTGTGTCGTTCAGGGAGATGTCTGCCACTTTGTAGTGTTTTCTTTGGTCAGCAAACCCATGGCTGCTTTTAGGGTTTCAGGTGCTTGCTCGCTGTTCTTGGTCAAAGAGGGCAGACAGAGGACACCGTTATTAGAAAATGATGGTACACTAGGGGCCAGGCATGTAGCTTTGGGAAGAGTGCTTGCCTCAAGTGTATGAAGTTCTGTGCATAAACCTGGTGTGGCAGGCAGTACTCACCTGCAATCCCTGTAGATGGGAGGTGGTGTCAGATGGTCCCAAAGAGCCTTCTTAGCTATGTAACGAATTTAAGGCCAGCCTGGACTACATGAGACTCTATCTAAAACAAGAAAACATTCTGCTGTCCTGATTTTGTTTGGGGATTTTGTTTGAGGGCTTCTCATATAGCCTAAGCTGGTCTTGAGTTTGCCACATAGCCAAGGACAGTGAGCTTTTGGTCCTCCCAACTTTTGTGTTTCTGAGACAAGATCTGAATGCATACTGGACTATGCAGCTGAGGATGACCTTGAACTTTCTAGTCCTCCTGCCTCCACCCCAAGTGCAGGGATGACTGGTGTGCTCCACCTGGTTCATTAATACAGTACTGGGAATGGAACCCAGAGCTTCCTAAATCCTAGGGGGCATTCTTACCAATGAACAACATCCTTAGCCTGGCCTTGAACTCACAATCCTTTGTCAACCTCTGCTAGGGTTGCATGTGTGTACTACATTGTCCACCCCACTAAACTCTCAACTGGGGAAATTCAAAGCTGATTATGGAGTCTGTTGTACATTCATATTCATGCTGGCTCTAGGCTTCCACCAGATACTGAATTGGAGTCTAGGAGTGCCCAGTGGCTGCTTCTCCTTACAGTAGCTCTGTGGGTCCCAAGGGTGGGCCTATGATTGAGCTGAAGGCAACCAGCTTCCCAGGAGAGCTGAATGTAGATTTATTTGGATTTCTTTGTTGCAGTGGTAGCCCCCAGTGAAGGCTACCAAGAGCACCAGGCCTTCCTAGATTATCAGGCTAAGTACTTCCCACTCACATGACAGGTGGGTGTGTTACCAGAGCCTTGTCTAGGTAATGCCAATTGGGCCTCAGCACAGCTATTAAAAGTTGATTCCAGGGACTGGAGTGTTAGCTCAATGGTTAAGAGCACTGGTTTCTCTTCTAGAGGTTCAGAGTTCAATTCCCAACAACCACATGGTGGTTCACAACCATCTGTAATGGGATCTAATGTTCTCTTCTGGAATGCAGGTATATATGCATATAGAGTACTCACATACATACAATACACAATTTTTTAAAAAAAACTTGAGTCCTTGGTGAGGTGAGACGGTTCAGTGTGTAAAGGTGCCTGTAATCTCAGGCCAGATGACCCAAACTCAATTCCCAGGGCCCTCGTGGTCTTACGAGAGGACTGGCTCCTCTAAGTAGTCCTCTGTCCTGCACACATGCATCATGGCTCATGCTCACCCCCATACAATATTTATATGTTTAAAGTTGCCTTTTTAAAGACAGGGTCTTCTTCTTTTTTTTTTTTTTTTTTTTTTTGGCTTTTTGAGACAGGGTTTCTCTGTGTAGTCCTGGCTGTCCTGGAACTCGCTCTGTAGACCAGGCTGGCCTCGAACTCAGAAATCCACCTGCCTCTGCCTCCCAAGTGCTGGGATTAAAGGCGTGGGCCACCACTGCCCGGCAAGACAGGATCTTCTTATGGAGCCCAGGCTAGCCCCATTTGCTATCCTTCTCTCTTGGTCTCCCACATGTACTTATATACATATGACACTGGACCTGGCTACCTCTCTCCTGATAGTCTTCCTTTTTTTTCTGCCCTCAATTACTGTCACCAAATTCACTTTAACATCTGAAAAAATGCTATGGTGATCTCAGAAAGATGGTCTCTAAAGCTGAATGTGATACAGTAAAAGGATCCTGACTGAGAAAGGTTGAGCTAGAATAGAGGCAGCCCCAGGGGTGTGAGCCTCTGGAGCCCGCACTGGGAGGCAGATGCAGAGAGACCAAGACTCTGGGGCTATCAGCTATAGACTGAGGTCCAGACCAGTTTGGGCTAAATAAGTCTCTGTTTCTCTCTGTGTCTCTTTCTCACTCTTTTTCTCTCTCTTTCTCTCTTTATCTTTTTCTCTCTATATAAATATTATTTATTTTATATCTTATATATATTTTACTATATAGTATATATGTACATATGGCATATATGGTTTATATCATATATATGGCATGTGTGGTATATACAGCATATACTGTTTATATGGTTTATATGGTATATACAGTATACACGGTATATATGGTATGCACAGTGGTGGATGCCTTTAATTTTCATACTCAAGAAGCAGAGAAAGGTAGATCTCTATGTGTTTGATATCAGGTCTATACAATAAATCCCGGGCAACCAGGGCTGCACAGTGACTTCCTGTCTGTGTGCCCTTGACTCTGATGTTGTCTCTGTGTTTTGTCTTTTGTGTTTTCTTTTCTGTGCTTCTGTGTCTATGTGTATGTGTGTATCTCTGTCTCTGTGTTATAGCCTCTGTTGTTGTCTTGTCTCTGTTTCTTTTTGTTTGTCTTTCTCTGTCATTGTCTCTCTCTGTGTGTGTATGTCTCTCTGCATGGGTCTGCCTCTGTTTCACAGTCTCACTGTCTGTCTGCCTCTCTTTCTCTCTCTTATTTGCCTCCTTCTATGTCTCTCTGCCTCTCTGCTTCTCTCTCTGCCCCTTTATCTGTCTGCCTCTCTCTGTGTATCTGTCTGTCTCTGTGTATCTGTCTGTCTCTGTGTATCTGTCTGTCTCTGTGTATCTGTCTCTGTGTTTGTCTCTCTTGTCTAACTATCTCTCTTTAGTGTCCCTCTCTGTCTCCCTCTCTCTATGTGTCTCTTCCAATCTCTGTTTTTCTTCATCTCTCTGTCTCTCATATAAACACAGACCCACAGACACGGAGAGACAGTCAATTAAACAGACAAGGCACAGACAAATACATGCACAGGGCGGAGGAGGGAGAGAAATTAAACCAACTAGTTGAAATTAAAATCCACAGAACAGTAGGAAAGTATGTAGAAAAGGTCCCTGGGTGGTTAGACTTTAAGTGGTTCACTGGATGCCTTTCTGGCTATCAGATGGAGAAAAGAACTGGACCACTCACCAGGGTCTGAGATGGAAGCAGATCTAAGAGTTTAGCTAGAGAGTCTCAGAGAGCTGAGACTTGCAGAAGACAAACTGGGTATCCAGGGGAGGATTAGAGCTGGCAGGAAGACCTGGGGAGGCAGGGAGGTGGAGATGCGAACCTGATTCTGTGAATTGGACTCACAGGATCTAATTTGTTTTGTTTTCAGAGACATGCTGTCACATAGTCCAGGACTCATTTTGCAGCCATGCATGACCGTGAATCATAATCTCCCCGCCTCCATGTCCCGGTGCTGAGATTATAGACATGTTCCACTGTGCATAGTTTACATGGTATGGGGATGGGACCAGGGCTTTGTAAATGCTAGGCAAACACACTCCTAAGTGAGCCATGGTCACAGCACCCACCCACACACTCTAACCTGAAGCCTCTTACAAAGGCACGTGGGACCCAGGATGACATTTACCAAGACATTGAGTTCCGAGCTGGTCATTAACTCTACAAGCCTGGGCAGGATGCCGGTGGTGACCACAAGATGGATGTACTCTTTGCCGCCCTCAGTGAGGAAGGACAGAGCCCAGCAGGTATCTGAAATGATGTCATTATTATGATGCCTCAGGAGCTGACTGAAGGTAGGTAGCATCTGCCTCACGGCATCCTCGTGAGGGTATGGATTTTTGTTGCGGCATAAGTTGGACAAAGTCAATGTGATGTTCCGAAGAAATGTGATCTGTGACGGGGTGCAAAGGAGACAGAGTGTCAACGGTGGCCGTCCCTTCCCATCCCCATTCATACTATTTGTTGGTTAGTATAGACCAGAGCTGTTGGGCATCAAAAGAACCCTTCGAGGCAGTGATATGTGTCAGGGACAAATATAACAAGCTTTATATTTAAATATTTAAATGCCATATGACGTGTGCTTTGTGTGCCTCACGATGCCTTCTCCACTCAAGGATGACTTAGGTATTTTCAGATTGTATCTTATTTATGTATATAGTTGAAAGTCTGTGCTTGGGTAAGGGCGTGTGTGTACACATGCTCATGGAGACCAGGGGATGGAATGTATCCCTCGTCCCTGGAGATGGAGTTACAGGCATTTGCCATCCACCTGACAGAGGTGCTAGGAACAGAGTTCAGGTCCTATGCTAGAGCAGGCTCTCTTGACTGCCGAGCTGTCTCTCCAGTCCCCTAGCCTAATGGTTTAAAAATGTTACAACATGTGTGTGTGAGAGTGCACATGTGCCTGTGTCACAGCACACATGTGGTGGTCACAAGGACACCCTGAGATGTCAGTTGTCACTTTCCAGTCTCACCTTGCTTGAGCAGGGTCTCTGAGTTCCTGGCTTTGTGTGTATACCAGGCTTGTAGCCAGCAAGCTTCCAGGCATTCTGTCTCCAGCTCCCACTTCACTACCTGAATGCTGCCTTTACAGGTGGCTGCTATGGAACCTGGTGTGATGTGGGTTCTTGGGATTTGAACTCAAGGTCCTTACACTTGCACTGGAGTACAGTAAACCCATCAAGCCACCTCCCCAGTCCTAGATTTTATTTTCACTGACAAAAACAAACAAACAATCAAGCAGCTGAGTGTAGAAGTGCTGGTCTATAATCTCAGTCATGGCAGAAGCAGAGAGAGTGTAAATATGAGGCTTACAGGCTGCATCGTGAGTTCAAAGCCAGCCTGGGATACATGAAGACTAACAGATGAACTCAGGAATTACTTGGTCTTCTTGCTATCTGTAATTCTACTGGCTTGACACAATCATTCATTCATTCGTGTGTGTGTGTGTGTGTGTGTGTGTGTGTGTGTGTATGTGTGTATGTATGTCTCTCTCTCTCTCTCTCTCTCTCTGTATGTATGCTACATATATGCAACATATTTGCTATACATACTTTCAATATATATCTGATATATCATATATGATATATGAGATAGATGATAGATAGATACATAGATAATACATAGATACATAGATACATAGGGAACAGTTGAGCCCAGGGTCTTATGTATGCTAATCGACCATGCTACCTCTGCGCTACATCCTTATTCCTTTTTTTAAAAAAAATATTTTTATTTGTGTGTGTATGTCGTGTGTATGCCATGTACCTGTGGAGGCTAGGACAGGGCATCAGATTACAGACTGGAGCTGCAGTTACAGACTGTTGTGAGCTACCTACAGGGGCTGCTGGGGACTGAATTCAGGTCCTCTGGAAGAGCAGCAGGTGCTGTTGACCCCTGAGCCACCTGTCCAGTTCCATCTCTAGTCCTTTTTATTGTTTATTTTGAGACATGGTTCTGCTAAATTGACCAAGCAGGCCTTGAACTTGAGATCTCCTGACTCAGCCTTCCAAGTAGCAGAGATTGCAGGCCTGCTGTGTAAGGCCAGACACGGCTCCACGCCTGTCTTCTTTTTTTTTTTTTTTTTTTTTTTTTTGGTGTTTTTGTTTTTTTTGTTTGTTTGTTTTGTTTTTCGATAAAGGGTTTCTCTGTGTAGCCCTGGCTGTCCTGGAACTCACTCTGTAGACCAGGCTGGCCTCGAACTCAGAAATCCGCCTGCCTCTGCCTCCCAAGTGCTGGGATCAAAGGCATGCGCCACCACTGCCCGGCCACACCTGTCTTCTTTCCCTTCTTTTTTCTTTTTCTTTCTCTCTTCTTCTTTCTCTCGTCTTCTCTCTCTCTCTCTCTCTCTCTCTCTCTCTCTCTCTCTCGTCTCTCTCTCTTTCTCTCTCTCTTTTCTGTTTTGTTTCTTTTGAGAAAAGGCTTTTTACCATACATCTCAGGAAGCTTCACATTTAAAAATATATATTTATGTATATGCATGTTTGTGCCATGGAGTCCTGCCAGAGTCTGCTCTCTGTTCTTACCATGTGAATTCTAATTGTTGAACTCAGGTCCTCAGACTTGGCAGCAAGCACTTTCATCCTCTGATCCATTTTGGTGCCCCAGGCTCAAACTCTTGACAATCCTCCTGCCTAAACCTAAGCCCCATGCTCAGCCATCAATCTCATCTTTTACGGTCATTCTCAGCCCAGGCAGTGGTGGTACATATTTTTAATCTCAGTCAATGGGAACAGACACAGGCTGATCTCTGAGTTGAGGCCAGGCCAGCCTGGTTTACAAAGTGAGTTCCAGATGGACCAGACTATACAGGAAACACTCTTTCTCTCTCAAAGAAGGAGGAGAAGGAGAAGTAGAAGGAGAAATAGAAGGAGAAGGAGGAGGAAGAGGAGGAAGAAGAAGAGAAGAAGGAGGAGAAATGAAGGAAAGAAAGAAAAAGAGAAAGAAAAGTCGTTTTTCTGCTCTGCTGCTGGCTCTCTCCACTTTCTCTCCTATTCTGCCCTAGGGATCCCTGTGATCAGTGTGGAAACAGGACCTGAGACCATGGATCCTACCCATCCAATCTTCTGTTGACATCTCTTTAGCCACGACCCCACTCCTATTCTTCAGACTAGATGAAGCACCATTCCCTGTGCTGATGTTCAGGTTCAGTCTGCAGCCCAGGCTGACTATGAACTTGCCATCTTTCTGCCCAAGTTTCTTGAGTGCTGAGATTACATGTGAATACCACCATGCCCAGCTTCCTACCTGATGTGGAACACTGGGGGCTCAAGGGCCCCTGATTCCAGGCCCTCTTCCTATTCTAGGTCAGGGTTTGGCAATGCTTTCCATAGTCACCCCATGAGAGTGTTTAGCCTCTTGTCTCACATGGTTCTTTTGTGAGTATTCAAAAGTGTTCTCTTGGGATACACACGTGGCTTAGTGGGGAGAGTGCTTGTCTAGCTTGAATAAACCCCTGTGTCCCGTCCCCAGTACCACACGAACATGCTTGTGGTGGTGGTCACCTACAACCCTACCATTGCTAAGATGAGATAGGGGCAGGGAGATCAGAACTTCAAGGTCATCCTTGATTATATAGTTAGTCTGAAGCTCGGCTTGAATCTATGTGAATCTGTCAAAGAAAGAGGCAAGGAGGAAGAGGCAAAAAAGAAGAGGAAGAGGAAGAAGAAGAGAAAGAAGAAGAGGAGGAAGAGGAGGAGAAATAAGAGGATGAGGAAGAGGGGAAGAGGAATAGGAGGAGAAAGAGGAATAATAATAATGATGATGATAAAGATAATAATAATAATAATAATAATAATAATAATAATAATATACCAGCAAATGGCTCAGCAGGTTAAGACACTTGTTGTCAACTGTGACAAACCAAGTTCAATCTCTTTGTCCTCAGAGTAGAAAGCAAATACTACTGTACACCTGTACACATGTATACACACACGGTAAATCAAATGCAATAAGCAAACAAATAAATACACTCACTGGTATGTTTGTTGAAATAAGGTTGATCAGGTGCGGGATGGCGTTGTTGCAAATGACATTGTCTCTGAATTCTGCACAGTCACCTACAAATGGAAGAGACCATGAGAACAAAGATCCAGGCATACAGTTTTGAGCCCTGGACTCAGGAAGCAGAGGCAAGTTCATCTCTGTGAGTTCAAGGCCAGCCTGGTTCACATAGTGAGTCGAAAGCTAGCTAGGGATACATCTCAATCCACTCTCCTCAAAAACTGGGCAAGGAGAAACTCAAATTGGGTGTTTAAATTTTTTGTAAAAGATTTATTTATTTATTTAATGTATGTGGGTACACTATTTCATGTATGTGTGTCTTCAGACACACCAGAAGAGGGCATCAGATCTGATTACAGATGGTTGTGAGCCACCATGTGGTTGCTGGGAATTGAACTCAGGACCTCTGGAAGAGCAGTCAGTCACTCCATCCCAGGTGTCTAACTTTTAGTGTTTATATATAATGGGGCTGGAGAGATGGCTCAGTGGTTAAGGGTACATACTGCTTTTGTAACATATCTGAGTTAGGTTCCCAGTGCTCATGTCAGCTCACAGTTGCCTATAATTCCACCTCCAGGGAGATCTGGCTTTCTCTTCTGGCTTCAGTGGGCACCTGTGTTCACATACCCATACAAGACATGTATATACATGTAAGAAAACTTGTTAAAAGTTTATGTGTGATCCAGTTAGGCAGCTTAGTGGATAAAGGCACTTGCAGCTAATTCTGATGACCTGAGTTCAATTCCTGGGACCCATATGATAGCAGGGAGAACCAGTTCCTGAAAGTTGTCCTCCAAAGACATGAGCTGTGGTGTGTGAATGGCCCCTACCGCCACCTCAAGTAAATACATGTACTTTTTTTTTTAAAAGTTTATGCAAAGGATGACAGACTAAAACTCAGTTTGGGGCATCTGGCACATAGGTAGAATGGCTGTATGCTAGATCCTGGTTTCCCTAGTTGGCTGGTGGGTACACACTTTCAATGCCACAGCAGGCACCGCACAGCTGCATTTCTTCTGAGCAGAGATCATGGACACAGGAGGACAGCCAGCTTTGCCTAGGTGGTCAGTTGACTCTAAACACTAGCTGCAGTTCATAACATGGGTCTCCAAAGACAGAGTTTGATAGACAGCATTATTTCCCCCAAAGAATGTTGGCAAGGGGCATTCACTTCCACAGGCAACTCAGAACAATCTCTGGGTTCACAGAGGCAGGGAGATCAGCCATTACCAATTTTATCCTGTAAATATATATATATATATATATATATATATATATATCACATATGTATATATATACACACACATATATATGTATATACATACATATATGTGCATATATATGAGTATCATATATATGCATATATGTGTTTGTGTACATGTATGTGTGTATACATGTATGTATGTATATATGTATATATGTATGTACATATGTATGTGTGTATATATATATCTTATATATTGTCCTGTTTCCTGGGTGTTGGGATAAAAGGTAAGTGCTCCCATGCCTGCCCTTTATTTATTTATTTATTTATTTATTTATTTTTGTTTTTTGAGACAGGGTTTCTCTGTGTAGCCCTGGCTGTCCTGGAACTCACTCTGTAGACCAGGCTGGCCTCGAACTCAAAAATCCGCCTGCCTCTGCCTCCCAAGTGCTGGGATTAAAGGCGTGCACCACCACTGCCCAGCTTTTTTTTTTTTTTTTTTTTTTTTTAATTTTTAGACATGATTTCACTATGTAGCCCTGGCTGTCCTGAAATTCATTATGTAGACCAGCTTGGCCTCAAACTTACAGAGATCCACTTGCCTTTGCCTCCAAAGTGCTGGCAGAAAAGATCTGCAACTGAGTGTTTGACATCTGCTTGTTGTAGAGACGGCCTTGTTATATACATGAGACACTGGCCTCAAGCTGTGGAGCCTACACTGGGCTCATGACTCTCCTGCCTCAACCTTGCGTACTTCTTAATACACCAACTTTTCATAAAACACTTATGTGTGCCCACGTGTAAGTTCCTGCACATGTACACACATATCACAGTGTGTACTTGGAGGTAAGGGGACTATTTTTAGGAGTCAGTTCTCTCTTTCCATTATGTGGGTTGAGCTAGAACCTAAGTCATCAGGCTTGGTGACAAGTGCCTTTTGCCCACCGAGTCATCCTATTGGCCCTTAATAAACCAACCTTATCTGTACCAATTTTGTTTTTATTTTCAGTGTGTTTTGCTTGCATGTATGCATATGTATCACATGTGGGGCTGGTACCTGAGGAGGCCAGAAGAGGGCATCAGATCCCCTGGAATGCCAGTTACAAGGGATTGTGAGCCTCCACCATGTGGGTGCTAGGAACCCAAGTTGGGCCTTTTGCAAGAGCAGCCAGTGTTCTTTACTACAGAACCATCTCTCCAGTCCCTTACTGTTGTGAGACAGAGTCTCTCTATGTAGTTCAGGCTGGCCTCAAATTCAGTATGTAACCAAGGGTGTCCTTGAACCCCTCCTGATCCTCCTGCCTCTAACTTCCAAGAACTGGGATCAGAGGTATGCACAATCATGTCCAATTTTATATTGTTCTGGGGACCAAACCCAGGGTCTCCTGCATGCCAAGCAAACATACTATCAACCAAGCTACACACCTCCATCCCCAGGATATGAATATGGCACTCGAGAAGTCTTGGTTTACAACATTAGCTATCCAGACAATGCCTAAGTCACACCTGCCTCAGTGTTGCTAGTTTCCTACTGACCCAAACATTACAAAATCCAACCTCTGTCAAAGAGGCAAGCCACCTACCTGAAGCATTTCCAAAATGGTTGTTTTGCTGTACCTTGGTGGCACATGCCTTTAATCCTAGCACTCGAGAGGCAGAGGCAGACAGAACTCTTGAGGTTAAGATTAGTCTGATCTACAGAGCAAGCTCCAGGACAGCCAACATGACACAGACAAAAAGCTTTGTCTCAAAAACAAAAACAAACAAACCAACCCCCCCCCCAAAAAAAAAAAAAAAAAAAACCCAAAAACACACACATGTGTGTGGTTGTTCTGTATTCTCTGGGCTAGTTCAGACCTGAAGTCCCTGGAGATCCAAATGCTGACTCAGGGGACTGTAGCTTCTCTGAACTTGAAAACTACTAACACTTGGTTAGTTTTAATTGTCCAAATCCTGAGGGGCCCAATTGAGCCTCCCACCACCCCAAATACACTGTGTTCATTTCAGCCTGGAATCTGGGGCTTCCAACTCTTCAACACTAAATCCCTGCCTTGGGTTTTCCTATGCCACATGGGGCATAAAGCTCAAAAAACTGTCTCCGTCTCTATCTCTCGATCTATCTGCAACTATACTATTATATATTTACACATACATATTCTCTCTCTCTCTCTCTCTGATGTTCCCTAGGAGATACAGGCTTCTAGGGTCCTGGATTACCTAAGAATAAACACATAGGCTGGAGAGACGGCTCAGTGGTTAAGAGCACTGACTGCTCTTCCAGAGGCCCTGAGTTCAATTCCCAGCAACAACATGGTGGCTCACAACCATCTGTAATGGGATCTGATGCCCTCTTCTGGTGGGTCTGAATAAAGCAACAGTGTGCTCACATACATTAAATGAATAAATAAATACATAAAGACATAAATAAATAAGAATAGACACATACTGCATGGGCCTAAGACTTATTTTTGTTTCATTTTGAGTCAATGTTTTTATGTAGTCCAGGTTGGCTTCATACTCTTCTGATCCTCCTGCCCCTGACTCCTCAGTGCTAGGTCTTTAGACACTTCCTGGTTTATAAGATGTCGGGATGGAGCCTGGGTCTTCACACATGTTACTTAACTCAGACCACTGTGGTCTCATTTTTCATTGTTTGAGACAGGGGCATGCTATGTACCCCTGGCTGGCCTCGAACTCAAGATGACCCCCTCATCTCTGTCCCCTAAGCACCAGGATGTCAAGCATGCATCACCATACTAATCGGGGATCAAAACTGGTCCTCACACTTTACCCCCAAAGCTTGTTGTTGTTTGAGACGGGGTTCTCAGGGACCCCGGGCTGGCCTCAAACAGAACCTTGAATTCCTACTCCTCTGGCCTCCACCTCCCAAGTGTTAGGATTGCAACTATGCACCACTGCACATAGTTCTGGGCTTCTCTTTGATCCAGAAGCCATTAAAGCCAGCGGATACAGGACTTGGGAGGAGACCACGCTCCTGTGCAGCTTCCAGCTTTAGTATACTCTGTGTCATCAAGGTTCCACTTCCATTGTCAGTCTCTGACCTTGGTTTTGGGCTGTGAAGCAGCTCATCCCCAGCACTAGGTATTTACACTGGGGTCGATGTAGGTGCCAGGAAGTCAAGTGTAACAGAAAAATACCCCCAGCACACTATGTGTCCATCTCCCCGCCCCCCCACACCATGCCTTAGCACATGAGGACAGTATCTTACCAGCTATATTCCCAAGGGCCCACACTGCCTGCTCAGACACCGACAGATGTGGGGAACAGAGAAGTTCAACCAGGGGCTGAATGGCACCCCCTTTCACAACAGCTCGGGTCTGCTCTGACGTTCCTGAGGCAATGTTGGTGAGCACCCATGCTGCCTCGAACTGCAGGGTGGGGAGAGGTGTCACCTTTAGGAAGTCCACCAGCTTGGGAATGAGCCCTGCCTCAATAATCAAATCTAGAGGAGGGTTAGTATCTTGAGATAACATTTCCCTGTGCAGTGAGACAGAAAGAGTAGGGAGAGTCACAACATGTGGAAAAACTCCCTTTCACATGCTATTGACATTCTTATCTGTTTTTTTTTTTTTTTTTTTCAATGCTGCAAGTTGAACCCAGGGCCTCATATATGCCAGGCAGGTGCTTTTATATGAGCCTCACCCCTAGGCCTTCACTGGGATTCTAGGCAGGTGCTCTAACCACTGAGCCACACCCCAGCCCCTCACTGGGGGATTCTAGGCAGGGGCTCTACCACTGAGCCACACCCCAGCCCCTCACTGGGGGATTCTAGGCAGAGGCTCTACCACTGAGCCACGCCCCCAGCCCATCACTGGGGGATTCTAGGCAGAGGCTCTACCACTGAGCTATGTTCCTAACCCTACCCTGGGGAGTTCTAGGCAAGGGCTCTGCCCCTATGCTAAAGCCCCAATTTAACTAGAGCTATAAGTCTCTGTGGTAGTCCTAAAGCACCTTTTTGCCCTTCAGGTATTATCTACAGCCTGAAATCCCTGTGAGGCCCACATAAAATGAGCAATTCATCTCTGAGAACACACTGCATTTCTTAAATTGCCCTCAAGGACAATGAGGCATGGTAGTTGCTTCCTCCTTTTGGATGAACTAGACTTTTCTGCATTGTATGGGCATTTTGCCAACACCAGGAAATCCACCAGGCTCCTGGAGGTCACTTTTGGCTATAAAACGACAAATACCACAGTCTTCATAGTAGATACCTGGCAGCCTTGGTGGCCTGGAGTTGCAGGGACATATCTGAACTAATCATCCCTTTGATGATGTCTTCCAGAGTGAAGCTGGTCTGCCAGAAAAACCATATTCAGGTTAGTCATTCAGCCTCTGTCAGAAGAAAGCATAGGACCGAGGAGGTGCTCAGAGGGCAAAGGCACTTGTGCCAAGTCTTATGACCTGAGTTTGATACCCACGGGGTGAAAAAAACTGACCCTCACCAGTGGTCCTGACACTGTGTGTGCACATGGCTACACACACTTGCACACAGTAAATAAACACCACAACTTACAATCATAATAAACAAATATAAGGCATGTACAAACATTACTTAGCTTAGTAATCCACCTGATGTAAACAGATGTCCATGATGCACCCACCTTTATACTAAGTTGATCCATACTAAGGCCTCTATACTAAGGGATATTTGCTGGCCCATAGGTCATGTAAGTCCAAGTATGACACTCTCCATGCTTAGGGTAAGGTGATCCTGGTGCCTTGAATACCTTTCTTTAAAAAAAAAATCAAGGCTAAATCATTTTTCTTATTCTTAAATGTATGTCTATGGTGCATGTGTACATGAATGATAGCAGGTTCCCACCAAGATTGGAGGTTCTGAGCTCTGATGCTGCCTCTACTGAGCTCTCTACCTCTACTGTCCTTTTAACTCTCCTCCCCATGCCCTGAATAAACTCTATTCTATACTCTATGGTAGTGTGGCTGGTCCTACAGGGGGAAGGGATGCCTCAGCATGGGCCCACCATGGCAACCCTTTCCCCCATACCTGACTACACCTCCATAGAACACACCCCCTTTATCTTTTTATAAACACATCAGAAGCTGTTATTACTGATGGTTGTAAACTGTCTGAATGGTACCGGAAACCAAATTTGGGTCTTCTGTAAAATGAGCAAGTGCTCATATCTTCTGTGCCTAGTACCTGCTTTGTTAAAATTTTATTTGTATGTATATAGATAGGGTTTTGTTATTTATTTATTTTTTGGAGGTGATAGTTTCCTGCATGTATATCTGGGCACTGTGTGCCATGGAGACCAGAAAAGGGCATTCAATCCTTCTGGGTTTGGTTTACAGGCAGTTATGAACTACCATGTCAGTGGTGAAATTGAACCTAGGTCTCTGGATGAGCAGCCAGTACTCTTAATTGCTGAACCATCTCTCCAGCCCCACTTAGTGTCTTTGTAGAGCTAGGGTACAGCACAGTGATCATGTGCTTGCCCGGGATGCATATGGTCTGGGGTTCAATTTCCAGGAGACAGAAATGAGGAGGGAGCAAAGTAGAAAAAGAGAAAAAAAGTGAAAACGGGGGGAGGAAAGGCAAAGGGAGGAAAAGAAGGGAAAAGAAGGCGAAAAGAGGAAGGGAAAGGAAAGAAAAAGGAAGCAGAAAAGACACACAGGCAGAATCAGAGGTCTTAGAGGGAAAGGCAAGTAAGGACGTCTAAAAACTCCATCATCCATGAAAGTAAAGAGAGAGCTACCAGGAGCAAAGCTCACAGGAGAAACGGAACTGTGAGCAGCAGGCTCAGAGAACAGAGGGGACAACAAATGACAAACCTGTGAAAGCCAGGCAGACTGCAAGAAGACCCCAAGTCACTAAGTCAAAAAAAAAAAAAAAAAAAAAAAAAAAAAAAAAAAAAAATTGGTGAGGGTTTTGGCCTACCCTTAAATAAATAAATACAATGAAGGCTGGGTCCCCTTAGGCACACCCAGCAGCGGTGAACTCCACCCTGTCACCTACACAGCATTCCCGGAGGCCTGCCTGCACCAGGGACAATCAGATGGCCAAAGGCCAGTATAAAACAATCAAGAGCTTAGAGCCAATCTTGTAAAGGCCTTTGATAGAGGCCTTTAAAGAGGAAATGAATAAACCCCTTAAAGAAACAGAGGAAAATACAATCAAACCAGTAGGAGAAATGAATAAAACTGTTCAAGACCTGAAAATGGAAATAGACGTAATAAAGAAACACAGACTGAGGGAATCCTGGAGATGGAGAAACCTGGGGAGATCAGGTGTAGAAATCCATACGTCAAAGAAGATGTTAAATCTAAAAAGCTGCTGACGCAAGACAGTCAGGAAATTTGGGACACTATAAAAAGAGCAAATCTAAGAGTAACAGAAGAAGGAAAAGCTGTAAGGCCCAGATACATTTTCAACAAAATTATAGAATAAAAGTTTCCCAATCTAAAGAAAGAGATGCCTATAAACATACAAGAAGCTTACAGAACACCAAATAGATTGAACCAGAGAAGAAAATTCTCCTACTACATAACAATCAAAACACTAAATGTACAAAACAAAGAAAGAATATTAAAAATTGCAAGGGAAAAAAAATAAGTAAAGGCAGACTTATCAGAATTACACCAGACTTTTCAACAGAGACTCTAAAAGCCAGGAGGGCCTGGGCAGATAGATGTCTTACAGTCTCTAAGAGACCACAGGCACCAGCTCAGACTACTATATGCAGCAAAACTAACTTTCAGTCACCATAGATGAAGAAATTCTATGACAAAACCAAATTTAAAGAATTTCTATCCACAAATCCAGCCCTACAGAAGGCACTAGGAAAAAAAAAAAAAAAAAAAAAAAAAAAAAAAAAAAAAAAAAAAAAAAAAAAAAAACTCCAACACAAAGAGGTTAAGTGCACCCAAGAACACACAGGTAATAAGTAACCCCACACCAGCAAAACCAAAGGACATTAATATTTCTAAACATCAATAGATTCAATTCTCCAATAAAAAGACACAGGTTTAAATTTAAATTTAAATGAAGGGTCAACATACCCAAACTTATGGGATACAATGAAGCAGTGGTAAGCGCAAAGTACATAGCAGTAAGTGCCTTCATAAAGAAATTGGAGAGATCTCATACTAGCAACTCAACAGCACCTGAAAACTCTAGAAAAGCAGCAGCAGAAGCAGCAGAAGCAGCAGCAGCCCCAGAAGCAGCAGCAGCAGCAGCCCCAGAAGCAGCAGCAGAAGCAGCAGCAGAAGCAAACACACCCAAGAGGAGTAGATGGCAGAAAAAAAATCCCTCAGGGCTAAAATCAATCAATTAGTGTGCCCTCCCCTCCAGCCTTGAGCAGGCCTGAAGGAGCTGAGCCGGTTACCACAGTAGACCAAAACAATAGGACTTAGGAGGCATTGCTGGCGGCCTTGGTGACCAGCAGTCTGCTAAAGGAGCTAGAAGAATGGACTGCCTGCTGAGCTTGCCTTGACACCTCCTGGCTGCTATTCCCTTACCCAGCCACTGGGCTGAAACAAGAAGAGACACTGGGGTTGGGGCTTCCCTGTTTATATGTGAAAGCAAAATATTAAACTTTGGGCCTTGATCTGGATAAATTGTCTTGGCCCCATATTTTCTCTCTCCCTCCATTCCCCTTTCATTCCCAGCCTTCCTCTCAGGTGAACCCAGTTACCTGTAGCCTTAGAAACAAAGAGAACAATATAAAGAATCAACAAAACCAAGAGTTGGTTCTTTGGAAAAAAAAAAAAAAAAAACCCAACAAGATAGATAAACCATTAGACAAACTAATTAAAAGGCAGAGAGACAGTATCCAAATTAACAAAATCAGAAATTAAAAGAGAGACATAACAGCAGACACTGAAGAAATTCAAAGAATCATTAGGTCTTACTTCAAAACCTTGTACTCCACAACATTGGAAAATCTAACTGAAGTGGACAGTTATCTCCATAGATATTACTACCGTAGTAAAATCAAGATCAGGGAAACAATTTAAATATACCTATAACCCCTAAGGAAAGAGAAGAACTCATTAAAAGTCTTCAAAAAAAAAAAAAAAAAAAAACAACAACAACAACAACAACAAAACCAGGACCAAACAGTATCAGTAAAGAATTCTCTGAGACATTCAAAGATGAGCTAATACTCGCACTCCTCAAAGTCTTCCATAAAATAGAAACAGAAGGAATATTGCCAAATTCATTCTATGAGGTAGCAGTCACCCTGATACCTAAACCACACAAATACGCAGCAAAAAAAAGAGAATTTCAGACCATATTCCCTTATGAACATTGATGCAAAAAATACTCAACAAAATACTCTCAAACCAAGCCCAAGAACACATCTAAAACAACATCTGCCATGATTAAACAGGCTTCTTTCCAAGGACACAGGGTTGGTCCAAGATATGAAAATTCACCAATGTAATCCACCATATAAACAAACTGAAAGAAAAAAAAAAAACCCACATGATCATTTCAGTGGATGCTGAAAAGGCTTTGACAAAATCCAAGATCCCCTTATGATAAAAGTCCTGGAGAGATCAGGGATACAAGGCCCATACCCAAACACAATAAAGGCAGTATATTGGAAGCCTATAGCCATCATTGAATTAAATGGAGAAAAACGGAAAGTAATCCCATTAAAATCAAGGACAAAGCAAGGTTCCCGCTCTCTATTCAATATAGTATGTTAATTTTCAGCCAGAGCAACAAGACAACAAAAGGAGATCGAGGGGATACAAATTGGAAAGGAAAGAAGGCAAGATATGGCTAGTCACAAATGATATAGGGTACAGAAGTGACCCCCAAAATTCTACCAGAGAACTCTTACAGCTGACAAACACCTTCAGCAAGTGGCTGGGTACAAAATTAACTAAAAAAGAAATCAGTAGCCCTCCATCATTACAAAAATGATGAACAGGCTGAGAAAGAAATCAGAGAAACACCACCCTTCACAAGAGCCACAAATAATATACAATATCTTGGTGTAACTCTAACCAAGCCAATGAAAGACCTGTATGATAAGAAGTTCAAGCCTTTGAAGAAAGAAATTGAGGAAGACATCAGAAGATGGAAAGATCTCCCATGCTTATGGACCGGTAGGATTAACAGTGAAAACAGCCATCTTACTAAAAGCAATCTATAGATTTAATGCAATCCCCATCTAAATTCCAACACATTTCTTGACAGACCTTGAAAGAACAATACTCAATTTCATACAGAAAAACAAAACAAACAAACCTCAGGAAAGCCAAAACAATAAAAGAACTTCTGGAGGTATCATCATCCCTGACTTCAATCTGTACTCTACAGCAACCGTGATAATATTATACTATGTTGGCATAAAGACAGGTTGATCAATAGAATTGAATTGAAAACCCAGGAGTTAAACATAGAAAGCACCTTCAACAAATAGTGCTGGTCTAACTGGATACCTGTATGTAGAAGAATTCAAATAATCTATATTTATCGCCCTGCACAAAACTCAAGTCCAAGTAGATCAAAGAACTCAATGTAGAACCAGTAACACTAAATTTGATAGAAGAGAAACTGGGAAGCATCCTTGAACACATTCGGACAGGAGACAACTTCCTGAACAGAACACCAACGGCTCAGGCACCAAGCTCAACAGTTAATGAATGGGACCTCATGAAACTGCAAAGCTTCTGTAAGACAAAGGAGACTGACAATAGAACTAAACTACAGCCTACAGAATGGGAAAAGATCTTCAACAATCCTACATCCAACATCCAGCTGATATCTAAAACATATCAAGAAATCACAACCAACAAACCAAATAACCCAATTAAAAACGGGGTACACTGTTGAGGGTAATATTTAAAATGGTGACACCTGATCTGGCATGTTCTTATGGGGCTGCCATGTTCCCAACTATACAAGGCCTGGGGCCAAGAGCAGCGATGGTGTGCTCCCATCCCTCTCAGCTCAGACTGTAGCTCAGGCCGGCCAGAAGCACTGGCCCTGGCACCCACGAGATGCCATCATGGTGGCTAGATGAGCCAATCCACCACGCTGTCCACAATACTTGGCCGAGCCCAGATAATACCCGCCATCCCGCGGTACCCAGTAGAATGAAGACTCTTAATACTTAATGGCGATCCAATTGGTACATGTATTTGGAAATGCTCAATTAACAAGATGCCCACACAATTAGAATCCCCTCCTCCAACTTCTCCTCTTCCTCTCCTTCAACTACCTCTCATACAGCCCAATTGCCAAGCTTTATACAAGTGTAGTGGGAAGATATCCTGCTATGGCACAGAGCTAGAGTGAATTCTCAACAAAGGAATCTCTGATGGCAGAAAAGCACTTAAAGTTCAGTATCCTAGTCATCAGGGAAATGCAAATCAACTCTGAGATTCCATCTTATACCAACTAGAATGGCTGAGATCAAAGTGACAGCTGGTGATGGCGAGGATGTGGAGAAACGGGAAAACTCTTCCATTGCTGTCGGGAGTGCAAATTTGTACAAACACTTTGGAAATCAGTTTGGTTGGTTTCTCAGAAACCGGGAATAGTTCTATCTTAAGACCCAGCTAAGCCGGGCGGTGGTGGCGCACGCTTTTAATCCCAGCACTTGGGAGGCAGAGGCAGGCAGATTTCTGAGTTCGAGGCCAGCCTGGTCTACAGAGTGAGTTCCAGGACAGCCAGGGCTACACAGAGAAACCCTGTCTCGAAAAACCAAAAAAAAAAAAAAAAAAAAAAAAAAAAAAAAGACCCAGCTATACCACTCCTGTGCATATACCCAAAAGATGTTCCAACATACCACAAGGACACTTAACTCAGCTATGTTCATAGCAGCTTTATTATAATAGACAGAAACTGGAACAACCTAGATGTCCCTCAGCTGAAGAATGGATAAAGAAAATATGCTTCATTTACCCAATAGAATACTATTCAGCTATTAAAAACAAATATATCATGAAATTTGCAAGCAAATGGACAGAACTAGAAAATATCACCCAGACTGACGTAACCCAGATCCAGGAAGACATACATGATATATACTCACTTATAAAGTACAGGACAACGGTGCTACAATCCACAGATCCAAAGAAGCTAAGTAATGAGGAGGGCCCAAGGAAGGATGCTTGAATCTCTCTGAGAAGGAGAAACAAACTAGACGTTGGGGATGGATGGATGAATGGAGGGAACAGGGTGGGAGAGGGGATGAAGAAAGGGGACAGGAGAGAAGGAGACCTGGATTGGTGGGGGTGGGAGTCATCACTGGGACTAACTTGAAACCTAGGGCAATGGAAACTCTGAGGAATCTATGAGGGTGACCTAGCTAAGACTCCCAGCAATTGGGAATATGGAACCTGAAATGGCTACCTCCTGTAACCATACAAGACTTCTGATGGAGGGATGGAAACACCAACCAACCCACAACAAGGCCTTCAACCCACAATTTGTCCTGCCTAGGAGATGCACAAGGATAAAGATGAAGCAGAGATTGAAGGAATCACCAATCGATGACAGACCAATGTGAGGCCCATGCCATGAGAAAGAGTACTCCCCCTGAAAATATAGTGATATTCTACCATATGAGCAGACAGGAAGATAGCATAGCTGTCCTCTGAGAGGCTTCATCCAGAAGCTGATGGGAACAGAACCAGAGACTCACGGCAAAACATTAGGCAGTGCTTGAGGAATCTTGTGGAAAAGGGGAAGGAAAAATTGAGGGAGACAGAGTGGTCAAGGGCACCACAAGAAAACCTACAGAATCAACTAACCTGGGCCCATAAGGGCCCAGAGAGACCGAAGCACTAAACAGAGAACATACATGGATGGACTTAGGCCACCTACACATATGTAACAGTTGTACAGCTTGGTCTCCATGTTGGACTCCCAACAACAGGAACAGGGGCTGTATCTGACTCTGCTGCCTGCCTTTAGGTCCCTTTCTCCTAACTGGGCAGCCTTGTCTGGCCTCAATAGAAGATGCCTAATCCCACTGCAACTTGATGTGCCAAGGTGGGTTGATATCTGTGGGAAGCCTCCACTTCTGAGGAGAAAGTGGGAGGGTTATGGAGAGAGGAGAGATAAGAGGGAGGGATGGGAGGAGAGCAGGGAGTGAATCTGCAGTTGGGATATAAAGTAAATAAATTGATTAATAAAAATGTAAATAAAAATAGAGCAAAAAAAAAAAAAAAAAAAAAAAAAGAGGGAGAAAAGAAAGACAAAACAAACAAAAACCCCCAGAGGCCAGAAAGTTAAATAATGCAGGTAAAATAAATAAGTTCCAACAATGTTCAATCAAAAATGACAGGAAAGACATCCCTGGGCTGACACTCAATCAGTAAAGCACTTGCAAAGCAAAGACAACTTGAGTATAAGTCCCTCCACCGGCTCACATCACTGGGGGATTCTAGGCAGGGGCTCTGCCTCTGAGCCACACCCCAGCCCCTCACTGGGGGATTCTAGGCAGATGCTCTATGACTGAGCCACACCCCAGCCCCTCACTGGGGGATTCTAGGCAGATGCTCTATGACTGAGCCACACCCCTAGGTCTATTCCTCCTTCTGTAAACTGAACTAAATAGACAGCTTTGACTATATTAAGACTTCTTACTCTGGAGACACTAGCTAAAACTACACTCAACACAGGTCTTCTGTCCATGCTGAGTTCTAACACACCTCTTTGACTACTGCTTGAGAAACCACTTCCCTGGGGAATAGATCAATATTTCTTCTCTTTAGTACCTTTACTTTCCTGCTCTTCTGGGGATGTAGCCTGGAAAGAATCCTCTGTTGCTGCAACTAATAAGGAAAACAAATGGTTGGAGCTGTTACAGCCCGGTTGCTGGAGACCTAGGACACCCCCCCCCCCATTTATTAGTATTTTTTTAAATTTTTAGTGGTGTTCTGCTTGCATGCATCTCTCTGTCTCTCTCTCTCTCTCCCTCCATTCTTCTCTGTCTCTGTCTCTGTCTCTGTCTCTGTCTCTGTCTCTGTCTCTGTCTCTGTCTCTCTCTCTCGCTCTTAATCTGTGTGTGTTTCACACAAAGGCCAGAAGATGATATCAGATCTCCTCAAACTGGAGTTAGAGACCATTGTGAGCCACCATGTGGGTGCTCACATGTGGGAATTGAACCTGGGTCCTCTTGAACAGTAGGCAGTGCTCTTAACTACTGAGCCATCTCTCCAAGCCCCTTGTTTTCTAAATTTAATTGAATGCTGCATCCTGTGTGTGTGTGTGTGTGTGTGTGTGTGTGTGTGCAGAATGTGTGTGGCAGTCAGAGGACAACTCTCAGTGGTTAGTTCTCTCCTGCCACACTTTTATGGGACTGAGCTCGGGTCATCTGGTCTATGAGGAACCTGAGCCATCTCCCTGACCATGGCTTACGGTTATGTTTTTGCTTTCAAATGAACTTTCCCTTCTACTCAGTAGCCCAGGCTAGCCTCAAACCCCCTCTTCTCTTGTCTCTTCTTCCGCAGTGCTGAGATCACAATTGTGTACCACCACACCCAGGTTACACCTCACCCATGAGCACGTCAACTATGGTCCCCAGTTTATACTCACAGATACTTCTTTGCTTTGGTACTTAAATTTCTTCAGCCCCTCTTTGTGAGCTTTTGAGGTAGCTTCTGAGGTAGCCATGTTGACTGGAGGAAAGACACCACCTGTAGATAGGAAAATCACCAAAGAGATCTTCCTTGCCTGCTGTGCATGTTAGCATGTGAAAGTCATCAGGCACCACAGACCAGAGAGCAGACTCAGAGTTGGCAGCACATCCCCACACCATCACTGTAGGACATGTACTGTCAGCAGACTGTGGTCACTGTGGGAACTGCAGGAACCAGTCCTGGACTTAGGACAGAAAACCCTTCCAGTGCAGCATTGGCTGGGACGCAGCTCAGTTGGGAGGGCTTGCCTAGCCCCTATGGCCCCGTCCATTCCTCTGCCATACAAACAACGTGGTTATGCATGCCTGCAATCCCAGCATCCAGGGGCAGAGGCGGCAGGATCAAGCATTCCAGGGCAGGATCAAGCATTCCAGGGCTTGGGGCTGAAAAGATGGCTCAGTGCTTAAGGACACTTTTTTTCTACAGAGGATGCCGTTTAATTCCCAGCATCCAAATGGTGGTTCAAAACCATCCATATCTCTAGTTCTATGGAACCCAGAGCCCTTTTGGCTTCCTTAGGCACCAAGCATGCACCTGGTAGACACAGACAAAACATTCATACACATGCGAATTACATATATCCGAAAAATTAATGTTTTTCTTTTCTTTTTTCTTTTTTTTTTTTTTTTTTTTTTTCTTTTTTTCTTTTTTTTTTTTTTTTTTTTGGTTTTTCGAGACAGGGTTTCTCTGTGTAGTCCTGGCTGTCCTGGAACTCACTCTGTAGACCTGGCTGGCCTCGAACTCAGAAATCCGCCTGCCTCTGCCTCCCAAGTGCTGGGATTAAAGGCGTGCGCCACCACCGCCCAGCCAAAATTAATGTTTTTCAAGACTATCCTTAACTACATAGGGAAGTTAAGGCCAGCATAGACTTCGTGAGAAGGTCTCATACAAAATATAAACACACAGCTTTGTTTGTACTGAGTTACTCATGGCCAAGGTAAAGCTGGACTGAAAACATGGATGTCCTTAATAGGTAGTGTGCAGGGATACATGTATGTGATAGGAGAGAGGCCAGTCAGACCCAATAGGAGGCTGCCCTTTACCCACCCCCCACACTCACTGGGTCAGAACCACCTTCAGCCCTGCCACAGCTAAGCTGTAGTCAATTTCCTCTACCTGGTCTAGCACAGGGTATCAAAAACTCTTTCCACCTTTGACAGCCTTTGCCAAAGATTTCAGTTTCATTTGTGTTGGGTTGGTTTTGAGATAGGATTCTATTCTCTCCAGGCTGGTCTCAGGTCTCAATGCAGCTAAGGTGGGCTTAAGACCTACATTCTCTTTCACCTCCCAAGTGCTGGGATTGCAGGTGTTGGCTACCAACACACAGCTCACCACCACACATGGCTCGCCCTAGAAATTTCCTGTGACCCTTGCTCTATTGTTCTATAAAACAGGCATACAGGAGACACAACTCAGGGCAGCAAGGTGACTCTGCTAAATGTTTGTTTAGTGAGGGCAAGCCTAGTGACCCGAGTTCCATTCACAAAGCACAAAGTGCAAGCAGAGAACTCATCCCCGAATGTTGTCCTCTGACCTCATGCGTTCAGGGGTGCCCTCCCCCATCTCTCCGTCCCCTCTACCTCTCCATCTCTCTCTGCTCATCTAAAAAAGAATGATGTACATCAAATATTGCTTACAACAAATCACGAAGTTATTTTAAGCCATTTTGAGAGGGTGTAGTAGGCTGGCCTCCAACTAGTAGCAATTCTCCTGCCTCAGCCTTCAGAGACCCAGGGGATATTTAACTGCTACAACACTGGCCTAAGCAATTTATTTTAAAACAATTCTCGACGCCAGGCATAGTGATGCACACGTGTAATTCCAACACTTGAAATGCAAAGACAGAATGAGACTTTCAATGTGAGGTCAGCTTGGTCCATAAAGACCAGTGGTTCTCAATCTTCCTGATGCTGTGACCCTTCAATAAAGGTCTCCATATTGTGGTGACCACCCTCTATAAAGTTATTTTCATTGCTACTTCATAAGTTTAATTTTGCTACTGTTATGAATTATAATATATATACATATATGTATGTATATATGTAATATATATTATATACATATGATATATAATATATAATATTACATATATACATATACACACACATATATATGCATACACATATATATATATATGCATACACACACACACACATATATATATATATATGTTTTCTGATAGTCTTAGGTGACCTCTTGAGGTTGAGACCCACTGATCTATAGAGAACTTCAGGCCAGTCATTGCTATGTAGCGACAACCTGTGTCAAAACAAACAAAAAGATTGTATACATAAATACTGTTCATCAAAGACAGAAGCAAGTTAGCCTGCTAGAGCAATAGATGTGTTTGTTTATTTTGCATAATTAAGTATTATGAATTAACTATTGGCTGCCAGCTGTGCAACCCCTCAGCAGGTAAGGGTGCTTACCATGTAAACTTGATAACCTGTATCCCATTCACAGAAACCACCTAAGGTAAAATTAGAAATCAACTCCATAAAGTTGTTCTCTGATCTCTGCAATCCCACTATGGCATGTGCACGTCCCTTCCAATCCACACATATCACACACACACACACACACACACACACACACACACACACACACACGTGTGCACGCACTAAAATTAATTTTTCTTTAAAAAAGCATTGTATCAAACACTGATAATCTAATTAAAGATCAAAATTAGAAGAGCATTTTCTCCTGGATTTGTGATGCTTCCAAGCCCCTGTAAAAAGCATAAAAGTGTCAAGATTCCAAAATCCCCACAAGGCAGGCAACAGCTGCAGTGCAGAGAGGGTTTAAGACAGGCTGGAGGGCTGCAGAGATGGCTCAGTGGTTAAGAGCACTGACCGCTCTTCCAGAGGTCCTGAGGTCAATTCCCAGCAACCACATGGTGGCTCACAACCATCTGTAATGGGATTCAATGTCCTCTTCTGATGTGTCTGAAGACAGCTGCAGTGTACTCATATAAATAAAAAAGAATAAATAAATCTTAAAAAAAAAAAAAAAAAAGACAGGCTGGATCGATAGGTCAGCAGTTAAGAGCACTGACTGCTCTATTCCCAACACCCACATAATGGTTCACAACCCAGTGTAACTGCAGTTCCAGGGAATATAACTCTCTCTCTTTCTTTCTCTCTCTCTCTCTCTCTCTCTCTCTCTCTCTCTCTCTCTCTCTCTCTCTCAGGCAGTAGGCACAGGCATTCATGCAGGCAATACTTACACTTAAAGACAAAAAGCAAAGGTTTCCTTCCCACTCCCCTAGGCTGACCTTTAAAGCCTCACTCAGCAGCTTCCCAGCCCTGTTCACAATGCTCCCTTCAGAGCAGATCCTGGGCCAGCTAGTGGCTCAGTGGGGAAAGGCCACGTTTGATTTACCAGAACCCATGTGATAGAAGGAGACAACTGAAGCCTGCAACTGTCCTCTGACCTACATGCACACACACACACACACACACACACACACACACACACACACACACACACACACTTCTTTGGAGAGATGGCTTAGCAGTTAAGAGGGTGTGCTGATCATATCCAGAACAGGATGTCTATCCCTGACACCCACATTGGTGGCTCCCAACCCCTTACAACACCAGCACCAGAAAATTCAACCTCATCTCTCACTTCTGCAGGGACCAAGACTCACATGTACACCCCACCCACATACTACATAATGGAGAACAATACAATATTTTATAGAAGATGCAGATCTCAAAGCAGACAGTGGTACACACCTAAAATCCCAACACTAGAGCAGTACAGTAGAAGCAGCAGGAGTTCGAGGTAATCCTCATACTTTGGAAGCTCTAGGATAGAGTAAGCTACATGAGACCTTGCTTTAACAGAGACCTGGGAGCTAAGGGCAGTTGCTACCTTTTTTTGTTGTTGTTGTTTTGTTTTTTTGAGACAGTTGCTACCAAGTCAAACCTCACCACCTGAGTTTGATCCCCAAGACACACAAGGTAGAAGATGAGAAACAACTTTTGCAGGTCATCTGCTTATGTACAACACACACACACGCACACATGCACACACGCACACACGCACACACGCAGACACAGAGTAAACCTTGGGGAGACACTTTGATCTGTGCCATGGTTTCCCTCTTTGTCTGCACCTGGAATCCTGATGTTGGAAGTCACTGTATCACTAACATCCACATCCCTCCAAGTAGCAGATACATTGAAACCATCAACTGGATAGGACTGAGCAGGGTTTGTCCCCTGTGGAGGGTGACGGTAATCTTTTCCTTAAGTTGTCCCAGCCTACTTTCTGAGGCCATCTGGAGCAAAGGCAATACAGGACAATAAGGAGGGTTGGGAGATGTACCATGGAGCTCCATCACATTTCTTGGCTTCCCTATATGGTTTCTTCCGTTCAGGCACAATGACCCAGGAGGTCCAGGCACCAGGTTCATCACTGAGAAAACACACAGCAAGGCTGCCCATGGCAGTCCAGTAAAGCACAGGGGGACAGGCAGCCATGCCCTCTACTTGGGTGATTAAACCTCCTGGGGCTATGGGGATAGTATTTGGGGAGGAAATGGTGAGGCTGACAGGACCACAGGTGATCTTGCTTGGGAGCCAGGAGAACAGGCAAGACACAGGATACCAGAACTCAGGCTGCTGTGTGGAAGACCCTACTAAAATAAAGCCACAAGAAAATTCAAAGTAAAAAAAAAAAAAAATTGCCTATAGTAAGTAAAATTAAATGCACTGGAAGTCAGGCCTGGTAACCCAGGCCTCAAACTTCAGAACTTTAGAAACTGAAGCAGGGGGATTGGGACTGTGAGACTAGCCTGGGCTACCTAGGGAGACATGACCTCAAAAGGGAAAAACGGCACCCAGATGAGCTGACTTGGACATCAGTCCCAGCCACCTTCAGTATGTCCTCAACAGATTAGCCCAGAGTTGGGCAAACTTGCCTAACACAGAAAAGGCTATTTTATAATAAAGTAAATAAACTTGTCTGCATATGATAGCTTATATCTGGACTTAGCAGAGTGAACACGTATCCAGGAGTGCTTGCTTCCTATTTGGCTGCCATAAGGACATTCTTAGAGTCAGTGTCATAAGCCAGAGCGAACTTCAACCAGGAGACACAGCAGTCTACATATACTTAGGGTAGCCCCACTTTTACAACCTTAACAGAGGGTCCTAAGAGACCAGACAGTTACAGGAAGAGGAGTAAGGAGCCTAGTCAGTCTGGGTTCAGGCAGAAGTGGCCAGAGAGCTCCCCCACGCCGACATGCACAGACAGGGACAGGCAACCCTTCACCTGTACTCACCTACAGAGAGCTGCTACATTCAGCCCCAGAGTCAGCCTTAAATGCTCTCAGGAGAGAGCAGGTGTGTTGAGGCTTCTCATCCTTCCCCACAGACCTGTTTCCAACCAATGTGATGGTCTCTGGGCCCGTGTGCACATTGAGAACACATGGGGAGCTTTGAGCTCCCAGTGATCCAAGGCCAGGGACTGCTTGGCTTGCCTCAGGGTGGGAAGCCTGGGTCTCTCCTGTGAGTCTCATGTCCAGCTGAGTGCTGTGGAGGTGACATGGACATTCAGCATTGAAAACCCTTGGATAAACTATTGAGGATGAAAAGCAGAATGAGAGAGAGAGACAGAGAGAGAGAGAGAGAGAGAGAGAGAGAGAGAGAGACAGAGAGACAGAGAGACAGAGACAGAGACAGAGGCAGAGACAGAGGCAGAGATGAGATGGAGGGTGGGTGGGTGAGAGACAGAAAGAGGATGAATGAACAGGGTCTGTGGAGATGCCTCAGTCAGTAAAGTGCTCGACACACAAGTATGGAGAACTGAGTTCGATTCCCAGGTCCCTTACAAACAAGCTGGGCAAGGTGTCACACACTTGTGAGCCCAGCACTGGGGGCATAGACACAGGTGAACCCTGGGGCTCACCTTCCAGGCAGCTTAGCCTATTTGATGTCAAAAGACAGGGTGGACAACTCCTGAGGAACAGTTGCCCTCTGGCTTCACAGGCGTGTGCACATGTGCACACAAACATGTATGTTCACACAGTACACACCATGTGCACGTGCACATATGCATGCACCTGCACACATACACTGGTATCTTGAAAGTTGAACAGAGGCTCAGGTGGACCCATGGCTACACAGACTGCTGCAAAATTCTTTAAAGAGGTGAGAGGTGGAGAGATGAGGAAGATGGAGAGAGCTCCAGCTCTGAGGTAGGCCAAGAGTTGTGTGTGGGCTGGGCCTGGTCTACAGAGCCAGTTCAGGACAGTCAGGCCTGCACTGAGGAACCCTGTTTCAAAAGCTATTTAAAAACAAAACAAAACAAAACAACAACAAACACACAAAAAAGAAAACTCACCACGTCATCATTATTTGAAGGAAAAGCTATGGGCGTTTATTCCCACGGTCATCAAAAGTGGAGCGTTTAAAGGTTTGTCGCTTTGTTTTTACTTATGTGTATGTGTGCCTACAAGAGTTTCTATGCACCGAGTGTGTGCATATGCCTACAGAAGCCAAAGGTTGAGATCAGATCCCCTGGAGCTGGATTACAGGCAGTGGTGAGCTGTACAAAGTACGTGTTAGGGCTCACACTCTGAACCTGTGGGGAAAGTGCAGACCTTTAATCCCAGTGCTCAGGAGGCAGAAGCTGACCTTTCTCTGAGTTTGAGGCTAGCCTGGTCTACAGAGTGACTTCCAGGATAGCCAGGGCGACACAGAGAAACCCTATCTCACAAAACAGAACCAAAAAAGAATTATACTCAAGTCCTCTACAAAATTAAGTGAGCCCTCTTAAGTGCTGAGCCCGCTGGGCTGAGTCGGAACGCTTCAGGTTCAATGAGGTGCCCTTTAAAAAAAAAAAAAAAAAAAAAAAAAACTGCGGAAAAGACAAACAGGGCTTGGCAGTGTGGCTCCGTGGGTACAGTGCTTTCCTGGCATGTGTGAGGTACTGGCTTCAGTCCCCAGCACTACAGAAACCGGGGTGATGGCATTGTAATCTTCTCTCTTGGGGGAGTAAAGGCAGAGGGATCAGGTCATCCTCGGCTGTGTTTTGAGCCGGAGACTAGTCTGGGATACAGGAGAGCTTGCCTCAAAAACAAAACAAAGAGTGCATCCAATGGAGTTGCCGGTGAATAGGAGACTGACTCTACACAACGCCCAAGAAATCCCTCAATGATTATTCCCGTGGGAAATCTCTTGGCTGTAGAAGAGAAGAGCAGGGAGGAGATATGTACTGCATCAGCTGCCATGTGTAGCGCTGTGTCACCTTCATCTCAGCACTTGGAGGGCTGTGGCAGGAGGGCTTGGATCCCTAGCCTGCCTTGGCTACGTAGTGAGAAGCAGTGTCCTTCTGTACCTCAGTGGTTAGTGCTTGCCAGGCAGGAAACTAATGTTGGCATTGAACCCGCTAAGACGTGAGCTGGGCATATGGCTGTACACCTGTAATCCTCACAACCAAGAAGTAAAGTCGGCAAGGTCCTCTCACATGTTACAGTCGGGCAGCTTGGGTTTCATGTGGTTCTCCTAAGAACTCTGTTGCCTGCTTTGGGACCCTTCCTTCCTACTGGGCTGCCTCCTCTAGCTGCAATAGGAGGTGTGCCTAGTTTTACTACAACTTGGCCTGCCAGGGCTGCTTGATCTCCATGGGAGACTGCTCCTTCTCTAAAGAGAAAGGGAGAAGGAGTGGATGAGAGAAAGGCAGTAGTGGGGGGGGGGGGGAGAGCTGGGGTAAGGAGGTCAAGTAGATAAATAAACTAATTCATAAATTAAAAAAGTAGGTTCAGATTCACAAGTTTAGGTCACCCTCGGGGAGAAGGAGGCAGGCAAGCAGGCCAGGAGAAAGGGGAAATAGACAATCCTTTGTTTTAAAAACAGGACAATGGGGCTGGAGAGAGGCCTCAGCAATTAAGAGCATACACTGTTCTTTCAAAGGGCCTAAGTTCCTTACCTATCACCCACATACGGTGGTTTCACAACCACCTATAATTTCAGCTCATGGAGATCTGAAGCCCTCTTCTGAGTTCCTTGGGCTCTCTCTCTGTCTCTCTGTCTCTCTGTCTCTCTGTCTGTCTGTCTGTCTGTCTCTCTCTCTCACACACACACACACACACACCCATATACATACAAATAAAAGTAAGTTTGAAAATCCTTAAAAATTAGAAATAAGGGCCAAGTGGTGTCCTGCACGCCTTTGATCCCAGCACTAGGGAGGCAGAGGCAGGTGATCTCTATATGTAACACACTCAGAGTGCATCTGTGAGGTGGGGGGTTGAACACTAGACAGCTGGGGGTACTTGTGACTGTGGATACAGCCACACAGGGACACAATTATCTGGTATAATAAGTAGCCAAGAATAATATGGAGCCAAGACTAATTCAGAGAAGGCTTCTTTTGCTTGCAAGTCTCAGATAGACACACTCAGTTCCAGAAGGATACCCATGCTTCTCTCCAAGACAGATCAGTGGCATTCTGTCAGTGACAGGCACAGTTCAGGGAACAACTACCTAAGACCAGCTCACCGTCTTCCTTTCCGCCTGTTCTGCATGTAGGCTTGCAGGTGGCTGCCCACCTATGGGGTCTGGTGGCCAACTTGTCAAGGACAAGAAGCACACAGAGATGTCACCCTGCCTCTTCTGTTTGTGTGACAACACCGACCATGACTCGCTCTGGGTGCATGATGATGGCCTGCTGGGGGCTGAGCTGCATCCCCAGCCCGTGATCTCTACTCTTTAGGCTGCTGTCCACATGAGGAGCTGCTGAGTTCTCGGCTCCTTCTGCAAGAGTGTACAAGGCAGTGGGTGCACGGTCGCAGGTGCCAACAGGTCCTGGGGCTACAGCTTCCAAGTGCAGTCAAGGCTGTTTCTGAAGCCGAGTGGGATGGACAGAAGGGCTGACTGCTTGGGGAGGAGACTATCAAATTCTTAATTTCTGAACGCTCCCTAATTACATCTTTCTGTGGCTGTTTTCTTCCGCATAGATCGTGAAAATCAGTCTATGTTAATCACGTAAGTGTCTCTTCGGTTTCTCAGTCTATATACATATAATTAGGCCTGTGCCTTACACATATAATTAAGCCTTCTTAGAATTAATTGGGGGACCTTGAACAGAACTCTGCAGGCAGTGAGCAGGCTTAACACACAGTAGCATTTTCAAAGCTGGAACCACAAATCAAAATTCAGGGGCATTAACCGAGAGGCAGAGGGGCTCAATGAGACTGAACCACCAGTCAGAGACCATGCATAGGATGGAGACAGGCTGCCTACACATATGTAACAGTCGTGTAGCTGGGTCTTCATGTGGGATGCCCAATAGCAGGAGCAGGGCTGGCTCTGACTCTGTTGTCTGCCTTAGGACCCGTTTCCCCTAACTGGGCTGCTGCCTTGTTTGGCCTCAAGAAGAAGATGCACCTAATCCTAAGGCAACTTGATATGCCAAAACAGGTTGATATCCATGGGAAGCCTTCCTTTCTCTGGGGAGAACGGGAGGATAGTATGTGGAGAGGGTGGTAATGTGAAAGGGGGGGACTGGGAGGAGAGGAGGGAGGGCAAGCTGTGGTTGATATATAGAGTAAATTAATTAATAAACAAACAAAAAACAGTACAAAGTGTATACTCCCAATTCTCGGCTTTTGGGGTCACTTAACTCAAGTCCTTGTGCTTGTAAGGCAAGTCCTTTATTGCCTGAGCTATCTCCTCCCCCCAACCCTCCAGGTACTCCTTAAAAGTTTTAAACAGGGCCTGGAGAAATGGCTCAGGGGTTAAGAGTGCTTCATGCTTTTCCAGAGAACAAAATTCAATTCCCACTTCCCATGATGGTTGGCTCAAAACTGCCTGTAACTCCAGCTCCAGAGACTCTGGCGCCCTCTTCCGGTCTCTGTGGCTAAAGTGCACACAGATATACTTGGTTCACTGCAGAATCTCGAAGCTAGACCACAGGGGTTTTGCTTAGAAGAACTAGTTCAAGAACTAGCGAGTTAACCTCGCTAATGGGTGGAACTGTGTGGTTCTTTGGAAATCTTCCTTCATGCAGTATCTCCTTGTTGGCTGTGTTTTTGGAAATTCTTTTCAGGGATCCTTACACTAAGGAAGCTGTAGTCAGCTCTGAAGACTTGGTAGCTAACTCTCTGATATAGATTTGAGCTCTCACCGGGCGGTGGTGGTGCACGCCTTTAATCCCAGCACTTGGGAGGCAGAGGCAGGCGGATTTCTGAGTTCGAGGCCAGCCTGGTCTACAGAGTGAGTTCCAGGACAGCCAGAGCTACACAGAGAAACCCTGCCTCGAAACAAAACAAAACAAAACAAAACAAAACAAAAAAAAATAGATTTGAGCTCTCTGTTTCTGGGGGTGGAACTTAGGGTTTTGCATACACAAGGCAAGCACTGTACAGCTGAGCCACACCCCTAACCCCTCATTGGTGGAATTCTACTGCTGAGCCACACCCCCAAACCTTCACTGGAGGGCTCTAGGTAATCACACCACCACTGAGCTATGCCTCCAGCTTCTCATTAGTGGATTCTAGGCAGGCACTCTACCACTAGGCCAATCACACCAGCTAGTCAATAAGAGATTCTAGGCAAGTGCTCTACCCCTAAGCCACAACCACAGCCCCTCACTGTCAGATTCTAGGCAAACACTATCACTGGGGTATATACCCAACTTTGATTTCGAGTATTTATCTTTATATATTAACACACACACATATACATACATACATACATACATACATACATACATACATACATGTATATATTTGGGGATAGGCTCTTGTATGAAGCCCAAACTGACTTGAATCTCAGGATCTGCCTGCCTCAGCCTCATGGAATCTGCTATTACAGTCAAAGTCACCATATTCAGCCCACACAATGCCTTTGAGTCTAAAGATGAAGTAACTTGACTAGATCTTTTGTAAGGGGGCTTTCTGCACAATGATCTGTGGCATCGGGCTCAGTGGTTAAGAAGAGCACTTCAACTCCCAGCAACCACAGAGGCTCACAACCATCTGTGATGGGATCTGATGCCCTCTTCTGGTGTGTCTGAAGACAGTGACAGTGAACTCATATAAATTAGGGGGGTAGGGGGAGAAAGAGAACAGGTAGAGAAATGAAATCCTTTTACTGTGGCTGTTAAGCTAAAGCTAGACCATCACACCGTTGAAAGGAAGGGTGGGATGGTAGGTGCTAGACCCCAGGTACTTTTTAGGCAACCCTTATTCACCCTGTAGAAATTTGGAAACCACCCTTAAGGCAGACATTTCTTCTGCTTGTCTCCAGCTGAGGAAGAAACAAAGCATGTTTTGTGCTAGTCTCCAGTACAGGGACAGACAGTCCCATTAAGCAGTCTGTGCCAAAGCATATGTACTCTCTAGTTTAAAAAACGCTTTTCTGGAGCCAGGGATGGTGGTGTATGCTTGTAATCCTAGCAGGGGAGGCTGAGGCAGGAGGATCATAAACTCATGGCCTGCCTGGGCTACAAAGCAAGACTGTCTCAAAACTCAAATGAACCCCAGAAACAGCCTTTCCAGACACTAGATTTGTATGTCGGTGGTGAATGGTCACTGAACCCAGAGTGTCAGCAGCTCCTGTCTAGTCAAGGAACCAAGCAGGGCAACTTTTCCCAGTGCGGCAGTGCTCTTCCTTGGTATAGCATGTTCTACTACTAGCTACACTGACCTTCTTGACCCTCAGGTCTTTATCTGCATGGTTGGGCTTCTTGTCTATCATTAGCTAGGACTGGAAGAATCTTGAGCTCTAGGAAAATCCTCCATGAGGAATTCTGGTCTCATTGCTGAAAACCTCGCAGGTTACAACTCTGTAGGGTCATTGCCAGGTAAAAAAAGGAGCTCCCCCCCACCCAGGATTGGGGGTTCTGTATGTCCAGATTATTGTCTTTTTATTTTGCTGTGTGCCCCTAGAAAGATGAATAAAAGAGAAAGCAGCATTCTAGATCCTTCCATTGGGCAGAGAACTGAGAGAAGTGGAAAGGCAAACCTTTTCCTTTTTTTTTTTTTTTTTTTTTTTTTTTTTTTTTTTTTTTTTTTTTTTTTTTTTTTTTTTTTTTTTTTGAGACAGGGTTTCTTTGAGTAGCCCTAGCTGTCCTGGAACTCACTCTGTAGACCAAGCTGGCCTTGAACTCAGAAACCTGCCTGCCTCTGCCTCCCAAGTGCTGGGATTAAAGGTGTGCGCCACCACCGCCCAGCAAGGCAAACCTTTGAGTTCTCTTATGCAACCTGTAGACTTCTGTCACTTCAGTGCCTTGTTTTAGATCCTTCAAGGAAGCTCACGAGTCCCATTTATTGTTGGATATTTCCATCACTATAAATACAGAGCTCGCCTCACTTGGGTATGAGAGAGGAAGACAGAACACTGCAATCCACTTCCAAGCCTTCTGCTTGTTCAAAGTCTCTGTCCAAATCATTGTTGAGTAATTAGCACCATAAGGGCTGGTGATATAAACTCTCAGCCCCAATGGCTCTTTCGAGTTCAGCTTTCCTGCCTGACAATGCATCCATAGGCAACTGCCTCCTGCAGTTAAACCCACAGAGATTCTGTGAGCTCTGCTGGTAACAGGCACATTGGTGCTTAGATCAAAATTAAACCCCAGAGGAAGTCAGCATCTTCTTATAAGCTAGATGGATGGACAGAACTCTCATTCTGCCCCTATCTCATCTTAGCAGTGGTAGGGTTGTAGGTGACCACCACCACAAGCATGTTCATGTGGTACTGGGGACAGGACACAGGGGTTTATTCAAGCCAGACAAGCACTCTCTCAACTAAGCCACGTGTGTAGCCCAAGAGAACACTTCTGAATACTCACAAAAGAACCATGTGAGACAAGAGGCTAAACACTCTCATGGGGTGACTATGGAAAGCATTGCCAAACCCTGACCTAGGTGGGAAGAGGGCCTGGAATCAGGCCCTTGAGCCCCCAATGTTCCATATCAGGTAGGAAGCTGGGCATGGTGGTATTCACATGTGATCCCAGCACTCAAGAAACTTGGGCAGAAAGATGGCAAGTTCATAGTCAGCTTGGGCTGCAGAGTGTACCTGAAGGTCAGCCTACGGCTGCACAGGGAATGGTTGCTTCATCTACCCTGAAGAATAGGAGTGGGGTCGTGGCTAAAGAGATGCCAATGAAGATTGGATGGGTAGGATCCATGGTCTCAGGTCCTGTTTCCACACTGATCACAGGGATCCCTAGGGCAGAATAGGAGAGAAAGTGGAGAGAGCCACCAGCAGAGCATAAAAATGACTTTTCTTTCCTCCTTCCTTTTTTCTTTCTTTCTTTCTTCTCTCTTTCCTTTGCTTCCTCTTCCTCCTCTTCCTCCTCTTCCTCTTCCTCCTCTTCCCCCTTTCCCTTCCCCCTCTTCTTCTTCTTTTGTTGTTCTTCCTCTTCCTCTTCCTCTTCTTCTTCTCCTTCTTTTAGAAAGAGAGAGGGAGGGAGAGAGAGAGGGAGGGAGGGAGAGAGGGAGGGAGGGAAGGAGGGAGAGAGAGAGAGAGAGAGAGAGAGAGAGAGAGAGAGAGAGAGAGAGAGATATTCCTGTATAGTCTGGTCCATCTGGAACTGGAACTCACTTTGTAGACCAGGCTGGCCTGGCCTCAATTCAGGGATCAGCCTGTGTCTGTTCCCATTGACTGAGATTAAATATATGTACCACCACTGCCTGGGCTGAAGAATGACCTTAAAAGATGAGATTGATGGCTGAGCATGGGGCTTAGGTTTAGGCAGGAGGATTGTCAAGAGTTTGAGCCTGGGGTACCAAAATGGATCAGAGGGTGAAGGTGCTTGTTGCCAAGCTTGAGGACCTGAGTTGAACCCTTAGAATTCACATGGTAAGAACAGAGAGCAGACTCTGGCAGGACTCCATGGCACAAACATGCATATACATAAATATATATTTTTAAATGTGAAGCTTCCTGAGATGTATGGTAAAAAGCCTTTTCTCAAAAGAAACAAAACAGAAAAGAGAGAGAGAAAGAGAGAGAGAGAGGAAAGAGAGAGAGAGAGAGGGAGAGAAAGAAAGAGAGAAAGAAAGAAAGAAAAAGGAAGAAAAGAAGGAAGGAAGGAAGGAAGGGAGGAAGGAAGGAAAGAGGAAGGAAGGAAAGAAGACAGGCGTGGAGCCATGTCTGGCCTTACACAGCAGGCCTGCAATCTCTGCTACTTGGGAGGCTGAGTCAGGAGATCGCAAGTTCAAGGCCTGCTTGGTCAATTTAGCAGCACCATGTCTCAAAATAAACAATAAAAAGGACTAGAGATGGAACTGGACAGGTGGCTCAGGGGTCAACAGCACCTGCTGCTCTTCCAGAGGACCTGAATTCAGTCCCCAGCAGCCCCTGTAGGTAGCTCACAACAGTCTGTAACTGCAGCTCCAGTCTGTAATCTGATGCCCTGTCCTAGCCTCCACAGGTACATGGCATACACACGACATACACACACAAATAAAAATATTTTTTTTAAAACAGGAATAAGGATGTAGTTCAGAGGTAGCATGGTCGATTAGCATACATAAGACCCTGGGCTCAACTGTTCCCTATGTATCTATGTATCTATGTATCTATGTATTATCTATGTATCTATCTATCATCTATCTCATATATCATATATGAGATATCAGATATATATTGAAAGTATGTATAGCAAATATATGTTGTATATATATGTAGCATACAGAGAGAGAAAAGAGAGGGAGAAAGAGAGAGAGAGAGAGAGAGAGAGAGAGAGAGAGAGAGAGATACATGAACGAATGATTATGTCAAGCCAGTAGAATTACAGATGGCAAGAAGACCAAGTAATTCCTGAGTTCATCTGTTAGTCTTCATGTATCCCAGGCTGGCTTTGAACTCACGATGCAGCCTGTAAGCCTCATATTTACATTCTCTCTGCTTCTGCCATGACTGAGATTTAGACCAGTGCTTCTACACATAGCTGCTTGTTTGTTTGTTTGTTTTTGTTAGTGAAAATAAAATCTAGGACTGAGGAGGTGGCTTGATGGATTTACTGTACTCCAGTGCAAGTGTAAGGACCTTGAGTTCAAATCCCAAGAACCCACATCACACCAGGTTCCATAGCAGCCACCTGTAAAGGCAGCATTCAGGTAGTGAAGTGGGAGCTGGAAACAGAATGCCTGGAAGCTTGCTGGCTACAAGCCTGGTATACACACAAAGCCAGGAACTCAGAGACCCTGCTCAAGCAAGGTGAGACTGGAAAGTGACGACTGACACCTCAGGGTGCCCTTGTGACCGCCACATGTGTGCTGTGACACAGGCACTTGTGCACACTCACACACACTTGTTGTAACATTTTTAAACCATTAGGTTAGGGGACTGGAGAGACAGCTCGGCAGTCAAGAGAGCCTGCTCTAGCATAGGACCTGAACTCTGTTCCCAGCACCTCTGTCAGGTGGATGGCAAATGCCTGTAACTCCATCTCCAGGGACGAGGGATACATTCCATCCCCTGGTCTCCATGAGCATGTGTACACACACGCCCTTACCCAAGCACAGACTTTCAACTATATACATAAATAAGATACAATCTGAAAATACCTAAGTCATCCTTGAGTGGAGAAGGCATCGTGAGGCACACAAAGCACACACCATATGGCATTTAAATATTTAAATATAAAGCTTGTTATATTTGTCCCTGACACATATCACTGCCTCGAAGGGTTCTTTTGATGCCCAACAGCTCTGGTCTACACTAACCAACAAATAGTATGAATGGGGATGGGAAGGGACGGCCACCGTTTATATTGTCTCCTTTGCACCCCGTCACAGATCACATTTCTTTGGAACATCACATGGACTTTGTTTGTTTGTTTGTTTGTTTGTTTGTTTGTTTGTTTTGAGACAGGGTTTCTCTGTATAGGCCTGGCTGTCCTGGAACTCACTCTGTAGACCAGGCTGGCCTCAAACTCAGAAATCCTCCTGCCTCTGCCTCCCAAGTACTGGGATTAAAGGCGTGCACCACCACCTCCTGGCTCCATCACATTGACTTTGTCCAACTTATGCCGCAACAAAATCCATACCCTCACGAGGATGCCGTGAGGCAGATGCTACCTACCTTCAGTCAGCTCCTGAGGCATCATAATAATGAGATCATTTCAGATACCTGCTGGGCTCTGTCCTTCCTCACTGAGGGCGGCAAAGAGTACATCCATCTTGTGGTCACCACCGGCATCCTGCCCAGGCTTGTAGAGTTAATGACCAGCTCGGAACTCAATGTCTTGGTAAATGTCATCCTGGGTCCCACGTGCCTTTGTAAGAGGCTTCAGGTTAGAGTGTGTGGGTGGGTGCTGTGACCATGGCTCACTTAGGAGTGTGTTTGCCTAGCATTTACAAAGCCCTGGTCCCATCCCCATACCATGTAAACTATGCACAGTGGAACATGTCTATAATCTCAGCACCGGGACATGGAGGCGGGAAGATTATGATTCACGGTCATGCATGGCTGTGAAATGAGTCCAAGGATTTCCTGGACTATGTGACAGCATGTCTCTGAAAACAAAACAGATTAGATCCTGTGAGTCCAATTCACAGAATCAGGTTCTCATCTCCACCTCCCTGCCTCCTCAGGTCTTCCTGCCAGCTCTAATCCTCCCCTGGATACCCAGTTTGTCTTCTGCAAGTCTCAGCTCTCTGAGACTCTCTAGCTAAACTCTTAGATCTGCTTCCTTTACTCTCTCTCTCTCTCTCTCATATATATATAACATATATAATATATATATAAGATATAAAATAAATAAATAATACTTATATAGAGAGAAAAAGAGAAAGAGAAAGAAAGAGAGAAAGAGTGAGAAAGAGACACACAGACAGAGACGTATGTAGCCTAAACTGGTCTGGACCTCAGTCTATAGCTGATAGCCCCAGAGTCTTGGTCTCTCTGCATCTGCCTCCCAGTGTGGGCTCCAGAGGCTCACACCTCTGGGGCCGCCTCTATTCCAGCTCAACCTCTCTCAGTCAGGATCCTTTTACTATATCATGTTCAGCTTTAGAGACCATCTTTCTGAGATCACCATAGCATTTTTTCAGATGTTAAAGTGAATTTGGTGACAGTAATTGAGGGCAGAAAAAAAGGAAGACTATCAGGAGAGAGGTAGCCAGGTCCAGTGTCATATGTATATAAGTACATGTGGGAGACCAAGAGAGAAGGATAGCAAATGGGGCTAGCCTGGGCTCCATAAGAAGACCCTGTCTTTAAAAAGGCAACTTTAAACATATAAATATTGTGTGGGGGTGAGCATGAGCCATGATGCATGTGTGCAGGACAGAGGACTACTTAGAGGAGCCAGTCCTCTCTGTAGACCACGAGGGCCCTGGGAATTGAGTTTGGGTCATCTGGCCTGAGATTACAGGCACCTTTACACACTGAACGGTCTCACCTCACCAAGGACTCAACTTTTATTTATTTATTTATTTATTTATTTATTTATTTATTTATTTATTTGGTTTTTTGAGACAGGGTTTCTCTGTGTAGCCCTGGCTGTCCTTAGACCAGGCTGGCCTCGAACTCAGAAATCCGCCTGCCTCTGCCTCCCAAGTGCTGGGATTAAAGGCGTGCGCCACCACCGCCTGGCTCAACTTTTTTTTTTTTTAAATGTGTATTTATTGTATGTATGTGAGTACTCTATATGCATATATACCTGCATTCCAGTAGAGAACATCAGATCCCATTACAGATGGTTGTGAACCATCATGTGGTTGTTGGGAACTGAACTCAGAACCTCTAGAAGAGAAACCAGTGCTCTTAACCATTGAGCTAACACTCCAGTCCCTGGAATCAACTTTTAATAGCCGTGCTGAGGCCCAATTGGTATTACCTAGAAAAGGCTCTGGTAACACACCCACCTGTCACGTGAGTGGGAAGTACTTAGCCTGATAATCTAGGAAAGCCTGGTGCTCTTGGTAGCCTTCACTGGGGGCTGCCACTGCAGTACAAAGAAATCCAAATAAATCTACATTCAGCTCTCCTGGGAAGCTGGTTGCCTTCAGCTCAATCATAGGCCCACCCTTGGGACCCACAGAGCTACTGTAAGGAGAAGCAGCCACTGGGCACTCCTAGGCTCCAATTCAATATCCCGTGGAAGCTCAGAGCCAGCATGAATATGAATGTACAACAGACTCCATAATCAGCTTTGAATTTCCCCAGTTGAGAGTTTAGTGGGGTGGACAATGTAGTACACACATGCAATCCTAACAGAGGTTGACAGAGGATTGTGAGTTCAAGGCCAGGCTAAGGATGTTGTTCATTGGTAAGAATGTTCCCCCTAGGATTTAGGAAGCTCTGGGTTCCATTCCCAGTACTGTATTAACGAACCAGGTAGAGCACACCTGTCATCCCTGCACTCGGGGTGGAGGCAGGAGGACCAGGAAGTTCAAGGTCATCCTCAGCTGCATAGTCCAGTATGCATTCAGACCTTGTCTCAGAAACACAAAAGTTGGGAGGACCAAAAGCTCACTGTCCTTGGCCATGTGACAAACTCAAGACCAGCTTAGGCTATATGAGAAGCCCTCAAACAAAATCCCCAAACAAAATCAGGACAGCAGAATGTTTTCTTGTTTTAGATAGAGTCTCATGTAGTCCAGGCTGGCCTTAAATTTGTTACATAGCTAAGAAGGCTCTTTGGGACCATCTGACACCACCTCCCATCTACAGGGATTGCAGGTGAGTACTGCCTGCCACACCAGGTTTATGCACAGAACTTCATACACTCGAGGCAAGCACTCTTCCCAAAGCTACATGCCTGGCCCCTAGTGTACCATCATTTTCTAATAACGGTGTCCTCTGTCTGCCCTCCTTGACCAAGAACAGCGAGCAAGCACCTGAAACCCTAAAAGCAGCCATGGGTTTGCTGACCAAAGAAAACACTACAAAGTGGCAGACATCTCCCTGAACAACACTCAGTGTGACTCATCTGTAATATGACAGAGTCCCAACTCTTAGTCACCTTTCTTTGTCATTCTAGACCCCTTGTCTCCACACTATGGGTAACATAGTGGCCGGAACAGATGAACAGACCAGGATGGCCATTGATGCTGGCATGCTGAATGCATTGGACGAGGTCCTGAAGCACCCAAAGTCCTCCATTCAGAAGCTTGCTGCTTGGATCACGTGCAATGTGACCGTTGCGCCGGGACACCACATCCAGCAGCTGATTTCGTGTAAGCTGATGCCTGTCTTGGCCAACCTACTGAGAAATGTAAGTGGCAGGGCTGGGAAGGGAGTCTGTAAAGCTCTGTTGTACAAGCTTGAGGACTTTCCACAGAAATGATGGAAGCAGGATAATCAAGAGTTCAAGGCCAACCTTGGCTACAAAGTGTGTGTAAAGCCAGTCCGAGATACATAAGACCCTGTGTAAGAAAAAAGAGAGAAAAAGACAAATCTTGGGTGGGTGTCAGGCAGCCTACTTCATGCCTTCTCTCAGAGGCTAGATTCTGATCAAGAATTGAAGGCAGTGTGTTAGGTCACTGGACATGATTTCACATGTAAGCTCAGGTCTTACCAGCTGATCAAGACCAGGTCTGGTAGCACATACCTGTAATCTCAACACTCAGGAGGCTACTACAACAGGAGTACAAATTGAGGGCCTGCCTAGGCTAATACTGAGTCCCAGGATAGCCTGGGCTATAGAGTAAAACCCCATTTTTAAGAATTATTTTATTTTATATATAGGAGTACACTGTAACTGCTTTCAGAAGACTGTATCAGATCCCATTACAGCTGGTTGTGAGCTACCATGTGGTTGCTGGGAATTGAACTCAGGACCTCTGGATAAGCAGTCAGTGCTCTTAACCACTGAGGCATCTCTCCAGACACCAAAATCCTACTTTTAAAAGCCCAAACAAACACAAAAGACTGTGGGTGTGGCTGGGTTGTCAGAGTCCTTGCCTGCCCTGGGCCTCATTAGCAGCAGTACATATATATACCAGACACTGTGGGCTCATCCATAAGGATGGCATTTTGGAGAGTAGAGGTAGGAGGGCCAGAAGTTCAAGGTCCTCCTCATCTCTATAGCAAATTGGGGGCCAGCCTGGTCTACACTGAGAGCCTGTCTCAAAAATATACAAAAACAACAAGTGAATCAGGTCAGCATCCCTCTATGGTGGCCCTTGGGTGCTGGAAGGAACGTGAACCTCTGTCTTTGCAGGCAGAATTTAGTGTCCAGAAAGAGGTTGTGTGTGCTGTGGCTAACATTACAACAAAGGCCACTCAGTACCAGTTGACTCAGCTTGTCCGCTCAGGAACCTTGGAGCCAATGTTGAATCTGCTCACTGTCCCTGACAAGGATGTTGCCATTGTCATTCTTGACATCATTTCTTATCTCCTTCAGGTGAGTTCTTCCCAGCAGGCAGTCTCCAACTGAAAGACATTGACTGTGCTCCCTCACAACAGGGTGGGGATTGTGGGTCGGGCACTTAGGGAGCCAGAGAGCTTTGTGAGTAACCGTACTTCCCACCAAGCTGACCACCTGAGTTCAGTCCCCAGGATCCATGTGGTGGTGAAAGACACCTGACTCCCACAAGTTGTCTGAGATCCACACTCATGCAATGGTACAGATGTTGATGCACACACATTGTGTGAGAGAGAAAATGAATGTTAAAAGAAGTCACCCAGCTGGGCAGTGGTGGCGCACGCCTTTAATCCCAGCATTTGGGAGACAGAGGCAGGTGGATTTCTGAATTCAAGGCTAGCCTGGTCTACAGAGTGAGTTCCAGGACAGCCAGGCTTACACAGAGAAACCCTGTCTGGAAAAACAAAACAAAACAAACAAACAAAAACCAAAAACAAAAAGAAGTCACCCAAGTAGGTTGGACCCATGTAACTCATGTGGCAGTAACTGTCCCCAGCACCACATAATGCAGACATGCAAAGACATACCCATAATCCCAGAACTCAGGAGGCAGAAGGAAAGGGATCAGGAGTTCAATTTAGTTCAACCATATAGAAAATAAGTGCTAGCCTGGGTTACATGAGACTGAATGAATGAATGAGTGACTGAGTGACTGAGTGACTGAGTGACTGAGTGAGTGAGAAGGATTCTCATGACATTCTTCCTACACTCCCTACATCCCTAGGGTAACACAAAGCACTCAAGAATAGGACTCCAAGCCAGGTTTGGCAGTGTATACCTGTCATCCTAGGATGCAAGAGAGGAGACAGGAGGTCATGGGTTTGAAGGCAGCCTGGGCTAAGTAGTATGCTTGAGGCTAGCTTGGACTATGCAGTCTATGAAGAAACTGTATATTGATGTATTAACATTTTGTCACAGGAGCACCTTGGTGACAAGGGCTCAGAGCATAGCTGTTGGATTCCTTGTTCTAGGGAGCTTGTGTGTGAGTGACACAGGGGACACTGTAGGCATTCCTTGTGAAGGAAGTCGGATTGAGGAGGCACTCAGAGTGGGGACTGGCTGCTGTCACACTCTGTAGTGCTCAGGGAGGGGAGCGTTCTCTGAGAGTGAGAAGCGAGCATATAGATGAGTCTCACGGACCTGTGGAAAGACATCCTAGGCAAAGGAATAACCAGGGGAGTTGTAAGTAGCACAGCAAGAGCACGTGGTTGGAAGCTGGAGGGAGAGTGAGAAGGGCTCAGGTCTGGGGCAGATGAGAGTGGCTGGTGAAGATGTGGATTCCCTCACCTGAGGCTGAGAAACCCACAGAAACTTCAAAACAGAATAAAAGAAAGAGCCAAGCTGCTAGATGGCGTCTTTAAGGTTTGTTTGTTTCAATTGTGTGGATATGCGTCTGTGTGCGGATATGATGTGTGTGTGTGTGTGTGTGTGTGTGTGTGTGTGTGTGTGTATGTGTTTGGATATGCGTCTGTATGTGGATATGTGTGTGTGTGTGTGTGTGTGTGTATGAATCTGTATGTGGATATGGGTCTGTGTGTGGATGTGTGTGTGTGTGTGTGTGTCTGTGTGTGGATATTCGTCTGTGTGTGGATAGGTATGTATGAGTTCAGGTGCCAACAGAGGTCAGAGGCCTCAGATTCCCCTGGCTGGACTGGCAGGTGGCAGTGAGCCCCTTGAGTGAATGCTGGGAACCGACCTCAAGTCCTCTGTGGGAGCAGTTTCTGCGCTTAGTCACTGAGCCATCTCTCCAGAGACAATTTTGTTTTTGATGGTTTTGCTTTTGAGATTAGACACAGGCTCTCCCTATATGACTTATGTGGGACATCGGGTCTCTATACCTGACTTACATGAACACACAGAATCCTTATATGACTTAAGTGGGACACATGGAATCTCTATATGACTTACATGATTACATGAACTCCTGAGACCTCTGACATGCTGAGATTACAGTCATGTCCTGCCATGCCCACTTCTGCATCAGATTTCTTTTAAAAGATTGATTTAATTTTATCCAAATGGGTTTAAAGGTTTGTCGCTTTGTTTTTACTTATGTGTATGTGTGCCTACAAGAGTTTCTATGCACCGCATGTGTGCATATGCCTACAGAAGCCAAAAGCTGAGATCAGATCCCCTGGAGCTGGATTACAGGCAGTGGTGAGCTGTACAAAGTACGTGTTAGGGCTCACACTCTGAACCTGTGGGGGAGGTGCTGATACCGTGGATTCCTTCAATGATTGAGCTGGATGGATTTGTCAAACCACCAGAGGTGGAGGTGGGAGGATCAGGAATTGAGGTTCTGTGTTCGGCTACAGAGCCAAGTTCAAGGATAGCCTTGGCTACGTAGTTTCTAGAGTCCTGTGATGCTCATCTAGGCTTTGATTTTTATTAAATATTTTTTTACTTTGAATTCCTTGGTGCTTTGGACAAATGCCTTTTTGTATTCATTACATTAGTTTTCTATGATGTTGGATACAGTCTGAGTAAAAATGTGAATGACTGTGTGAATAGGCAAACTCACTGGTGAATTCGTGAATGTACTTGTGAGTGAATGAATTCGTGAGTGATTTTGTGGGGGAGGTGCAGACCTTTAATCCCAGCGCTCAGGGGGCACAAACAGTTGGTTCTCTGAGTTTGATGCCAGTTTGGTTTATACAGTGAGTTCCAGGATGGGAAGGGCTGCCCAGAGAAACCCTGTCTCAAAAAAAAAAAAAAAAAAAAAAAAAAAGAAAGAAATAAAGAAAGAAAAAACAAAGAAATAAAGAAAGAAAGAAAAAGAAAAAAAAAAATTAAAAAAAAAAAAAAAACGACAACAACAAAAGAATCAAACTCCAGTCCTCTACCAAAGCAGTGAGTGTTCTTAACTGCTGAGCCAGCTTAGCTGAGTCCAAAGCTTCAGGTTCAATGAAATGCCCTTTTTCAACAAAAAGAAAAAAAATGGCCAAATGCTGATTGGTTGGTCCTAGAAACTTCTCTCCAACTTCAACAGGGAACGTTTTAAAGATGTATTGGGGCGGGGGGGGGGGGGGAACAAACAGGTATGGCAGTGCAACTCTGTCGGCACAGTGCTTTCCTGGCATGTGTGAGGTACTGGCTTCAGTCCCCAGCACTACATAAACCAGGGGTGATGGCATTGTAATCCTCCCTCTAGGGAGGTAGAGGCAGAGGGATCAAGGTCATCCTTGGCTGCGTTTCAAGCCTGAGACTAGTCTGGGATACAGGGGAGCATGTCTCAAAAACAAAACAAGGAGTGCATCCAATGGAGTTGCCCGTGCCATGGGTAACCTTTGGAGTTTTCCTAGATGCAGGTTCTGAATGAACGCCTGGGTGTTATGGGCAGAGGGGAAAGTCTAGGGAAAAAATGTTCTTGGGTGTACATCTGAAATTTTTAGGAAGTTGGTCTTGGGATTTGGAGGAGAGGTGAGGTGAGGGGTATTCCAGGACCTCAGGAATAGGCAGGGAGTGAGAGAAACAGGCTGTTAATTGGCAGTACTTTTCTAAGTCTATTTGACCTGTGAGGTGGACTTGAGTGGATTCCCCGAAGCTTACAAGAATCTTTTAGGCGGTGGTGGCGAACGCCTTTAATCCTAGCACTTGGGAGGCAGAGGCAGGCAGATTTCTGAGTTCAAGGCCAGCCTGGTCTACAGAGTGAGTTCCAGGACAACCAGGACTACACAGAGAAGCCCTGTCTCGAAAAACCAAAAAAAAAAAAAAAAGAAAGAAAGAAAAGAATTTTTTAGGTTTACAAAAAGGTAAATCCTTTATACTTTACATTTATCAACTGCACAACTTCTACACCTTCCCAGAAGCCTCAGACCCTCAGAACTTACATAAGCTTTTCCTCTTTAATTACTTACCATGAGACACAGGTGGCTGATCACTGGGCTCACAGCCCTTAAAGACCTGTGAAAGATAAATCTAAATGTCAGTTGAAATGACAGACTTACCCATTACCCAGATGCCAGGTTTCTGTGATGTTGATGGCTTCATTGGGGACACAGTCCCAGGACTGGCTCTATCTTTGGCTACCAAACCAGGCAAAGCTGAGAGGCCTTTCTGTGGAGGAGGAACTTAGGAGACTGACCTTGCTTTGACTTAAGCAACTCAGGCTGTTTGGTGTCCCTGTTTGTTCACAGTCCAGGCTGGGCCTCAGCAGCAGGCAAGGCAGTGGAGCTGTCTTCCTCAGTGATTATTGTACCACAATCCAGGTAGGGTCTTTTCTTGTTGTGTCTCAATCTTCTTGGAGACCTCGGGAGTGTTACTGCTAGGATCTGGAAGTCTCTGTCATTTTAAGCACCTTAAGTTAAGATCTTAATTGCCATATTCAGCTCTCTGACAGGTTTGAGGCCAGAACCTACTTAGCATATCTGGGTTAGACAATCTATGTCTGTTTCTAGTTACCTGTTCAAAACTGAACATCTAGCAAACATAAAACAGGAGGCTAAATAAAGCTTAACTAATTAACTGCATCTCTTCTCAATGTAACTTTAGTGATGCCCTTAAGAAAGATGGCAGTGAAGCCATAGTTTGACCCTCTTCATTCCAAAGTCAAGATGACACCCAGTCACATGCTGTTTACCCAGTGTGTATACTTTCCTCCTGTCAGCTTGACAGGTGATTTAAGATGAGCAGTCTGGTTGTTCATGATCACTTTTGCAACCAAAGTTGCTGCTGCTGCTGGAGCCACACAGGACAGGAGGGAGGTGGGGTGGCGTAGGGCTAGATTGCACCAGAAGCTCTGTGCTCAGTGGGGTGAAGGGAGAGGGGGAGAGCGTAAATTCAAAACAAAAACAAAAACAAACAAACAAAAAACCTGGACACAAAGTTTAGGCCAATTAGAATAAATTTTTGTTTTAGATCCTGTGGCACCCATCTTCCCAGTGTTCACCACTGAGATTGAACAGTTTATCCAGGGGTGGTGACCTCAGATAAGACATGTTTGTATCAGAGGTTGCTCTGAAAAAAGGACCTGGTCTTTGTTCATAGGAGGCTAACTTGGGTGCAGCTGAGACTCCTGAACCCTGATAGGCAGTAGGTGGGCATGCGTACTCATGGAGTCTGAAGAAACGATGTATCCAGCGGGGAAAGATTGAGGGACAGAAGTGGTCCCCACGTGAAAGACAGGAAAGACAGGGGCCATCGGGCTGGAGACTCAACTTCTCTCAGGTTTGGCACTGTCTGATAGGTTATTTCTCTACCAGTGAAATGAACCAATGTAAGCCAGATTAGATTCAATTAAAGGCAGGTTTATTGAGAAGCTGCTCTCCAGTGAGTTCATTGGCCCCAAAGATTGAGGCCAGGAATATTGCCATTGTGAGGAGGTGGGGATGGGAGAAAGAGAGAAAGGGCATACAAGTGTGCATACAGAGAAAAAAAAAAAAAAAGAGAAGAAAGCAAAATGTATGGATTATATTGGGAAAAGCCTCTGGGGGAAGGGCAGCCCAGTCCCTTGTCAGCAAATATTCAATTTATATAACTTTTTAAATATAGATTAATGAGGGGGTTGAAAAGATGGGGGTGGGAGAGATTGGGCACCCAAGTGCACATAAGGTCAGAGGACAACTTTTCTGCCCGTACCTTGTGTTGTGGGGACTGAACTCAGGTCTTTAAGCTCTCCCTTGCTCAACAAGTACCTTACCTACTAAGCTACCTTACTGGCTCTGATATTTCTACCTTATGTCTATTTTGTAAACCTATAGACATAGGGTCAGAGACATTCTTGGGTGAACTGTGTGTGGCGCTGGGGCATGTGTAGTGCTGAGCCCTGTGTTGGTCATACCTGTAATCCCAGCACCTAGAAGGTGGAGAAGAATCAAGGGCTCAAGACCACCTTAGCTGCATTGTGACTTTGAGACCAGCCTAGAGAGCATAGCCCAAAACCAACCCAAAGCAAAACAGAAATCTTTGGTGAAAGGGGTCAAAGTGGAACGAGTTTTTGACGCCCTGTGCTAGACCAGGTAGAGGAAATTGACTACAGCTTAGCTGTGGCAGGGCTGAAGGTGGTTCTGACCCAGTGAGTGTGTGTGTGTGGGGGGGGGGGGGGGGGAAAAGGGCAGCCTCCTATTGGGTCTGACTGGCCTCTCTCCTATCACATACATGTATCCTTGCACACTGCCTATTAAGGACATCCATGTTTTCAGTCCAGCTTTACCTTGGCCATGAGTGACTCAGTACAAACAAAGCTGTGTGTTTGTATTTTGTATGAGACCTTCTCATGAAGTCTATGCTGGCCTTAACTTCCCTATGTAGCTAAGGATAGTCTTGAAAAACATATTAATTTTTCAGATATATGTAATTTGCATGTGTATGAATGTTTTGCCTGTGTCTACCAGGTGCATGCTTGGTGCCTAAGGAAGCCAAAAGAGGGCTCTGGGTTCCATGGAACTAGAGATATTAATAGTTGTGAACCACCATTTGGATGCTGGGAATTAAACGTCATCCTCTGTAGAAAAAAAGTGTCCTTAAGCACTGAGCCATCTTTTCAGCCCCAAGCCCTGGAATGCTTGATCCTGCCGCCTCTGCCCCTGGATGCTGGGATTGCAGGCGTGCATAACCACATTGTTTGTATGGCAGAGGAATGGACGGGGCCCTGTGTGTGCTAGGCAAGCCCTCCCAACTGAGCTGCGTTCCAGCCAATGCTGATTTTCTGTCCTAAGTCCAGGACTGGTTCCCGCAGTTCCCACAGTGACCACAGTCTGCTGACAGAGTACATGTCCTACAGTGATGGTGTGGGGATGTGCTGCCAACTCTGAGTCTGCTCTCTGGTCTGTGGTGCCTGATGACTTTCACATGCTAACATGCACAGCAGGCAAGGAAGATCTCTTTGGTGATTTTCCTATCTACAGGTGGTGTCTTTCCTCCAGTCAACATGGCTACCTCAGAAGCTCCCGAAGAGAGGCTGAAGAAATCTAAGTACTATGATGGCTTGTACATGCTCTGCCCAGGGAATTTGCTTCCATGCACTATTAGAAGGTGTGGCCCTGTTGGAGTAGGTGTGTCACTGTGGGTGTGGGCTATAAGACCCTCATCCTAACTGCCTGGAACCCAGTATTCTGCTAGCAGCCTTCAGATGAAGATGTAGAATTCTCAGCTCCTGCTGCACCATGCCTACCTGGATGCCACCATGTTCCTGCCTTGATGATAATGGGCTGAACTCTGAACCTGTAAGCCAGCCCCAGTTAAATGTTGTCCTTTATAAGAGTTGCCTTGGTCATGGTGTCTGTTCACAGCAGTAAAACCCTAATTAAGACGGAAGCTGGTACCAGGGACTGGGATACTGCTAAGATAGGCCTGACCATGCTTTTGTTTGGAAGAATGTGGATTTGGGGACTTTGGACTTGGAAAGCAGTGGAATGCTTTATATGAGTCTTAATGGGCTATCCCAGTAGGAATATAGAAGATTTTATTACTAAGAGTAATTTGAATTGTGCAAACCAGTCCCAAGAGGTGTTGTTATAGATTGCTGTCTGGTTTTTCTGCTCCCTCAAAAGGGGTTCCTCTACTTGAGTGAGGTCAGGTGAAATCTTAACTGGTCAGATAAGGCTAGAGACTGTCCACACCAAGTCCAGTGGAGTCTGTGTGACCTGGGCACCAGACTGAGGCATAAAGTTCAAGGAACTCAACCTCCTGGAAAAACATGTGCAGTGAGTACCTTTTGAGCTTTGTAGCTGTTCTTATGATTATTATAATTTGTGCTGGCGTTGCGGCTATTGGGATTGGCAGTGGAAGTTGCTTCCATGTTCAAGAAGGTCATGTTTATCAGAGAATAGATGTTGAGGAGCCTGCAAGAACAGTTCTTCCTTTTCTTGCCAAACTTTCTCATGTTCTTCAAGCAATAATTAAACAAGATATCGAAAACCCAAGTGGGGGGATAGCATATGGGACCAGTTGCAAGCAAGAGGAATTATTTGCTAAAACTCCCGAAAAGACTCTTTTTCTGAGAAAGGGCAAGTGAAAATAGTATTTCCATGAAAAAGACAGTCACTATTATGACTCAAAAGGGTCCAATTTATGTCATAAGGAATAAATTGTGAATACCTTTGAAATCTCAGGGGAAAGATTATAAGATTCCACAACCCACTGATGACTCTCTTCGGTGTATAAGAGCTTACAGGAATGGAGACAAGATAATTAACGCAGGAGGCAAATATATCTTTTGGTTTAGTCTGCCTTTCTTGGAGAGGTTAGGAAGGTCCCGTCTTTTTTGGTGTCTGTTGGGGGACGACTTTTAGCAGAAAGCGGCTATCAGCTTTGCAGCCATCTTGAGCCATATACCCTGACATGAGACTTAGATTACAATAGCCTACAACAGCTGAGCACACTCTGATAATCTTGATTTAGATACCTTGGGTGTGTGAGATTAAAGGTGTGTGAGATTAAAGGTGTGTAACTTAAGAGTGTGACTTAGAAGTGTAGAGATCAGATTTAGAGACAAGACCTAAGGGCATGGCTTAGAAGTGAGACATATAAAAGGCAAAGGCAGACGGTAGAGAGAGAGACACTTAGAGGATGAGAGACTGAAGAATAAATGGGATTGAAACACACTCTGTCTGGTCTCCATTCTTCGAGTCCGTCCTCACTCTCTCTCTTGCTGAACCCCGACCCACAGACCGGAGCGGCAGCTTGGACCGGGATACAGTGGCCGCCAAACGCGGGGCAGCCCGGGCCTCAACATTTTGCTCGGGTCCCAACATTTTTTGGCCGCCCAAAGTGGGCCAGCTTAGGCCTCAACAGGTGTCTGTTAAGCAAAGAACAACAGGATAGTCTTAAGGAACAAATATTTAAGGCTAATAAATACTGGTTAGAAAAATCTGGGGACTGGGGATGGTAATCAGGAGAGCAAAGATGGTCAGGTCTTTGAGCAGAGACATAGAATGAGAAAACACTGTGCCAGCTAAAGCCAGGTAACAGAAAGTAAAAGCCGCAGGACAAAGATAACTACCACAGTGACTATCTTTCAGTGCTTAAAGTTCATATGAATTATTAAAATTTTGTCTGACCGTTAGGTAACCACCTGATCTAATATTCTGTAATCATTGCCAATTTTTGGTCTATATAATCTGTTGTTTTGATTCAGTAAAAACACATTCAGCTCCAATGCAGTGTGGTGTCACTGTTCCTTCTCCCTGTTCCCGTTGGACTGCTGTTCCCGTTGGACTGCTGTTCCCAGCTGAGTCTGGTCCGTCGCAGAGAGAAACGGAGGACAAAGAAAAAATGGAGGGAAAGGAAGATGAACCAGAACCACATGGCCTGGACAAACCAAATCAGTTAGGGATTTCATAGATGGGAAAAGAGTAATGTAGGTTACATTTGCTCAATCTAGGTGTACAGCTTGTATTTATACCAAAAGAGTTTTGTGTTCTTTGTGCTGGCATCTTGGGGTTAGAGATTTAATGTTATAAATCTGGCTGGTAAATTACAAGTCTCTAGTGTTATCATTTTACAGGGCTAAGAGGAGCTGAATGAGTGGTAGCCAGCTTTCTGCAGGCTAGCCACAAGCGGCCATTTGCCCTGCTTCCCACAGCGGGCTTGCCCTTCTTGCTGGAGACCTACACAAGGACCTTGGGAGAAGGAAGATTTGCTTTTCTTCACCACTTGCATTTACTTGCCAGCACATCTGCTGGAATCTACTTCTACAGAAGACCAGCTGAAACACTAGCCTTGTGGGACTGAAAAGCTACTAGAGTTTTAGACTTGCAAGTCACAGCTGACCATTGTTGGGGAGCTGGATTACAGACTGTAAGTCACCGTAATAAATTCCCTCAATACAGAAAGGCATTCCATACATTCTGTGACTCTAGAAAACCTTGACTAATACAGAAGGTTAAGGCCATATGTGGCAGATGTCGTCATGAACCTATGGGGAAGAGATCTATTGCAACAGTAGGAAACACAGATTAACACTCGCCAACTTTAGAGACAGGCTGCATGGGAGGTGTTTCTAATAAAGAAATTAAAGGATGTTATTGAAGACAGTTACAGACTATCCAAGCTGTCCACAAGCAGGATACAGCAGAGGCTGACTCTTCAACTTTGTATGGGGGGCCACTGCTGGTAGAACATCAGCTGCCCCACCACTGAAGTGGCAGAAACAAACCTGTTTGTGTAGAGCAATGGCCTGTAATTTGAGAAAAGTTACAAGCGCTAGAACAGCTAGTCCAAGGGGGCGGGGTGTGTGTGTGACTCAACACAAAGAGGAGTCCACCAGCCCTTGCACTTCTCCTGTATTTGTCACTGAAAAGAAATCTGGCAAATGAAGGATGTTGACAGATCTGAGGGCAAATAATCATTCAGCTAATGGGCTCTTTGCAGCCTGGGATGCCATTGCCTTCCTTGTTACCTAAGTAAAGGCCTAGTGTTAGTGATTGATGTAAAAGATAACCTTTTCACACTCCCTTTACATGAACATGATAGGGACAGAACATACTTTTAATAGAAGTTGTCCAATAGAAAGGTGGTATTGGAAAGCCTTGCCACAAGGGATGTTGAATTGTCCTACCTTATGCCAATATGTTGTATAACAGCCATTAGAAATAATTCATAAGTGGGGTTCTCTCAGTCCATGATTTATCATTACATGGGTGATATATTGCTGGCTGACTCAAATAGGGATACCTGAGAAAAAAATATTTAGTGAAATTAAGAGAATTTTGGCTTGTTGGAGATTACATATTGCTCCTGAAAAAAATACAAAGAGGGGACTCAATTACCTAGGGTATAAGATAGGTCTACAGAAGATCTGACCAGAGAAAGTACAAATCAGTAGAAACCAATTAAGAATTCTCTCTTTTTTAAAGATGTGTTTATTTGTTTTATGAGTACACTGTAGCTGTCTTCAGACACACCAGAAGAGGGCATCGGATCCCATTACAGATGGTTGTGAGCCACCATGTGGTTGCTGGGAATTGAACTCAGGACCTCTGGAAGAGCAGTCAGTGCTCTTAACTGCTGAGTCATCTCTCCAGCCCCAGTTAAGAATTCTTAATAATTTTTAAAACTTTCTGCAAGATATTAACTGGCTATGGCCTTAAATTGGAGTAACTACTCAAGAGCTGTGCAATTTATTTCAAGCCTTACGAGGTGATAACTTTCTTGGACTATTTAAATACTTATCACCTGAGGCTGGAGAATTGGCTCTGGTAGAAAAGACACTGAGATGCACATATAGATTGTCTTGATCCAAAGATGGCCTATATTTTAATTATCTTGCCTTCTACTCATTCTCCCACAGGAATTCTCATGCAGGGGGAAGATTATATCTCTGGTAGTGGATATTTTTAGCACACAGTGTAAAAAAAACTAAAATTCTATATAGAAAAGATCTCTAAATTGATTCTAAAAGGAAAAATGAGTCTTCGTCAGTTAGCAGGAATAGATCCTGAAGAAAACTGTGGTATCTTTTCCTGGTACTGAGATTACTTCATTATGAGCAGCAGATGAACATTGGCAAAGAGCTTGCAATAATTTGGGGGGAGAGAGTAACACCAAATCCCCCCAAGGCAAGCAACTTCATCTCCCCCATATAGTAGGGATTCCAATTTCTGCTACAGCCTACATTTTATACTAATACAAATCAAGAAAAGCAAGGTATAAGTCAGAAAACTAAGGTGGTTGTGAGTCCTTATGATGTAGTTCAAAATCTGTTATATGCAATTCTTATGGTAGTGTTAGATTTCCCAGAACCTCTTAATATAGTAACCTACTCTCAATATGCAGGAAGAACGGTTTTAGATATAGAAACTGCTAAACTTATTCAGGATGATTCTAAATTAGCTTCACTATTTCTTCAACTACAACAAATACTCAGAAATAAAAATCATCCATTATATATAACACATATCAGGCCCTCTAGCATAAGGTAATGATGAAACTGATCAGTAGGAAATGTACTGGAAGCTTCCGGATTTAGTTTTTAAAAACACCATGTTAACAGCAAAGGTTCAAAGAAAGATTTTTCTATCATTTAGAAACAAGCCAAGGAAATTATGGGGAAATGTCATACTTGTTCTTTATATACCCAAACTCTATTACCTGCAGGAAGTAACCCTAAAGGTACCCAGAAAATGGAATTTGGCAAATGAATGTGTTTCATTCTACAGAGTTTGGTAAACTGAAATGTGTGCATCATACCATAGGCACACATTCAGGATTCCAATAGGCGTCTTCTTTAAGTTCTGAAAAGGTTTGATTCTGTAATCGCACATTTTTTTTTACAAGTTATGGCAGTTATAGGAATGCCTGTACAAATTCAGACTGACAATACTCCAGCACTTGTCTTAGTCAGATGAACAATTTTTTACTTATAATATAAAGCATATTATGGGTACCCCATACAATCATACAGGACCGGCAGTTGTAGAAAGATCCAACTGTACCTTAGATGCTTAACAGAAGGATAATGAAGACATCCAGACATAGATTATATAATGCTTTGTTGACTTTAAATTTCTTGAATGCTGATTGAGAAAACAAACAAGGGGTGGGCAGTGGTGGCGCATGCCTTTAATCCCAGCACTTGGGAGGCGAGGCAGGCGGATTTCTGAGTTTGAGGCCAGCCTGGTCTACAGAGTGAGTTCCAGGACAGCCAGGGCTACACAGAGAAACCCTGTCTCAGGAAAAAAAAAAAAAAAAAAAAAAAAAAAAAAAAACCACAAACAACCAAACAAAAGCACTGCAGCTGAGGGACACTAGAAAAAACTGCTGAATTAAATCATATTTATTTTAAGGATGTCCTACCTCAGAATGGAAGGCAGGAAATGTGTTATGCTGGGGAAGAGGTTTTGTCCTTGTTTCCACAGGAGAAGAAAAACTATGGATTCCTTCCAATCTGATTAAAAATCAGATATGACAGGGGGACACCCGCTGAAGATCTTGGCTACAGAAAGAAATCAACGCTATCCTGGAACTCACTCTGTAGACCAGGCTAGCCTCAAACTCAGAAATCTGCCTGACTTTGCCTCCCAAGTGCTGGGATTAAAGGCGTGTGCCACCACTGCCCGGCTGTGTTCAGTTTTAAAAACATGTTACCATCCCTTTTGTTCCACCTGGCTTAGCTCTGGAATCAGCCCCATCAGCCCCAACCTGGCTTCCTTTGAATCTGTAGATAAAAAACATGCACTCAGCCTTGTTACCTTAACTTTCCTGCTAGACACAATTGCTGGATGAAAATATCTCCTGCCTGGAAATATGTACCCTTACCAGTTTATTATCTCTGTCTCTCCTTCTGCCCTAAACCTGGTGGCTTGTTCCAATTAGCCCCTGCTAAATATCTTTGGCCACCCACCCATAGCAGAGGCCACAGGTCCTAGCTCTCCCCGAGGCCTTAATGATTGCTCCATACTCATTCCTCCAAAGCATGGCAGAAAAAGCCCCTTATCTCCTTCCTTGTGTCTCCTTTTCTTCTTGGGACCTGGAAGTTCCGCCTGTACCTTCTGCCTAGCAATTGGCTCCCAGCCTTCTTTATTGACAAATCAAGAACTAATTAGGAAACTAGACCTTAGTGTCAGAACTTCCCCTTACAGAGATAATTAAGAAATGCAAGTTAATAGTCTATCATACTCATGGTCATGTCGGATACTAGTCTAGTTTATTACAAAAATATTTCCAAGGTTGAGCAGATAGTAAATAGCTATAAATAAACCATATTTTCCTATTCACACGCTATAGCTAGATGGTCTTCAAAAACCTCAGAGAGCCACAGTATATGTCATTTAAAGATTTTTTTTAAAGACTTTTTTTTTCTTTTGACAAAAACATGTCAGCTCCTGGCAGTATTCCCATTCTGCTTCCAGAAGATGAACATCAACAAATCTCCTTACTGAAGAGTTTGCTTCAGATGTGGCAAGTTGCCACTGGGCAAGAAACTGCCCTTGCCTTTACTGCAGACAGAATGCTATCCAAAACGGATAAACCTGGTTGCAGAAAAGTGGACTGCCGAACTTTGCAAGGACAAGGTAAAACCAACCCTTTGTAATTACTGCTTCACACACAGTCTGTCAAATATTCTGGACCAGATGGCTGAAGATCAATGCTCCAGTGTTATAGAGGATTTGGGGGGAACTCTCCAGACAGACAGCTGTCACTTCTATAGTTTGGGTACTTGCTGACCTGAATTTCCTGCACACTCAGGTAATACTCCTTCTCCAGTCTCTGAGGTTGAAGACTAGATAGTTATAGTCTCACAGTTAACCTTGAGTTGTTTAAGATTTGAGAACGTTTTTAGATATAAGATCTTTAGGTTGATAATGCAAGTTGTGATAAAAATGATTTAGGTACAGAACTTTAAACTCATCAGTATAGGATAGAGAGTAGACTACCTTCTAAGTTGCAAAATATAAATTATGGATGTGACTCTTATATGATAGTTTTTGTGGGGAGCCGACAGAAGGCGGCTATCATCCTTGCAGCCATCTTGAGCCCTATACCCTGACAAGAGACTTGTTTACAACAGCCTACAACAGCTGAGCACACTCTGATAACATCTCGATTTAGATACCCAGGATCTTCCCTTGGGTGTGTGAGACTTAAAGGTGTGAGACTTAAAGGTGTGATTTAGAGACAAGACTTAAAGGTGTGATTTAGAAGTGAGACATATAAAAGGCAAGAGGCAGACAGAATTAGGCATTTGGAACTTGGAGGAAGAACTTGGATCTGGGAAAGAGACTAGCAACCTGGAACTAGGGAGAAGGACAAAAGACTTGAGACAGAAGAAAGCAACTAGGAACTAGACACTTGGACTACAGAACTGGAATTTGGACTTGAGACTTGGTACTAGGAACTAGAAACTTGGAACTAGGGACTAGGAACTAGGAACTTGGAGAGAAGAAGAGAGACTGAAGAATAAATGGGATTGAATCACACTGTCTGGTCTCCATTCTTCATGCCTATCCTCACTCTCTCTCTTGCTGAACCCCGACCTGTGGACTGGAGCAGCTTGGGACAGTGCAGGCTCTAACAATTTAGCCCCCAAGGCTTTTGATAGAGTGGTCCCCAACATTTTGGCCCCCAAACGTGGGGCAGCTCGGGCCACAACAAGTTTTCACAATTTTCATAATTGTTTTTATTGTACATAGTTTATTATAAGAGAAAGAGCCTTTTATTGGACTAAAAGGGGAAGATGTTGGTTAGTCTTGTGCACTGTGTATTCAGAAACTAGGATCTGTGCCCCTATCTAGACTGCAACCTGATATTGGGGTGTCGTGTTAACCAATGTACTGTAAAGAGTATGACCTATTAAATCCTGATTGGTCAATAAATGGCTGAGGCTTATGACTGAGCAGAAGGGATAGGAAGGGGGGACTGAGAATCGAGTGTGGGGTCTTGAGGGAGACCACAGAAGGGAGGAGGTCACAATTACCTGAGATAGACCATCAGGAGCACACGGCCAAGAGAAGTTGACCTTGAGAACAGGCTGACAGAGCAGAAGCAGCCTAGGAGACACCAGATTAGAAAGTGATTGGCATTTGTGTGGTGGGTATTAACATGTAGAAGGGTTAGAGTGTATCAGAACTTGCCCAGTGCAGTGCAACAGCTTATAAAAATACCAAGTTTCTGTGTCTTTATTTCAAGAGCTTTATGGATAAAATGGGGCAGAATCCACTTGAAAAAAAAATAGCCATGACACCCTGTCTCAAAGGTACTGAGAACAGTGCATGAGGGTGTTATCTGGTCACATATGCAACCACCTGAAGCCATGTGACATCTAAGCCCATGTTTGATGCTGGGGACCATGTCCTCACTCATCATGTGGGGTCCATGTCAGGGTCTGTGTTGATACCTGAGGCCCATGTTGCCATCAAAGGCCATGCAGATGTCCTTGGTCTAGGCTGCTGCCTGAGGACATATTGATGTCCAAGCACTGTGCTGAGCTGGCCCCAATCCTTGCCTTCCTTGACTGGCCTGGAACTTGCTAGATAGACTAGGCTGGCCTTGAACTCGGAGACCCATCTGCCTCTGCTTCCCAAGTGTTATGTATCCCTGGCTGGCCTCAAAACTCATAATCTTTCCTCCTGGCTCATCTTCCCAAAGGCTGGGCTTACAGACATGTGCTGTCACCACCTGAGTCCAGTCTTTACCTTACAAGATGTCAGAACCAAGACTTGGAATGGTTTAGAAAAACAAGTCACTTTGTCCAAGTCCTTGAGACCTCTTTTCCCAGAGAAGGAATCTGATTATCACCAGAGGGCAATGATTATCAGATGGCCGGAGAAGGCAGAGTCCACCCAGTTCTCCCAGGCAAGGATTATCTACTTATACCTGGGGAAAGAAATGGACACTGTAGCCAGGACTACCTGAACTCTGAACTTCCTCATCGTGTTCTCTTCTTCCCTTCAAATAGTGGAAATAGAGACCTGTGTACAGTGACAGATTGAGACAGTCAAGACATCCACAAAGCCAGAACCACTCGACCAGAGAGTCTATTAATGAAATGACACAGCTCAGTATTGTTGCTGAGGTGGGACAGAGTGGCCCAGCCACTTTCACATGGAGGGTTGGAAGGGGAAGCTAAAGGTGGTATTGGGCATTTCTATGTGTGTTGAAGTCGACACTGACCACCAGAGGGCAGTGTCCCCACATTTCCTCCAGTTGCAGAGGTGACAATAAATTCCCTCTGGAGATGCCTGGAGTCCAAGCCACCCACAAGGGGCTCCTGTGCAGCCCAGGCTTGCCTTGAAGTTATTTATCTTGAGGCTACACAGTGAGACGTAATCTAAAAAAGAAAAATAATACAAACAAAACAACAACAACAAAACCCTCTAGGGGCTGAAGGGATGGCTTATCAGCATTATCTGCCCTTGTGAGGACCCACGTTTAATTCCCAGCACCCACATTCCTCACAACTACCTGCCACTTCTGCTCTAGGGGATTAAGTCCTCTGACCTTCTTGAGCACCTGCACTCATATAAACAAATACACATGCACGTGCACACACATAGATACTTTTTAAGAGCCCTAAAGCTATGTGTGGTGATGGTTTAATCCCCACATTCAGGAGGCAGAGGCAGGTGGATCTCTCTGAGTTTTCAGCCAGCCTGGCCTACAAAGTGACAGTGAGTTCTAGAACCATCAGGACCATACAATGAGACTGTGTCTCAAACAAACAAACAAACGAACAGAGTTCTAAAGCTGGGCATTATTGGGAACACACCTGTCACCCCATCACTTAGAAACCTGAGGCAGGAAGATTATTTTTAATTCAAGGGCGGCCTGGGCTACATAGAGACTTGCATTGGTCAGCTTGGATTTAATAGCAAGACTTTACCTTAAAAAAATTAAATAAAAGAGCCATAAATCAATAAAAAAAACAAGCTGTAGTTGTTTTGTTTTTTTTTCATGTTTCTTTTATTAAGCCATATCAGGAAAGCATTACAGTTGTCACCATGAGGAATGATTTCATAACACCTAGGTTACAGATATGAGTGACACACTCTGTCCTTGACATGAACATACAGTCAATTAGAAAAGAGTCATTATACCAACATCCCTGTGCTTAATACTGAGCAATGCCACAATGCCACACCCTTTAACTTCTCCAGTGGCTGGATGTTAACTCCTGAATCCCCCCACAGCTGGCTTCATTCTCCAGTACCCGACTTTCTGGCTTGTGCTCTGCACAGGAACCAGTATCAGGCTAGGCCCTGTTCCCACCTTCTTATGTCCTTCCTCTGCATAGGCTGCTGTTGAGACGTGTGCCACCTTGTGTGAGGATGATACAGACTTAGAGAAGGTCCGTGTGTGGACAGAACCATGGCCAGGGCTGTCTTTAATTCATTCTTGTGTGAATATGCTGGCATGTATACAAAGGTCAGAGGACAACTGGTAGGAGCTGGTTCTCTTCTACTATGTGGATGGTAGGTATCAAAATGTTATTGGGCTTGGCACTAAGCACCTTTACCTACTAAGCCATCTTGTCAGTCCCAGGCCCCCCCCCCCCCCACTCCTAAGAGCCTCTGAAACCTTGCACAGCTGCCCCATGATAGGTGCAGGTCTCTGAAAGGTCCCAAATGTGTCATTTCCTGAGGGACCCAGCAAGCACTTCTTGGCATCCACAATAGTGTCTGGGTTTGGTGACTATATGGGATGGATCCCCAGGTGGGGCAGTCTCTGGATGGCCTTTCCTTTGGTCTCTGCTCCACACTTTGTCTCCATATTTCCTCCTGTGAGTATTTTGTTTCCCCTTTTAAGAAGGACTGAAGCACCCACATTTTTGGCCTTCCTTCTTCTTCAGCTTCATGTGGTCTGTGAGTTGTATCTTGGGTATTACAAGCTTTTGGGCTAATATCCACTTATCAATGAGTGTATACCACGTGTGGATCTGGTCTATATAGTGAGACCTTTTTCCAAAAAAAAAAAATATAAAACAGAAAGAAGGAAGGAGAAAAGGAGGAGGGAGAGAGGAAGAGAGAGGAAAGGGGGAGAAAGTAGAAAGAAAGAAGAAGAGGGAGGAGAGAAGAAAAGAGAAGAGAGGAGAGAAGAGAAGGGAGAAGAGAGGAGAGAAGAGAAAAGGAAGTTTTCTCTGGGAACCAATCATGAATCTCAGTAGGGCACCCAGAAAGTTCTGAGACTTCCTTATTATGCAGCACACTCGTGGGTGTTGCCAGGACTCAGGAAATCACAAACCTCCCAAGCCTCCCACTCACAATCTCCTAGAAACCAAGGCGAGGGCTTATTGTTAAAAAAAAAAAAAAAAAAAAAAAAAAAAAAAAAAAAAAAAAAAAGCCATTCTGAATTAGAGCTGAATCACAGAGAACCTGCTAGGAATTATTAGAGTCTAGGAATTAACAGAGGGTTTTCTGTTGTTTTGTTTTGAGGGGGATGGTTATTGTTGTACTTCGGTTTTGTTGTTTAGAAGACAGGGTCGTATAACCAAGGCTCATCTCAACCTCCTCAATGTGATGGCCCTAAACTCTAATTCTCCTGCCTCCAGTACTATTCCTGGTTGAATGTGGCACTGGGGATGGAACTCAGAGGGTTCCACGCATGGTACATAAGCACTCTTCCAAAAGAACTACGTCCCCAGCCCACAGGGAGCCATTCTTTCTCTTTCTTCCTAGGCTGTGGAGTAGGCTAATAAAAGGGAGAAAAACCTGATCTGGGAGTAAAGAATAGCTCATTTGGTAAAGTGTCTGCCATGCAAACATGAAGGCCTGGGGTCAACCACCAGGCCCATGAGAGACAGCCAGGAGCAGTGGCGCATGCTTGTAATCCCTGCGCTGGGGAGGCAGAGGCCGGAGGATCTCTGGGGCTTGCTGGCTCTTAGGCCAGCTTGAACTGGTGAGCTCCAGTTCCAGGGAGACACCCTGCCTCAATAAATAAAGTGACGAGTAACTGTGGAAGACATTTAATGTCAACTTTGGGCTTCCACATGCATGTGTACCTGTGCATGCAGACATGTAAATACACACACACACACACACACACACACACACACACACACACACACACAGAGAGAGAGAGAGAGAGAGAGAGAGAGAGAGAGAGAGAGAGAGAATGCTATCCCCTCCCCACCCCTACCAACCAGCTCCTCCTGTAGAGATGAGAGAAAGCCCCTGTCAGCAGACACTCTTGAGCTGCGTGCTTGCTCAGAGCCCAGAGCTCCCGTGTAGCGTATCCACGCTGTACTTCTGCTTTGCCTCTGAGTGTTGCAACCGGCTCTGCTCTACCTGGCTTGAGACAAAAGACTTAACAATGCCTGAATAGTTACTATGTTGTGGCCTGCTCTGCTCTGCCTGGCTTGGCCTTTCAAAGGCCGGGATTAAAGGCGTATGCCACCACTGCCTGGGCTCTGGTCTTTGGGTCAGGGTCTAGAGAGAGAGAGAGAGAGTGGGGATAAGGGGAAGAGACTCAAGGAATGGAGACAAGACAGAGGTTCTGATCAAGTCTCTTTTATTGAAGGGAAATCTGGGGTATTTATACACTTTTGCCACGCCCCTTGTAGGCGCCCGTGGATATGGCATAAGCCTTGGAGGCGTGGCTAGCATGTGGATAGCTGCTTTCTAGCCGCTTTCTGCTAAAGGTCGGCTCCCAACATCTGAGTAAACCCCCTTGCTGCTACCCTTATTCACTCACGCTTCCTCTACTCTTTGAACAGATACCAAGACCCTGCAAACACTTGGTCCAGACAAAGACCTCAGAGAAGAATGGCAGCCTGGAGCTGGTGAGAGAACTCACAGAGGGTATGGTTTCAGTGAGAAAGGCCCCTTAGAGGCTCATGCATTTGAAGACGTTGTCCCCGACGGGTGGTGCTGTTTGAAGAGGTGATGGAACCTTTAGGAGGTTGAGCCTTGCTGGAAAAAAAAAATGTCACTGGGGGTGAGCCCTGAGGGTTTATAGCCTTGTCCCATCTCACTCACTGCATTTTCCTGCATGAGTTCATTATCTATCTATCTATCTATCTATCTATCTATCTCCTGATAGCTAATAAAATGTGATTGACCAGCTTCCTGCTTCTGCCACCATCACCATGCTATACGTCTCCCTTCATGCCATGGTTTCCCCCCCCCCCCATGCTATGGCTCCCCCACCATTAATAGACTATCACTCTGGAACTATAGGTTAAAATAAAATCCTTTCTTTCTTAAGTTGCTTTTAGTCATGGTATTTTATCACAGTGACAGAGAGGGTGTGGGGGCGGGGAGGAGACTCCTAGCTCCTCAGCAGGTGTAAGCACAGAAACCAACCAGGAGCTATTATGCTTGTGAACAGTGCCACTCAGGGCTCTTACAGAAACAATCATCCAACTTGAAATTTTATATCATTTTCAACTTCTCCCTCAGTTCAGAGGTGAAATGCCCAATGCCCCCCTCAGGCTCATGAGTTTGACACTTGGTTCCCAGCTGCTGGTTTTCATGGTTTATTTTTAAACAATTTTTAAAAAAATTGTGTGTGTGTTTGTGTGTGTGTGTGTGTTTGAGAGAGAGACAGAGACAGAAACAAATACAGAGACAGAGAGGTGTGCCGTGCCCAAGGAGGTGAGAAGAGGGCGTTGGATGTCCTAGAACTCAGGCAACTGTGAGCTGCCCAACATAGATGCTGAGAACCAACCCCGGGTCCTCCGGAAGAACAATGTGTGCGCTTGATCACCGAGCCTCTCTCCGGCCCCTCAAAGTGCTGTCCCGAAAGGCTGAAGAGCCTTTGTGACATCAGACCCAGCAGATTGAATGAGGTTGGTTACCAGGGACAGGCTGTGACAGCTCTACCCGCCTATTTCTGGCTTGTTCTCTGCTTCCTGCCTGATGCTGTGAACAGCTGCTACAAGCTCCGCCCCCCAAGCGCCCCACTCCCATACCCTCGTTGGAACCAGCTGCTCGCTCCCCCTTCTCTACCACCATGGAGTGAAACCCTACACCAAAACTAATCTTTTCTCCCTTATTTTCTCCTCCATTGTATTTTTGACAAGAAAGGAATACAATCATCCTCTGGGATCTAGATAGTTAGAACCTTATTAAAAAAAAAAAAGCATGTGTATAACACAGATGTATGCTATATACACAATTAGAGTTACAGTTGTTCCAGATGACCCTAACCTTTTTTTTTTTTTTTTAAGATTGTACTTAATGTACATCATCGCTGTCCTCAGACACACCAGAAGAGGGCATCAGAGCCCATTACAGATGGTTGTGAGCCAGCATGTGGGTGCTGGGAATTGACCTCAGGACCTCTGGAAGAGCAGTCAGTGCTCTTAACCACTGAGCCATCTCTCCAGCCCCGAGTCCAACCTTTTATTTTTTTTTTTAAAGATTCTTTTATTTATTTATTTTTTATGTATGTGTTTGTCTGCACACGGTATACCACATGGCATGCAGTACCAGCAGAGGCCAGAAGAGGGCTAGCAATCCCTTGAGCCAGGTTTACAGGCAATAGGCAGCTGCCAGTGTGGTGATTGGGATCTGCCATGCTGAAAACAGAGCAAGAGCTCTTAAACACTGAGCCACCTTTCCTGCCCCTAATCCATTCTTGAAAATATTCTCAATAAAAGGGTCAAGCTGAGCATGGTGACATTTGTTTATAATCCCAGCACTCCCGGGGGTGGCAAAGGAGAACCAGAGTTCCAAAGTCATCCTCAGCTGTACAGCAAACTTGAGGCAAATCTGAGCTTCTGAGCTACATAAGACCCTGGCTTAACCACCCCCTCAGTGAACAAACAACGACAATACAATAGCCTATATTACATTATTTTATTTGAGAAATAAAGAATATATTCCTACCCTGTCTGCAAAGCCAATCGCTCTAAACATTACTAGAACCCTTCATAGCCCACAAAACAATCTCCTAAACTCATATATATATAAACATTTGAACAGTAATTAAGCAATTAGGACCTAATGAACCCTGTAATGATTATGTCTCTGATCAGCCTATGATGATATGCATTCTACTGAGCGACAATTACATATTTCCGCAGGGTACAGTGGCATTGGGGGGAGGGCAAAGTGGCAACATCAAGATTTCAAGGCAAGCCTGGGAGCCAGGTGTGGTGGTACAGACCTTTAATCCCAGTGCTTGGGAGGCAGAGGCAAGTGGATCAATGTGAGTTAGAAGCCAGCCTAGTCTACATAGTGAGTTCTAGGACAGCCAGTGCTACATAGTGAGAAACAAACAAGATGGCTATCCTGGGCCACATAGTGAGACCCTGTCTCAAAAAAAATTAAAAATAATAAATAAATAAATAAATAAATAAATAAATATTCCCACTATCCTGCAAACCACATGTATAATACAGTAAACATGCCAGGTGGTGGTGGCATGTGCTTTTAATCCCAGCACTCAGGAGACAGAGGCAGAGAGATCTCTGTGAGTTCAAAGCCTGGTCTACAGAACAAGTTCCAGGACAGCACAAATTTTAGGACAGCCAGAGCTGCTATACAGAGAAATTCCGTGTAAGTCTAAGCTCTAAAACAACAACAAAACAAAACAAAATAAGACAGAGTAAACAATATAATATATACCAAAGATAAAACTGCATATACGCGATAGAACACTTATAGTCTCGTTACCAAGGAGGCAACAGGCAACTCTCCCATTCATGATTATTAGAAAAGTAGACAAAATATGCAAAATAGCTGCTTAAAGGTGAGATAGACTTAATAAGGTTTTACTACCTTATTAAGTCAAGTCCCAAGAACAAAGAGTACACAAGAGAGCCAACTCCTAGCTGGGCAGTGGTGGTGCACGCTTTTAATTCCAGCACTTTGGAGGCAGAGGCAGGCCAGGCGAGCCTGGTCTACAGGATAAGTTCCAAGACAGCTATGTCTACACAAAGAGACCCTGTCTTGAAAAAAAAAAAAAAAAAAGACACAAAACAAAAGAGAGTGCACACCAGCCCCATATGTGAAACTTCTTTACCTTACTTGAGATAAATCTTGACATTTAGCCCAGACTAGTCCCAGATTCCAGGATTCTGAGTAGCTGTGGCCACACAGAAGCAGAATACCACACCTGGTTTTCTGGTTCCAGAAGGTAAGAGCCAAAGCAAAGCTTTTAATAGAGTCTCAGGAGCACAACGACAACAGCTGGAGTCCAGGAGCCACCAAGAATCTTGTGATTTCTAATTGCTTTTTTTTTTTTTTTTTTAGATTTCTCTTTGCTGATGCTAGGAATAGAACCCTGAACATAATACATACCGGGAAAGTGCTATACCTGTGAGCCATGCCTCCATCTCTCACTGGGGGATTCTAGGCAGGTCTTCTACCACTGAACCACACCTTTGAACAACCTTCTTACCTCAGTATTATAGGCATGAGCCATTGGGTCCAGTAAACCTGTGACTGTTTGGATATGGGGCCGATACAATCTGGGTAGGCAATCCGTTTATTTTAGCAGACCAGTTTAAATATCAATCTAATTTGAGTCATGTTCACAGAACCAGAATAATGTTTGACCAAATATCTAGGCACCCTGTAACCCAGTCAAGCTGATGCATAAAATATCTGTGGCATAAAATATCTGTTTAAAAGATCGTTAAAATTGCTTGATCCAACACTTGGTCTAGTTTAACTTGGTTTTCAAAGGCAGTTTTAATATGCAGAGCAGTGGCTGATAAGTTTGCTTAACACCTGTAGCTAAAGAGCTGAGGTGGAAAAGCCTTCCTAACAGTTGGTTGTTGGTATAAGCTGCTTTTCAAGGGACCAGCAATTTTTTAGAATCTATAAGGAAGTTAAGAGTTGTTTGTCGTGGAAAAATCTCTGTGACAAGGTGCTTTTATCTTGAAATTAGAGCTAGAAAAAACAAGAAATTTTGTTTGGTTTAAATATATAAGATGTGTTGTCACTTCATTTTTGTTTCTAATTGGTTTTAAGGTATAAATATGTTCTACATGTCTTGGTTATAGATTATCGGCTTAAAGTTATTGGATATGATAAAAAAAAAAAAGTTTACAACCTTGGTAACAAAGGTTGGCTTAAGATTGGTAACTCGGGGTTAGAGTCATTCAGAAACCAGATGTATAAAGATAAGATTTAAGAACAATGTCTGTTTAGTGAGATATTAAAAGCAGCACTATCATGCATTCATATATAAAAATTGGCAGCAAAACTTTATAACATAAAGGTAATCTACTTGGTGTTGATTTTAGAAAAAATAGATTGCTTACATCGTTAAAGATTGCTTTTGTTTCTCAAAAATATGGTTATACTCTAATGTTGCAAAAGAGGCTTAAAAACATAGTTAAACTGCCAATATTCCATTGGCTACAGTTGGTAGTTCTATCTAGAATTTGAGATTTTTTTTTTTGATTTACCCATGTTTATAGAGAAAAGATACAATACTTATCTTTTAAAGTTTAAATTTAAAGTTTAAAAAAAAAAAAAAGCGAAGTTCAGGCCTAGCTAGGCCTCAGAGAACAGGCCGGAGATTAAGAGCATTTACATTTGAATTAAGACAATGCAGACTGAGCTCTGCAGCTCAGGTGCCAAGAATTCCTTTTGTCCTGGGTCTTCACGACCAGATCCTAGAAATGGGTGAGGAATTTGTCTTTTGCCTTCATTGTTTCTTGTGAGAAGAGAGATAAATCTAAGACCCAAAGACTTTACAACAGTCTGTGGGCTGAGAGTTATAATTATGCTGGAGACATTAAACATTAAATTATGCCTACTTCCCTCCATGAGTTATAACTATACCTGCTGACAAAAAATTGTTCAATTTTGTTTCGGTTCTTTTGCGTCTGCTTCCTTCCAAAGTTGTTAAAAATGAGATGCTTTGGATTCCTCTAATATATGTAACAATTATTAGAGGATAAGGTTGGCCCTTATCCAATATTCTCACTCAGCTAAAAAAGATTGGTTATTAAATTAACCCAAAACAAAGTTCTAACTTAAGATTTATGAAACTAATGGGGCATTACAGCCTGACTTGCCTACTCCAGCTGCCATTCCAGTATATACTTAAAGAATTATTATAGATATAAAAGATGTTTTTATACCATTCCTTTTCATTTCTGGTAAAGGTGGGAGGTTTGCAGTCAGTAAATTTATTCGTAATTTTTAAGAGCCCATGAAGTGATATCATTAGAAAAGTTTGCCTCAAAGAATGGTTAATTGCTTTTATATATATATATATATATATATATATATATATATACATTTGTTGTTGTTGCTTTAGTACAGAAAATTAAGAGTTTAAATCTTTTAATATATATTATTCATTATGTGATACTTTATTAGCAGATTTCTCTAAAGGAGTTTTTCTGCAAGCTCTTGCTTCAATATAACGAGCTTTAAAAAATTTGGAGTACTTGTTGCTCCAGAAAGGATTCAAAGGCAGTATCTTTTCAATATTTGAGACCTCAGTTATATCCTAAGCAGACTGTGGCACAGAAAATTCTAATTAAAAATAGATAGTTGGGGCTAGAGAAATGGCTCAGCCGTTAAAGGCTAGACTTATAATTAAAAATAGAGAAATTGAATTCCCAGCAACTACATGGTGGCTCACAACCATTTGTGGTGGGGATCTAGCTTTCTCTTCTGGCTTGTAAGTGTACATGCAAAAAGAAAATGGTTTCCTTTTAATCTTGATTTGTGTTTAGTGATTTTTAAAAGTTGTTAAGAGATATTAATTGTCTAAAACCTCATCTTAAGCTTACCATAGGAGGATTTAAACCTCTGTTTGATATTTTCAAAGGGATACAAGTCCTAATTCCCCTTGACAATTAACTAATAAAGGAGAGATAGCTTTGCTGAAAATAGAGTAAGCTGTTAGTTATCAACAGATAGATTATATAGACTGATAAATTGTTGGCTGTTTGTGTTGTTACTACTCATATGTCCACAACAGCCCTTTGATAAAAGAAACCATTAAGGTGGATTTATCTTTCTTCATCTACAAATAAAGTTTAAACATCCTATTATAAAATTATAATTGTGTTAATACAAGATTATATGATAAAATCCTAAAAGCATTTTGGATAAAAGGTTTATTCCTTATTCCAAATAGCAATTAAATTGGTTACTGAAAAATAATGATATTTGGCCTATTACATGACAAACTTTTTAGACAAACTTGATAATCATTTGTTACACTTTTTCTCTATGCATGCTTTTATATTTCCTAAAATTTACTATGCATGCAGCCCATAGAAAAGATGTTTGCTGTATTTACTGTATTTACAGATGCCTCATCTATTGAGAAGACAGTATATGTAATTAAATCACATGTTTATTTTCTTGAGTTTCCCCTGCTTCAACACAAATAGTTAAATTATGTGTTGTAGCCACTGTTTGGAATGCTAAAAAGTCAAGCTTTCAATTTATATATTCATAGCCAGTATATGGCTCATGATTTATAATTGCTTAAAATTATTCCTTTTTTTAGATATAGCTAATTCTCAAATTTTATAGTTATTTATAAAAATACAGCTTAATTTATGAAACATGTACTGTTTCTTAACTTTATAAGACATTCAACCTTGTCTCGAAAAACCAAAAAAAAAAAAAAAAAAAAAAGACATTCAAAAGCTCTTTGGATTGCCTGAACCCCAGGACAATGCCAGAGCAGATTTATATAGTAGACATATTCTAGGCCTTTCAAAGATAATTGGCCATACAGTCTTATTCTTTACAATATCAAAAGAGTAATAGCTTAAGACAATAATTTGTCATTTCTAGAAAGTCTACAAGTTAAATTGCAAAAACTTGTTCTCAATAAATTTTCAATTTTTTCATAATGGTCTTAAGCCTTGAGAACTTATACATAATCAATTTTGACAAATAGATGTTACTCATTTTTTATTTAAAAAAATGAAAATATGTACATGTGACTTGATGTCTTTTAGACCTTTTAGTTGCAACTACTTTAACAAGAGAAGCAACTAAAAATACAATTAGTTATTGCCTATATTATTTTCCTGTGCTTGGTGTTCCATATCAGACTAAGATAGATAATGGAACTGGCTACTACAGTTATTTGGCTACTGTCAAACATTTGAGATGTTTGTTGACAATTTAATATTACTGATATTTCCTTATTATCCTCAAGGACAAGAAATTGTAAAAGAGAGATTATGAAACTTTAAAATAATATCTTCATAACTCTCTGAGTGTGGAAAAAGCAGCTAGTGGTGCTTCTTCCCAGGTTTTACAAGTAATTCTAAAAAATTGGCTTTTTTAAACTAGAAAGGGGGAATTATACCCCAAGGTCACCAAAAGCACACCTTGCTTTTGTCTTGTTTTAAATTTTCTGCAAACTAATGCTAAAGGTCAGTCTGCAGTGGATTGCCACTGGCATCCAGTTACTTCTAACTCATTTGCCAGGGTCTTGTGGAGAGACCCCTTAACTATACTTGGTGTGGTCCTGATACTGTTTTAATTTGGGGTTGTGGGTCAGTCTACATTTTTCAGAAAAAGAAATTGGAGCCTGATGGCTGCTTGAAAGACTGGTCCTCAAGTGGACACAGATCTTGAGCCTAATAATTATGATTCCAATAATAAAGATGGCTTAAAATCTTTATCAACCAGCTGATTTAACTTGACATATAATCTCCACTCTTACTGGAGAGTGAGTAATTTATACTAAGCCACCTACCTGGTGGCTAGACTTGTGTCTGATCCCTGCCAATTAGCAGTTGGATTAGATACTAAAATACTTCCACTTCCAACCTTATTTTCTACATTGCTTGGATAATCATGTTGCTTTTAACCTTTGAACCTTGTATTTTAAGCAGATTGGTTGCCCTCACACAGGATCGCTCTCAGCAAGCTCAGCTATTCATCATGGCAGTTACACATCGCTGCAAAGAACTGCATCTAGTGCATGCTCACAGGTCCTTTGGTCTGAATGTGGTCTTGGTCTAAAGAGTGTGCCAATGATGGGCGGTTAGTCAATGACGGGTAAGAGTGTTTTGAGCTCCTATAAACTTAAGACAGAGGCATACATCATTATGCTATGTATGTTTTCCTCAATGATGGGTAATTATAGGAGTAATTTTTAGCTCCTATAAACCTAAGGCAGAGGCATACTTCAATATGCTATGTATGATTTCCTCAATGACGGGTAATATAGGAGTAATATAAATGCCAACCTAAGCCAGGCACGGTCGCCCGGCCACTGGAAACCCTAGACAGGATGAAATTGTGCCCCGTCCAGATATTGGCACTGCCATCTTAAAAATTAAGGGGGGAACTGTGCCCTTCCCCCAGGCCTGAGCAGGCCTGCAAAGTCATTTACCACAATAGACCAAGCAACAGTAGGACCTAGGAGATGCATTGCATTACCAGCCTTGGTGCCTTGGAGCCTGCTACCTGAGCTAAGAAGAATGGACTGCCTGCTGAGCTAGCCTTCCGGACTGCTATCTCCTTGCCCAGTCCCTGGGCTGAACCGAGAAGAGACTCTGGGGGGTGGGGCTTCCCCTTTATATGTGAAAGCAAATTATTAAACTTTGAGCCTTGATCAGAGAACATTATCTTGGCTTCATCTCTTCCCGCCTGTTTCCCTATCCTCAGCCTCTCTTACAGGTGAACCCAGTTCAACTGTTGCTGCTGGCGGCAACAGGTGTTGGGAACTAACTAGGTACTCTAGTAAAGGAGTACATCTCTTAACCAGGAGGCCATCTCTCTGGCCCTGGCATTCTGCATTTCTAGGCATCAGTGCTATAAGTAGGATGCTGAATGTCCCCTGAAGACCCATGTATTGAGGGCTTGGTCCCCCAAGGTAACAAGACTGCAAGGTTGTAGAGCCCCCAGGAGTCAGAACCTAGTGAGAGCTTGCCCCATAGGGTCACAACTCTGAAGAGTATCATGGTGCCCTGACCTCTTCTACATTTTATTTTTACTTCCTAGTCTTGAGGCAAGTGCTTTGCTATGCCTCATGCCGCCTGTGGATCCCGTACATCCGCCATAGACCCAAACCAATGGGTCTGCCCAATCTCATATGATATGCATGCATATGATATATATGTATACAGTGTGTAAGACCTTGAAAGGACAGCATGGTATCTGGTTGAGCACCGGCTAGAGATGACCGGAGACCCAGCAGGTTGGAGACCCCACAGGTTTCCCTGCAAGGGATGGCATGCATTTTGCCATGCTCCCAGACTCCAGGCTCCTGACATGAGGCCAAAGACCTCCATTGATCCGCACCTTTCAGGCACATAGCATAACACCCCTACTAGCCCCTCTACAGGTAGAGGGCATGACTACAGGCCACAGAGCCTCAAGACAGATCTCCATATTAATGAGATACTTAAAGGCCAGAGGGCATAGCCAATTAAGCATTCCTTCCCAGACCTTCCTCCTTGCAAAAGATATTTAACCTCAGGCCTGCCCTGAAAATACTGGAGTATAGCTTCATCCATTTTCCACCATGACAATAAACATTTTAAGAACATGGACTATTTCTCTTCCTTGGGACCTGTGCATGAGGAACCGTGGTTTCAACTACCAAGCCACTGTCTAATCTCCCACCGCTGACCTCTCTACGTTCCAGCCATGGAGACCCAGCCAAGTGAGTCGCCACAACCAAGAGTCTCATCCCTGCTAGATGCAGCCAAAGCTTCTCCCCCTCCCCGCAGGACCTCAGCCTGTGTTTCCCAACCCGGGAGTGGAGTCCTGCAGCTTCACACAGCCCTGCACTTCAGCCCTGCACTTCAACCCTGCACCGGCACGGAGTGAACACAGTCAAATTCCCACGCCTCTGCCTCTCTGAGCTGTGGCCCTAGCCCCTTGGGAGGGGCAGATTCAGGACCCACGCACACTACAGCCCCACAATAGTGTGCATGTATGTATACACATTCGTGTGTGTGTGTGTGTGTGTGTGTGTGAGTGTTGGTACACAGGTACTGTGCACCTTTTGAAGGTCAGAGGTCAACCTCAGGTGTTGGTCCTTGTCTTATTTATACTTTGTAGGAGGCAGGCTCTCCTGTTTGTACCTGTGCATTCCTGGCTAGCTGCTAGCTGGCCCATGAGCTTCCTAGGATTTCACCCTGTCCCTCTCCCATCCAGCTGCAGACACAGTAGGATTATAGATGTGGCTGCCACATCAGCTTTGTGTGGGTTCTGGGGATCTAAACTGCAGTCCTCAGAGCTGTATGGCAAGTGCTTTTTATATTGAGCCATCTCTCCACCCCAAACTTTTCCCTTTATAAGTTAATTATCTCAGGAATTTTATAAAAGCAACGAGAAGCCAGTGCACCATCTACCCAGATAACTAATTGTTTTTTACAGGCAGACTTCTCATTTTGGATACTAACTCAGCGTCATTGCAGAAGTCTAGCAATGACTAACTCAATACTAAACTCTCTTTGGAATTCCACTGATTATACCAGGCCACGATGGTCTACGGGGAGAGACCAGCGCAGGAGGCCATTTCTTGCTCCCTACCTTGTATCAAAAATTTCAAGTCTCAAAATACGTTTACAGTTTCCTCTGTTGTAGAATAAAGCAGCCTGACTTGACGAGCCTTGTGTAAAACTAAGAACTCGACTTCCTCAATCGCCCCCATAAAGTGTGAAAGTTGTAGGCTTTGTTTAGGCTAACAGTGACCCAAAAAAATGGAACTGAAGCTGGCTGTGGTGACACACACCTTTATTCCTGTCACTTGGAAGGTGGAATCAGGTACATCTCTGTGAAGTCTGTGCCAGCCTGGGCTACACTGCAAGGTTCCAGACTAGCCAGGAATACACAATGAGATTCTGTCTCAAAGGGAAAAAAAATCAGATTATCTACTAAACGGCTCTTATTTTATGGGTGCTGTTTTGTTTTGCCAATTTGGCTGGATCACCTAGGGGACACATCTGGACGTGCCTGAATGTGGCGGCACCATCCCATGGCTGGGGCTCTTAAACACTATTTTCTTGTTGCTTCTTTCCCAACTGTGGGCTGGCTGCAGGGGCACATGCCTGTAACCACCAGCCTCCAGTTCCCTCTGCTGTGTCTTGCCTGCAAAGAGGGACCGAATCCCTTCAAACCACAAGTCAAAATAAACCCTTTCTTCCTTAAGTGGTTTCTGCATGGATTTTCTCACAACCAAGATAAAGTAACAAACCAACATGGCCGCACACTTCTTGTCATTTACTATAGACAGTATATTTTCATCTATCCAGACCAACCTTCTTCAAAGAAGAAACTGTCTTTTGTAAAGAGCTGTAAAGAGCCGGGCGGTGGAGAAACCCTGTCTCGAAAAACCAAAAAAAAAAAAAAAAAAAAAAAAAAAAAAAAAAAAAAAGAGTTGTAAAGAATCTTAAGTAAAACACAGCTGAGGTTTTCTTTGTTTGCTTTAGGCTCTGGGAACAGACCAACTGTAAACACTCAGGAAATGGCTCACCCTACAACACATAAGGAATACTTGCTTTCCATGAATGCCATTTTTCCTCTGTCCAGTTGTCTCTTAGGAGTGATATTCATCTTATAATTATCTTCCCACTCCATTCCCTTGCTCCCCCATGACAGAACCTGTAGCCACCGAACAAATTTAAAACACAAGAGCTCTAAGTCAGGAAGACTCTGTGAACAACTGAACCATTTAACTGTAAATGATATTACATGGGTGTGAGATTGGGAGCTTTGCAGATTCGTCTGCAGACAGTGCCTTACAATCAAGGGCTTCTGAATGGAAATTTCTTGAAGTCTCTTCTCTATTTAAGTCCTGCAGACTGCTTGACCTTGCTCAACTAGGATGCAGTGTGAAGAGATCAAATGTTATAGACTCCAAAAGTATCCCAGGGCATCTCAGGCCATTTAGTAGCTATCTAACTTTCACTTCCCTTTTTGAATCTTCATTTTTTAAATAAATATACACACACACACACACACACACACACACAGTCACTGTCTTCACACACAGCAGAAGAGTGGATTGGATCTCATTACAGACAATTGTTAGCTACCATGTGGTTGCTGGGAATTGAACTCAGGACCTCTGGAAGAGCAGTCAGTGCTCTTAACAGCTGAGCCATCTCTCCAGTCCATTGAATCCTCATTTTTGAGATATGAGCTCATGTAGTCTAGGCTGCCCTCAAACCCCTATGTAGCCTACGATGGCTCAGATCTTCCTCCCTCTACCTCTGAAGTGCTTACGATTACAGGCATGTGGCACCGCCTCCAGTTTGTACAGGGCTGGGGAGCTGACAGAGGGTTTTGTGAATGTTAGGTAAGCACTGTCAACTGAGCTACATCCCCAGCCAATATCTTTATTTTTATACTTAGCTTAACACTCTCAGGCTTGTTATATAAGCAGACCTTTAGCTTCCTCCAACCCTAAAGCTAAGAGTACTCTAACCTAAGTTGAAACCTAAGGAAGATTGACTCTTCTTGCTACATACAGCCCACTGACCTGGTGTTCCCAACAGTGTAACACTGCTAAATGTACTGATTTATGGCTTTCTCTTGTCCTGCAACTATAAAAGTTCACCAAAGGCCAATGAGATGGCTTAGTGGGAAAAAATAGTTGCTGAACAAGCCCGATCATGTAAAGTTTGATCTCTGGAATCTATGTAAAGGTGAAAGCAGAGAACTGAGTCCACAAAGTTGTCCTCTGACCACCACACACAGCATACAGACACAGTAATAATGACTCTAAAGACCACAATGCAACTGGTCTCAAGGTGGAACAAGCGCTTAGAGCAACAAATCTGAGCACTGCTGAGCAACGTTCATGTATATTTAGCTCAAAATAAACTATTTCCTTACTTTCCTTTAAGGCAGTGTTTACTGTCCACTGGGTCAACTATATAGACCACCACAAGTCAAGGGCTGGGGTACCTACCCTGTAGTGGAACCTGGGTACTGGTTGCTTTGTAATTTCTACCAGGGCAGGGGCAACAGTCTGACTGGGTGTGGGGTTCAGGGCAGTTCTTAGAAGTTACATCTACATAGCAGACACTCCTCCCATATTTCCACTGTGCCTTCTTGTGGTGTTATTGTGGGTGCAAGAACAAGTGATCCTGATCCAGGAGTGGTTCAAGGGGACTTTTAGGTGGACATGAGACTTTCTACTGAGACATAGTCTACTAGTTCTGACCCACCATCTATGAAGGAACACAAACATGGTGGCAAGGGCTGGCTAGATGGCCCAGCTTAAAAGACTATATTGTTCCTCATGAGGACCTGAGTTCAGTTCCCAGCACTCATATGGGGTAGCTTATAATTCCAGCTCCAAGAGGATCTGTTGCTCTCTTCTGGCCCCCAGGGACACCTGCACTCACATGTGCATACCAACACAGACATCCACATAAATATTTAAAAAAAAAAATTTTTTTTTTGAATTGTTCTTCAGGACCACGAAGCCTGAGAGATCCTATCTTAGTAATTTATAACAAAAAGTACTTGAGAAGCGTCCACTACTGTACACTTGGGCCATGGTTCAGAAATATGTATATCTGTGTGTGTGTGTGTGTGTGTGTGTGTGTGTGTGTGTATTTCAAAAATCTCTTAAAAGAAAGGAGTAGGACTCCCATCCAGTCCCACAAGCACGCCCTAGCGCGGACTAGCGGCTGCCTCACCTGAGCTCCAGCGGCTGTTCAGACAGAGCATCCCAACAAGGGCTACGTTCTGCGCCTGCGCCCGCCAGCTGAGCTCGGCCGCTCTGCGCAGGCGCCCTGGTCACTTCCGGGATCTGTCAGCCGCTCCCTCTAGGCCTCCCTCCTCCGTCCGCGCCCGCCGGAGCCTGTTCGCGTCGACTGACCAGAGTCCGCGAATCGTCCGCTCCGGACCTCCCGACCTCCCCGACCCCAGGTAAGGGGCCGCAGGGCCGAGAGTCTGGTCCGGGTCGCCTCCATTTTTTTGTATGTTCTGTGGCACGCGGGGGCGGCGGGCCCAGGGCGGTTAGGCGCCGGGGTCTCGAGCTGAGGGGGCCGGGATCTCCGTTCTTCGTGGTTACCTCCGAGTCCCTGGTGTCCCCCTCACACACAGAGACCGAGCGTTTCTGAGCACTTTCCAGCTGCCCTCCATCTCGGAGGAGAGAAGGAACAGCTTGGCTTCCGACACCCCCACAGTACCATTTGCACCCTACTGGGAGCATTTACCACAATCTGTACAATTAGTTTAGACGGACCGATCTCCACCCCACCCACCATAGCTTGTCACGAGTATCTGTTCATCTCTTCAACGTCTAGGATGTTGCCTAGAGCAGCCTTCGATCAGTCAGTTATTGGGGAACCCTCCCCAGCGATCTTTCAAATAACCTTAAGATTCCTTTGCTCGCGCCCCCGCCCCCGCAAGTCAAAGTTGCACTCTCCTCTGTACTCGGATTCCTAGGGTCCTTTATGTAGAACCGCCAGAATTCCCATATGACTCTGCCACTTTGTCAGGTGTCACTGGGAAGGACCCTTCTTGGTGCCTCAGTTTCCCCAGTTGCAGTAAGACGATTCTTAGTCTACTTGGTTTTATGGGGTTCGCGTGGAGTTCATTTTCTTACAATAATTCCTAACCCAGAGTAGCTGTTCAGATGACCTGAAAATAAATAATAGCCATTACTGGTGCTTCTAAGACATTCGATGCATGTCTGCCTTCCTTTCCTTTCTGCCCTCTTACGGAGAAGGACGTGAGGACTAGGATTTATTTATGTTTCTGGCCCCATTCAGATACTTAACACTGTTGGGAACATGAGAGGCACTTAATAAATTGCAGCTTCTTAGAATCTCTGAGAATAAAACCATCTGTTGTCATGGTGTGCCTCTCTCCTAGCTCCTCGTTGCCCAGTTTTCTGAAGGGACCTAGTTTGGCATCCTATCTTATTAGTTTCACTTAATATTTGGTTTCCATGTTGGCTTTAAGATTTCAGGTCTCTAGAACTTACCAGTTCAGGGTGATTGATTGCTGGCTATCTGGGCGTTTGTGGGGGGGGGGTTCTTCAGTATATCTGTTGTTCACAGCTGGGGATCCTTTTGGAAATTGCAGACTCCTTTGGAAGATGGGTGGCATTGTTTTGATCTAAATTATCTAGTGTCAGGTCAAAATAAGTTCTCTACAGGAAGTGTGGAGATGGTCTGATGAAGTTGGAATTTGGAATGAAGCCTGTCTGAACATTGGTAGGGTGTGGTGACCTTGTTGGGGCACTTGTTGGTATTGCTGGGTTGGGTAATGAGAGCAATTAGAAACTAGATGAATCACAGACTTGAAATTGACCCTAACAGGGAATGGAAACTCTAACTTATGTGAATCTGTCAAGTTCCAGCAGAATGGGGCCAAGACACCAACATATGTAGATGTTTTTAAGTTCTTCTAGGGCTGGTCCAAAGCTTTGGGTCAGAGGAAGAAGGAGAAGTAATTTACTGGGCTTATAAGACGGCTTGGCCATTAAAGGCTAAACTTACAACCCAAAAGACCAGAGAACTAACTTATTGGGATCAGTTTTGAGCTGCTTTTATGTGCTGTCTCATTTAATCTACCTGACAGTTGTCCTCGGTTTTTTGTTTGTTTGTTTGTTTTGTTTTTTGGTTTTTCAAGACAGGGTTTCTCTGTGTAGCCCTGGCTGTCCTGGAACTCACTCTGTAGACCAAGCTGGCCTCGAACTTAGAAATCCGCCTGCCTCTGCCTCCCAAGTGCTGGGATTAAAGACGTGCACCACCACCACCTGGCTGACAGTTGTCTTGACATTTCATTTGGAGATGAAGTGAAAAACTTGCCCAGCATCTCATTATGTATGTGTTAAAAGATTCAGACTCAGGTCCCCTCATCTCCAGAACCCATGGCTGACCAGACATTAATGACTCCACCTGAAGGCTGGGAATGTGGTTGAGTTGGTGGAGCCCTTGCCTGGTGTGCACAGTGCATAGGTTGGCTCACCAGCAGGGCAGGAAGAAAAGACTATGCCAAGTGAAAGCTGAAGAGGTAAGATAGAGCCCATGGAGCCACCTCTCCCTTCAGTCCTTTTCATCCCTCAGTGCTGGACAGAGGCAACAAAAGCCTGGGTTTGGTTGGTTGGTTTTGTTTGAGACAGAGTCCTAACTGTGTATAGTCCTGGTTGGCCTGGAACTCACAGAGATCCTTCGGCCTCTCCCTCCTGAGTACTCAGAAAAACTTACTAAGTTCATGCCTTTGCCTATGGTGTTCCTCTTTCTTGTTAAGATTTTCAAACATTACTTAAATATCACCTGAAGTTTAGTGACTTAAAATTATCACCAAAAGAATGAAGGTTTATTTTACTTGGTACAAAATTGTGGCTTAAAATAGCCAAATGACTATAAATGGAAGGGCATGTCTGAATGTCCATTCAGTTATATGGCCTGACTGATAGGACAACATTAGAAATGCAGTTGTAGAAGTGTTTCTGCTGCTGTGTGACTGCTCACCTCTTTTGAGTTTGGAAACTTATGTAGGCCCTTAGAAAAACTGAATGGAAGAATGAAAAAGTCTTTCAGCTCTTCCTGAAATAGGTGCCCCTATTACATGTGAATATCCAAGTTATTAACTTAGAAACCAGTTTGATTCAGTTAACAATCGAGTTTATCAGATTTGGGTTTTAAACTACATTGCTTACAGTTAGTAATATTTGTAAAGAGCCATTTTAAAAAAGATGTGTGTGTGTGTGTGTGTGTGTGTGTTACCATATGTGTGTGGTTGCCTGCAGAGAGGTGTCAGGTTCTTTGGACCTGGATATACACAGAAGCTGCTTGACACAAGTACTGGGAACTGGATTCTGGTTCTCTGAAGAGTAGCAAGTGCTGATGACCATTGAGTTTTCTCTCTCCCCTGCCCCCGTAAGATGTTATTTTGAGTTTAATATGTGACAAGATTATAATAAGCGTGTCAGGTATTAGAAACAAGAGATGCACGAAGTGTGCATCTGGAAGCTTTTTTGTTTGCTTGTGACACTTACACACACTTTTATTTATTTTGTGTATGTGCACATGTGCTGTGGTGCATATGTAAAAGTCAGAAACAGCTTAGTTCTCTTCTACCATGTAGGCTCTAGGCACCAAACCCAGGTCATTAGACTTGCCATCAAACCATCGTATTAGCCCTTGGCTGTTTGTTCTGAGACAGGGAGGGTTTCACTGTATAACTTTGACTGGCCTGGAATGAATGGTGAGTCTCCCGTCTCTGTTTTCTGAGTGCTGAGATTACAGGCACATGCCATCTTGAAAGTTTGTTTATTTGTTTGTTTGTTTGTTTGTTTAGAATGGGAGTCTTACTGCATAACCTTGGCTGGCTCAGAACTCACTATGCAAATCAGGCAGACCTGAAACTCATAGAAAACACAACTGCCTTCACCTCCCCACCTCCCCAGTGCCACCACACCAAGATGGGAACTTATGTTTAAAAAAAAAAAAAAAAAAAAAAGCAGTCTCACTTGAATTTATTTTTTTAAAAAAGTTTTGTGATTTCCAAGTAAGGCCTACCTAGCTTGTTTGAAGTGCCCAGTCCTTTACTTTGCAAGCCATCCCTCCGCCCCCTCCCCCCCCAAAAAAACCCTAAAGAGCTAGAGGGATGGCTCAGTGTGTAGGCGTGCATGATACTGCTCTTGCAGAGAACCCAGATTTGGTTCCTAGCACCATATCAGTCACCTCATAACTGTCTATAACTCCAGCTCCAGAGGATCCAGCACCCTCTTCTGCTTCTGTAGACACTGCACTTGGGTATATGAACACACACACACAATTTAAAATTTTAAAAATCTTTTTTAAAGTAAATTAAGATGAAAGTGAAATTAAAGGCTCTCTATGAGTTGGAGTTTGCTTTCTAGAACATACAAGAGGAAAAAGTACTAAAATATTTCACTGTTTTTGCAGGTAGCTCAGGCTGGCCCTGCATTTACTGAATAGCTGAGGATAATATTGAAATCCTGATCCTCTTGTCTCCCTCTCCAAAGTGCTGGTTTTACAGATGTGCACACCACATCCAGCACAATGGCTTCACTCTCACACAGTGCCGAGTCTGTTGAAGGTAGATAGCAGGTGTTTTTAGTTAAGGGTGTACTTACTTCTTTTTGACCTTGGGTTCTTTTAGCAGAGTGTTTCTTTTCTGTGCCACAGGCACTCATTTTTGTTTATTGAGTTTACCTGTTGTTTGCCTCACAACTTTCTGATGTCTCTTCATTCATTTTCTGCTAGTGTCAGAATTCCTTTGTCGCTGGGCATGGAGGCACATGTCTGCAATCAGGAAGCTAAGGCCGAAGGATTGTTAATTGGAAACCAGCCATATAAACATATAAAGACTCTATCTCAAATGAAAAGACATTAATCACAGCATTTAGTAGGCAGGGGCAGGTAGATCTCTATTAGTTTGAGGCCAGCCTGGTTTACATAGTGAGGTCCAGGCAGCCAAGGCTGTATAGTGAGAAGAAAGGAAGTTTCATCCCAAACGCATCATCATTTTATCCCCTAATGGCTAAGACTTGTTCCTACCTAAGGCAATATCATTATCATAGCTAGGATGAAGATAATTTCATGCTGTTATATAATAATCAAGTTCAAGTTCAAATTTGTTACACATGTCTTTTGTGGTTATTTTTAAACATACCAATTATAATCAGCCATCTTTTATGAAATTTGATTTTCATAGCTCTTTTGAAATCTACTACAGATTCTTCCCTCTACCTACCAAGTGCTGGGATCTTTGCTACCATACCGGTCCATACTGCCTTTAAAGTCCAGGCAAGCTGTTTTCTAGAGGGCATCTCTGGGAATTTAGAGACAGAGAGCAAGTGAGTGTGTGAGTATATGTTTATGTATGTGTTTGTGCATACATGGAAACTGTGTGTTTGTGGTATACATGCATGGGAATGTGTCACAGTGTGCTCAGATGCAAAAGGACAGCCTCTGGTGTCAGTCCTCACTTTCTTCCTGGTTTGAGAAACACCCTTCCATTGCATACTACTGTGTGCCCTTGGGCCCTCCTGAGAGTCTACTGTCTCCACCTTTTATCTCCCTGTAGGATCACTGGGGGGCGGGGGACACAGAGGCACTCTTCTGTTTCCAGCTCTCTTCAGGATCTGGGGGACCAGAGCCCAGGTCATCTAGCTTGTACAGCAAGCGCTTTAACTGCTGAGTCTATCTGAAGAGTTCCATCAGTTTTGACTTCATTTCTTGTGTTGCTAAACTAAACCTTTCCACTTTATCTCCTATATACTGAAAGTGAGATCCAGACCTTGGTTGGATGTAGAGTAAATATGTTTGTCAGGTGTGCTTCATAACTGGGTTGATCATCTTCCAAGGTTTCTTTAGGATGGCCCTGTAACTTCCTGTTAGATTGACTGACTGACTAACCGACTTTCTTTTAAGACAGCGTCTACTCCATAGCTCAGGATGGCCAGGAACTCGGAGAGTTCCTCTTTTGCCTCTGTCTGTTGAGTGCTGAGACACACTTGGTCAGATTTACTTTTATTCTAAAATTACTTGAGTTGTGTGTCGATAAGGGTTTGTCCTTGTGAGCTGGTGCTGTGGGGCTGTGACTCGGATCACTGTGGGTGCTGAGACTAACCCAGGTCCTCTGTAGTAGCGGGATGTACTCTCTTCAGCCCCATTCTTCTTCCTCATCTCTGCAATTAAACCAGGCCCTTCCCATGCTGGACTAGCACTATCTCATTGAGCCCAGGCCTTCCCGACATGAGTATCCGTTTGTTTTTACGAGTATCCTGGTGTGGATGACAAATCATTGTTTTTAAGTCATGGTCCCTCCTCCAGGACTGTTGGTTTAGATTGCTCCACTCCCGTTTGTAGCTATAGGTTTGGTTACTTGGTCAAGGTGATGCCTATCAGATTTCTTTATGATGAAGGCATGCTTTCCTTCTCATTATTTAGTCAGTCCTGTGTGGAGTAATAGTTTGAGGCTATCCCACTCAGTCGGTCTTTGACCTGTGGTTTGCGAATCGGTTGATGACCCTGGAGAGTAGAGTCTGTAGTGGTGCTTACCGTGCTCTAGTCCTTGTCACGGAATTGATTTTTGCATTGAGATTGAGTATTCTCTAATGGGAGACCAATGTTGTCTTTATCCCCAAATAGTTTGGGTCCCTCTGACAACTTAAATTCTTATTGCATGACATTTTGAGTGTTTTCTTTCCGTTGCTCGTTACAGCTTTCTGACCTGTGGAAACACTTAAGAATCATGTCTCTGCATCAGTTTCTGCTAGAGCCAATCACCTGCCATGCCTGGAACAGGGATCGTACCCGTAAGTGTGCTTTGAATTTCCTGATGCTTTTGTATGAAGATGGGGTTGTTTAGAGGTCAGAGATCCACGTCCAGTTGTCCAGTGTCTTCCTTAATTGCTCCTTGATGGTGTTTTTGTTTTTTTGTTTTTTTTTTTTTTTTTGAGACTGGATCTCTCAGTGAACTTGAAGCACTTCAGTTTGGCTAGGCTGGCCTGCCAGTGGCTATTGAGCTGCAGGTGTCCTCCATCTTGGCCTCACCGCACCCCCACCCCATTGCTGAGGTTATGGACTTATGGTGCTACACTAGTCTTCACATGGGTTTGGGGGATTACACTCAGGTCCTCCTGTTTATATGGCAAGCACATTACCAACTGAGGTATCGCCCAGCTCTGTGTATGTGTGTATGTGTGTGTGTAACAACATTGACCCTAAGGTCTCTCCAATGCTAGACAAGTTCTCTATCATGGAGCTACATCTTTGGCCCCCTTTTAAAAATACTTTTGATACACCTCACTTGTAGGCATTTTTGGGATTCACATATTTCAGTTTTGTGAGAAAATGTAGTCAACCTTTTAAAGCATATAAATCAGTGGTTTTAATATATCCGCTGCACCAATCTTTATTTTGTCTAATTTTCTTTTCTTTTTTTTTTTTTTTGGCTATGATGGAACTCTGTAGAACAGGCTGGCCTCTAATTCAGAGATCTGCCATCTTCTGCCTCTCAAGTGCTGGGATTAAAGGCATGTTCCACCACTGCCTGGCTCAGATTGAGTTTTCTTAATATGAAAGTCATAAATGCTTGGAGACCCAAAACTTTTTGAGTTCCAACATGATGGACAACAATTTTGCGTTTTGGCTTATTGTGGCTCATGCTTGAAGTTTCAGCACTTGCAAAGCTGGTGCAGGAGCTCAGTCTGGCCTGGACTAGTAAGTGCAACTCTAGGACCTAAAGGAGAGAGACGCTGGGACCGAGCTCAGTGGTAGATCCCTGCAGTCACAATTCTCCGTGCTCAAACTGCACCGCTGCAGATACTAACAGGGATGGCAGGATGCTAACAGTTCTGCTGCCTTCTTTCTCCAGAGATCGCCTTGAGCCCCAATAATCACGAGGTACACATCTACAAGAAGAATGGGAGTCAGTGGACGAAAGCTCATGAGCTGAAGGAACATAACGGACACATCACAGGTAAGGCAGCTGCAGGCTCAGTGTGCTCTTCCCAAACAAAGCGCTTCCTCAGGAAGTGAAGAGCTTCGGCAAGCTAAGTGGACTCTGGCATTTCAAGCCCCATGAGGATTTACTGAGTCTTCTCTTTCTTTTCTTTCTTTCCTTCATTCTCTTCTTTCTTTTTTTTTTCAAGTTTTTTGAGACAAGGTCTTTCTATGTAGCCCTGGCTACCTTGGAACTTACTATGTAGACCAGGCTAGCTTTGAACCCACAGAGATCTGCCTGCTCCAGCCTTATAAGTCCTAGAGTTAAAGTCATCTGGCTAAATTTTTCTTTAGAAAAAATTTGAGGAAAAATGTGCACTGTGACATGAACAAGCCCACATGCTCATACTCTAAATACAGGTTGTTAAAACCAGAGCAGGAGAGATACAGCCAGCATCTTGTCAGATTACTTTTCAGACAGTTAACAGAGTTTCCTGAGTCAGGAAGTCATCTTGCTTTCTATGCCAGAACACTTAAACGGTATACAGGAGTGAGAAAAGGAATGAAGTCCCTTTGTCTGGGGTCTTTCCTTCTTCCCTAGAAGACATCATCCAGGCTTGTTCAGTGTGTATGCGGGTGCTCAGATATTCATGACATGTTTTCAGTGCTGGCAAGTATGAAACTGTCCAGAAACCACTGAGCCATTCATTGCTTAAAGATTGCTCTTATATTTGGTCATTGTCGCTGAGAGGTGTAACACTTGGGAGGTGGAGGAAGGAGAATAAGGATTTCAGTATTATCCTCAGCTACATAAGGAAGTTTGTGGCCAACCTGGTCTACAAGAGACTGTCATATACTGATTAGCCTAAAGATATCCTTGCCCAGATCGGAAAAGCAGCAAATAAAAAACAATATAGCATGTTTTTGACCTTCTGTGCCCTTTGAAGTCGTTCAGCACTAAGGCTGGAGAGATAGCTCAGTACATAAAATACCTGCCTTGAAAGTATGAACACATGAGTTTGAATCCCCAAAAGCCAGGTATGGCTGAATGCACATAAACTCCTGGGATTTGGGTGCTGGGGTAGCCAGCCAGCTTGTCAGTCTAGCCAAAACAGTGAGCTTCCGGTGCAGGGAGACGTCTTGTTTCAAAAAGACAGGGGAAGAGCAGTAGAGGAAGGTGCCCAAGGTTGATCTGGCTGCTGTGCACATGGCGCTTGCATGAACACAGAGAAGTTGTCCAGCACCCCAGGACATCGTGGTTCCTGACCGTGCTTCTTTGTTTACTGGGTGGCCTGTATGCGATGCTTCTGAGCTCTAGAGCTCCGTGTGCATCACAACTAGGTCCCTCTGACTGTACATGACCATGTCCCTATAGATTTGGCCTCATGCCTGCAAATAAGGACACTCATCTTAGTTTGAATTTTGACATTAGGAAATATTTTTAAATGTGAAAAGACTAAAATGGAAGGACCCTTCCCTCCTTCCCTCAAAAGAGCCAAAATTGTAAAATACTTATAACTTTTTCCCCTACATCTCTTGGGGTCCTTTGAACTTGGACCCATTTTCTGATGGCATCTGTTAGAAAAGTTAAATATACCTCTAACAGACCTAGGCTTAACAGTGTTCTCTCAGACTGTAAATATGAGGGAGATGAGGGGGCAGAATCTGACAAACTCTAGAAGAGACTATCAGCATTTCATAGAGCAGAGTGTGGCATGTGGCAGAGTCCTGGCCACTCTCCGGGCTTATTTCTTGGAGTTAGCTACTTGATCATCATTTTCTTTCTTTCTTTCTCTCTTTCCTTCCTTCCTTCCTTCCTTCCTTCCTTCCTTCCTTCCTTCCTTCCTTCCTTTGATCATCATTTTCTTTCTTTCTCTCCTTCCTTCCTTCCTTCCTTCCTTCCTTCCTTCCTTCCTTCCTTCCTTCCTTCCTTTGATCATCATTTTCTTTTCTTTCTTTCTTTCTTTCTTTCTTTCTTTCTTTCTTTCTTTCTTTCTTTCTTTCTTTCTTTCTTTCTCTTGACATGGTCTCATATCCTGATGGCCTGGAACTCTCTATATAGACCAAGTTGGCTTTGAACTTATAGAGATCTGCCTGTCTCTGTGTCCTGTGTGTTGGGATTAAAGTCATGTGCCACCACACATGGCTGCTATTTCTTTTTCCCTCCCCTTCTTCCCCTTCCCCTTTTCTTCCCCTTCTTCCCCTTCTTCCCCTTCTTCCCCTTCTTCCCCTTCTTCCCCTTCTTCCCCTTCTTCCCCTTCTTCCCCTTCTTCCCCTTCTTCCCCTTCTTCCCCTTCTTCCCCTTCTTCCCCTTCTTCCCCTTCCCCTTCCCCTTCCTTTTCCTTTTCCTTTTTTTTTTTCCTTCCCTTTCCTTTTCTGTTTTTGTCTAGCCAGGATTTCTCTTGCCCTAACTGTTTAAATATGTTCCTGGGCTGAGAGGACATCTCTGTGGATAAAGTGCTTGTCTGTGGAAGTGTGAGAGCTGGAGTTTAGACCCCTGGAACCCACAGACATGCTGGGCAGTCTGCCGGCCAGAACCCCAGCTCTCTGAAGGGACAGTCCGGGTAGAGACCCAGCACAAGCTAGGTAGCCAGAGTAGCAGGACATGCCAAGCTTTGAGTTCAGTGAGATCCTGCCTCAGTAAATAAAGGTGGAGAATGATCAAGAAAGACACCTGATGACAATTTCAGGCCTCCAGAGGCATATGGAACGTGTGCAGCACATATGCAAAAACAAAGCAAAACCATTTTATTATAGAAATCTTATATGACTGTGTGTCTGTGTGAATGCACGCTAGGCATGATGGCATCTGTAATCCCAACAGTGGGAGATAGAAGCATCAGGAATTTAAGAGTATTCTCAGTTACATTGTGAATTCAAGGCCAACCTGGGCTTCTTGACAACCTGTCCCAAAAGAAGACAAAATTCCTAGTTCTGTTCTACCTGGCTTTGTAAGGATTCCTCGTCCTCCCATGTCCTTGGGAGAGAAACAGCCTTGGTTTTGTATGAGATGATAACCATAGATAGGAGAAGGTGGGGAAGAAACCATTAAGCCCATGATACCCCATGCCCAGCTGTCACCTGCCAACAGCCCAGTCCCTTGTCACTGGCCAGGCACAGCAGGTGACCTGTGCTTCACTTGCAGGTATTGACTGGGCTCCTAAGAGTGACCGGATTGTCACTTGTGGGGCGGACCGAAACGCCTATGTCTGGAGTCAGAAAGATGGCATCTGGAAGCCCACCCTGGTGATCCTGAGGATTAACCGTGCAGCCACTTTTGTGAAGTGGTCCCCACTTGAGAACAAGTTTGCTGTGGGGAGTGGAGCCCGGCTCATCTCTGTTTGTTACTTTGAGTCTGAAAATGACTGGTGAGCAAAGTTGCATGTGCCCTCTCATTCTGCTTTGTATACCCCATGCTTGGGTGCTGTGCTCTGGGACCTTTGAGGCTCTGTGTTTACTGCAGTGCCCCTTCCTGGGCTGGTGAGGGTTTCTCCCTCTCAATTCCTGCTCCTGCGCATATGACCCAGGTCCCACAGTTTTTCTTTTCATCTTCCCTTCCCTTCCTTACTTCCCTGCTTCCTTTTGTCCATTACTTCCTCCCTCCCCTTCCATCCTTCCGTGTTCAGCTCCCGACTTTTCTTAACTTGTATAGGAAACACTTCCTCCTGCTGAGCTTCAGCCACAGTGACTGTTTACTGTGGGACAGATTGTCCCCTTCATAGGTAAATGAGACCTGACTGTGGTCGCAGATGTAGTCTGAAAAGAAGCAGTATATTCAGTGAGGTTTCCCAGCTGTAGAACAGCCATCAGGCCAGGTATGGTGCACATCCACACATGTAATCCTAGCACTCAGGTATTTGAGACCAGTGTGGGGTACAGATAGCAAGTCTACAGCCAGCCTGAACCATGTATAGGAAACGTATCTAACAAAGTACAAGCGTATGGGCCACCCTTCAGGAGCAGCTGTGCATTGTGGGTGGTCCATAAAAAAGTACTCAGATATAAATCAAAGGACATCATTAGAACATTAGAAATAATTGTACTTATAGGACTTACTGCAATAATGTAGCTAACATTTCTTGTGGATTCCAGAACTTAAATGTTAGCTATAAATGTGTAGTTCAGCTGTTGGATTTGAAGTGGGTTTAGTGGGGTGGTTTGGAAAATGTAAGCATTTTTGTTTATGAGCACAGTGTAAATTAGTTTCCTTCCTTAGGTGGGTGAGCAAGCACATCAAGAAGCCTATTCGTTCCACGGTCCTCAGCCTGGACTGGCATCCCAACAATGTTTTGCTGGCTGCAGGCTCCTGCGACTTCAAATGCAGGTGGGAGAGAGAGACTTGAGCTGCCTGTTGTTCAGTTAGAGTTCCTTTTTTTTTTTTCTTTTTTTTCCCCCAAAGTCTGTAATAGCACTGTGGGGGACTCAAAGATGAGGGAACTTACAGTCTAGAAAGGGAGCTGGGGCCGGGGCCCAGTGGTGGAGTACTTCCAGCTAGTACAGTGCCCGGGTCTCCATCCCCCAGGCCTGCATAAGCCAGGCAGGGTGGTGCATACCTGTAACCCCAGCACCCTGGGTGTAGAGGCAGGAAGATCAGTTCATGATCATCCTCAGTTACATAGTGAGTTTGAGGCCAGCCTAGGCTATATGAGACAGACAGACAGACAGAGAGAGAGAGAGAGAGAGAGAGAGAGAGAGAGAGAGAGAGAGAGAGAGAGAACACACTGGTGCACAATGATTAAAAGAACAAGTAGTAAAAGATACAGCTCGGTGGGCACAGTGAGAGTTCTTCAGGCAGAGTATAGGTAATTTCAAGTTCAGGATTAACTCATGCTGTACCCATCTGTCCATCTCTCTTTCAGTTTCTTTCTCAGTTTTTAAAAATAGATTTATTATTTATCTATATGCATGTGTATATATGTGCCTGGCAAAGGCCAGAAGAGGACATGAGATCCCTGGAGCCAGAGTTACAGGTGGTTGGGAGCCATCTGGGTGCTGGGAACCCAACTCCAGTCCTCTGCAAGAGCAGCAAGTGCCATTAACCACTGAGTCGTCTTTTCAGTCCTGTTCTTTGAGTTTTGATGGGACAGAAAGTTTGAAACATGTAGCCCAGGTTGGACTAGAACTCACCATCTTCCCTCAGCTTCCCCTTGTGCTGGAATTACCAATGTGCATCTTCATGCCTGCCAGCCTGTCTTTCTTGACCACAGTTGGAGTTCTTCCTTTTGTATCCCAGGCCACTGACTGCAGGTAACAGAGTGAACCTGATATAACCAAATGTCATTGAACTGAATAGTGAACTAAGAGCTGTTACTGCACCATCCTTTTCAGTTAAAGTGTTTTATCTATCATTAGCCAGAGGCTAGAGGAAGTCAGCCATACAGCTAAGAGCTTTGAGAATCATACCACAGAATTGCTTTTTAAAAGTCGTTCTTCACTGGGGACTTTTCCTCTTAAAAAGAAAAACAAAACATTACTGTTTTGTGTTGACTTTTGGTGGCAGAGTTGAAACATAAAACCACTTTCAGTACCTATGTCAGGGTTTCTCAGCCTGTGGATTGTGACGCCTTTCACAGGGGTCACCTAAGACCACTGGATAACACAGGTATTTATATTATCATTTATAACAGTAGTAAAGTTAACAGTTATGAAGTAACAAAAATAACTTTATGATTGAGGGGATGGGGCCCCACAACATGAGAAACTGTATTATAGGGTTGCAGCATTAGGAAGGTTGAGAACCAGACCTATGTGAAAAATTTCCAGAAATCTTGACCAGAGATTTATATTTACATTTAACTACAAAACAAAACAAAATTTTGGTATGGCTCAGTGGAAGAACACTTGCCTGGCATATACCAAAGCCTAGGGTTCAATCCTCTACACTGCAAATAAAGAAAAAACCAAGAAGTAGGAAGAGGATGCATTGCTGATGCCTTAACCTTCCAGAGTCCCAGAGTCTCAGCTGCCACTCTGGCTGGGCTTAGGGAGCCAAAGGGGTTTGGGGTTTTTTGATTGTTTTGTTTTTTGAGACAGGGTTTCTCTGTGTAGCCCTGGCTGACTAGGCTGGCTTCAAACTCAGACGTCTACCTGACTTGGCCTCCCAAGTGCTAGGATTGAAGGTGTGAGCCATACCGCCCAGCCCGGAGTTCTTTTATGGAGACTCGAAGTTCAATTTCCTCCCTCCTTCTTCCTAACTAGGCTACCTTGGACTTGTGTTCCTGCCTTAGCCTCCAGGGCTGGAGTTATGGGTGAGCACCACATAGGTTCAGGTGTTCTCTGAAGAGGAGTAAGAAGAAAGACACTGGAAGGCAGAGTCCAGCAGTTCTCCGTTCCTCCCCTCCTGAGTCTGGCACATTACACACAGCTATGGGGAACTAGATAGAGACAGGGAGTTAGCAAAAGACTGAGGACATTGGCTGCGAAAGATCCTCTTCATCACAGACTATCTCTGCCGGAAAGGTGGGCCTGAGGTGGGGAGCCAGCCCCTCCTGCCAGGGCTGGGGAGCTGTCTGCCTTTTCTCAGTGCCCTCTTTTAGCTGTTTCTTTAGTGTGTTCACCTCTAGCTTTATCTATCTCGGTGTTTGTGTGTGTGTGTGTGTGTGTGTGTGTGTGTGTGTGTGTGTGTGTGTACCAGAGTTGGCTTCAGATACTTTCCTCTTCCCTCTCCACCTTATGTTTTTGAGACACAGTCTCTCACCAAACCTGGTGTTTACTGTTTTAGCTAGACTGCCTGGCCAGCAAGCCCCAGGGTCTGTCTCCGCCCTGCTCAATACTTGGTTACAGGTACTGCCACACCCTGCTTTTTATGTGGTTGATGAGGAGCTGAATTTAGGACTTCATGCTTGTTCAGCAAGCACTTCACTGATGGGCCATCTCCTTGATTGGCTCCCCAACAGTCCCCCTTTTTTGGGAGACACTGTCTCACTGTGTAGCCCTGACTGACTGGCCTTGCACCCACAGAGACCCTCCTGCCTCTGCATTCTGAGCACTGAGATTAAAGGTGTGCACTGCCCAGTTTCCCAAGCTCATCCGCCTTTAAGTGAGTTGGTGCCTGGCTTGTCCATGGTATGGGCCGTTTCTCGCCTGCCACCGACTGTGGGCTTCTGGGAGTGCCGCACTGAGGACTCTGCTGTCTTAGGAAGAAAAGGGCACCCCTGCTGTCAGTGCAGTCTGAGGGGGGGATGACAGCAGCCCTCTTCACATGTGGTTAGGAGACCTCAGTGCCTCTGTGTCTGCAGCTGCTGTGGATTGACCTTGCCCATCATGTGTTGTTCTCCAGCTGACCCCTTTGTTCTGGATTGTCTTCGGCAGCTGCAGGTGCCTTTTTCTGTATTCATATTTTCATTTGCTTTTTTCTTCTTTTCCATGTTTTGAATAACAGAGTGTTTTCTGCCTACATCAAAGAGGTGGATGAGAAGCCAGCCAGCACACCCTGGGGCAGCAAGATGCCTTTTGGTCAGCTGATGTCTGAGTTTGGTGGCAGTGGCTCAGGCGGCTGGGTCCATGGGGTCAGCTTCTCTGCCAGTGGGAGCCGCCTGGCCTGGGTCAGCCACGACAGCACCGTGTCTGTTGCTGATGCCTCAAAAAGCGTGCAGTGAGTATTTCTTTGCAGGTGGAAGGTGGGACATGGGTAGAAAGTCTCAGCACCACACTGAGGCTGCCCTTCCTATAGCGTGCAAACACCCCAACAGCTGCAGCTGCCTTCAGAGTCACAAGCAGCTACTAAATACCTCTTAGTGCCTTTAAAGAGTTGGGACTTCCTTCCAGAAACACTTCTTGGTGGCAGTACTGGTAATGTCCCTTTGAAGACCCTCCTGGTGTATTGCTAACAAGGGTCCCTTCAGAATAGCCAGATTATTCTGTGTCTGTGAGTCTTTCCCTGGGGAGATGTGAACAAGCACCCATTCACCTGATGCAGTGCACACATGACAGCCAAAGGATAGCTCCACCAAGGTCCAACTTCCCAACCAAGGAGCTCACTGGGTTCACCTACAGAGCACAGGTCAGAGGCTACTCACAGGAGCGTGGGTGACCCCCAAAGCACACACAGCACCAAAAAATCTTACCTGGCATGGATGATGACTTGTCCAGAGAGGCATAGATGGGATTCCCTTACTTCAGCTAGCCATCTACGCTCTGTACATGATAGCCTCTCCGTAGACCACTTGCAGTTAGTGCAGAACTCTATACAGCTAGCTGCAAGGCACAGGACAGAGCAGCTGGGATCCCAGGTGAGGGTCCAGTGACCCTACCCACCTATGAGGCAGTGTCAATAAACAGGCCCACTCTGAGAGTCTCTGGAAAACAGTCACAGCTGCTCGGATGAAGATGATGTCTGTCAAGGTTGGAGGATAGCACTGCATACATCTATGGCTGTTACCTTATGCCAGTGTTACCCACCAACTTTAAAGGAAATATGACTGAGGCATGGTGGCTCATGCTTACACTTCCAGCACTCAGGAGGTAGAGGCAGGAGGATTATGAGTTCAAAGTTAGCCTGGGCTACATACCAAAACCCTGCCTCAGAAAGCCAGGACTGAGACTCTTGCACCTGCCTAGCATGCACACACCTTCAGTTCCTTTTTCTAACCCCATCCAACAAAATAGAAAGAAAGAGATCCATTCTTACTCCACGCTATCTGAGAACAATGCAGCTTTCATGCTGCTTGGAGAACCCGAATGACGCTGACTCATTTGTGAGGCGGTCGCCAGCTCAGCCTGGAAGACACGGGAGTAAAGTCTGCTCAGTAGCAAAGGAAGAACCTGGAGTTTTTCTCTTAGGAATCTTTGTACTTTGCTGGGAGCCCTTCCCCGTGGGCAGCTAAGAGAAGCTTGTTGTGACGGTCTCTAGACTGGCCACTGTATGTATGGAAGTAGTCACAGTAAGAGGCACAAAACAGGACATTTCAGAGGTGATCTCTCTCTCTCTCTCTCTCTCTCTCTCTCTCTCTCTCTCTCTCTCTCTCTCTCTCTTCCTCTTCCTCTTCCTCTTCCAAAGATTGATTGATTTCATGTGAATACACTGTCGCTGTTTTCAGACACACCAGAAGAGGGCATCGAATACCATTACAGATGGTTGTGAGCTATCATGTGGTTGCTGGGAATTGAACTCACGACCTCTGGAAGAGCAGTCAGTGCTCTTAACTTCTGAGTCATCTGTCCATCCTGATTCTCTCTCTCTCTCTCTCTCTCTCTCTCTCTCTCTCTTTTTTTTTTTGGTTTTTCGAGACAGGGTTTCTCTGTGTAGTCCTGGCCTGGCTGTCCTGGAACTCACTCTGTAGACCAGGCTGGCCTCGAACTCAGAAATCCGCCTGCCTCTGCCTCCCAAGTGCGTGTGCCAGCACCACCTGGCTGATACCTTCTCTCTTAAGCTGAACTTGCTATAGGAATTCTTTTGAAAAAGATCACCCATGTTAAAAATATGGTCTGGAACTCCTATGTAACCTGGGTTGGTGTCAAGCTTATAATCCTCCTGCCTCAGCCTCCCAGGTAAATGTTTTTTTTATAAGCCAGGCATGGTGGCGCAAACCTGCAGTTCCAATATTCAGAAAGCCTAGGCAGGGGAGGTCATGAGTTTGAGGCTATCCTGGGCTACATAGTAGAATCCTTAAAACACCAAACATGTGAAACTGAGGGAATGGCTCAGTGAATAAAGGTGTCTGATCCCTGGAGTCCACTTTGTAGAGAAGAGGACAGACTCCACACATGCTATGATAAATACGCGCGCGCACACACACACACACTCACACACGTACAACGTATATATGCATTTAATCTTTTTGCTTTTAGCAGAGTAGGTCTATGTCTTACACTTCACACATTAATCTCCCTTTTTATTTTTGGCACTATTTGATGCAGGGCTGGTTCTGTGCTGGCTGTTGTAGCAATTATAGTTCTCAGCACTTGTTAGTGCTGCATGTCTCCTCCGCACTCATATTGACTAGGAAGCTGCCCTTTCCAGGCCAGTCCGCTCCACCCCTCACCTCCTCTAGCATAACTATACCACAGCATGGGTTTCAGATAATAGGTTAGTCTTTTGATTCTGGAGCTACCTGATCAAGGGGCCTCCTGAGACATAAGCTATTTTTGTGGGGGGTGTGTATGTGTTTTGAGACAGGGTCTCTGAGCCCACGCTGTCCTCAGGCTCACTGTGGAGCTCAGACTGGGCTGGAATGCAAGGTCCACCTGCCTCTACCTCCTAAATGCTGGTATTATAGATGTGTCCATCAGCCTGCAGCAGTTAGCTTTCAAAAGTGCATCAGGTAATCTGGGCAGATGGCTCAGTGCTTAAAAGTAAAAGTTAGGCATGTCCATGTGCCTGTGACCACAGAATAGAGGGGTAGAGGCAGGCGGACCCTGGGAGCTTGCTGGCCAGCATGCATAGCCAAATCATTGAGCTTCTGGTTCATTTAGAGACACTCTGAGAGAATAAGCCAGAAAGAGAGTGATAGCGTGGTACAGGTGATAGCCTTCTCTGTCCTCCACATGCACAGATATGGGTGTGCACACATGCACAGTAAGAAATTGCATCATCTTTGCAGAACAGTAAGGTTTTCTTAATTATCATTAGGTGTTTTTTGCCATGACTAGTTACACACATCTGTTTACACACACATTCACATACACACAGACATGCATGAGGCCTATTTGAGTGTGAGCTGGCTGAGGCTAAGATTCATCTCACAGTGCAGGCTCACACAGGCATAACTGCCGGCAAGCGTCTCTGTGGCGCCGGCACCAGTACTCTCACCAGCAGGAGTGACGGGAAGAGCTGCGGCAGGTAAGGGAGGAAAAGCCATTGCGGAGGAAAGCAACGGTCAGAGCCACGGTGTGAGGACTTGAATGGCTAAGAGGAGCAGAGCCAGTGCACTGGGACGAAGACAGAGAGGAAGGACTCCTTATGATCCATGAATAGAGACCCTTTAGCAAGGGCCAGGTCCCAGGCTAGAGTCCTTGACTTTTATTTGACTGATTGCTTAATTGATCGAGGGTGCTAGGGTCAAACCAGGGCCTTGCACATATTATGCCCCCAACTTTAAGGCTTCAGTTTCTGAAGGTCACTTTGAGGTCACCTTATGCTTGAGATTCCTGTAAGGAGAGGTCAGGGAACACTGAGAATGGGGCCTTTGTCTGTGAAGGAGCGTGGGCTGTGGTTCCCCTGTGTAACAATGCTCTTGTGTTCAGGGTTTCAACTCTGAGAACGGAGTTCCTGCCGCTGCTCAGTGTGTCATTTGTCTCAGAGAACAGCGTTGTGGCTGCTGTAAGTATCTGCCGTCCTCAGTGTGCCACGTGCAGCTCCAAGCCAGAAACAATGCATGCTGGGTGACAGGCCCAGGAGCACATCCTTCACAGGACCAGACTGAGAGGCCACGGCTGTGAGCACTGTGCTGGGGTGGAAGGTGGGCAGGCGGCTCTGTGCTGACTGACCTCCCGTTTCAGGGCCATGACTGCTGCCCGATGCTCTTTAACTACGACGACCGTGGCTGTTTGACCTTTGTGTCCAAACTAGACGTTCCAAAACAGAGCATCCAGCGCAACATGTCTGCTATGGAACGCTTCCGAAACATGGACAAGAGGGCCACCACTGAGGACCGCAACACAGCCTTGGAAACACTGCACCAGAACAGCATCACGTAGGTACCATCAGCCACCTCAGCCTGGAGTCCAGGCACTGGGCTTCTGGAGAAAATTGGCTGGGCAAGGTGCTCACCCCATGTCATTTTCTTATAAAAGCCCCCTGTGCTGCAGGCCTCAGTGTCCCTGAAGGAATGAGAACAGTAGTAAGCCTGGGCCTGCCAGCTACTAAGGTCTTACTTTCATTGTGTCAGAGAGGGAGTTGGTTGGGTGTGGTGGCACAGGCCATTCATCCCACAGGAGACAGAAGTAGGTGTGAATCTCTGTATTCAAGGCCAGCCTGATATACATAGCCTACATAGTGAATTCCAGGCCTGCCGAGGCTGCACAGTGTAGCTAGTCTGTGTTACTTCGTGAGTTCTTTTCCCCATCTTTTATCTCCCATTTCACCCCCATCACTAGATAGGAGAGAAAGAAGGATGGGGGGGGGGTGAGGGAAGAGAGAGAGAGAGAGAGAGAGAGAGAGAGAGAGAGAGAGAGAGACCGAGACAGAGACCAGATTCAAGGATCTCTACTTTTCTTCTTTGAGCATAACTACTGAGCTACAGCCAGCACCCCTGAAAGACCACCAACTCCACCTATGGGGCCTAGCATTTATACACCCTCTGAAAAGTTCCTAGAATTCCAAATGTCACAGGATCACAGAAACTATCTGCAGTTGGGAAAACCACACCTCTGCTATGAGGCAAATCACAGTCAGCATTCAGAAGGAGGAGAGTGGCTCCTGTCAGAGAAGGCCTGCCTGGCTGAGTCTGTCAGTGTGTGTAGGAGGTAGATTCACACTGGGCGTGGTGGCACAGGCCTGTAGTCCCAGTGCCTGGGAGGCTGAGGCAAGAGTGTTGGTAACATGCCAGCAAGTGGGTTCAGTGGACAAAGTCTCTTGCTGCCAAGCCTAACCGACTGAGCAAGCTCTCCACAGCCTCCTGGTGAAAGGGGAAGACTTAGTCCCAGATGTTGTCCTCTGCCCTCTACACACACAACATAAACTAGATGAGAAAGAACAGTAGTGGGCCAGTCTCAGCTCAGTGTATGTGCTGCAGTCTGCTGTCTCCTCCCTCAGACAGGCAGGAGACATTGCTAGTCTGGACACTTGAGATGAGAAAGACGCCGCTGTCTGTAGTCAGTCTTGGAAGCTGTCCAGACGGTTCGCTCACACAGGTTGTTTTGTCTATCTGCACAGCTCTGCTGGGATCTGGCGGAGTCACTGCCTGCTGTTGACATTATAATGAGTCATCTCATTTATTTTGTCTTTGGTGTTTTGGACTTGGGATTGAACCCAGGACCTAAGACTTGCTAGGCAAGCACTCCACCACTGAGCCACGGCACCAGCCCCTGCAAAGACGAATTTCAAGTGCAAGGCTCTGGGCCTCCTGTCGTGGCTGTCCTAGCAGGTTGATTTGAGAGAGCATGTTGGGGACCAGTTGGCCTCAGTCATGCTCTAGCCGTGCCTCTATTTGAAAATGCAGAACGATTCTTTATATCTGCATCACTACCGAGCCCCTGAGCCCCTCTCCTCCTCCTACCTATCACGTGCTATGAGGCCATCGTCCTTCTCTTTTCCCTTACTTACACTCTCATTTTTGTCATAGGATTTCATATAGTTTAGGCTGGCCTCAGACTCACTGGATAGACTGGGAGGGTTGGATAAGGGAATGGATGGGTATAGAATTGCCGTGTTACTGAGGATGACCTTGAACTTCTAATCTTCTGCCTCACGTTTAAATCATTAGGGTACAGGTATGTACAGACACACCCAATTATGTGGTATTGGGGGTTCAATCAGAGCCTCATGTATGCTTGGCAGCCACTCTGAGCCACAGCTGAGCTATCCCAAGCTATGGAGTCCACTCCTGTTCTGAGACAGGGTCTTGCTATGTAACCCTGATGAATCTAGAACTTAATATATCACCAGCTATCTGTGGGATATTTTCTGACTCTGATTGTTACAGCCTAAAACTGATGGACGAGTTGATATTCAAGAGTGATGAGAGTTCATTTTCTTTACTGCACCTTCCTGTTGCTGAGGAGAGTTGGGCTCACTTCCACCTCAGACCTCACCATCTTTTGCTTTTCTTTTAGTCAAGTGTCTATTTATGAAGTGGACAAGCAAGATTGTCGCAAATTTTGCACTACTGGCATTGATGGAGCCATGACAATTTGGGATTTCAAGGTAAATCTTGCTGGTGGTTTTTGCAGCACTGGGAACAGAACATGTTAGGCGAGGACCCTCACACTGAACTACCCTAGCCCGTGCTCCAGGTAGTTCTGCGAAACAGTCTTCCTTCTTGGACTACAGTGTCAGCTGCAGTGTATGGCAGAAGAGCTGGCCCCAGAATCTCTAAGCATGAGGGACTCCATTCTCAGTGGGTGGTTGATGTCTCCTAGATGCTCTTTGTTCTCAAAACACCTTGATGCCATTGTTGAAGCAAGCCCAGTGTTGGCCACCAGCCAACATTTCTGTTGATATACATATTTTTATAGTTTACACCAATTTATTTAATAAATACAACTGGGTGTGGGGCTCGTTTCTGTAATACCTACAGTTGGGAAGCTGAGGCAGAAGGATTGCTTTGAGCTTAATGCCAGTCTGTGCTAGAGAATAAGATCTTGCCCCTCCCCCTCCATGCAATGAGCTGAGAAGATGGAAAACACACACCACACATATACAATACACACCCACACCATACACACACACACACACATGCACATACTACATATACCACACGCACACACACCACACATACATACACACATATCACATGTATACACACTACATATACCACACACATACACACTACACATACACCACACATACATGTACACACACCACATATACACATACCACATATACACACCACAGAAACACACATACACAACACACACAGCACACACACAGGTGCATATACATACATGCAGACAAACATTATACACTTTAAAATACATAAATAAATCTTAAAAGTCCAAGCATAGTGATGCATGTCTTTAATCCCAGGAGTTAGAGGAAAGCAGAACTCTGTGAGTTGGAGGCTAACTTGGTCTGTGTAGAGCTGTAGAGTTCCAGGCTGGCTGGGACTGTGCAGTGAAACCCTGTCTAAAAAAAAAAAAAAAAAAAAAAAAGGAAAAAGCAGGGTGAAGTGGTCCATGGCTTTAATTCCAGTACACTTGGAATAAAAACCAAAGGAAGGAAGGAAGGGAGAATATGCAGGGTTGGGGCGAGGTGGTGTGAGCCTTCTGGGGACAGACATCCAGGCCTGGGGAACCAGCCTAGAGTTGAGGCCTAGAGAGTACAGGCTGAGGAAGGTGGGCCTGTGCTCCACCAGGGAGGAAGGCAGCAGCGTGGCCTGCAGGAAAGACAGGCAGCCAGTCCTCGGGCTGATCAGTGTTGTGCTTTTCCCAAGACCCTAGAGTCTTCCATCCAGGGTCTCCGGATAATGTGAAGCCGTCAGCCTCTGCCATCCAGCATGAAGAACGGGACTTCTTCATGAACGCTTTGCCGTTCACTGGTGGGGAGAGTCACTGGCCCAAGGAAACACTGTCACACTGAAGCAACTAGCGTGTGTTCGTGTGGATGTCGTGGGGGAAGTGTGGAATTTAGAGACAGCAGTGGTTTGTTTTGCTTTTTCTTTCATTTTGTTGTGTTTTGATTTTGCTATCTCATTCCATTTTTGACCAAAGCTTCTCTTTAAGTAGTTTATTATGGAAGATTGTCACACTAACTTAAAGGGGAAGGGAAGTGTGTACATTGTGTGCTAAAAAATTAAAGAAAAATCCCAAGTGTACAAATGTGTTTTTTCTTTATACTTTTTCTGTTCTCAGCAGAGAAACAAATCCATCTTTATTAGTTTAGTTCATTTTTAAGATCAGGCCCTAGATCTCAGTTCTTAAACTGCACCAGCCTCTACAACCTTTAGCCAGAGAGGACCATGTATTGAGCTGGGCATGCACTGCACACCTATAATCCCAGCACCCTGAAGGCGGAGACAGGACATTAACGTGCCTCATGGGGAACAGGGGCATCTGCTGATTGGTCTTGGGACACTGTGGTCTGTCTGCAGAGTTGGTGTTAGAAACCCTATACTGGAGAGCTGAGGAGTGAGCCATGGAGAGTCCCTCCTCCACAGATGAGCAAAGCCCGTTAGAGCATGCTCTGGGAGGCCGTGATCTATCCAGTCTCTTTCCTGTGCCCCATCCATAAGCAGAGGAAAGGGAGCTGCTGTCATCTTGGCTTAGAGATTCCTGTGCCCAGCCTGAGATATCTCCACCCTAACTCAGTATCACACAGTATGGGCAGGACTAAGGACCATTCTAGGTTCAGATCTAAATGTGTGTCAGATTCAGTTAGGGGGCTGAGGCAGGAGGATTGCTGTAACTTTGTGGCTACTCCAGTCTCCATAGTAGGTTCTAGGCCAGCCAAGACGATCTATTCAAGACCCTGTCTACCAACACCAACATCAAAAATGAATCTAGAATACTATGAGGTCATCTCTTCATTCTACGTCACTGGCCAAGCCAGAGAGGCATTTTTTTTTTTAATTTGATTTAAGACTTTTTTTTTTTTTTTTTTTGGTTTTTTGAGACAGGGTTTCTCTGTGTAGCCCTGGCTGTCCTGGAACTCACTCTGTAGACCAGGCTGGCCTGGAACTCAGAAATCCACCTGCCTCTGCCTCCCAAGTGCTGGGATTAAAGGCGTGCGCCACCACCGTCCGGCAAGACTTATTTTTTATTGGTATTTAATGGTATCTATTTTTTATATAGATACCATTCTGCCTGCATGTATGTCTGCAGGCCAGAAGAAGGCACCAGATCTCATTACGGATGGTTGTGAGCCTCCATGTGGTTGCTGGGACTTGATCTCAGGACCTCTGGAAAAGCAGTCAGTGCTCTTAACCTCTGAGCTGTCTCTCCAGCCCCAGATAGGCAGTTTTTATGTTTATCTTTTTGAAGCAGGTTCTTATGTATCCCAGGGTGGCATGGGATGACCTTGAACAACTGATCCTCTGGCTTACACCTTGTGTGCTGAGATTACATATGTATTCAACTGCTTGTGAGATGCCGAGGGCCCTGTGCATGGCAGGCCGGCAGTCTTCTAACTAGGCCTCAGCCCCAGGCCCAGGGCAGTAGTTTGCATTCCACTGGAGGCTAGTTGGTCTTAGAGGATGTCGTGATATTTGCAAAGACAGTGGCCCTTTTGGTGACTCATGGGAAACCTTACTGTCTCCATGAGAGAGTTGTAGCATAGCCCCTGAGTGCTGGCCTGCTGGCCCTGCCTCCTCAGCGCCATGCTACAGTGTCCTTTCTGTGCCCCTGAAATCAGGAGCTTCTCTGTAAACACATGGACTTGTGTACTTGAATATGCTAAAACAGGTACTGACTGCAAACAAGACCTTGAATTCCACAATTGTCCATGGAATATTCTGACTGAGAAGATGGGTCGTGTAGCTGAGGGCCTTTGAGAACTGGGCTGGGATGTCATGGGTGGAGGCTGCTGGTGGACATCCCCGCCTCTGGCCCTTTGACCAGTTACACAGAGGTGTGGCCTTGGGTGGCCGGAAGTTGTGTTCTGGCCCTTGCAACAAAGGGGACATTATATCTGGAGCTGCTGGGGAAGGTCTCCCACTATCTTGACCAGTCCAGTCAGCTGTGCCTGGGAGGCAGCTGATGCAGGGGGGTGGGGGAGGGAGAGCCGATAATCAGCAGCGCATGCTAATGGAAGATGCTGTACCAGCCCCACCCAACTCCCTCCTCCTAAGTGACCTGTGTGAGGCTGCATTTCTTGGAAACCAGCGATGCAGCAGAGAGGAGAGTGGCTCATCTTGGTTCACAAGGCACTGTGTGCGCACATTCCCAGAAGAGACAGAAAGCCATCTGAGGTGGCGTCCCCCAAGCCCTCTTCTCCAAAGACTTGCTTCACTTGAGGCCATAAAGCTGGTGCACCCTGTCAGTGTAATCCCTGCAACCAGGGAGCCCAAGGTTGGAGGAGTTTGAATTCTGGGTCAGCCTGGGTTATAAAGACCCTGAGGTGGAAAGGGGGGCCAGGAGGCTGTGGGGGAGAGCTTTGCAGTCTGAGGTTTCCTTTTTGTGTTAGTTTTTATTGTATTTTTATTTATTTTGTATCAGGGACATGCACACCACAGTGCACTTGTGGAGGTCATAGGACAACTGATGGAAGTCATTACCATCTGAACCATCTGTTTTTAATGTCCATATCAACTGACACAAACAAGGGGCTTAGAGAGATGGCTTAGCAGTTAAGAGCACTGGCTGCTCTTCCAGAGGACCCGGGTTCAGTTCCCAGCGTCCACATGGCAGCTCACAACTGTCTGTAACTCTAAGATCTGGCACCCTCACACAGACATGCATGCAGGCAAAACACCAATGTACATAAAATGAAGTTTTTAAAAAAAAAAAAGAAAAAGAAAAGGAAGAAAGGGCTGGGGAAGTGGCAGAATGCTTGTTTTGTAAGGATCCGAATTCCAGTCCTGAACCTACTTTAAAAAAAAAAAAAAAGGCAGCTGTGGTGGCACATGCCTTTAACCCTACACAGAGGCAGAGGCAAGCAAGACTATATGATGAGGTCCGGAAGGGCCAGAGCTATAGAGAGACCCTGTCTGGGGTGGGGGTGGGGTGCTCAACCTTTAAGATCATTTGCTGCTCTTGCAGAGAACCTGAATTTAATTCCCAGCACCATACAGTGGCTTCCAACAACAGTGACTTCAGTTCCAGAGGACCCGGTGCCCTTGTCCAACCCCCGAGGGTACTGCATACATTTGGTGCACATACATGCAAGCAAAACATCCATACACAAAATAAAAGTAATTAGATTTTCTTTTTTTAAAAAAAGCTATCTGGCCACCACAGTGGCACACACTTTTAATCCTAGCACTCAGGAGGCAGGGGCAGGCAGGTCAGTGTAAATCTAGGCCAGCTAGGGCTACACTGTGAGAACCTGCCTCAAAAATGAACAAAAACAGACATAGTGACATGTACCTGTGATCTGGGAGGTGAAATCCGAAGGATCCTGGGGTGCAAAGTCCTGGCAACCTAACATACACAGTGAGAAACTCAAAAGTTGCCTGAGGAAGGCTGGCCTCCCGCAAACACACTCTGCCATGCACACTCCCATGATCCGCTTTGCCCTGTGGCTTCAGAGTTTTCAGTCTATGGTCATTTGGCTCCAGCATCCTGTGGCAGCACGGAGGGGTAAGGTAGAGCCCAGCCACTCACCTCACATGTGCCAGGAAGCAGAGTGAGCGAGTCAGCACTACCCACAGTGACTTTCTTCTCAAGAGGTTCAAGCACCTAAAGGGAGGCTTCAGGAAATACTTAACATCTATTTTCCTCCATGAGGTGGGGTTGGAGGCAGTGCCTGAGAAGCCTGACTTCACTACTGTGGAAACTGAGGCAGAGCAAGGGTGACTTGACCAAGGTCAAGGTTAAGTGACAGAACCAGAATTCTATTCGTTTTTCTAGCATTTTATCATTCATTCATCCTATGGATGGTGCAAAGTGAACCCCACGGGTGCGCAGCCTCTCTGCCAGGGTCTGAGGGCAGGAGAGCCAGTGGCACAAACATGGGTGCAGCATACATCATGAGTTTTTTCATCCCCTCGACCCCAGGTCCATTCCCACAGCAGAAAGAAGCAGTTCTTAGAGATTCATTTTAAAAAACCACAAACCAACTTAATTAAGCTGATAGGGCCTTGAGAATACCTGTTAGAGCAGTGAGGGGCTGGAGTGTGCCTCAGTGGTAGAGCCCCTGCCTAGAATCCCCCAGTGAGGGGCTGGGGTGTGGCTCAGTGGTAGAGCTCCTGCCTAGAATCCCCCAGTGGGGCTGGGGTGTGGCTCAGTGGTAGAGCCCCTGCCTAGAATCCCCCAGTGGGGCTGGGGTGTGGCTCAGTGGTTGAGCCCCTGCCTAGAATCCCCCAGTGAGGGGCTGGGGTGTGGCTCAGTGGTAGAGCCTCTGCCTAGAATCCCCCAGTGAGGGGCTGGGGTGTGGCTCAGTGGTAGAGCCCCTGCCTAGAATCCCCCAGTGAGGGGCTGGGGCGTGGCTCAGTGCATGTGTAAGGCCTTGGGTTCATACCCACCATCATAACAAAACAAAACAAAAACCTGGTCCATGAATCTTAACCTTTTTGAAAGGAGCTTGAGCTCAAGCTGACCAGAGCTGATCAGCACTCTGGTTTTCTCTGTGGGATTGTCTTGTCCTGTGTTCTGCTTTGAGGACTCCTCTCCTCTTGGGGGGCTACTGCTCTTTACCTGTATAGCTCATCGGGAGGGGCTTCTCTGTAGTGGGTCACTGCCTAGAGTCCTGGGCTTGGTTTTGCTTTGTCCATCCTCTGAAGACACTAGGTCATTTAAGGTCACTAGCCCAGGACAGAGGACTGTAGGATACCACAAGCTTACGGGAGTCAGATCACTCAAGGCCTCCTGGGCCATTGCTGGGCTTTTATAGAGCTGAGAGAGCAGAGACACATTTTGAGTCAGGAATGCACTTCCCACAGGAAGAAGACTGCTGGTGCAGGTTTTCTTAGCTAAACCAAAAACACCTGGCACTGCCAAGGCTACATACAGATAAAACCTACAGGAACGGCAAAGCAGGGGCACAGGGTCAAGGCTCCTCTGTGTTGGTGACAGAAGGATGACTCATGAAAATCTGAGCTAAATCTTACTGAGCTGGGTGGGTCTGGTGGCATAGGGGAAACAGAGGCAGGAGAATCACAAGCTCAAGGCTTGCCTAAATTCAAGTCCAGCCCAATCAAACTTAGAATATTTTATTGCACCGGGCATGGTGGTGCACTTCTTTAGTCCCAGAACTCAGAGACAGAGACAGGTGGATCTCTGAGTTCAAGGGCAGTCTGGCCTACAGAGCTAATTCCAGGACAACCAGGGCCACACAAAGAAACCCTGTCTCAAAAACCAAAAACAAGCAAAAGAAGTATGACATTTATTAACTTACCCTGTGTGTGTGTGTTTACACACTCTAGTTCACTATGGCTGGCATGAGTGTGGAAGACAGAAGAAACCCTACCTAAAGGAGTCCAGTCTCTCCTACCCTGTGAGTGCTGGGAGTTCAATTCAGGTCCTTAGGCTGGGCGACAAGCACCTTTGCCACCTGAGCCATCTTGCTGGCCCATTTCTTTGTGTTTTGAGACAGGGTTTCATGTAACCCAGGCTGCCCTTCAACTAGCTATACAGCCAAGGTTGAGCTTGATTGAATCTCATCTTTCTTCCTCCAGCTCCCCAGGGCTGGGATGACAGGTGTGGGTTATCACAGGCACCTCTACCCACGCTGGCCACCGCTAGGGAAAGTGTTCAGGTCTCAGGGTTTGGGTTAGGGTTGTAAACGAAGCCGGAATTAGTGATACAGGTTACTGCTGGGAGTTTAGGGAGGATCTCTCTTCAGCGGGGAGGCAAAGAAACTTCAGAAGCCGCTAACCTGGATGACCCTTGACCCTGGAGCATCACCTGACTCAGGTGGCTGCAAAGCTGTTCAGTAACTTGGAGGGAAGTGTGTGGACTACAGAAGCAAGAAGTCACCTGGAGTGGCAGTGCTCTTCTTCCTGGACACCAGCGACCCTGCCACCTTTGGGACACTGAGAGTCCGGGGGAACGACGCTTGGGGTGCACCGGGAGTGCGAGGGGCGGGGGCCCGCGGGAGTCATTAAGTTGAGGGGTGCCTGCGTGTGGCCTCAAAACCTCTGAATTCTTCCGTCCTCTAGCTGCTCAGACAGCTCCCCCCCGTCTTCCAGCCTCAGTTTCCCCATTCAGAACGTAGTTAGGGGCCACGGCACACGATCTCCGGACGAATCTCAAGCTGAGCTGGACTAACTGAGGTCCGGGCGGCTTGGTACCCCGAGGGGTGGGCGGGACCTGGGATCTGGCCACAACCTCCCGAGTCCCGCCCCCGGTCCCTGCGGGGCTGCGCCCGAAGGCCCCGCCCCTCGCCCACGAGGAAGTAGCAGCGGCGCTGCGCGGGTCTCAGAGCCGGTTCGGCGCGTCGACTGTCCAGAGTCCGCGGCCGAGGAGATCCGAGGTGAGGGGCTTGAAGTGGTCGCGAGGTGTGTGTGCGCTCTGAGGCCGCCTAGAAGTCAGGGGACTCGAGGCGATGTTCGACGGTGAGGGGGATGGGGATAAGAGAGGGGTGCAGAGCCGTGTGCATGGGGGCCTGGTGGGGCTCCCGGCGAGGGTGGGGCTGGCGAGGAGCCAGTGAGGGGCGGCGTTCTGGGGATGCGGGGCGCGGTGGGAAGAATCGCAGAGATTCCCTGCGCACTCGACGCCACCGAGGCGGCACAGTCCCAGCCCTCGCGCCCCCTCTCCGCTTTCCTGGCCCCGCGTTCCGATCCCTGCGCCCTGTGTCGACCCGTTACTTCGGGCGCAGGGCCCCACGCCCAGTCACTTCCCCCTCGGTCCGCAGCCTTCCGGGTTGTTGCGACCGGGAAATGAGCTAGCACCCCCGCCCCGCCTCATACCCCCCAGTGACCATGCCCACCCAGCGGGGGGTCCAGGTTCCTGGGTCTCACCCGGCCTGGGCGAGGGGACCCCGGCGGCTCGAGGGACACCCAGCCAGGCCACCCCGGGCAGGGCAGGTCCTGTCCGGTGGGGCCCGCGAGCGGGCAGGAATCCTGAACTGGGAGTCAGCCCAGGTGCTCGCCATGGAGCTTGTTCCCGCGAGGCAGCTCCAGCCTGGAGCGGTGTGGCTGGTGACGCAGGCGAGCCACCTCGCCTGTGTAGAGCTCAACTTGCCTTGTCTGGAAAATGGGGACCTTCCAGTTCCGGAGGCTTAGCGGCCAGATGTGGCCAACACACTTGGCAGTGTGTCTGCCCGCCTACTGCTGCCGATCTCCTTTCTGCACTGGATGAACCTGGCCTTGTGTGGTGGTAGGATGGGGTGGGGTCCGAATCTGCAGCCCTGCGGACGACTTCTAAACGTGGACAATAAAAAGGAAATAGATTTACCAGGTTGGCTTCGACTGTAAGAGAATGTGTGGGGCAGGGAGATGGAGCATGCCTAAAAGCACTGATGGGGGAGCATGAGGATCTGAGTTCAAATCCCTGGACATCCAACGGGCACTCACACACACTGAAGAGTGTAAGGCAACGTTCTGTGTGAATGAAAATTTCCAGTGATTCTTTTTTGCTCTGGGTTGTTTTGTTTTTTAGATAGTCTCTCCTCTGTCTCCCTTCCCCCACCCCACCAAGGCTAGCCTCGAACTTTGAGAGCTCTGCTACCCTAGTGCTGAGATTAAAGGTGAGCACACTTTGGGATCTTTTAAAATAACAAATAACCTCAACTAGAATTAAAGTATGTTGTTCTGTTTTGTCTGTTTTGGTCCCAGGGCCTGGAACTTATTAGGCAAGTGCTCTACCAATGGTCCACACCCTCCAGAAAAGGGTTTTCTGTAGTAAGGCAACCCTAAGAAAGAGGGCTTTAAAAGTTTGCTTTTTCAAGTTATTAAGTTCATCAGTGTTTCTCTCTCTCTCTCTCTCTCTCTCTCTCTCTCTCTCTCTCTCTCTCTCATTTTTTTTTTGGTTTTTTGAGACAGGGTTTCTCTGTGTTCTGACTGTCCTAGAACTCACTCTGTAGACCAGGCTGGCCTCGAACTCAGAAATCTGCCTGTCTCTGCCTCCCAAGTGCTGGGATTAAAGGCGTGCGCCACCACCGCCCGGCTTATTTTCTCTTTTTAAAGATTTATTTTTATGGGTTTGTACACACGCGCACGTGCACACACACACACACTCACACACACTTGAGCGCCGGGGTGTTGGAAAATGATACCCCCCTGGAACTAGAGTATTTATTTGGTGGTTGTGAGCTAAGAAGGTTCTCTGCAAAGAGCCTTCTCTCCAGCCCCACGTTCTATCTGTTCTTACACAAGCTGTTGGAATTAGAAGTTAGCACACTGCCCTTCGAAGGCACAGAACAGGTGAGGATCTTCTCCACAACCCTGCCAGCACCGAGGGTTCTGTGTTTTGGAGAAGTTTTGTTTTGATTCTTTAAACTGGAATTTTACAGTATTTTAGAATTTATTTTAATCTGTGTTGTTGGATTTGACTTTCCCTCATTCAGTTAAGTCTTCAAGGGCAGTCTAGAGGAGGAGGAAGAGGAGGAAGAAGAGGAACTGGGGGTTTGGAGGTTTGCTCACGCCACACAGGCTCCTACCCACAACAGGAAGTTGAGTAAGGCTTAACACCATAAAAAAGAAAAAAAAAAAAAGCTGCTTCTGGCTGCACTCAGCTGAGCTGGGCGGGGACTTCCTGGATTGCCTGTGGAGCCAAGGTTCTTGCTGCAGGCAACTCCTGCTTGGTTTAAGTCTCAAATCTAGCCAAACTGTGTGATTCCAAGGAAACACAGCCAAGAAAAGCCCAGGGGCCAGGACGAAGGATGCCTAGCCAGGATGGAGTGCTAGAGTATTATTTATTTATAACTATACTTATTTATGTGTGTGTGTGGGGGGGTGTAGGGTAGAGGACAAGTTATAAGCATTAATTGGTTCCCTTGTTCCACTTTGTGGGGATCAAATTGAGGTCATCAGCAAGGCTAGCTGCAATTTTACCTGGTGAGCCATCTTAACAGCCTATCGGTCTGTCTATCTATCTATCAATCAATCAATCGATCGATCGATCGATCAAATCACAGGTTCTCCCTATGAAGCCCAAGATTGGCTTCAATCTCATGATCCTCCAGCCTCAGCCTCCCATGTCTCCAATGTGCCACAGCCCACCCTGTTGGAGAGTTTTAACCCAGCACTTTTGAAAGGAACTCTGGGACCCAAGAATTGGAACAATGTTCTTGGCATCAGAGGGGCCCGAGGCTCTGCCTGGCTGGCTTACAAGGCGAGCTGCATAGGTACTTCCCAGCCGTGGTGTCCTGAGGTAGAAGCTTCTGGCTTTTCTGACCTCTTGTTCATTAGGAACACGGAGGGCCTCTCCCAGTTGATGCATTACTGTAATGGAACCAGGCATGTTCCTCGACACATTACTCAGATACAGACAGCAAGAGAGAGGAAGTACACTCAGCAATGGTCAGGAAGTATTCCTGGAGGGCTAGGGGTGTGGCTCAGTAGTAGAGCACCTGCCTAGAATCCTCCAGTGAGGGGCTGGGGTGTGGCTCATTGGTAGAGCACCTGCCCAGGATTCCCCAGTGAGGGGCTGGGGTGTGGCTCAGTGGTAGAGCCCCTGCCTAGAATCCCCCAGTGAGGGGCTGGGGTGTGGCTCAGAGGTAGAGCACCTGCCTAGAATCCCCCAGTGAGGAACTGGGGTGTGGCTCAGTGGTAGAGCCCCTACCTAGAATCCCCCAGTGGGGCTGGGGTGTGGCTCAGTGGTAGAGCCCCTGCCTAGAATGTAAAAGGCTTTGGGTACTATCCCCAACTGTATGAAAGAAAACAAAGCAAAAACCCCTCAATTTGTTTTGTACCTGAAGCTGGCCTCAAATTCATGATCCTCCTGTCTCTAGAGTGCAAGGGATTACTAGTATGTGCTACTAGGCACAGTCTAAGAGTTCGTGTCTATGGGGTTGTCAGATGGCACAGTGGAAACTGAGGCACAGGTAAAGAGTGGTAGGCCTGTGTGACTCATGGTTAAGCACTGGCTACTTTTCCAGAGGTCCTGAGTTCAACTCCCAGCAACCACATGGTGGCTCACAACCATCTGTAATGGGATCTAATGTCCTCTTGTGGCATGTCAGTATATGTTCAGATAGAGTACTCATACATAAAATAAATCTTAAAAATAAAAAAGAATTTCTGTCTTAAAAAATTAGGATCATGCCAAAGACCCTAGTCTTTTATGTTTTTAGGCATTCTCAGGATAGAAACCCAAGTCACATTCAGCGCCCTTTCTAGGAGGTCCAAGGGAGGCAGACCCTTCCACAGTGTGACTGCCCCGTTCATGCTTCCTCCTTTGCCCCTCCCAGGTAACCCTGTGTGGGCCTTGCACCTGGGAGAGCAGAGACCCAGCCCTGTGTTGGCAGGAGATGGCTTAGAGCCAGACAGGAAGTTTGGTTTAGGCTCCCCTGAGATCCCTGTTTCTCAGGCGATAATGGAACAGGAGCAGTCTTGAAGTCTCCCTGGGCCACCTCTTTGACAGATGATGAGAGAGAAGTCTCAGGGTTCAGCAATAGAGTGTTCAGGCCTGGATCAGATCTTAGCAGTATCAAAAGAAGTAAAAATCCTCCTCAGCTTCCTGTGTGTCAGGATTACAGGTTTGCATCACCACACTCCACTCCTGGTTCTGGTTCTCTCTCTCTCTCTCTCTCTCTCTCTCTCTCTCTCTCTCTCTCTCTCTCTCTCTCTCTCTGTGTGTGTGTGTGTGTGAGAGAGAGAGAGAGAGAGAGAGAGAGAGAGAGAGAGAGAGCACGCATGAGCGAGAAGGGGAGATTTCACTGTGTAGCCCTGGCTGTCCAGGAACTCTGTGTAGACCAGGCTAGCCTTGCACTCACAGAGATCCACCTGCCTCTGCTGTGAGTCCTGAGCTTTAAAGGTGTGTGCCATTCTGTGCAGCTATGGTATACTTTTTACATCAAGGTGGATGACAGGCAGTGGGTCACACTCCCTGCCCCTCTCTTCTCTTCGGGCCGTCAGGGACACTGCTAGTTAGCTGGGTTGCTTTTCAGACACGATGAGAAGATGAGTCTTCCCCTCTCTGCCTCCCCTGTGCTGTCAGCACTCCTGCTAACGTGTGATTGGCTGGCCGATGTGTGTGAACCTTTTCCTCAGTCACCCTATGCCTCTGGTTAGTGTTACCGGCTGTTTACTGCTTCCATACAGAACCTTTAGGTTCCTGGAAACTGGGGTCAGGGCTCCTCCAGTTGTCTTAAATTATCCACTAAGACACATGGAACCTGCTGCAGCGGGCAGCAGAATATCATGCACTGGGAAGTCAGGTTCTGCCCCCAGGCTACAGCCCTGGACTTCTATCTGCCACCAGGAAGATGGGCATCTACTTCTACTGGAGTAGAGAGACCAAGCAGAGCTCAGCTGGGCTTTGGAGTGGCTTCTGGCTTAGCCGGGCCCCACTGACCTGCTTTATGGATCAGGCTGACTTCAAGCTTCCTCTGCTGATCTCTTTGTGCTTTGAGACCGCGTTTCTCTGGGTAGCCTTGGCTGTCCTGGAACTCACTCCATAGAACAGGCTGGCTTGGAATTCAGAGATCCTCCTGCCTCTGCCTCCTAAGTGCTGGGATAAAGACATGTGTCTCCTTTCGGGGTACATGCCTTTGCAAAGCTTTTTGTACTAAAAGGGAACTGTATGAGACTGATAAAGCCACCAATGACAGTGCTATGATCCAAACTGGAGTTTCTTCTACTTTAAAAAAAATTTTTTTTTTAATTTTTAACTGTGTGTCTCTGAGGGTATGCACATGTGACTGCAGTGCTTGCAGAGGCCAGAAGAGGGCACTGGGTCCCTCAGCATGAGTTACACCCGGTTGTGATGACACAGATAGTCCTGGTTTCTATTGGCACAGGTGTCCTATGCCATACCAGGAACTTTCTAGAATGTCCCTGTTGTATCTGGAATCGAGGTTTTCACCTCTAAGCAGGATCTGTACAGGCCAGGGGCGGGGCTTATTGGGGAGTGCACTGTGGAAGGTTCTTGATGCAACTGAGCCCAGATTGAAAATGGCCAAGGGTGTGGGCCAGAGCAGGGTGTCTGTGTGTGTGTGTCTGTGTAAAGAACATTATAAGCTGAGGGAACTGCCTGAGCATAGGCCTGAGGCAGGAGTGTGCCCGTGTGGCTCAGGATCAGCTTGTGAGGCCACGGAGGGCATGACTCGATGAATAGAGGTGTGGGCATCATGCATTTTGTGGACCGAAAGCATGGTTTGTCAACTGGCTTCTTCTGTGTTACTCTTTCATAAACTGTTTTTCTATTTACTTGTATGTGTGTATGCGTGCTCACGTTTGTGGTACACATGCATGTGGAGGTTACACAACCACCTGAGGAAGTCGGGTCTCTCCTCCCATCATCTGGGTCCTAGGGAGTGAACTCAGGTTGTCAGATTTGTTGGCAAGTGCCTTTACCCATTGAATACATCCTTCTAGCCTGGTAGACCACTTCCTGATCACCTACCGGCTATGCAGTGTTGTCGTCATTTTATAAGACAGCATTTCGTGGAATTCAGACTGGCTTGGATGGAATTCACTATGTGCTGAAGATGACTTTGAACTTACGATTATTCTTCTGCCTCTGCCTCTTAAGCTTGTGTCAACATATCTGGTTTATGTGGTGCCGAGGAGGGTAAGCGCTCTGCCCACTGAGCTACACATCCCCAGCCCTAGTTGTTTTTTGAGACAAGGTCTGGGTAGCCCAGGGTGGCCTCAGATTTTTACTATTCCATTGCTGGAATCACAGGCATGTGATGTCAAGCCCAGCCTAGGTATACCACCCCACTCTACTCTCCCATCAGCTGGAGGTGGGGTAGGGGCAGGGTGGAGGTAGGCTCCATTGTTCAGATGGGAAATGAGGTTTTGAGACAACAGGTGACGCTGGCTGTGGTGCACACACAGCTGGCAGACAGTGCCATAATGTCTCTCCATATTCTCTCGAAACATCCTGACTCTGGGGAGGGGGGGGGAGGGGTTGGGCAGAGCAGGGATTTAGGGGAGGTGACTTTGGGTGTTTTTGGATGGGTGTTGTAGTGGAGTAAAACTGGAGAGAAGAGCTCCCAGGCATGAACTGTGGGTAGGAGTGGCTAGGAAGCAGGTCTAGCAGGATGTGGGAGAAGCCTGGTGAGTGCCCTGGGGGAGGGGCCGTGCTTCGGGCCAGCCAAGGGCCCAGAGGCAGCTCCTTAGCCAAGGGCCCAGAGGCAGCTCCTTAGCCGTGTGGAGCTGTTGGGGAGTCTGAAGGCAGGGTGTCCCTCCTCAGTCCCGAGATCTCTGAACCTGAGTGTGGGTGTTGGGGGCCGACTTTTAGCAGAAAGCGGCTATCAGCTTTGCAGCCATCTTGAGCCATATACCCTGACATGAGACTTGGATTACAATAGCCTACAACAGCTGAGCACACTCCGATAATCTTGGTTTAGATACCTTGGGTGTGTGAGATTAAAGGTGTGTGAGATTAAAGGTGCGTGAGATTAAAGGTGTGTGACTTAAGAGTGTGACCTAGAGATCAGATTTAGAGACAAGACCTAAGGGCATGATTAAAGGTGTGACCAAAAGGCATGGCTTAGAAGTGAGACATATAAAAGGCAGAGGCAGACGGAGAGAGATCAGACATTAGGGAGACACAGCAGAGAGAATCAGACACTTCAGAGAGTACAACTTGGAGTAGGAATTAGGCATTAGGTAGCAGGCACTTGGAAGAGAACTTGGAAGAAGTAACTTGGAACTTGGAGGCACTAGGGACTAGGAACTCAAGACTTGGGACTGGACTAGGAAGAGAGACTGAAGAATAAACGGGATTGAATCACTGTCTGGTCTCCATTCTTCGAGTCTGTCCTCACTCTCTCTCTTGCTGAACCCCGACCCTCGGACCGGAACGGCAGCTTAAGCCGGGATACAGCGGCCGCCCAAACTCGGGGCAGCTCGGGCCTCAACATTTTGCTTGGCCCGCAACATTTTTGGCCGCCCGAACGTGGGGCTAGTGTGGTTCTCAACATGTGGGGGAGGAAGCTGTGGGAGCCCAGCTCTGAGCCTGGTCCCGGAATGCCAGCTGTCTTATCTGCTTTGTTCAACCCACAGGGCCTGGGAAGGGAGGATCAGGCACTGACTGGCCCAACTGTATTGTGAGCTAGGCTCTGCTTTAAATGGATTAGGGATATTGTTTAATTTTTACATTGTTCTTATATGGGACTGTGGGGGAGGGGGGAGTGTATCCCATACTATGAAGAAACTGAGGCACAGGTGAAAAGTAGCAGGCCTGTGTGGTTCAGGGTCCTAGCCCCCACTCACATAGTGTCATTGCCTCAGGACCCAAGCTCTCTGTGACACATGCTCTCTTAGGATGAGGGACACTGGGACTCAAGAGGTTGTAACATACTTGGCCAGTCAGGAAACTAGGGTGAGCAGACTGTTCCTCCCAGCCAAGAGCAGGGCACAGGTGACCTGCACTCTGCCTCCCTCCCTAGGTCCAGGAGACAAGTGACTATGGCGTACCACAGCTTCCTGGTGGAGCCCATCAGCTGCCATGCCTGGAACAAGGACCGAACGCGTGAGTGCTCACTTCTGCAGGGTAGCCTCCGAACCGGGATTGCTTGGGACCAGCTGGGTCCAGTGGAGTGACAGGACAGTGGGACAGCTATGAGGGGTGGGGAGCAGCTAGACTCACGTGGTTGCTCCTGTGAGAGGGGCCTAGAACTGAAGAGCAGGCAGAGGTGGCCAGGCAGGTAGTAAGGGAGATGTTGCCATGTTGGGTGGATCTGTTTAACAGCCTGGGCTTCCGGATCTGCTCTGGTGGGTGGTGGTGCACATCTATAGCATCCGAGAACTCGGGAGGCAGGGGCTTATAAGTTTAAGACCAGCCTGAACTACATACACAGTGAGACTTATTTCCAAAGACAACAAATGGGCCAATGAGATGGCTCAGCATTGCTTGCCAGGCAATCTTGATGAGTGTGATTGACAGAACAAAAGAACTCACGACTGCAAGGTGCCCTCTGACTTACATTCCCATGCCATGCCGCATGCACATGCGGGCGCACGCAAACACACACAAAGTGAAACTTTAAGGGCATGGTAGATAGGAGGGCCCCAGGGCTGAGAGGAACACCATGGAAACAGCGGTAACAGGACTTCTGCTAACACAGAGCTGCGGGATGAAGTGAGGCTCCAGGGTCCTGAGACTGCTGTGGGGGAATCTGGGTGCTAGGTACAGGAGTGGCCCAGCAGGACATCAGGGGTTTCAGGCAGAGGACAGCCTGGCTCTTGAAGAGCACTCTAGCGGAGAGCAGAGGTGGGGAGGGTGGTTGCCGACGGACGCCGCCGCCGCCTCCTTAAGCTCACGTCTGTCTCCCCACAGAGATTGCCATCTGCCCTAACAACCATGAGGTGCACATCTATGAGAAGAGCGGCGCCAAGTGGAACAAGGTGCACGAACTCAAGGAGCACAATGGGCAGGTGACAGGTGGGTCAGCGCTGCTCTCCTGGGAGGAGGCAAGGGGGCGGGGCAGGGCCAGCATGGCCGGCTACTCATCACAGTATTGGTCGGGATAGTCGGGGTTGCAATGAAAACAACCCTGATTCCCACTGACTTAGGGACCATAAAGATGGCTCAGTGGATGAAACCTGAAGATCTGAGTTCCATCCCCAGGACCCACACGGTCAGAGAACACCCCGGTTCCTACAAGTTGTCCTCTGACCTCCACAAACTAGCCGGGGCACACATAAAGGCACTAAATAAATAAATAAATAAAATTTAAAAGGTGGTAAAGAAGTTATATTGGTGTACATAACTTAGATGTTCAGGAGAGGCTTGATCGACAGCCCAGCATCAGGAGACACGGTCCTTACCTGTTTCTTGCCTTTACCCCCAAAACGTTTGGTGTTAGCTAGTGAAGATTGCCAGCCTCCCCCCAACCCCTCCACCCCATAAGCTTTATTAGTCACGCCTAGAGTGTGAGGGGTTGGGGAAGCCAGTGAGGGGTTGGGGGTGTGACTTAGCAGTCACTTCCCTAGAGTTCTCCCCGAGCCAGTTGGTCTGGATCTCAGCAGTAGAGTAGAGCATTTGCATAGAATCCCCCAGTCGGGCGAGGGTCATGGTTCAACAGTAGAGCACCTGCCTACAATTTTCCAGTGAGGGGCTGGAGGCATGGCTCAGTGGTAGAGCACTTGGTTAGCGCGAACAAGACCCTGGGCACCAGAGTTAAAGATCTGGACATGGCCACTGGAGCTTGGGTGCCTTTAGTCTTATGTCCTCTGACCTGATCCTGCAGGCATCGACTGGGCCCCTGAGAGCAACCGCATTGTGACCTGCGGCACAGACCGCAATGCCTATGTGTGGACACTGAAGGGCCGCACGTGGAAGCCCACACTGGTCATCCTTCGGATCAATCGAGCTGCCCGCTGTGTGCGCTGGGCCCCCAATGAGAACAAGTTTGCCGTGGGCAGCGGCTCCCGTGTCATTTCCATCTGTTATTTTGAGCAGGAGAATGACTGGTGGGTGCTTGGTCGGGGCTAGAGAAGGCTGGGGGGTGGGGGGGGTGGAGGAATCTGGGTTGGGGTATGGGTGCTGGTGGAGCCCCGAACTACAGACTTACATGATGCAGGATCAGAATGTCCCTGTACACCTGTCCTCGGTGAGGCAGAGGGCCCTCTCTACTGCGACTCCACAGCTCTGACTTGGTAATAAAAGGGGCATAGACCACACTAGTTAGTTCTGGGGATACTACGCCGAGCTTCATGCACACACTGCCACCAGCTTCCTGGAAGGACTGTGAACTGGGCCTGACACCTAAGTGTCAGTAGGTGTCAGACTTCAGGGACCACTCATGAACACCTAGCCACATTTTTTTTTTTTTTAAAAAAAGAGATGGGGTCTGAATATAGGCTAGGAGGACCTCAAGCTCAGTGTATAGCCAGGATGACCTTGAACTTGTGATCCTTTTGCCTCTGCCTCCCTAGTACTGGGATGACAGGTGTGCACCACCATGCCTGGTCTGTGCCGGGTTAGGGATGGAGCCTAAGGTTTCATGCATGCTAGGTAAGAACCTGCCACTGAACCACATTCCCAACCCTGGGTTGTTTGTTTGTTTGTTTGGAGTCAGGGTTTTGTTAGGTAGCCATGACTACCCTTGAATTCGATTCTCTATTATTGTGTGCCAGATGCCTGTCCTACCTGTGTCTTAATCTCCCCTGTGTTGGAGGACAGGGACAGTTTTGAGTCTAGGAAAATAGAATTTATATTCCACCCTAACCATTTAGAACCACATAATCGTATGTACTTGGTGTGGCAAGGCATAGAGTTCTGACCTCAGAAGGAACCCAGTATATCACTGCCTGAAGTGGGTGCTCTGTGCCTCTTACCTGAGGCACCTGTTAACCCTACTGTTCCCGGGATGCCGCAATCCGCTATACCAACCTGCCTGCCTTTCTTACCCATGTGTCTAGGTGGGTGTGCAAACACATCAAAAAGCCCATCCGCTCCACTGTCCTCAGCCTGGACTGGCATCCCAACAACGTGCTCCTGGCTGCAGGCTCCTGTGACTTCAAGTGCAGGTGAGCAGGCATCTACCTGGAAGGGAGACCCCTACCGGGCAAACAGCAGGGCTTACTCCTGATGTTCAGCAAGGTGATCTGGGGTCCCTGAGACATCAGTTTCAAATGGCTACCATCATGGCTTGCTAGCACCTCAGGGTGGATGGAGTCCTTGCCATCTCTTGAATGTCAGTCAGCAAAGTCTCCCCAAGTCCTCCTCCCTTACCTCTTCCACTCCAGCTGTCCTGATTTCTACTGAAGGACAATGGTGTGTACTTATTCCCACTAGCGTATGAATGACCGGTAACCTCAACAGAACTTGCTTTGTTAATTTTCACTTCTAGACCTATAACCTGACTCTCTTGGCCAGTGAAGCCAAATTCCTACCAGCTCCAGGCAGACTAGGCCTCTTCAAGTCTCTGAATTCTCACTTGGGAAACTATAGGCACCAGAGACCCCTTTCCTGATGCTGGGCCCAAAGACTGTATCGTCTCAGAAGGCTTTAGGTTGGCACACTCCCGCTGCTTTCATTTTCTTGAGATAGTATAGTGTCTTGCTGTGTAGCCCAGGCTATCATCTATGACCCTCCAGTGTAGATGGGCATTGTCTGGGCCAAGAGGAGGGGGCAGAATCGGAGCACAAGAGCTGTTCCGGGGACTGGTTGTAAATACCTAGCCTGCAGGGACCGAGACATCCTCTGTAACCATACTAGTTGGACAGTCAGCTTTCAGGTCAGGACCCCAAGGATGCCAGGTCACAAGAAGCTGAGCTAGGAGGCTTCCTATTCCAGCCCCATCTTAGCAACAAAGAGCAGAGGCTCAGACTCCATCAAGCCTGAATATGCCAGTCCCTCGGGATCAGGTGTAGGGTCCACAAGCTCAGTGTACTTGTCTGGCTTGGGGGCAGACCTCCTCCCAGGCTTCTCCCAAGCCCTCTCCTTTCACTTTCCCGTCCAGGATCTTCTCTGCCTATATCAAGGAGGTGGAGGAACGGCCAGCCCCTACACCGTGGGGCTCCAAGATGCCCTTTGGGGAGCTGATGTTTGAATCGAGCAGCAGCTGTGGCTGGGTGCATGGCGTCTGCTTCTCGGCCAGTGGGAGCCGAGTTGCTTGGGTCAGCCATGACAGCACCGTGTGCTTGGCTGATGCTGAGAAGAAGATGGCGTGAGTATAGGGCCAGAGATGCGGGGAGATTAACTGTGCCTAAAGCCCAGAGCAGGATGGGGTGGGGGTGGGGGTGGGTAGCTGACTCAGTCTTTCTTTCAGTGTGGCAACCCTGGCCTCTGAGACGTTACCACTTCTGGCCATCACTTTCATCACAGAAAATAGTGTTGTGGCAGCGGTAAGTGTCAGTTGGGGAGGCAAAGGCAGGGCTGGTGAGTAGTCTCTTCACTCCTCCCTCCTTCCCTCCTGGTTGCCTTCCTTCATCCATACAATACGCAGAATAGTTTGGGTTACCAGGTGGTAACAAAATTCCTATGTTGTAAATGCACGACCCAAAGTATTTTTAAGTCTCACTGTGTAGCCTAGGCTAGTCTTCTCTTTGCCCTTTACGCTCTCCATGCTGGCCTTTCATTTACTTTCATTTACTCTGTTCTGGGTTACATAATGATCAAGGAAGAGAGCCACTGCTGGGTGAATCTGGCTTCTCAGCAGCCGTGGGATCAGCTCCTCAAGGACTGAACTCTGACAGCTTCCGAGAGGTTCTTTTTACTGTAACATAAAAAGCACTTTAGCAAGTCAATTCCATGCACCAAAATCTCTTATCTGATCTAGGGGCTGTCTTGAAAGACCCATCACCTAAGCGGTTCTCAGCCATCTAAGACAGCCTGGTCTGTCAGGCATGCCTGGAGACTAAGTTTCTGCAAAGGCTCTGAGAATCCTTCAAAAGAACTTCAGAATATCTCAGATAACAATCACTGACAAAAGGCTACTTCAACCCGAGGTGCCATCACTGCAGGTTATGCCAGCCAAAACGTTCTTCTACAAACCTCCAAGTTACAGTCCTCCTGCCTCAGCCTCCCCAGTAGCTGGGACTGCAGATGTTCTTGCTGGCACATCTGTCGGGGTGGGGGGCGGTTAGGGGGAAGGGGGATTCGATGGAAGCCTTGTTTCCAGTGCTTCCCCAGTTGTCTGGAGTGTACATGAGACATTCTAAGACTAACATTTCTGCTCTCGTTGACTAGTACAAATGACAAGGTTGCATCTAACCGAAAAGGCAGGCCTGTGGTCTATAAACCGCTCAGAGGGTAAAGGCACTGCCAATCTCTGATGACTTTGAGTTCAATTCTTGGATCCCACAGTGTCAAAGGAGTGTCAAACTCTCACAGGTTACCCTCTGACCTCTACATTTACCCATGGCACACGCGTGCGCACGCGCGCACATACACACCAAATTAAAAAAACAAAATGTATAAGTTTTAGAGGCAGGCCCCTGGGAATGGACTAAGGGTCACCAAGTGTCCCCAAAGCTACTGTTCCTTCTGTCTATTATTCTGTTAATATGGAGAGCTTCTTTTCTGCCTGGAGGATCACCCAGCTGGGGTAGAAGTCTGCCCTGGGAAAGAGCCCCAAACATACATGAAGTAGGTGCAGGCCTTGCTGGAGTGCGGGGAGGACGACCTTCACATCTGCCCCTACTTGATACATCTGGGGTTGAGGTCCCTACCTCAGATGATCTTCAGTGGCACTCATTCCTTCCTTAGGGCCACGACTGCTTCCCGGTGCTGTTTACCTATGACAATGCTTCGGGGACACTGAGCTTTGGTGGCCGGCTGGACGTGCCCAAGCAGAGCTCCCAGCGTGGCATGACCGCCCGAGAGCGCTTCCAGAACCTCGACAAGAAGGCCAGCTCTGAGGGGGGTGCAGCCACAGGGGCCGGCCTGGATTCACTGCACAAGAACAGTGTCAGGTGCTTCCACAGAGACCCAAGAACCACTTCAGAGGGCTGGGTGGGAGCCAGAGGGAGGTGAAGCTACATAGCATAGTGCTGGGGTGGGCATGGGGAGATGGGCATGATGGGTAAGTCAGGACTCCAGAGGGAAGCAGGCAGACTTCCAGGCCGTGCTCTAGCAGTAGGAACTTTGCAGTTATCCTGGCTCGCCATTGCTGGCCGGCTAGGGCTTGCCTAGGCACATTGGAGCCTCTAGGATGCAGGAGAGTGACTGGTGGGCTTCTTGGGGGTAGGTATCTTGCTAGATTCCTTCCAGTTGAAGGAATCAAAACCTTTCTGGAAAAGCCTCCAAAACCCCAAAGCTATCAGCCACAGGGGTCCACCCCTATCTTACTAGGAAGCATGTACTCTGCTGAACTTTGGCTAGCTAAGCCTTACGAGGCTGTCTGACGCAACGTCTAGACTAAGCCCAGCCTCCAGGGTTGTTCAGTATCAGGCACTGTGTGTCCTCCTAGACCCTTTTCTAGTTCCCCTCCCCCCAAGGCAGCACATCAGTTGCATTCTCCGCATTCTCCATTCCCCATTCGGCCAGGTCTGGGCCTCAAGTGTCCTGGTCCATAGCTAGGACTGTTTCCCTCACCTGACTCTATTCCTCCAAGCCTTGTTTCCTGGCTGGTCCTACCTCATCTTGGTATTATTTCTCGTGGGAGTGGGTCTGGGAACTCATGGCCAGCAAGCTTGCTTGGCCCCTAAACCCAGCCTTCTTACAGTCAAATCTCGGTGCTGAGCGGGGGCAAGGCCAAGTGCTCACAGTTCTGCACTACGGGCATGGATGGCGGCATGAGCATCTGGGATGTGAAGGTGAGGTACTCTGGGCCTGGGCTGGGGAACAGCTCGTGACCTTTTGGCTTGCATGTCTTTCTGCTGGGATTCCAACTTGGCACCCTTTTGTGCTGGGGCTGAGATGGGTGTGAGATATATGCCAGACGGTGGAGAACCAGCCTATACATTCTCTCCTTGCAGAGCCTGGAGTCAGCCTTGAAGGACCTGAAGATCAAATGAGCTGTGAGCAATGCTGCCCTCATCTCAACCGCTGGGGAGGAGGGAGAGGGGCTGGGGGAGGCTAAGGGCTGCTTTGCTGAATGCTTCTAGGGTACAGTACAGATCTACAAAAGGGGCTGCTCTCTCTCCAAGGAGGGGAAACGGCAGGTGGGGAACTTTCCCGCCTGTTTAACAAAAATGTGCCTTTTAAAGAAATGCTTTCATTTATTGCAAACCAAAAACAAGACAAAAAACCCAAAGCACAATGCTGGTCATGAACTGCTTCAAAATGTGGGCTAATAAACAGACCAAATGTGGACAGGCCTGCCTGTGTCTGATGTAAGGGATCTGATGTATGGGGCCACTGGAAACCAAACTGACAAATACAGGGATCCTCTCTTCCTGCCTGGGCTTCAGCTGTCAGGACCAGCCTTGAACCATCTGTTTCAAGTCACTCATTAAGTGGTGGGATTCTGATACAAACGGGGTACGCCTTACTCTGGACCTTAGTGTTAATCTCTTAATTCTCCACTATGATGTAGGCACTGGGTTTTTGGTAAAATGTTCATTGGTTTCTATGCAATCCCCTATTTCTATTTTAGTCTAAGGCCTTTTGTCTTTGGGTGAGCCTTTACATAGCATCTGAACTGATGATGATTTGACAATTACCTCAAAGATTCCCTAGGTGAGATCCATCCTTCTGTAAGGCAAATCACCCAACCAGAAGCATCAAGCCATGCAAAGCTCCCATTTTTTTATTTTTTATTTATTTATTTTTTTTTTGGTTTTTTTGAGACAGGGTTTCTCTGTGTAGCCCTGGCTGTCCTGGAACTCACTCTGTAGACCAGGCTGGCCTCGAACTCAGAAATCTGCCTGCCTCTGCCTCCCAAGTGCTGGGATTAAAGGCGTGCGCCACCGCTGCCCGGCCCAAAGCTCCCATTCTTTAATGCAGCCTAGGCCTTGGAGTGTGTGGCAGGCCTGTGCTGAAGGTCATACACCCATGGTCTCCTTCAACGCACGCTCGCATACATACACACTCCTCCAACTCAAGAAATACACTTTAGTTTGGTGTTGGAAACTTCAAGTAGGAACCCTGCCAAGTCACCCCCACCCATACCTCACAACAACCTTTTTACTACTTTGTCCTAGGGCTAGCAACAGGGCATTACTAAAAGCTATCACCTTCCTCATTTTAGAGCCAACCTTGAATCTGGGTACTTGCAGGATCTTTCCAGAGACCATCAATTAGGGTCAGGCCCAAAGCATGTGGTAGCAGTGACTAGAAAATGGACTCAGATGTTATCTCTTCCATTAAGTCATGCCTGAGTCTCTGGCAGCCATACCTGACACGTCCAGACCCTCAAGACCCGCCCCCCAACCTTTTAAGCACAAAGGACAATGTCATTCAGGCATGATATCCCGCTCAGATGGGGCCAGGACAGGAACCTTTCACTGGGCCTAAATGTACAAGTAACTCAGTAGCTAGCACTAGGCCTGCTTCCTAACTGCTACAATGCTAAGGACTGAGGTGGAAGCTCAGGTTGTGGGGAGCCTTCCTGCAGCAGATCAGGATATGACCAGCAGGCAGCACCCTGGAGTCCCACGGGTGCAGCTCAACACCGCTCCAGTCTGCTATAGGTTCAGGACTGACCCTAAGAAACATCCTAGGTCTCTATTATGTCACTGACATCTAGGCTCTGTACCTTACTTTTTGCAAAAACCTGACAGTGTTTCTCCAGGTAGGTGTGTGCCCTAAACCCTGCTGGTACCTGCCACGGGCAAAAACAGGGACAGCAGGTAGAAGAACTGTCAAACAAGGATTTACGATAATGTTGTTTTATTTGCCAAATATACAAGTTGAATTTGAGGAGCATGTCTTGTCTGGGTGATGCACAGTAACCAGAGGTTTCTTGAAATGATCAATGGGTAGGGTTAAAAATGGGCACTAGCCCTGACCAGGTGGGTGGGAAGGGGACAGAGCAGCGAGGAGAGGCCTCGTTGGAAGGAACTGGCCAGGTACAAACCTTGGACCTTTCGTGGCACAGGCTCCTGGACAGCCCCTCTGAGTGAGCACCCAGACAATCTGGGCAGGTTGTCATCAACTCCCACAGCAGCTGCCTGCTGGCACTACCCTCCCTGCTAACGTGCAATCTACTGGACAAATGGAATCTCCTTACCCCACTTCCCAGGCACCCCCCCCAACCAGGGTCCCAAATTCTAAAAACAGCAGAAACATTCAAATGGTTACGTATGAAATGCTGTCCTGCATCTTTCTGTCTCAAAGATAGCAGCCGCCCCTCCCCCCAACCCCCCACATCCCCTGAACAATTTCTGTGCCAAGATGAAGAGGAGGCCCCAGGCCGCATGGGCTCCAGGCCATAGGGGCTGCTGCAGCGGCGCCAGGGCACAGGGTGGGTGAGACATGGCAGAGGTCCTGGCGGCACGGCCCAGTTCCCCGGCATCTCCTCCCACGGGCCATCTTACTTATTCAGGGAGAGCGACTGCATCCGTTTTCCTGACAAGGTTGCGTCATCTTTTGCTGAGGGATTGGAAGGGAAAGGTGGGGGTCAGAACACAGCAGAAATACCTCCCACATCCCACTGAATCACAGGACTTCAGGACCGAGGCCTCAAAAAACATTTTGTGCAAACAGACTGTGCTAATAGAGTCCAGAAGGATTCAGGCTGCTACCCAAGGCAGAGAATTTCTGCTGAGACCACAGGGCCCAGGCATCATGCTCCTGCTGTGCTTGAGTGGCTGTCCATTCAGGTCTACCCACAAGCAGTCTGGTGGCTACTGAGAACTTCCGACACCCCTAGCAGAGCCCTGCAATTCCAACCTTTCTGTGTATTCTCAAGTCTTAACATTTCAAGTCAGCAACACCACCTAGCTGCACATCAAACCCTTTCTGGCATCGGTTTGGGGAGCTAAATGAGTCAGGATAAATAAGCTCAGAGAAGGGCAATAGGGGTGCCCTATGAGTTCTCAGTTCTAGGCCTCAGGTTCCTCATAATTAGGTTAAATAGGCAAGAAAGTGGGCTAAGGCGTGTCTCTGTCTGTCTCTGTCTCTCTCTCTCTCTCATAGCCATAACCACCCATGCCCCCTTTCTAATGGATGGGTCTAAGGTAAAACACTCCCCTGCAGCAGACATACCCAGGCCCGTGAGGGAGGATGAGGAGTGGCACACAGGCGGCTGCCTAGTCTAAGTTTCTCTTACAGACAGCTCGGACACCTCAAGAGCCTGCATGGAGTGGCAACTGCCTCACAGCAACTTCTGGTTTTCCAAGGCTCAGAGACCTGCTGGTGCTGAGGCCTTTTGCTGCTGGAGTCAGTCAGTGACTGCTCAACAGTGCTCTGCTGATTCCAGCCCTCACTGGCTCCATGATGGTGAACAGGAGCACCTCTCCAGAGACTGCAAAGCTTTACTGGCTGACATGGGTGAACAGGCAGCTGTCACTCCTCAGGCTCTCCAACTGCTCTCACAGGCAGTTCAGGGTCCTATCCAAAACTAGTCAGGTAACTGTTGCTGGGGCTGACAGGCTCAGACCTACCTTTCCTCTCTTCTTCTTTCTTTCTTGCTGCTTCCTCCCTCTGTTTCCGGATGATTGCCAGCCGGGCGAGATCAGCCTTGGCCTGCTCGGTCTTCCCAGCCAAATGCATCTTCATGTAGCGCTCTTTTGCTTTCTGCTTCTCTATTTCTTCTCTGTTTGGATAAAATGAGGCCAATGTCATCATTGTTAGCGGAAGCACTCAGGTGCAAGGGAAGAGGACACTCAGCTGAGGGACGCTCTGGTCCATGTGTTTCACTTAGTGGACACCTTCAAATAAGCAAGGAAAGGGAATGGGCCCAGGTGACAAACCCCTGTGAGAACCCTGGCCCAAGAGGAGACAGTGCCTTATTTCAGGGACCAGGTTGGTACCCGAAGACTTCAGAGTTTAGTGACCACAATGAGAATGTGGAACTTAAACCAAAAACACTGTGTTCCAGATGGCCGTAAGGAAGGCACTGGATAGGGACCGAAAAGCCACAGATAATGGGAAAGAGACACAACCTGACTCGAGAGCCCCAGGACACAGCACACTCTTATAGTAGCTCAGGTGCACCTCCCAAGCAAGTGAACCGCCCAGGTGGGGTGAGAATAAGAGCAGGATTCCATGCTGGGTAGGAAGGGCCATCAGTTCCCCTGTGTGAGTCTCACTAGGAGGGCTACCTAGACTGTGAGATTTAAAAACTCCATTTGTCCAGGTGGTGGTGGCGCATGCCTTTAATTCCAGCACTTGGGAGGCAGACGCAGGTGGATTTCTGAGTTCGAGGCCAGCCTGGTCTACAGCGTGAGTTCTGGAACAGCCAAGGCTATACAGAGAAACCCTGTCTCGAAAACCAAAAAACCAAAACCAAACCCCTCCATTTGTACCTTGAAGGAGCCCCATAAAGAGAAAAGAGCCCTGGCAGGGGCAGCAGAGGGGCTTTTTGGAGGCCTTTCCAGTGCACAAGGCTGGATAGTAGGAAACAAAGCACAAGGACTGCTTCAGGAGAATGGGTGAGAAACTCAGCCACCAAGGGCTGGAAGGGGAAAATACAGCACTCAGGACACTAGACAAGACACCCACTACAGAGGTGTAAAGAGAACATTATTGGCCAGTAGATCCTGGCAGGGATGTGCCAGATTGAGATGTCTCTTAGTTATTCAGGACTGACCAAGGCTGCTTCAAGGTTCTGCAGGGCCACCTCAGTGAAGACCAAGTACCAGAAAGTTGTAGGCTTTCATGGTCATCATTTCTGTTGGGCAAAGTAATGGGATCTTTTTTGTACTGGCGAGAACTTAAGGCCCAAAAAGGACAGTAACTTATTCATGGCCGCTAAGTGGCAGAACCCTGGAGGTGGGGGTAGGCCGGACATCAGAGCCCTTCTGCTCTGGGAAGGACAGCCCAGCCTGCTGGGTTTCTGGGGAAACACACCCACACACACCCCAACACCAACCAAACCTAATGCAGAGGTACAGAAATAGTGTCCTCCACAGCCTCAGTGACACTCAAACCCCTTCTCTGTAGAGTTCTTAGATATGTTCTTCTGAACAGGGTGGCAGGCTAGAATCCTAGCAGCTTTTGGCCTATTAAAAGGCCAGAGGGTGTCTCAGCCCAGAAAGTCAATGAGGCTGTAGGTGTGGCTGGGAGGTAGAGTGCCCACTTTGGGGCCCTAGTCTGTGTACTAAGGTTGCAGGTCCACCAAGCAGACGTTACCGTTCTCTCCTTGAAAGCTCCTTTGGCCCATCCAGATCCAGTTGTGTGACCTTCTTAGTCGTCTGTGCCACCCGGTTGGGGTTCTCAATGTCAATGAGCCCTTCCACACCTTTCCGCTTTTGCTAGGACAGAACAGGACTGTTATAGAAGGTTAGATCTTGGGGGGGCCTCTGAAGGCCAAGACACCAACAGCCCATCAGGATGGGGACACCACTTTGGAGTATCTCGCCAATCTGGGAGGGACAAAGAAAATGAGTGTGTACAATGACAACCTGTGTCAGGCCCCAGCAGCCTGGTAGCTCAAGGTCAACATTGCCCCTTTCAATCTCAGTCTCCAGAGCAGCTTCCCATGGAATTCTAAGGCTGATTTTTCTTTAGAAGAACCACATGGTGGGTTCCCAGAGTAGGGTGAGCCATGGTGTTGCAATTCCCATGCATCTCAGCTTTGAGTAGGAAAGAGATTCAAGACCATCTTGTCTGGCCTCAGCGGGAGAGGAGGTACCTAGTCCTGTAGTCACCTGATGTGCTAAGGTAGGTTGGTACCCAGAGGGGGCCTCCCACTTCTATGGGGGGGGGTGAGCTTGTGTGAGGGGGAAACTGGGAGGTGGGGGCTGAGGGTGGGCTGTGATCGGGATATAATGTGAATAAATAAATTAATGGGAGAGGGAAAAAAAACTATACAAAACAACTAAACTATCTTATCTGGGGAGGCCCAAGAAGAAATGAAAACGCAGTTCTACAGTAGATTTCCTTAAAATGACAAGAAGCTTCCAGATGCCGACTGATCTGACTACAGGTTCCATGTGCCTACATCCAACTTGATTACCTCTTTCTACAACAGGTAAACAAGACCTACCCTCACCCAACCTGATCTTTTCTTCCCTCAGCATGCCCAAAACATGGCTGGAGTCGATCTACTCTTCTACCCGGCTACTGCCAATCACTGAAGAGCAAGCCATAGATGCCCTCTCCTGAATTCTACTGCAACATCTTAGCATCTGTTCCCAGAAAAGCCAAAATCAGCGATAGGACGATAGATGGACAGGGTACAGGCACCTACTGCAAAAACCTGATGAGCTGAGTTTGGTCACCAGGACCCATGATTCCTGCAGCTTGTCAGACCACACACACCCCACAGCATGCTGCACACCACCCCCTCCACGCTAAGTACATTTTAACATAAAATAAAAAGTAAACCTGGTTATCTTCCTTCTGCATTCAAGGTATCCAGTTGCCCCTGCCCAGTCCCTGATGTGATGAAGCCAACTGATTTCTGCCACTACAGAGGGCCCTTGCCTTTCTTTTCATTCATCTGGCACCATCTGCCCACTAAACCACAGCCCAGAGACCCCACTTTCTGGTCTTCAAACATGTAGAGCTTGTTCCCACCCTGGGACCTTTGCACTTTGCTTGTGTGGTTGCCTCAACTGCTCTGCCTAACATTTGCTGGTTGTTTGTTTCTGTTTTAAACACGGCTGGCTCCATCCTGGACTTAAGCCACCTTGTCAGCACACTGCTATTCCAAGTTATCCTCTCTTCTCTCAGTTTGAGTCATAGCACTTTTCACAGTTGAATTTCCACTGTTCATTTACTTCATTTTCACTGTTTGTTCCCAGTAGATCCTGGGTCCTAAAGGGCAAGAGCGGCTGGAGAGATGGCTCAGCGGTTAAGAGCACTGACTGCTCTTCCAGAGGTCCTGAGTTCAATTCCCAGCACCACATGGTGGCTAAAGAGCAAGAGCTTTTGGTAATTAACAGTAGGCATGTGACATTATTAGAAGGCAGAGGTGGGAAGACTAGTTCATCAACCAGTTCAAGACCAGGGCCAGTTATATGTCAAGTTTGAGGTCAAGTTAGGATACATACATAAGACCCTAAGTTCAGTGACAGGGAGGTGGGTAAAAAACTTGTCTTGCAAACCTGATGTCCTGAGTTTGATCCCTGGAACTCACATAGCAGTGGAAGGAGAGAACCCACTTCAAAAGCTGTTTTCTGACTTCATGCTACCATAGTAAGCATCTACCCCCCCCCCCCCCCGCAATTAAAAAAAACAAAACAAAGCAAACTGGGGATGGTGGCACATGCTTGTAAGCCCAGCACTTTGAGAGGAGAGGCAGAACTGTCAGGAGGTCACAGTAGCCTGGGTTATATATGACCCTGTGACTGAATGTGGTCTGCAGTGTACAGACTCACCTGGTGGTCATCATCTTCATCTTCACTCTCATCTGAGTCTAGAGACTTCTTCTCCTTCTTAGGGTCACCTGAAGCCCCATCTCCACCTTCTTCTTGTTCATCTTCTTCCTGTTTCAGAAATGGACAACCTGCAGAATCAAAAATGCAAAACAGACCCCCAAGAATGTAACACCCACAGCCACCCTTTGACTGTGGACCTTCACATTAAGCCCCTGGAAGGCTCAAGCCTAGTATGACAAAGGTCCTAACTCAAGTGACCCTGGCCACTAAGCGTCACGGACCAGAGGCCAAAGGTCTTGATACAGCCACAAGACTGATCCTTTATAGCCACCTTGGTCAGCTCAGAAAGAAGCTTATCTCACAGGCAGGGTCACAAAGACCCCAGTGTGGTCCTGAAAACTGTGTGCCTACTGGGTTGGTACCTGCTACATGCAGCTGCCAAAGTAACTTTCCTGACCATGCCTTCTTGTTGTGTGCTCCCATGGTCACGCCTTCCCACGTAAGACCTTTTGGCACTAAATGCTCAAGACCACACCTTGGCAAGCTAACAGCCTCTACATTTCTTACTGTCATACACACACACACACACACACACACACACACACACACACACACACACACATCACTGGAAAGAGAGCCAACACTGTAGCTCATACCTGTAATCTCAGCACAGGAGGCTGAGGCAGGAGGATTGCCAAGAGTGCAAACTAGCCTGCACTACATAGATTCTGTTCCAAAAAAACAAAGTAAGAAAGACCAATAAAAACCTTATATTCATCCTCTCTAACAGTCACCTACACATTCTCCAAGGTTCCATGCTAGCAACTCCACAAAGCTCTCCTAGAATCCCAGACAGAGATGGCTTCTCCCCATCTCAGGGATCCTGGGAGAGGGGGCCATCTGCTCCCTTAAGCCCTTAATTCAGGTGTGGATATTCACTGTTGCAGAGGATGCAGATAAGAGTAGACTGGACAGTTCTCCATCCCAGAGGAAAGAGAACTACTAGGTCAGCTTGAACTGGAGGAGGGCAGGCAGCACTAGTAAGCCACAGAAGAAGTGATGCTGAACAGAGCCAATAGCAATAAACAGGACAGCAGGGCTGTGGGAAGGCAGGCTGTATGGTGCACAGAGTCTGGCAGGCAGCCCTACGTAGGGGAGCTGCAGGGAACTGACTGGAGCTGCGGGTGAACAGCAGCTGGTAGAGAGCGTCTCAGGAAGGCAGGCAAACAGGACAACGAGTGGAGACCACCAAGGCAGCTACTACAAAGTGGGCAAACTCCCTTCTTGTTGGTCCAATCACAGGGCCACCCCTGTGTACTGTGACTGGCTGCTCAAGGGCTCACAACTACCATCTGGTGTCCTTCCCACCCTCCGGTGTGACGTCTCTTGGAGAACAGTAGTCCTTTCCTGTTCTCCCCGGAAGCAAGGCAACATACTGGACCACCGGAGCGGACAGACATATACTCACCTTGGCCTTCTGCTTCTCCGCCTGTAGCTGGGCATCGATCTCCTCAGGGCTTGTATACTGCCTCACTCGGCCTTTGTGGCCTCCCTTTCTACCTGCACAAAGATCAGTAGTTTAGGAAAGTGAGAGAGAAGTCAGCCTTCACTAAACTGACCCCCCAAAAGGCTGTCCTGTTCAGCCCAAAAGAACCTCACCTACCTTCACCAAGCACCACCCAAACCTACAGTGATCTCAAAGGACAAAAGCAGTGGCTTTAAGACACCTGATGCACAGACTGCCAGATGTAGGTTCCTAAGAAAAAGATCTGAGGTGAGGAGAGGGAGATAGAGTCTGACTGAATCCCGTTTTCTTAAAATCTAAATATAGCTGGGTATAATGGTTGTACATCTTTAGTCCCAGCATTTGAGACTGCAGAGGCTGGCAAGATATGGATCTCTTGAGTCCCAGGTCAGCCTGGTCTACATATGGAGGGCAGAGCAAGACCTTGTCACAAACAAACAAACAAAATCCTAATAGTGTTCTCAGGTGCAAACAGCATGAAACCTAGAGGCCTCTTCTGGCACTACAATGCTTTTTCCTTTTAAGACTTTGTCATGGTCTCATTTGATCCTTAAAACACAAGTACAGCACAAGAGGTTTTGTATCACGTGCTACTGCTGGTTTTGTGTCACAGATAAGGGCACAATGTCCAACAATGTGTAAAAGGAGAAGAATTCTGAAGTCTAAAGCTCTGGGTTCCAAAATCAGCTGTACCATTTCCTACATCTGAGGCTGTGTGTGTCTTCCCAGAGCCTCAGTTTCCTTTTTTCCCCCATAAGGCTGCCATGGAAGTAAGTTGGATACCATTCCAAAAGCAACTGGAATTATACATGGCATTGGATAAGCAACACAAAATGTCTGTTAATCTATCCTAACACACTGGCTGGCAGTAAAATGTAAGTCAGCACTGGCTCCATAAGCACACTGTTGCCAATGGCAACAGAAAGAATACAATACTCCTTGTTTATCTTGGTGATATGGAAGAGAATACTTATAGGCTAAAAGCCCCAAATCTACCAATGGAAACTCTGTTAAACTAGCAAACAGGGCTGGAGAAACCACTCAGCAGTTAGGAACATTTGCTGTTCTTTCAGATAGCCCTAGCTGGTTCCCAGAACCTACAGGGCAGCTCAAAATCATTTGTCACCCCAGTTCCTGGGTGATCTAAAGCCCTCTCTTGCCATCTTCGGGCACTGCACAGACATGGTGTGCTTGTATACATGCGGACAAAAAACAAAACACACACACACACACACACACACACACACACACACACACACACAAATCTCACATAAAAAATTAAAGTAGCAAAATTAAAGTTAAGTATAGACCCAATAGCAGTCTAACACTGATCAGGACTGTCAGAGACGATTCATCTAAGATCAGTTCCATACCCTGAGGTTCTAGCTGCAATACTAGACCAATTCCTGCTAAAGCTAGTCTTAGAGCTGCATCTTGATGCAGGTTTGGCTGTGGCCTCTATTGCCAAACAGGACTGGTCTGTTTCCACAGACCCCTTGCTGTGAGTAGAGAGCCTATGATTAGACAACTAGAACTGCTCCAAGCTCTGGAGACCACTGCAGACACAGTGACTTCCTAGACAGCAGCTGCAGAGCTGTAATTGGGCTGCCAACAGCCCACACCACCCATTTTTAATGACTACCTGAGTTCCCAGGGGTATCTAGGTATGCTCATGAAAGACCTATTGTGAGATACCAAGCTTTACCATTCAAAACAAAACAAAACAAAACCCCAACCAACCAAACAGAAAAGCAACACCCTTTCCTGACCTCTTACTATTCCAGGCTGTGGTAATAATCAAAGTTGGCTATCACATTCCCTAGTCTATGGGATACTGACCTTAGTTTGGTTTATACAGGCTCTTTCAAGACTCTTAAAAATCCACAGTATACCGAAAACAGAATTGGTCCTTTGCTCCTGAGAAATTTTTTAGAATAGTTTTTAAACCATTGTTTTCTCATATTAGCTCAAGGAAGGAAACAAGCCTTGTCTGTCCCCTCCAAGCTTCTCAGAAATCAAGACAAAGTCAGTTAGCTATGACTTCATATTTAGGACTGTCAAACTGTAATTCCCAACCTTGGAGTCAAGAGCTGAAAAAAGTTCCTTTGCCTTTTAAAGATGAGACTGAGGAACAAAACACAGTGCTCTTCCAGACACAGGATAAGTCAGCAGAGAACTAGGTTTAGACGCACTAGGCCCTGTAAAGTCTAATATCTGAATATTGACAGGAAGCAATTTAAGCTTGAAAAAAGCTCCAGACAGATGTTCCGGTGGGCTGACTTAACATATGAACTGCCAACATTAACTAACATCTGTTCTGTGCTGGGAGCTAGCCAGGCCCTTAGAGAGATTTATTCTATCATCGTGTAAGTGCTGTCCTCTGTCTCCTATTCATCAAACTAAGCCTTATTAATATCCCTGTAGTTCAGATGAAGAAAACGAGCTAGAAGAAGTAAAGTCTTGTTTGAGGCCACAGAATTAACATGGGATATATCTGGTATTCAAATCCCTGATTCTAAGGGGTAAAAACAATGTAAGATGGGAAAAGCTGTCTCCTTGGTCTCTACACACAGTAGTAACTGGGCATTTAGAGGCTGCGGAGCACTGGACTGAGTACATGGGTTACCTAGTTTACAGCTCTCATCCTAACAAGAGGTAGATATAATCAATGTCCCCCCCTTTTGGAAACGACAAAACCGAGACACAAAGAAGTTAGGCGTCTGGCTCAGAAGCACATCCTTAATGGCTACGGTACAAGGAAAGAGTCAAAGCCAGGTCCCACATCATCAAGTCAAGGTCTTATTATGAGGCAGGCGTGGCCGCATTTGAGCTCGACAGAAGCCCCATTTTATGCTCGAGGGAGACGGGCCCGCACCAGCGCGGGACGCGGTGACTCAGTCTCCGGCCAGCCAAATTGGAAGACAAACTTCAGACGCTCCCGAGGCTTGGAGGGGAGACTCCTGGGTCCCACTTTCCTCCAGGACAAGGACCCAGTGCCCGTGAGTCTCCTCAAAATCCCTGACGGAGAAGCCCTCGACTACTATGGTCCTCAGCTTCCCAGTCAGGACAATTGAGCGTCGAGGCCCACGCATGGCTGAGAAGCGACGGGGATGGCCACCTTCGGCGCGGATCTCTTAGAGGCCCCAGGCCCGCGGGTTGAGGGGACGGCGGCAGCCGGCCTATGGCCGCCACTAGAGAAGCCACGAGAACCACGCGCGCCCACCCCCTCACCTCCTTTAGGCATCTCGGCTCCGGCGGCTGCAGCGGCGGCGGCGCCTCGAACTGACACCGGAACCGGAAATGCCTTTAGATCGACTTCTTCCGCCCGGCCTGATCCCTCTCCGCGCGCCGCCGCCGCTTTGAGGAACTGGGACCTCACTGAGGCCGGGCTGTTTTGAGAGGTGCCTGAATTCCTAGCCAGAACGCGCGCTGCCGGGAATACGCGTTTCCCGGCGTCCCGTCCGAGGAAACACGTAGCCGTGCGGGCCACCCCCACAGGAAGTGAGAGGAAAAGGGCCGTACGGTTTCCGGAATTCTACAAAGGCAGCGCCACGGACACCTAAGATGACGCAATCTCCGGGCGAGGTGGGCGGGGCCCTGCGAGGGCCTTATTCTGAAGAGTCTCTCACCGGAGCGGAAGCCGTCAATAAAGAAGCGGCGGCTTTAGGTGTTTGAGTTTCCGGTGAGTGTTTCTGTGCTCAGTTCTCGAGTATTGTATCTTTGGCAATAGTTACGGCCAGGAGGGCTGTGTGAACTGCTTAACCGGCAGAAGCTGGAGTCTCCGATGACTTGGTGCCTTCATCGCTCTGCACAGGGGATGGTACAATTGGGGCTCGCTCTCTGTGTGTGTTTGTGTTTTCCCCACGTCGTTTTCTCTTCCGGGACCGTTTCTGTCTAAATACCGTTTTTTTTTTCTCAGATGCTTCTCTTGAGTTTTCTGCCACTGTCCCGTCCGTAACTTCGCTCTGGTTCACCTCTTTTCCCGAACTCTTCTACGTCTGTAAACAGCCCAACACATCTTTCCTCCTGATACGATCACCTCGTTTTACCTCTCCCCGGATCCGAGAGTCTCTCGGGTTGAATCCTCCGATAGGTCAGGGGAAAGTGATTCTTTAATTAGGCTGCGCGCCCTGGGAAGGGCTCAGATTCAATCTATCTCTTAACGTAAGCGCTGGAAAAACCCGAGCAAAGACACGGATGGGGAAGTCAGGAGCCTTTAATCTGTTAGATTCGCCAGCTGTCAGCTATATGAACCTGAGTCCACCTTTTAGAGTTTGATTCGTCTTTTATTAAATTGTTAAAGAGATGTGTGTGTGTGTGTGTGTGTGTGTGTGTGTGTGTGTGTGTTGGTGGTGGTGGGGGTTGTAAAGGGTCTATCACCATACAGTGGATGGGACTGAATACATTTCTGAACAGATGAGTCAGTTATGGTTATAGGCTTCTCTTTACCAGCTAGAAAGCTTTGTGCAATTTAAAATAAAAAGCTTTTCTATTTAGGTTTTGGCTGGTCTGCTTTGTTGTTCCAAAAAGAGAGATTTTGGCAGTTGTTTAACATGCGTAATCTATTGCCTTTATTCTACAGATGAGACAGAAGACTGAAAAGTGATCTCCCCCAAAGTCACCGTATTATTGGCAAATCTGGACAAGAACACCGGCTTGTAACTTCGAAGACCAAGGATTTTTATATTACTCTTGTAGGAAAGAGACCCAAAGGTATTGTGCACTCCTTTTGTGTCTCTGTCTCTCTTTTTCTTTTAGGACAGGGTCTCACTTAGTCTAGATTGGGCTCAAACTCACTATACCCTAAACTGGCCTTAAACTCTGATCCTTCTGCCTCCACCTTACAGATGTTTGGATAATACGTGTATCACCATTCCCATCTAGGGAAGCTAAGTAGCTGTTTTGGGCCTTCTGGAGAATGATGTACCATGGACATACTTTGTTGGTTTGAATGAGTGAGTTTATTAATCCCAGCACTTGGAAGACAGAGGCAGGTGGATTTCTGAGTTCGAGGCCAGCCTGGTCTACAGAGTGAGTTCCAGGACAGCCAGGGCTACACAGAGAAACCCTGTCTGGAAAAACCAAAACAAACAAACAAACAAACAAACAAACAAACAAAAAAGTAAAGAAAAAAATAGCTAGAGAGAATGGGGGTGGGAAGGTAGATAACAAAGCATCCAGCAGAAATCAACTGGGAAGCCATTTTAAGGCATCTAGCTGGAGTGCCCAATAGAGTTCTGGATATGAATATATAGATATCTCAGATGAGGCTTTGAAGCAAAAGAACATTGTAAAAGTAGAGATGACACCATCAAATCTGTTGCTCACAGCATCTAGCAGAAGCTGGTTGAGGAAACTGAAGCAGTCAATTAGTGTTCCTGATTGAACTCTCTCTCCATGGCTGAGCTTCCCATGGCTGAAGTTCTGACAGTTCTGGCTTCTCTTTTCTACTGTAGATGCTTTTATATCATGAGATAAACAATAGATTACCTTCCAGCAGATATCATGCAAGACCTCAAGTGTTTTTATTCTTGGGCTGTTTTGCTGTTTTTATTCCTCCCTATTTATTGTAGAGAGTGTGTTGGGGGAACAGCCCATGCCCAGAGGCTAGGGAGGATACTAAGACACCTGTTTGTGTCTGAAACAGGGGTTAGAGACAACACATGGCTACTCAAAGGTATAACATACATTATACTCTCTGAGCTTGACAGCTCGAGGAACAGGGGAATGGCTGCCAAAGCCCTTTGACAGCCTGAGACTCAGAAAGCAGTTGGTCTTCTTGTAGATCTTTACAAGCTATCTTGCTGGGAAATGCCCAAGGTCAAAAGAAGCCGGAAAGCACCTCCAGATGGCTGGGAGTTGATCGAGCCAACATTGGATGAACTAGATCAGAAGATGAGAGAAGGTGAGTGGGCTCCTCCTGCCTGAGTGTGCTGGACAGTGTCAAGACTCGGTGTCTCTCCAAGGACAGAAAGAAAAACGCTGACTAGAGGCTTGTAGCAAACTGGTCATGGTTTATCAGCTCAGAGTGCTTGAAAGTTCTGAAGAGTAAGATAACATTAATGAGAATATCATCCCCCTCCCCCAAAAGGGTGGTTGTTGTTTCATTTTTAGTGTATTTGTGAAAGATCAGGTATCTTTTCACTTTTAGTGTTTTGCTGGAGACCCTGTCTCCAGCAAACATAGTTCTGGCTGTCCTGGAACTTATTGTATAGACCAGGCTGGCCTCGAGCTCATGGAGAGCTCCTTGTCTATGCCTTCCTAGTACTAGGATTAAAGGTATGTCCCACAATGCTCAGCTCACTGTGGGGTATTTTTTAGATTTATTTTATTTTTATTTATTTATTTTTCCTTTGGGGGTGGGGGTAGGGATGTATGCGTATGACTACAGGTACCTGGGGAAGCCAGAAGAGGGTGTGAGAACTCATAAAGCTTGGACTTACAAGCAGTTGTAAACCACCCTGACATGGCTGCGGGGAATAGCCCCATTCATGCCCTTTTTCTTTTTGAGACTCTAGCTTTGGCTGGCCTAGAATTCTGCCACATATTCACATTCTTTTTGCAGGTCTTTGAAAGTCTTTATCCCATGGTCTTTGTGCCATGTAGCAGTGTCTGCACCACAGCACATGGCGGTCGTGTGCATTAGGAGCCTTTACTTTACAGTCGCTTGTCTTTGGAAATTTTATGAGCAGCACAGTATGTCCTAGTTTGATTGCTGTTATTGTGATAAAACACCAGACCAAAAGCAACAGGGAAGGAAAGGTTTATTTGGCTTACAGTCTATCCTTGAGGGGATGTCTAGGCAATACTAAGCACATCACTTCCAGTTAAAAGCAGAGAATGAAGCTGGAGAGATGGCTCAGTGGTTGAGAGCACTTAGTCCTCTTGCCAACACCTCTTCTGACATCTACAGGCAGCAGGTCTGCTAGTGCACATACATACATTTCGGCAAAACACTCACATACATAAAACAAAAGAAACTTAAAAGAGCAGAGATAGATGAACACATGCTGTTTATTTAATAGAGAAGTGCAGCCTCATACCTCCACATCTGAATGGTGACCATATTCAGAGTCGGTCTTTCTACCTCAGTCAGGCCAACATGACTTAGCTCATCCCTTGAGGGAGGCTCCCTTAGGTAATCCAGGTCCTGGCAAGATGGTAACTTTAAAAGCCATCTTACTGTATGACTGCTTAAATTGGTATTTGTGTGTGTGGCAAGGAGGGTACTACTACAAAGTTAGTGTGTAGGGGTTAGAAAGCAACTTACAGGAGTCAGTTCTCTTCACCATGTGGGTTCCAGGGATCAGACTCTTACCTGCTTTGGGAGCAAGCACCCTTACCCACTGATCTAGCCCATGGGCCCCCTGAAATATCTATCTATCTATCTTTCTTTCTTTCTTTCTTTCTTTCTTTCTTTCTTTCTTTCTTTCTTTCATATATATAATATATATGTATATATGTATATATAATTATTATTTTTTTGAGTGTTTTGCCTCATGTGCACTACGTTTGTATCTAGTATTTACAAAGGCCAAAAGAGGGACATTGGATCCCTGGAACTGGAATTAGTTATGAGCTGCCACCTAAGTACTGGGAATGGAATCCGAGTTCTCTGTTAGAATAGCCAGTGCTCTTAACCACTGAGTCTTTTCTTCAGGTCCTTTGAGTTTCTGTTTAAAACAATCTTTGGAATACCTGTTTAAAGTTAATCTGATCATTGCTATTATGAGGTCATACCTGCAGCAATAATTATTAAGCCAATGTTAACTTTGCTTTCTCTTTTCTCAACTGATTGTGCTAGGCTGTCTCTGTGAAATGCCTGGAACTTATAGTCAAAGTTGCTGTGAGGCAAGAGACTTCTTAACACAATTCTGAAAATAAAGGAAATTAGAGTGTGGAGTAAAGAAGAGTCTTACCCACTTACTTCAGCACTCTTTGATGTATTCCTAGACTCATGGTAACTCTTAAGTTCTTGGGGAATTGCCAGGCATTTTCTACTGTTTTGTAGTCTGCTAGAAGGCTGGAGGATTCCAGGTTCTTGTCAGCTCTTTTTCATCACTGTCTGCATGAGTATAAAGTAGTCATAGCTGTAATTAAGGAAGCAAGCATGCCACATCCTCTGCAGAATGACTAGCTCCAAAACACATACATGCTTTTTCTCCCCAGCTGAAACTGAACCCCATGAGGGAAAGAGGAAAGTGGAGTCTCTCTGGCCCATCTTCAGGATCCATCACCAGAAAACCCGCTACATCTTCGACCTCTTTTACAAGAGGAAAGCCATAAGCAGAGGTAATGGGACCGGCTGGATTCCTTGACCTTTAGAAACTTACTAGTGTGCATGCATCATGGCTTCCATGTGAAGGTTGCAGGACAGCCACAGGTTTTTGCCACGTGGGCCTGGAACATCAAATTCAGGTCATTAGGCCTGTATAGAAAGCAAAGCATTGGCCCCTAAGGCATTCTGCCTCTTGACTTTATTGTACTTGAGTGGCTTTCAGGATTTATACAGTAGTTCATAAAAAGCTGAGTCTGGTGGGACATACCTTTAATCCCAGCATTCAGGAGGCAGAGGCAGGTGGATCTCTTCTGTGTTTGAAGCAAGCAAGGTCTACAGAGTGAGTTCCAGGATAGTCAGGGCTACACAGAGAAACCCTTGTCTCAAAAAACCAGAAAAAGAGGAGGAAAGAAAGGGAAATTTCAGATCTATACTTCCAGCACTTGGGAAGCAGAGGCAGGAAGACTGTAGGGAGTTCTAGCCAACCCTTAAATGTAATGTGAGATCCTGGCCCCAAAAATGAAAATTAAAGCAATGGTTTTCTTACCATGGAAGATGAAGAAATCTGTGTGTGTTACTTCTGAAGTAAGGTTACACTGTGTAGCCTTGGCTGGCATGGACTTATATACAGACTGGCCTCAAACTCACAATGCTCTATCTGCCTCTGTTAATTTCTGGGATTACTGGCTTTTGTTGTTGTCGGTTTTTTGAGCCAGGGTTTATGAACTCATAGCTCTCCTGGAACTCAATTTATAGACCAGCCTGGCCTCGAACTCAAAGAGATTGTTCTGTCTCTCAAGTACTGGGATCAAAGGCTTGTGCCACCACACTCAGCTTTTCTTTTTAGTCCATGTTCTGATGTGTGTCCCCAACTTTCTGTCAGAACTCTATGAATACTGCATTAAAGAAGGCTATGCAGACAAAAACCTGATTGCAAAGTGGAAGAAACAGGGCTACGAGAATCTGTGCTGCCTGCGCTGCATTCAGACTCGAGACACCAACTTTGGCACCAACTGCATTTGCCGGGTTCCCAAAAGCAAGCTGGAAGTGGTAATGTCTGATGGGTTGATGGGGGCTATTTTCTGTTTAACTTTGCCTTAGTTGACCACAGGGTTACTTTGGGAAGTAGTTTTGTCACTGGGACCCTGCTAGCCACCCTTCCCAAAAGTGAGTCCTGACCAGGGATCCTTTTGAGGTGGGATCTGGGGCTGGTCTCAGTACTGCTGGTGGGCAGATAACTGAAGCAGTGATGGCAGCAGCTCTGAGGTGATGGGAGGGCTGTGCTAGCAAGGCTGGCTGTCAGGTAACCTCTCCCTCTAGGCTCATGGGGACATTAATCTCCACATGTCTTCTGTTAGAACTTTGTTCCAAAGCCAGGAGTGGTGGCTCAAGCCTTTAATCCCTGCACTTGGGAGATTGAGGCCAGCCTGAGCTAGTACTGAGATACTGCTTCAAAAAGAAAAAAATGTTTTTAAGGGTAGGCCAGGCACTCAGCAGCAGTGCTGGTATATAGTAGCTGGGCTCGTCTGGCTCCAGTCTCCAGACCCTTGAAATGGAGCATCAGACGTAGGTCAGGACAGATAGGCCGTCCATTTGCTTGGCCTTTGTTTCCTCTGAGTTTTCATTGAGTGCAGATGCAGATGGCCTCAGCTCAGCAGGAATCTCTGCTAAGGGTGGGGCTTTGTGTGGGTGTGTTGAGCCATGGCAAGTGAGCAATAGCTGCTTCCCATGAAGCTCTTGGTGTCCCAGCCTGTGGTTTAGGTTTAACTGAGCTTCAAGGCCAGATTGTTACCTTAGTTGGTAAGGGCCCCTTAGAATGCATGAAGCCATAGAAGCCCTAGGTTCCATCTCCAATGCCCCATAGAGCCAGATGTGCAAGAGTACATTGGTAATCCCAGCACTTAGCAGCCGTTGGCAGGACCAGAAAATTAGGGTCATCCTTTATGAGATTCTTTCTCAGTTAAAACAGGTCTAACAGAGCTTCACCAGAGAACTTTATTTGTTTAGAATGGGCTCATGGTCTCCAGAAACGGAGATAAATGCACATTGCTCCAGTCCCCCAGCCAGCCACTATGCCCCTGGGCCAAGACTGTTCTCGATATAGGAACTAAAAATTGCAGGACTTTTGCCCCAGTGGCCTTGAGAACTCTGGCTTTAGCCCTCCAGGCAGTGGCAGGCCCAGCATTCTTTTTGGCAAGTGTGTCTTGTTACAGCAATTATACACAGACACTAACTTCAGCCTGGTAGTAACTGTTTTCATCTCACCAAGGAGGTGAACTGCCCAAGTGGAGCTGTCTAGTAGATGCTCTGCAAGGGAGTAGTCCACTAGCACCCTGCTGAGCAGGTTCTTTTGGGAGTGTGCAGGGCTGTAGCAGTGTATTCAAACATTCCTTTTCTGTTACAGGGTCGCATCATCGAGTGCACACACTGTGGCTGCCGCGGTTGCTCTGGCTGATACTCTTGACTCCTCTGCATCCTGGACTTTGAACCTTGGGCTCATGCTTATTGGGCTACTGCCTCCTGAAGCAACTCTTCTCAGGGTGGTGCTCAGAGAAAAGACCCAGGGGAAGCATGAGCTCTATAGGTGACAGCTATAGTGTTCACCAGCTGAAATCTGTAAAAATAAAACCTTTAGACCTCTTAGCTACATTCATTCTTTCACAGAGCAGCAGGCTGTGGAATGCAGGGGATGGACTTAGTCCTGGTATCTCTATGTCGTAGATGCTGTGTGACCATGATTGTTTGTCAAGATGTCTTGGCCTTTGGGACCTGCTATAATCTGGGCACCCCAAGCCCAGCATTTGTCCTTACACCTATGCCTGTAAAATGCTATGGTGCCTCTGGAATATTCTTGGCTTCTAAAGTTGAAGGGACTCCTGGGCTCCACCAGCATGTTGTCATAGCATGTTCTGTCATCCATCCCTAAGGCCTCCAGCATTGTCAGTGGTGTCTTGGTTCCCAACAGGCTTGTTCTGGAACTCCTGCCAGGGGTGGGGGGCTTCTTCTGCTGGCATCACTTGCAGCCACTGCTTGTAATAAGCACGGAAGCCATCAATCTTCTCCAAGTAGGTGTTTTTTCCTTTGTACTATAATTAGAGAAGACAGGACTATGTCAGGGACAGAAGCTTCACTATGAAACCCATCACTCTGTACAGTGAATATAGGCTATGCTAAGAAAGCAGAGCACTCAGAAATGTTCTCAGCCAATCTAAACTACTATATGTCACGGCGGCTGACCTCTGTTCTTTCTTCAAGACTACCAAATAATTTGATATTAGATTTATTGCTGTAAAAGGCCAGGTTCTGGAAAATCTGTTATTTGGGAGTAGGCCAGACCACCCTTTGCCTAACAGCCATCTAATATAAGAACACTGCAGTGTCCTAACCCCTGGAAGTCACCTTAGCCCCACAACCTTCTTACTGTCCTTCTGACCTTGGCTCACTGCAGCATCTCTTTGCAGGGAGGAGAGGTGTGGTGAGTTTGAAATAATAGGGGCACCATAGGAAAAATAAGCAAAATACTGTTACAACACAATACTAAAAGTTTGAATTTAAAAAGGTTTAAGTGTGTTGTGAGCTGGGCATGGTGAGGCACGCTGTTGTTCCCAGCATTTGGATAGCAGAAACAGGCAGATCTCTTAAGTTGAAGGCCAGCCCACTCTATAATGCCAGTTCCAAAATAGCCAGGGCTACACAGAGACCGTGTCTAGAAAATAATAAAAAGATTAAATGTGCTGAAGAAATGGCTCAGTGGTAAAGTGCTTCCTATGCAAGCATGATGAGTTCAAATCCTAGTACCAATGCCTTCTATGCAGTCCCTGAGCTAGGGATATAGGACAGGAGACAGCAGTCTAGTCAAACTGATGGGCTCCAGTTTCAGTGAGAAATCCTGGCTCAGAAAAGTGGAGAGTGATAGAAGGCTTTAAGTGGTCTTAGCTCTTCAGTTGCACTAATACCCTTCTATGCACTAAGACTCTGAAACCATCTATTAACAAGTCATTTACAACATGGAATGGAGAATCTAGGGGCTAGAGAGAAGACTTGGCAGCTAAGAGCCTTGAGTGGGTTCCATTCCATGCACCTATAAGATGGCAGGAAACTGCCTTTAACTCCAGTTTGAAGGGATCTGGCCTCCTTGGGTACTGTACAGACATGTACACAGACAAGCAAGACACCCATACATGCTGATGACATAGGCCTTGAATCCCAGCACTAGGGAGGCAGAGGCAGGTGGACAGATCTCAATTCAAGGCCAGCCTGGTCTACAGGGTAAGTTCAAGGACAGTCAGGGCTATACAAAAACCCTGTCTCAACAACCCCCCCCTCAAAAAAAAAAACAAAAAACAAACAAACAAAAACAGAGCTGGAGAGATAGCAGTTAAAGAGTACTGACTGCTCTTCCAGAGGTCCTGAGTTCAATTCCCAGCAACCACATGGTGGGTCACAACCATCTGTAATGGGATCCAATGGCCTCTTCTGGTATGTCTGAAGACAGCTACAGTGTACTCACATACATTAAATATTAAAAAAAATGAAACAAAAAATCCCCAAAACACCCATGCACATTTTAAAAAAGGCAACAAGAAGGTGACCTACAGACACTCAGACATGCCTGCCTTGCTGACACTCATTCTTTCTCAGCAAATGTCACACATGGCAGCCATTCCTGAGTACTGCCTCAAATGTGCTCTAACCCATTCACTGTCTCCCTTCCCATCTGGTTTGTAGTCATCTAGACCATAGTTAACCATCAATGCTCTGGAGACAGCACAGGGCCTGACTGAATAGAGCCCCACACCAAAGGAACCTGATGTCTTTGAAGGGGTAATGTACAGTAGCCTTCATCAGACTGTATCACTTGCAATGCCACTACACAACCAGTCAGTGGGTGAGTACTGAGCCCCAGTCAACACATAAGCACTGGGAACCAGGAGAACAAGCATGCCACCTCTCTAAGCCCAGGTGGTTCAATGAAGACAAGAACCAAGTGTGAACACAGTAAACACGGTATCACAAGACTGGTATGTAGGGGAAGGGGAGGCCGATCTGAGAAGGGCTACTTAGACTGGACACAATGGTGAACACCTACAATCCCAGTCCTTGAGAGGTGTAGGCAAGAGAATCAGTAACTGGTCATGGCCAGCCTGAGTAAAACTGCCACTGCTAATAAAAAGTGGGCTAGAGAGATGGCTTACTAAGAGAACATACTGCTCTTCCAGAGGATCTAAGTTCAGTTCCCTGCATCCTCAACCAGACACACACCACAATCACCTGTTAGCTCCAGGGGAGACAATGTGGCTCAGGACCTTGAGTTTCTCTTAAGGAAAGTTGTTGGACAACTTTCAGCAAGGAAATGAATGTCAAGACCCTAAGGTCAAAACCAGAGATGGCAGCAACTAAGGCAACAGTAAGCACTGACAGTGAGCTTGGTGCACATACCCGGTCAAAGGTGGGAGGGTACTCGGCTGCAAACTCCAGCTGGCGGATGACCACTTCGTTCACTGGGACGCTGTTCTGCCTCATGTCCTTCAGGATGTCGATCAGATAGGTGTAGTCCAGCTTCTTGAGGGCTGCGTTGATAAGGGTGCTGTAGATGTGGGTATTAGGGGTCAGCTGGGACTTCTAGAACATGAACATCATGAACATGGTCAGCAGGATGGTGGTGGCTGGGAGGACAAAGCAGTCTGCTATGCCAGGTCCACAGACAGGCACCAGAACCAGGGTGGGGGACTGTACACTAGCGTTCTAGTCCTCCACAGACGCAAAGCAAGTATGCCCTATGTGGGGAGAAAGACTGGTGCTCAGGGGTCAGCAAGCAGGCAAGCACCTCCTCACTCCTGGCTGTGGTTTACTAGTCGACACCGTGATCAGCAGGTGCTGGTGAGCCAAGAACAGCCAACGTTACTTGGTCCTTAGAAGTATTCACTGCTGGGGCTGGACGAAATTCACTCAGCAAGCACTCACGAATGTCTGAGAGTGGGGCTGGGAAAACCAACCTTTGTCCCCAGGGCTTCTGTGTTGAGGCTCAGCCCCATTCACAACTCTCTATCAGAGCCAACACCAACCAAGTTCTCAGGACCAGTTTTTACAGTGGCTCAAAATCTGCTTGTTCCGAGGGGTGGGGTGGGGGTGGAGTCATGGTCATTCTACACTAGAAGGGGCGCTGCTCCACTTGTCCCGCCCCATACTCATTTGATCCTGCTGGGACTCATTTTCTCAACAACTTTCTTTCTGAAAATCCCACAGTTCTCCCAGGTCTGTGGGCAGCAGGCTCGGTATTAGGCCTGGGCCCCTCACCTTCATATCTGCAAGCAGCTGCATACCATCCCTGGGCCGATGGCACCCAATGGCCAGATTGCAGAAAGTCCGAAGATTGGGGACAATTCCCTTCTTTGCCAGGATTGGCAACAATTCCTGTAGGACAGACATGCAACCATTACCTAACCCACAAGTTCTGGCCTATTGTTCCGATGAATCACTGTGCTGTATGCTAGAGACTAGGAACACAACTTTACTCAGAGGCCCCTTGACTCCCTCAGCTGACTGTATGGCAATCCCGGTCTCAGCTAAGCACTCAAGATCTCATGCCCCTTTGTCTCAAATGTCCTTCTTTTATCTGCCCTTCCTACCCTCTGTCTCATGCTCCTTGGCTATTCAACCCTGCAATGAGCCAAGATACTAGGAGCTGGTGATACAGGGCAAGAAGCAGCACTGACCAGTTATGGTATGAGAAAGAGGGTACCTTTCAGCCTGGGAGGGCCCCAGGGAAGGACTCTGCCATCTTGGCTTGTCCAGAGGAAGGTGTGTTCTGTACTATCACCATTTCTCTGTCACCTTTGACCCTCAGATGCACAGGTACTGCTTCTGTCAAAGCAAGCATCACATACAAACTGACTGTGAGCCACATGGTGATGTGCATGCCTTTATGCCCAGCATTTGGGAGGCAGAGGCAGCAAGTCTCTGAGTTTGAGTCCAATCTGGTCTAGAAAGTGAGTTCCAGGGCTGCAGGGATGTTACACAGAAGAAACACTCTCAAAAAGCCAGAAAATAAAAACAAAACCTGATTATGTAAGTGAACGAAACCCTATAAGAAGCCTGTCTCTGCGAGATGGAGAAAGCCACATAACCAGGTAGTGCCTCCTGATCTGACCAGGACAGACGCAGACAGACCTGAATATGGATAAGGTAGGTCACAAGATTCTGGAGATATACTAGGTGCCTCACAGCAATTCTTCCCTAGAGGGTGAGAGGGAGCCGGGGTCCGGTACTGAGGCAGGGTCTCACTACAAAGCCTCAGCTGGTCTGCAGTTCACTATGTAAACTTGGAAATCCACCTACCTCTACCTCCCAAGTGCACCACCATACCCAGACCCCTCCTTTTTTCTCTCCCCCTTGTTGTTTCAGGGTTTTTTGTTTGTTTGTTTTTTTAAGAAAAGGAAACAGGCTGGCACTGAACTTTCAATTTGACTTACTGGATTATTTATGTCAACCTGATACAAGCTGATAGGTAGGAATCTCAATGGAGAAAATACCTACATAAGGGCTGTAGGGAATTCTTTCTCTTTTTCTTTTTTAAAGATTAATTTATTTTATGTATATGAGTATATATGAGTACACTGTCTCCAAACACACCAGAAGAGGGAATCAGATCCCATTACAGATGGTTGTGAGCCACCATATGGGTGCTGGGAATTGAACTCAGGACCTCTGGAAGAGCAGTCAGTGCTCTTAACCCTGAGCCATCTCCCCAGCCCTCATGGTGATTCTTAAGCCTGTTGAACAACTGTAGAGTCCAGTTCCTGAAGTTCCTGCCCATCTTATGTAGCCTTCCTCAGTGTAATAGTGTACTGACAGGCTCAGACTCCTGGACCCCAGCTTCCCAGCATGCCAGCACGACCCTTCTCCATGAAGTGCCCGTCACACCCTTCCTCTGAGCGGCAGGGCTCTAGACATGTCTGCTGACTAGTAAGCTACGATCTAGACTCTCAGAGTCAGAGAGGGAAGAGAAGGGGAGTCCCCAGTAGACAGCTCCTTACCTTGGCTCCCTCCAGGTCTCCCAGCTTGCTCTTCTTCCTTATCAGTGTGTTGAAGAAGGTTACATCAGCCTCCACCCTATGCCTGTCCATGATGGACAACAGCGAGGACTCTGCGGGGCTCCCAGGTTCTACCACCTCTGACAGCAGAGTGAGGGTTTTAATGTCTGGCTGGAGCCCGTGCTCCGTCATCTTGCCCAGGAAGCCTTCCAGGCCCCCCATCAAAGCCAGTCTATCAGCGGGTGTGGCCACTGTCCCAAAGGAGACCACAGCGGGGGAGAGAGTCCCAAGACTTAGGAGATTGACTTCCAACTCCAAGTGTGGGGGTTTCATGGCCAGTGAGGTGAGGGCTACTATGTGGCCAGGCTCTGCTTTGGTTTGTACTTCAGGCTGAGTTCTGCTTGTTACCCTGTCTTCAGGAAAGGCTGGTGGCCCCTCAAGTTTCTCAGAAGGTTCCAGAAACAGCTGCCTCTCCAATGTTTCCACATGTCTGACTGACATACCATGCCCTGTCTTGGCCAGGACTTTCCTCCCTGCCAGACGCTTGCCTGTTGGGGGCTGGAGCAGGAAGGTCTCTTCCTGGGATGTCACGAGCAGCCTGAAGGCAACCTCTGGGTCCCCCAGACCACAGTCTCGAGCTGCCCCCAACAGGAGGTTGTAGCCATGCCTACTTGGTTTGATCCCCAGATTCAGCATCTGCCGCCACACCTGAAGGAAAAATCAAACGTTAGAGCTACAAGTTCCTGCCTCCTGTAGGCCTTCAGAGGAAGCACTGTTGTCACGAGCCATCGTAGGAGAGAGTGAGAACTAGACGGGGATCTTCCAGATGAGTCTGTCTTGGATTAACATCTATGATGGATCTGCACCAGTAAACAAGGCCCATGAGAAACACATTTAAAGAAAGATTCCTGCTATTAATATGCTTTTCCCGTTATTATTAAATATCTAACAATCATCCTTTTGAGCAGATTTCTGCAGTTCTATGAAGATGTAGTCTCTTGTAGATGCTATATAGACAAATAGATAATGATTCTATGGAATTTCTAACTTAATTCAAATAATTTTAGGAAGAAAGTTTTTAGAGATGGTCTTAGTTGCTAGAAAGATGTAATAAAGTTAGAATCAAGAATAGAGTGTGCCCACTCCTCAGAACAGTAAGTAAAGGCTGTGTAATCAGGAATACAGTGAGCTTTCACAATCACACTAGAGAGAAATAGACTCGAGACAATCTTGCATTCTAGGAAAGACACTTAGGTCCAAGGATAAAGTCACAGGTGTGCACTATGATAAAGCAAGGCCATGAAAAAACTGTTGCTTTGAATTTATAATGAACATACAGAATGAAACACTGCTTTGAACTTAATATCAGCATCCTTCTGTTGTAGAGTAAAAAATTATAAAGACCATTTTGTGAAATATATGTAGGCTTTTTCTTTGCCCCTAGACCCGAGCAAAAAGAGCGCAGGTTCCAGAAAGCGGAATTGGATGTAAGATTTCAGGCCTTCACTGCCCTGGGATACATTCAGGGAAGAGCAACATTCCTCAAGCCTCAGGGTGGGGAGGGCCCAAAGCAAGAAGACATATTCCTGACCACAGAGAAAGATGCAAGTCATCTGGGTGGTTCTAAGAACTAGCTAACTTTCCACTGTTCTTGATTACTCCTCCCCCCCACTTGAGGTCCTCCCAGTGTTACAGCCTGCTGATGTTCAAAATTTATAAAACAACCAATCATGTGTAACCGTGTAAAAATGCAACCAATCATGTATAACCGCGAGAAAATTCCTCCCTTTCCCCACCTCGTGCTATAAAAAAAAAGCCCCTCAGCTTGCTGGCCTTTTGTCAAATTTTGTTCCTGCATGGATGAGCAGTTTAACCATGCCAACTCACCCCAGTAAACCTCTGCTGATTGCATCCAGGTACGGTATCTTGTGATTTTTGGATGGCCGTGATTTCCTGAGACTTGAGTAAGGGTCTCCCGAGTTTGGGGGTCTTCACTGTAACTACCATTGATCTAACATTTTATCTGTGAGGTAATTTTCTAAAGAACTTTTTGTCTAAAGGTATAAAAGGCCAGAGAAAAGAAAGAGCGCTGTTGGTTGAATGGTTTGGCCTGGGAAGCTCTGCCCCATCCACCCATCCATCCTTCTAAATGTGTATGTCTGTCTGTCTATATGTTTGTGTGTAGGTACATGTGTATGTACATGTGTAAGCCTGTGGACCTGGCCAGAGTGTGGGTGTATGAATGTTTGAATGTGTATGTGTCTGTGCATATTTGCCTGTACACAGCATCTTAATTCTTTTCCTTTCCTTCCTCTCTGGTTCCCAAAGAGTTAACCAGTTTATCCAGAGAGGCTTCTGACTGACTCACCAGAAAAAGGAGCACCAGCAATAAATCCTTTTACTTATCCCCTGCTGTTTTATGATGAGGTGCTGAACAGTTTCTGGCCTCAGAGGATCTCATAGAAGGCAGGTCAGCTACTGCAGCAAAGTGACTGAGACTTAAGACAGGTAAACATTTTGTTATTATACAGCAAACCTAAACACCTCTTAAGACCACGTCTTCCCCTCTACTGCCTCAAGAACCAACAAGAAAGAAGACCTGCAGGGGCTGGCCCCTGGCATAATGTGAATTAACCGTCAGATCAGCAAACTCATACGGTGAGAAAAAGCTGGACTAGCTCAGGGGTGGAGCAACTGCCTAGTATGTGAGAAGCCCTGGGTCAGAACCATAGCGCCACAGAAGAAAAAGAGAGAAGAAGAAAATTGCTGGGGATGTGACTAAGGGTGTAGAAGCCCTAGGTTCAATCCCTGCACATGTGCGTGTATGTGCATATATGTTCATACATGCATATATATATATATATATATATATATATATATATACACACACACACACACACACACATACATATATATATACACACATACACACATGTGTGTGTGTGGTGTCTCACTTTGGGACTAAGTGTGCATTGAACATATACCCAGTGAACACACTGTAACGGTCAGGAACCCCAAAATTAGGTCTGAGCAAGAAAGGTATGGGCCACCTGTTACTGAGGTTTTGTCTTTTACTGTCTATTGTAATGCTAAGTGCGGGCCCCCAAGACCTGGAGTCTGCACATTGCCCCTGTGACCCTGCCCCCGAGGTAATTCTGACTGATGGCTAATGATGCTGACAGCCAATAGCTGGGCAGAAGAGACATAGGTGGGGTTTAGGTTTCCCCAGACTTGTGAGAAGAGGAGGACCACAAGGAAGAAGGTGCAGGAGAAGAGGAAGGAAGTCCCCATGGGTTAAGGGTCAAGAGAATATGGCCCCAGGGCTGCCCAATTGGAGCTAAGGCAGCCCAGATGAAATATAATAATACCTTGAGGCTATCAATATAAAAGTAGATTCTAACAACACGGAGGGTAGGCAGCTGCCCAGCTCTTGTGCTGTTTAAGGCTTATCATAAATACAAAGGGTTGTGAGTGTGTCTTTCATCCGGGAACATAAATGGCCTAAGGCGGACAGAGGGCCGGGATTTAAACAATTTCTACAATGACCTTTGCCTTCGATGGTGAGGCAGGATTTCCACAAGCCTTTCCATGCTGTCTACAAAACTGAAAACGAGCACTCCCTACAATGATTACATGAAGGCTGGAACGGCAGAGACACAAACACACCTCCCACAGTAGACTGGAGGGGAGGCTCGGTGTCCAGGACAGCACATTGCTTTTAGAGGACCTGAGTGTCATTTCCCAGCATCCACCTGAAGTGGCTCACAACAGGCTGTAACTCCAGCATCAGGAGACCATTTCTGGCCTCCTACACACATACGTATAACTTAAAAACAAAAGCCAAATGTGCTGACTGGCTTCGTGTGTCAACTTGACACAAGCTGGAGTTATCACAGAGAAAGGAGCCTCTCTTGAGGAACTGCCTCCATGAGATCCAGCTGTAAGGCATTTTCTCAATGAGTGATCAAGCGTGGGAGAGCCCATTGTGGGTGGTGCCATCCCTGGCTGGTAGTCCTGGGTTCTGTAAGAAAGCAAACTGAGCAAACCAGGAGAAGCAATCCAGTAAACAGCACCTCTCCATGGCCTCTGCATTAGCTCCTGCCTCCAAGTTCCTGCCCTGTGTGAGTTCCTGTCCTGACTTCCTTTGGTGATGAACAGCAGTGTGGAAGTGTAAGCTGAGTAAACTCTTTCCTCCCCAACTTGTTTCCTGGTCATGTTTTGTGCAGGAATGCAAACCCTGAGTGAGACACCAAACAAGGCTAACCCTAGCACCAGGTGAGACTGACCTGGATGGCTTGCCGGAAGCCTGTCTTCTTGTCCTGGATGCAGCCCACGAGCAGAAAACAGAAGGTCTCCTCTGTGACTGCATGCCCCCTTTGGATGATTTCCTGGGAAAGAGAAGAAGGCAATCTCACTCAGAACCTATGGCCTAGTATGACCGAGTTCAGTACCAGGTTTATGCATCTTAGGGAACAGGGGCCTGGATACAGCCCTGGGACCAGTTAGAACCAGCTCCCAGGGGCTGGAGAGATGGCTTAGTAGTTAAGAGAACCAGCTCCCAAGTGAAGCATGTAACTGTCTGCTATACACACACTACCTCTAGGCCTGCCATCCCAGCTCTGTTCCCAGAGGTAAGAGCATGTGAAAGCTGACCCCAGCAGCCACTGTACTAGAGGTTCTGGACTCACAGGAGCAGCTTCACAGCCCACCACCAGCAGGCAGCTACTGGGTAAGGTGGGTAAGGACAAGGCCCCGAGCTTTTTAACCTCAGGTTCTTCACTTGTGCAAGGACACACCTTCTAGAATGTCTGAACAATCTTTCAATCACATATAGGGTAAGTACAGTCCCCATGAGCCTCTTTGGCGTCAAGGTGGGCAAGACCTCCTTAAAGACACTCCTACCTCTCAGTCCCTGTCCTTCCACTCAGTACGGGGACTCCCGCTTGCTCTCCTGCTTACAGCCCACCACTGTGTGACTGAGGCCACAGAAAGGTCCTGTTGGATTTGTGTGTGAACCCCGGCATAAAGCACAGGCTGTCTCATGTCTCCCGAACATTCCAGGTGTAAGGAGACAGATAAGTCTCTCTCACACTTATCCCACCAGACTGACTTTGAAGACAAGGAAAAAAGGGAGCCCCCACCTTGAAGACATCCAGGCACATCCTGAGGTCTGCACACTTCGCGGCCACCTTCAGCAGGGCATGATATGTTTTCAGGTTGAGCTGGAAGTTTTTGGCCTGGAGCTGCTGTCGGAGCTTCAGTGCACTCTGCAGGGCAGAGTCCTTCCAGGGGGACTCCGCACAGACATTAAACAGAGCTGTGTATGTGGCGTCCGAGGGCTCCAGGCCTCTCTTCTTCATCTGTTGAGATGGGAGAAAACTGAAGGTGGACAAGGAGAAGCTGGATACAGAGATCAGCAGCCACTTTGAAGGCCCCAAGAAAGGCTTGTTACCACATCCAACGAGCCCAGGAGCGAAGGTTGACCCAAGTAGTACCTAATATACAGTATCTAAACTCCTGACTCTACCAGAGAGAGGGCTTTGAAAAATAGAGCCCGTATTCTCAGAAATGCCAGCAGGAAACCATCCTCCTGGGGCACTTGAAAGAATATTCTAGAGCTGGCATACTTCTATCAGGTACTTCCAACAGCCCTATCCTGAGGCCTGCCCAGCTCACCCTGACTGTCCAGGGTGGGCACAGAGTGGGTTTGTTCAGGGAAAGGGGGACCAGTGTTCATTAACTGAGAGCTCACGGGCCAGTGAACTCTCCTCAGAAACCAGGGATGAGATGGTTTAGAAAAGTTATTACAACAATTCATATGTCCTTTTAGAAGTGCAATTTTAGAAGAACTTAAAGTGGTGGCACACGCCTTTAATCCCAGCACCTGGGAGGCAGAGGCAGGCAGATTTCTGAGTTCAAGACCAATCTGTTGTACAGAATAAGTACAAGGACAGCCAGTGCTACACGGAGAAAACCGCCTGCCGAAAAGTGAAGTTTTGTCAAACATGTTGATAAATGCCTCTGTCAGGAGACAGGCAAGAGGATCTTTGAGTTCATGGCCAGCCCTGTCTACATAGTGAATTCCAGGTTAGTCAAGGCTACACAGTAAGACTATCTCAAAAAACAAAAACAACAAAACAAAACAAGGGTCTGGAGAGATGGCTCAATGGTTAAGAACCCTGATAGCTCTTCAAGGGAACCCAGGCTCAATTCTCAGCACCCACAAGGCTTTACTGTCTGTAACTCCAATATCTGACACCCTCACATAGAAATACATGCATGCAAAACACCAATGCACATAAAATAAAAATAAGCAAATGAACGTAGAAAGGGAGACATTCTCCTTGCTTTGGCAATAGTCTGTGAGAACTGCACTAGGGTACCAAATATGAGGACTAAGGTTAGCAGAGTCTGTGCTGGACCAAGGGCTCCCTGAGCTTCTGGCCCCAGGAAAAGATGGCTTGTCTCTTACTTGAGACTGCAGTTGTCCTGGTTAAGACTTTCTTGGTTCATTAGGAAACAGACCAGGATGCATGTGTGAGTAAGTGTGGGATCTGTGGAGAGGAACATGGACGAACTGGGCGTGGTAGCAGAGAAGCTCACAGCACATGTGGGCTCCACGCAACCCAAGCACATGAAGCCTGTCTTTGTCACCTGACTTGATGACCCAAGATAAACTCAATATCAACAATCCCATGTCATCTGCTCCATTATACGACATCATACTCAGGACTTGCACCCAGCCTGCACTTCAGAGTTTCGGGCTTATTACTCCGACTCACACTCACATCATTGAAGAGCCTGAAGGCCTTCTTCAGGTACCCGACACGTCCGCAGCCCCCAATCAGCACCGTGTAGTTGCACTCCAGAGGCTGCAAGCGTTCTTCCTTCAGCATCTGCCTCTCAAACAGATCCAGGGCCTCTGCAAGCTAGGGAAAGAGGCAACAGGAGAGGGGGCTCAGGAAAGCTTCTGAGACCTTTAGCAAGCCAGGGAGAGTGGGGCACACCTTTGGTAGGAGGATCAAAGCTATTCTAGGCCACACAGCATGTTTCAGAACAGCCTGGAACTCATAAAACATTTCCTCATAACAAGCCAAAAAAAAAGGGGAGGGGAGGGAAATTGGGCTAGGCTAGGTCTTCATTTTAGCACTTAGAAGGCAGAGACAGGAGGTAGGTCCCTGAGTTTGAGGCCAGCCTGGTCTACAGAGTAAATTCCAGGACAGCCAGGGCTACACAGAGAAACCCTGTCTCAAAAAAAAAAACAAAAAACAAACAACAACAACAAAAAAAACCCCAGCAGAGGCAGGTACTCTGAGTTCAAGGCCAGCTTGGCCTATATAGTGAGTTCTAGTACAGCCAGGAATGCAAAGAGATACACAGAGAGACCCTATACCAAAAAAATAAGAAAACCCGAACAAATAAAAGAAGCTAGATGTTTGTTATCCCAGTATTTGTGAGTCAGTGGCATCTCTGTGAGTTCCAGGCCAGCCTGGTCTACACAGGGAGTTCCAGTTTAGGCTACACAGTTAAGATTGTGAAAAAGGTATAAAACAATAAAATAAGCTGGGTATAGGTAATCCCAGCACTCAAGAAGAGGAGACGGGAAGATTATATGTTTTAGGTTATTGTGAGCTACACAGTGAGTACCAATCAGCCATGCTACCTAGCAAGACAACCTTGAAAGAATGAAAATTAGTTAGAGCTGGCAACAGTTTAGAGGTCAGATTGTTAAGAATAAATCATGACCAAAGGAAATGTGATATGGACAAGAAGACGAATCAAATTACCTCCATGTAGTGAGTTAAAGAAAGGTTAGGGGCTAGCAATATGGTTCAGCAGATAAAAGCGCTTGCAGTGCAAGTGACCAGAGTTCGATCCCTGCTCCGCACATAAAAGTGTTAAGAATCAGCTTTATACGTTGTCCTCTGGCTTCTACATGTGTAACATGGCACACACATCACACGTGCACACAGACAGCAATAACAGAGATCCAAGGACTGAGCACTGAACACCCCAACTTCAACAGCTGAGAAGGCTGCACTGCCCCACATAAAATGCCAACCCAGCAGAAGGAAAACCCCAAGGTTCCCATGTAAAATGCCTAGCTATTTTAGAACAGTAACCAGTTCTCTTAACTCCCTGCCTGCCCTCCTCCCAGTTTCCAGCCCAGCCCCTTCAAATGTCTCCCCCAACTGTGCCTCCTTCAGTTCCCCAACACTCTGCTTAAACAGTCCCTTCCCAGTAGTTTCCCCAATACTAGCAGCTCCAAGCTATAACAACTGTTCTAGCCTATCTGCTCAGCTCAGCTCCAGTGGGCTCAACTGTCTCCTAACAATGTCCTCACTAACTGCCTTCTCTTCTGGCTCTGCTAGCCCCCACCCACAGCCGGCTTTCTAATATTTCCAATCCCATTCCCAGAAATCCAAGGGGCATCCAACACTGAAGGTCATACGGTCAAGCAGTTCTCACAGCTAAGAATTCTTAAAGGGCCAGGGACACATGCTAAATCACATTGCATTCTCAGACCTTTCCTTCCTTGATCAGACGTTTGCACTGAAAGAAGTACCAGTATGGAGTGTTCCTCCGGCCCTGCCACAGTCTGGGCTCCAATTCTTCCTCCTCAACACCCTGCTCCTTGAGCTGCAGGTTATAGAGCTGGGCTTTTGATTTGTGGAATATTCTCCGGGAGGAGAATTTGTCAGAGAGGGTCCCAAAGCTCTCCTCTTCCTCCTCCTGAGGAGCCTCGGTGCTGAGCTTACTGGAGTCAGAGCAGAGGCTGCTCATTTGTTTCTGGCTCCCTCTGCCCAGGGGCAGGAGGGAGGAAGAGCCACGGAAGGCAGCCCTCAGCCGTGCAGGTCCCTCCCTGCCTCCTGTCCATCGGGTCCATCCAAGAAGATCCAGATGTTGAAGAACAGACAGTCCTATGGGGTGGGGGCCAGAAAAGAGCCGGGAGAGTCTTATGAGGTCCATCGCTGGCCGCCTCAAGCCACTGCAGCCTGGAATCAAGAAAAATGAGGAAACTGTATCAGCCTCCACATAAAAGTCAGGAAGGAGAGACAAGTGTAGTCACAAGGGTGGGGGATCTGAGTTAGGAAGCCCTGGCTCTGTTCAGGGTGGGGAGTGGGAGGTGGGCCAACCTTACAATCTCAGTACGTAGTTGGGTAGAAAAGAGTTAGAAATTCAGAGTCATCCTCGGCTATAATATCAACTTCAAGGCCAGCCTGGGCTTCATGAGATTGTCTCAAAAAAAAAAAAAAAAAAAAAAAAAAAAGAGCTAGGCATGATGGGCCATGCCTTTAGCCCTTGCACCAGGGAGACAGAGGCAGAAGGATTTCTAGGAGTTCAACCTCAGCCTGGTCTATACTAGTGAGCCCAAGCTAGTCAGGGCTACCTAGAGACCCCCAGTCTCAACAACAACAAAGGACCAAGAGGGTCTCAGCAGATAGAGGTGCTTGCTGCAGACCTTGGCGACCTCAGTTTGATTCCTGAACATACTTGGTAGAACTTGTGTTACAAGCTGTTCCCTGATCTGCACATGTGTGGTGTGGAAGGCACATACAGGCACATGCACACATAAATAAATAGATGAACAAGAGTTCAATGTTAGCCTCTGCTACAAATAAGACCAAGGCACATGAGACCATGTCTCAAACAAAACAAAACACCAACAAAATAAAAGCAAACAACAAAAGAGAAAGCCTTCGTTGGGCCTCAAATTCCTGATACTCAGCAGCCTGAGGCAGAAAGATGGGCAGGGTATGTATAGCTCTGTGGCAGACCACTTCTCTAGCATGCACTAGGTTCCTACTGAAATTCGATTTTTTTTTACAACTTGTGCTGGCGTACACCTTTAGTCAGAGGCTGTGACAGGCAGACTGAAGTTGGAAACCAGCCTGGTCCACATCATAATGTGAGTTCCAGGCCAGCCAGGGCTACAGCAGAGATACTGTCTCCAAAAAAGAAAGCAAGAAAGAAAGAGAGAGGGGAGGGGGGAGAGAGGGAGCCGGGCAGTGGTGGCACACGCCTTTAATCCCAGCACTTGGGAGGCAGAGGCAGGCGGATTTCTGAGTTTGAGGCCAGCCTGGTCTACAGAGTGAGTTCCAGGACAGCCAGAGCTACACAGAGAAACCCTGTCTCGAAAAACAAACAAAAAAGAGAAAGAGAGAGAGAGAGAGAGAGAGAGAGAGAGAGAGAAGAAAAAGAAGGAAAGAGGAGAGAGGAAGAAAACAAAATTATAAGAAAGGAAGGAAGGAACAAATAAACCAGAACATTATATATGAGCATATGGTTTTGTCTTGCTTTTTCTTTTGTGGTACTGGAAGTTGAATTTAGAGCCTCACCACTGAGCTACATCCCTACCTCATCCTTTTGAGACAGGGTCCCCACTAGGTTAGGTAGCCTTGGTTAGCCTCAAATTCATCTTAGCCTCACCTGTGCTAAGATTTTACAAGCAAGCACCACTTAGGTTTTGTTATTTGTTGGCATCTTTCTGAATCAGGTTGTGCTGGGCTTCATATCCAGGGTCGTGTGGATATAAGCGCTCTCTTCTCCCACAGGGCTACAGCCTCTCATCCTAGCGTTCTATTTTTATTAGGGTGTGCTGGGCTAGAGAGTTCAGCCTGCTTACTTTGACTCCCTTTTAATAAAAAATAAACAACAACAACAAAATCAAAACAAAACGTAAAAAACAAGACAAATAGGTATGCAGGTATTTTAAAGTTTAGCTCTAGCCGGGCAGTGGTGGAGCACGCCTTTAATCCCAGCACTTGGGAGGCAGAGGCAGGTGGATTTCTGAGTTCAAGGTTAACCTGGTCTACAGAGTGAATTACAGGACAGCCAGGATTTAAAACAAAACAAAACAAAACCTTAGCTCTACTAGGTTGACTCGCTCTCGAGGTCTTATGTAATGCAGGCTGGCCTTGAACTTCTGATCCTCCTGCCTCCGCTTGGCACTTACTGCTATTACAAGTATGTACTAACACTACCGGTTTATGCGGTGCTGGGGCAAGCACTTTACCAACTGAGCCACACCTTCACCCCCCTACCCCGACTTTTAAATGTCTGCATTAGAGATATACCCACAGAGAGACCCGGGACCCTGGGGTCGCTCCTTGCTTCCTCTTCCCAGGCCTTCAGAGCCTACATTTTCTCATCTGACGCCTGAGCTTGGACAGAGTTCCTCAGGTCCAATTTCGGCCCAGCTTCCCGGATTCCAATGAGGGTTGAACAGAAACTCACTCTGAGCGTTCTAAGAAGCGAGCCCCTAGTGAGACGTCCTCAGAGTCGACTGGCGGACCACTCAGAAACGCGGTTGTTACACTCAGCACACACGGCGGCGGAGATTACGCGCAGGCGCACTTGCGTCGCCACCTCAAGTTCTGTAGGATACCGAACCGAAAGAAGCAGGCGATCGGTCAGCGGCTAGCCAGGCTTGGAGGAGTGGCAGGACTCTGAGCTCTATTGGCTGAGTCTGCATGGAAAAAAAAAAAAGGCCGGCGCAGGCTCAAGCGCTCCCGGCATCCCTCGCGGGGCGGCGGCTGCGGCGGCGGCGGCAAGCGAGAAGGGGGACTGGGAGAGGTAGTGTGAAGTCCGGAGAGCGGCTGAGAGACCTGAGGGGGACTTGGGCCCGAGGCCGCCGCCGCCGCCATGCAGGAAATCATCGCCAGCGTGGATCACATCAAGTTCGACTTGGAGATCGCCGTGGAGCAGCAGCTCGGGGCGCAGCCGCTGCCCTTCCCGGGCATGGATAGTGAGTGCGGGGCCCGGCGGGTGGGCGACTCTGATTCCGACCAGAGGCTACCCCAGCCCTGGGCTCCGGGACCCTCTCTCTCGCCTAGTTCCTCCGCTTCCGTTCTGGGACTTCCCGGTGTCACTTGAACTTGGGAGACCTTTCCTTGGATCCTTGATCCCCGGGGACTGCGCCGTGGCAATCCTTGGGACAACAGGACTGTGTCGGTTGTTGGCGTAATTCTTCAGTGAACGCGTGTTATCCTGAAGTGGAACTCTCTTCTCCCATCCTGCTCCAACTACAGCACAGTCTTCGAATGTCCCCCATTTCCACCCCTTAGAGTGCTCCTTTCTACTTTCGTCAGAACTAAGTGTTAGAAGAGTATGAGGGTCTCTCACTGTCGAGGACTCCAAGTAGACCTTCATATTCCAGGCTTGCTTGAGTCTAACTCCTGGGAAATCCTTCCTTGTCCTGGAATTGTCCGTTTTTCTCACTACCCCACCTCCAGGTCACCTGTCCCAGCACAAGTCCCCAGGGAACCTTTAGACCGAACTACCTTTACTGTTCCTCTTCACGGGATGATTTTACCATTCTGGTGGGATGTGTCTTTCGTTTTGGGGAGCCGCTCCAATTCAGACATAACTGTTCTCTTTGGTCAGGTCGTTCTTGCATATATGTCTACTCTTTTTGGTTTTTCGAGACAGGGTTTCTCTGTATAGCCCTGGCTGTCCTGGAACTCACTCTGTAGACCAGGCTGACCTCGAACTCAGAAATCCGCCTGCCTCTGCCTCCCAAGTGCTGGGATCAAAGGCGTGCGCCACCACCGCCCGGCTTGGTTTTCTTTAAAAAGGACAGAAACAGGAATATGTTTTTATTTTCATTCCAGGTTTGAGACCTGGGGCTGCTTCAGATTGTTCATAGCAGCTGACTGTGATTTGCCTCGTGCTCTAACAGGGGTGTGATACTGCCAGTGGCAGATAGTTTCTGCCATGGTGTGACATTTGGAATTCGGAGAACTCTTAAGATGGTACATAAATGCTAGGGCCCCAAGAGTGTGGGTTGTTGGTTGGTCAACGGTTGTTAAGTAGTTGTACACACAAAAAAAGAAACAACAAGAAATTAGATATCCTGACAGCAAAGATCAAACTTCCCCCCCTAATCAGCAAGAAGCAGTCTAACAATGACATCGCCTGTTTCTCCCCTCTATCCTTTTTTCCCTCCTATCTAGTGTTAGGAAGTTGAAAGGGTGGAAGAAGAGGGGTAGAGAAGGGTGGACAATAAAAGAACCAACAAAGCAGCCAAAGGCTCCCTTGGAGAGCCAGGGATGTGCATAGCATGGGTACCTCTCAAGCTGAGTTCCAGACTTGGTAGATGCCCTAGGCACTCACTTCTTATTTGTGGTTGCATTGGGTATGTCAAAGCCCGGCAAGGCTACAGACCCTCCTGCGATGCTCTTTGAGAAATGTAAATTCTGCCCTGAAGATGTGTTCCTATCCATCCTCCCAGTCCCCATGACTGGATTTCTGACTTTGAAGAAGGAAGCAAGACTAACTTCTAGATAGAAAAAAAGATCACAACTATTCTTAGATTATGTTGTTTTGCTTTTGAGACCATTTCAGGTAGTCTAGGCTGGCCTGGAGTTGCTTATGTTGACAGGGGTGCTTGAACTCTTGACCCTCCTTTTCTCTACTTCCCAAGTGCCAAAATTACTTACACCTCCATTTCCAATTCATGTAGTGCTGAGGACTGAACCTAGAGCTTTATGAATGCATGCTGTACAGACCGATTTTGTCTGTTAACTTGACACAAGCTAGAGTCATCAGAGAGGAAGGAGCCTCCCTTGAGGAAATGCCTCCATGAGATCCAGCTGTAAGACCTTTTCTCAATTAGTGATCATTGTGGGATAGCCCATCCCATTGTGGGTTCTATATGAAAACAGACTGGGCAAGCCAGTAAGTAGCACCCTTCCATAGCCTCTGCATCAGCTCCTGCCTTGACTTTCTTTGGGAATGAAGAGCAATGTGGAAGTGTTAGCTGAATAAATAAGTTCCTCTCCACTTTTTGATCATGGTGTTTCGTTGCAGGAAATACAACCCTAACTAAGACACTTGTCAAGTGCTCTACCAACTGAGCTACAGCTCCAGCCTTTGTTTTACCTGTTTTTTTGTTTTTGTCCTTTGAGACAGTCTGGCTATGTAACCATAGCTGGCCTAGAATATACCATGTAGCTTTTCTTGAACTTGAAGTCTCCCTGCCTCAGTTTCCTTCTCCCAGGTACTGGGATCATCAGTGTTCACCATCATGTAACATCTCTGCATTCTACCACTTTAACTCTGGCCTCAAAAACCTGCCTGCTTCAGTGAAGCCACTGAATCTCTTGGAAGTTAGCAAGAGGAGGTGCATGAGTGGATTTAAGACTCGTCATTTCAGCTACTCGGTGGTGGCTTGTGCCTTTAATCCCTGCACTCAGGAGGGAGGGGCAGGCAGATCTCTGAAATTGAGGCCAGCCTAGACTACAAATCACGTTCTAGGATAACCAGGGCTGTTGCACAGAGAAACCCTGTCTCTGGGGGGGGAAAAAAAAAAGAAGAAATGCCATCTTTGGTTTTTGTTTTTCAAGTTTACTGTTTTCTGAAAATGTGTACTGATGAATCAGTGAAAACTATGAATCCAAGATTTGTTCTACAATCATGGCTGGTGAATTTCTGGACTCACTGACTGCTGCCACACTCTGGCTCTGCAGATTTACTACCTTCCCAGAGTTGGCTGCACTTGGGATGAATGGCTGAGTTCCTTTATAATTCCATGTAGACGTGGCGTATGAAGGGCTGGCCTGCTTGATCTTCCATTATATTCTTCTACTAGGCTAATGTCTAAAGAGGCACCTGCCTGCTCTGGAATCTTCCCTGTTCAGAGGCCTCTTCTAGTGTTTGTTATTTCCTGTGAGACCATTCATTCCTTTTCTCTGTCTCATACTAATATACCTGTAAATTAACCCCCATGGGAGGTCTGAGCTAGGGGTAATTATTTCTCTGATCTTGTGTTCCTTCTTGCCCTCTCCACCCATTCTTAAATGTCTTGAGAACTCTTGGCTTCCAAGAGATTCTCAGATGTTTATTCTCACAATACAGTCACATTTCACAAGTTTGACTGAAACAAGTGGCTTTTGATTTGAGACAGGGTCTTACTGTATTGCCCTAGCTGATAACCGTTTCTTTCCTTTTACAGAGTCGGGGGCTGCTGTCTGTGAATTTTTTTTGAAAGCTGCCTGTGGCAAAGGTAAGGAACCCTTGACATCCTTCCTGATGTACCCTGTGTTGTGAGTTGTTTTGATGTTGTTCGTGTTTTGGTGTTAATTTTGTTTCCTAAAGAGAGGTTGTTTTGATGAGCAGTCTATCCTGTATTTAGGTGATTTTATGTGAGTTTTTTCTTTATTTTAATCGGTTAATAAAGGCTAGAGCCTGTGATTGGGCAGTGGAGGGTAAAGGTGGAACTAGAGGTTTGAGAGTGGGGGCAGTGAGAGAGGAGAAGAGGAGAGAGGACTGAAGAAGAGGAGGAGGAAGCCATGATGGAGCAGAACCATGTAGCCAAGAGAAACCACAAGTAACAAGGGGTCTTATAGCCAGGGAATAAGTTAGTATGGTGTTGGGTCTGCCCAATGTAGGCTTATAGCTTATAATAGCTGGATTGTGTGGTTTTTTTTACATGGGCTTATTGGGGTTGGAAATTCCAGCTATACGCTGCCCCTACTTGGCCTTCTAGCAGATTTACAGGCCACTGGGTATCTGCTTGTATTACCTTCAGTTGTAGTATATTGTAGATGAATGTTCCTAAATGAAGCCCTAGCTTAGATAGGCTAGGAGGATGTTGGACTATGGTACCCAAAACCTAAAAACAGACAGAGCCTGCCTAGCTTAAAGGTTGCCTTCTTTTGTTACTTTTCCTTCTCATGGAGAGGAGGCCATAGTGGCTTTCAGGATCTTCTCATGGTCCCAGAATTACATGCAGCCATGCCCAGTGTCTGAATACAGACTTTTTTTTTTTTTTTTTAAATTTCAGTGTATGCTTCATAGCCAAATACTGGCCAACTCTTTTTTCTGGGGGCTTGTTAATACTAACCAGGCCTCAACAGAGGCTATGTGAGCCTAGCTATCTGTTGATTCATAGCTGTTTGTGGGCAGGACCTTATGTGTCAGAAGCTTGAATAGGGACCCAGAGCAAGGGATGTTCTGAATGGATGGACTCCAGGCTTATTATGTATCTGTCTTACTACTAATGTCTGTGAAATTATGACACAGTATTTTAGTGTTTTATTGTTATTTTTGTTGTTTCGAGAAAAGGCCTTGCTGTGTGCCCTGGAACTCACTATATAGACCAGAGTGGCTTTAAACTCACAGAGATCCACTGCCTCTGTCTCTGGAGTGCTGGGATTAAAAGTGTGTGCCACCATACCTGGCAGTTCTAGTTCTATTTTTCCATTTAAAGTAAAGCTACAGAGGTGGCTCAGTAGTTAAGAGCTGTTCTTCCAGAGGACCCAAGTTCAATTCCCAGCACCCACATAGCAGTTCACAACTGCAGCTTCAGGGAGTTTGATTCTCCCCTTCCCCTTTTCTGGCCTTTGCAGACACTGTAGGCACATGTAGTACACAAATAGCCAAAACCTGTGTTTGCTGGTATTCTTCCTAAGTCTACATTGCCTTCTCCAGAGACGCCTCTGCTGGTTCCAGGTGGTTCAGAGACCTGTGGGGTGACAGCTCTCCAGCTCTCCTTCCTTAGGTCCATTTTCACCTGAGACTGTATCTCTCTACACTCTTCTGGCAGGGGGCATGTGCCCATTCCGCCACATTAGTGGTGAGAAGACAGTTGTGTGCAAACACTGGTTGAGAGGACTGTGCAAGAAAGGGGACCAGTGTGAGTTCCTGCATGAATATGACATGACCAAGATGCCTGAGTGCTACTTTTACTCCAAGTTCGGTAAGGCATGTAGAATCCTGGGAGGCTTTGCTAAGAGCCAAGCCCCAGGGGCCACTGCATCTCTCCGTTTCTCTCATCTTTCCTGTACTTGGGCAGAGCTGGGCAACCTGAGCTGGTTCTTCAGTAAGGGGGTGTTATCATTCTCTGTAATGGCTTCCTGTCCTTGTGGCACTTCAGGGTTTGGAGCACTTTGGGACATTAAGTGAGCAATCACAATAACAAAGGAAGAAGCTGGCTGGAAACTGTAGCTGCTCATGGCAGCCTTACCGCCGAAATCCACGTCTCCTGCCATAGTCCCTGGTCACCCCCAGCCTAAAGTTTCTGGTATCTCCCTGGGAATGTGGTCTTAGACAATAGCACGACTATCCCAGCAATCCTCAGAATAGCAAATTTAGGGCTGACTGTCTTCTGGTAGAAGTGAACCTATACTTCCCATGAAATTAAGATTGCTTTAGTACTGATTAGAGATCCAGGGGCCCCTCCTCTTTTGGGTAGCATGAATGAAGAAGCAAGGCAGAGTGGAGCTGGTACAGAACGTAGTCCCCCAGGGATCTGCTCTGCTCTACCACTAGTGGTGTCTCAAGAAGTTCTGATGGTCAGCCCAAGGGCTTCTGTGTTTCTAGCCCCTGTGCCCTGCCAGAAAGAAGGCTTCCAGAGGCTATGTGGTGAGCTGACTTTCACAGCACTGTTACTAAAGGAGATGCTGGTTGTTTTAGTATTGTGGGGGGTTGGTGTTTTTGAGTCTGGGTCTTGTGTTATACCCTACATTGGTCTGTAATTGACGATGTAGATCTGGGTTGTCTTGAATCTTCAATGAACCTCCTACTTCACTCAGTCTTCCAAGTGCTGGGCTAACAGGTGAGAGTCACCATGCTTGGCTTTGGGTGCTGACTCCTTAGTTTCTTTTCTTTTTTTAAGATAAGTATTTATTATTGATGATAACTGTTGCTTGTTTTTTGGTTTGGTTTGGTTTGTTTGTTTGTTTCTTTGTTTGTTTTGGAAGCAGTATAAGCTGAGGGATCAAAACACACAGACAGAAATGGGATGCAGGCTTTCTTCTCAAGCTTGTCCCATCTGCCACATCCAAATCATCACCATCTCCCACCTTGTCACAAAGCAGTGACAAGGGCTTGTGTTGGGCTGCCCCTCATTTATGCTGATAGCCACAGTCCATGCATGCTCCCATGTCACTAATGGAGCCTTCCTTGCCTGTCTGTTGTAGAGCAGTCTGCCGTGTGCAGCTGCTGACAGATGGGCCACGCACTTGTGTTGCGGATCCTCTCCTCTAGGTCTTCAAAGGACAGACCTTCCCTTGCCTGCTAGAGCTTTGCTAGAGTGGCCCAGACTCGGGCATTTGGTAAATGAGGGGGAATAACAGAGAGTTGGCTATGGAAAATACTGTAAAAGAAATGGATAGAAGTAATACACACCTCAGAATTGGCTTGAACAAAGTGATCTGCGGAGGTCCCTGAGGGAAATCCTGAGCTGGAGGCTGAGGATTCATTTTGGGCAGCAGGAAAGCCACTGTGGCTAGGTGAGGAACACTGGGTCTTTAATCGAGAAAGCTGGGCATTCCTCTGTACTGTATGTGGAATGTGTTAGCTTTGAGTGCAGAGGGAAGCCTGGGGATGCATCCTCATGTTGGCGTCCAGCCTGATATCCTGAGAGGTGCTGCTCAACACATTATCATCAGCAAGGCTTCTCCGTGCCACAACAGAGACTCAGCCTTGAATTCCCAGATAGTCCACCCAATGTTTCTCAAGTTAGCATTCTTTAGATCTTCTGTGTCACGGTTCATAGGCGTGAATGAAGAGTTGGCAGAATAGTGATTTCCTGGTCTTAATAGATGCACTTAAAATATCTAGTCTTACACTACCTTGGGATGTCCCAGGCCAAGCTGTACTAGTACCCTCCCAGTGGCAGTGATTTGTGTGAAGGCAGGACTTGTCACAGCCCCACAGACTTTGCCTTGGCTATTGCATGAGCAAGCTGGTTCTGCACACCAGAACCACCTGATCCCTTTGGTTTGGGAGACAATCCCAGCACAGTTCCATGAGGCTACATGTCCACATTTCCTGCAGGGGAATGCAGCAATAAGGAGTGCCCCTTCCTGCACATCGACCCTGAATCCAAGATCAAGGACTGCCCTTGGTATGACCGCGGCTTCTGTAAGCATGGTAGGTGACAGCAGGTGAGCTTGCTCAGGCTCACCTGATCCCAAGGCTGGATCCTCTTGGGGCATCACTTCCTCTGCCCCACCTGGCTCAGCAAAACCTGATCTACTGTGGCTAGTGGGGTTTTTGATTTATTGTTTTTCTTATGACAGGGTCTCACTGTATAGGCCAAGCTGGCTTTAAACTCAGTCCTCTTGTTAGTTAAGTACTGTGATTACAGGTGTGCGCTACCGTACCCCACTGTGGGGCATTTTCCCACCCTCATTTCTCTAAAGCCTCCCAACAAGGCTGTAATACGGTGTTCCCGCTTGTACTTCTGAGTTCAGCATGGAGAGTGTAGCACATGGTCCCGTGTGAATAAGACATGAAGCCAGCATTTGAAGCCACACTCTGCCTCTGTATATCAAGTAGTCTGAGCAGGGCTCTGACTGTAATGGGACACTTAGGCATTGCCTCACTGAAAGGCCGTCTGAACAACCCCAATGCCTGGCTTTGCAGGTCCCCTGTGTAGGCATCGGCACACCCGGAGAGTCATTTGTGTGAACTACCTTGTTGGATTCTGCCCTGAGGGACCGTCATGTAAATTCATGCAGTGAGTATCCTGGGTCCCAGCCCTGCTGCTGCCCTTAGGTGGTTCCTAGGTGCAGCTGGGTTGAGTCTCTAGGTGGCATCCACCCTATGGTCCAGGTAGAACTAAGAGGTGGGGAGGAGCTACTGCTTTGTCTGCTTCTGCTAGTTCTGCTTCTAGAGCTCAAAGGCAGCTCTGCGTAGTCCAGCATGTAGCCTTCTGTGAGCTGTGGGCCACTGGGAGAGGTTATGGGACGTGTTCTAGAACAGCTCTCATATGGTCCCCTCGCAAGCCACTTAGGGAATTGGCGATTCACTGCGTTGGCCCTGAGCTTGGTGTTGCATATACAGTAGTACATGGACAGAAGGCAGGCGGAAGACAGAATCATCATTTCCCACATCAAACCCCTATGTTCAGGACTCAGTCATTGCTGTTGGTGGCTAACGATGCTTGGTCAAGTGCAAAGCCATTTGGACCTCTGATGCTGGGTTCTTCTTGTTCCACAAGATCAGCATCCTTCTCCTAGGTCCATAACATTGACCCTGAGAGTCTAAGGCACATGTGTCACATGGTAGTTGTGGTACTGGGCTTCCGTCTGAAGTGACATGGGGACTATAGAGCCTTCTTGTCCACTGCTGCTTTGGCCACATTATGCAACCTGCAGCAGTTGTAAAGTTTGCCTGGTTTGTCCTGTGGTCCCTGCCTTACTGAAGGCAAGTACTACCTGCTCCTAGAGGAAAACTCTGAGGGATGTGCATCTCGGGTCCAGGGGTGCCTGCCTGCAGGTGAGCATGTCAGAGTGCTTCTGTGCGTCATGAGGAGGTTTTGATACTTTTCTGCATGGGGCTTCTATACATGTGTCCTCTCCTGTACAGCACAAGGACCAGAACAGCCATGCCTTCTTTTAGAACAGCGCTTGCCCAAGGGCTCCACCATCAGTTTTTTGTTTTCTGTTTTGTTTTGTTTTGTTTTGGTACCAGTCCTGCCTGCCCTGTGTCCCAAAGTTTGGATTGCTTTTGTTTTGCTCAGCGGATAACTGTGGTTTTCCCAAACATTACCTGGCACTAACTCCTCTCATGCCCCATGTTCCTTTCTGGCCAGCCCTCGATTTGAACTGCCCATGGGAACCACTGAACAACCTCCACTACCACAGCAGACACAGCCTCCAACAAAGGTATTGTACCCTGCTGCCTCCCTCACCACACTAGCTGTGTGGGGCCTGCCGAGATGATCTCATTACCCACTGTGTGTGAGGTCTACTTCAGACCCCACTAGGGGGCCGTGTGAGGAGGGCAAAGGGGGGGTGGGGAAGAGGCAGGAGAGAGGGGATGTGCCCTCGTATTCCAACAGAAGAATCAGAGCAAAGCAGTTTTTTTTAGTGATGAAGGGTTGTGAGGCCCAGAACGGGTGGGAGATGGGTCCACGGATGGGAGATGGGTCCACGTAGCAACATCACTGTGAATGTGGGGCTGTGCAGTTGTGGCTCAGTGGTGTCTGCCTTGGGAGCTGGGGGCAAGAGCAGGGGGACTGGGCCAACACTGGCTGCTCTTGCTTCTTCTGAGTCAGAACCTTCCCTTTAAAAAGGAGACTTGGCCTCCCAGAGGGAGGGATTTACCTAAGGGGATACTGCCAAGCAGTGGCAGACATAGGAGCTGATTTCTGGCAAGTGCTGGCATGGCTCCTGTGGGGATTATCCTGTCACAAACAGGAATAAAGAATTATCTAGACCTATAATTCAGTCAGTGTGTCCCCCTAAGCACAAGGAAGGGGAAATGTCATGGACACATAGGGATGTACAATAGTGCTCAAACCAGGGCACCTGGGCTGACAAATGAGAGTGGTGCATGGGCCAGAGGAAGGTCTGGCCTGATGGCAGGCAGGCCTTCAGCAGGCCTCTGCATTAGCCAACCGCCCTCCTGAAGCCTCGCTGTGCCTGACTGGCTTAAGTCAGGTACCGTGGCCCCTTTGAGTCCTTCCCAGTGCCAGAGCCTGAAGGGCTTGCACGGACTCCTACCCTCAGGTGGCACCAAGCAAATCAGACTTCCTAAAGAAAGCCAGCCCATCCCTGCCATAGGTGCAGCTGATAGCCTCGGGATTCCTAGCTCTTGCCTCATATTTCATGGGTCAGAGCCAAGATCCCATCTGGTTGGAGGTGGACTTGTTCTGGAATCCCTACCTAAGAGCCCCACTCCCCTTTCCATGTAACTCCTAGAGGAGGGCCCTCTCGGCCCCTAGACTGCAGGCCAGCATATCAGGCTCCAACTGTTTTTCTGTGACTGTTGCTCGCCGTGTAGGCTGCTAAACATCTGGCTGAACCAAGCGTTCATCCTGACCTGAAGCTAGAACCTCAGAAACAAAAGTAAGGCCTGATCACGCCCTCATCCCGCTGCCCAGAGACTTCCTCTTGTCTCTTCCATGTTTTCTTTTCTACCTTCAGTTCTCGTTTTTTGTGTGTCTGCATGGTGTTTTTCGGACAGCAGCTCCTGCCATCATCACCAGAACTTTCTTTTCGGCCCACTTTCCTGGGGCAGGCCATTGCGGAAGCCCTCTTCCTGCTGATTATGCAGGAGAGGTCCCGTATTCTTTTTTTTCCTGTCCCCATTGGTAGTCCGCGTGCACGTGTTTTCCGCAGTAAAACCGTGTTGTGTAACTCTTTCCAGCAAAGTAACAATCCGCCATTACAAAGGTCGTCCTCCTTGATCCAGTTAACGAGTCAGAACTCTTCTCCCAATCAGCAGAGAGCCCCGCAGGTCATTGGGGTCATGCAGAGTCAAAACAGCAGTGCAGGCAACCGGGGACCCCGGCCGCTGGAGCAAGTCACTTGTTACAAGGTGAGTCGCAGGGGTGGGGTGGGTTGGGGGGGACAGGGCAGAAGGAAGACTATGTCACTTTGGTAGCTCTGTGCATGGACAATCAAATAAGCATGCACACACACGTACACACACAGCAGAAAAAGCACTAGAGGGAAGTACCTACAGATTGCACATGGACTCCTAACATGAGCTTAATTCACATATACCCTCTTTATGTGGTATCTTAGGCTTATTCCGTAGCTGTGCATTGCCGGAGGTATGCAGCCTCGCTTTCTGCTTAATCATGGATCTCTATAACAGTGCACTGGAAGTCTGATCTTTCTCAGTGGCTAAATAACCTTAGCTTATTTCACCACAGCTGTTAAAAGACTAATCATTTATGGCTTTGTTCTCAACAACAGTGCTAATTTGAACAGTTGGGCATTTTTTTTTTTTTTTAAGTCTTGTCTGATACCCACTGGTATCTGCTTTTTGCTAGTGGTTCTGAGCTATGAGATGCTTATATACATTGTAAGGCATGGCCTAAGGCAGTGCCACCACAACCAGGCATACTGTGAAACCCTGTACTATCTCAGAGAAGTTTGTTTCCCCGGGGGAAGGGAAAGCAATTGCTTAAAGAAAAATCAATGTAGTAAAAGAATGTGTGCATTCAAGTGCTATAGGATATGAGAAATGTATGGAGCTTGGGAAGCAGAGCTTTCCTGGTAATTTTCCACAGATGGCCTCCTAAAGCAGCTTAACCGTCCTCTTGCTCCTCTCCAGCATAGTGATGTAGCAGTGTCTCCTTTATGATACAGATACTCGGGTCTTGAGACCCTAACAAGTGTATGTACTCAGTCCAAGAAGTAGGGCCTTGGTTACAGAGCCCAAGGGTTCCCTGGCTGCTGTGTAGACCACACATCCACACAGAAAGTCACATCTGGATTGGGAGCCAGAGGCAGGCAACTCAGATTTCTGAGTTCAAGGCCAGCCAGGGCTACTGTAAGACCTTGTCTCAGAAGAGAGAGAAAGGGAAAAAGAGAGACAGCGCACGCGCAAGAATGAGTGAGCTGGATAGAATGCCACTATGGAAACCAGGACGGAGTTGACATGGGCATCGAGTGTGGCCCCTTGCAATCTCCTGTCCATTTCCTCAGTGCTAGACCAAGGCTGTTCAGGCACTACAGAAGGGCCAAGTTAGGATCAGTGATAGCTCTGTCAGGAACACTGCCAGCTCTACCTCTCCAGGCTGAAAGATAATCAGATTGCTCTGGCCCTGTGATCAAAGCCTGCCCTCAGATAGCTTTGAAATGTATGCAAGATCCAGGAGGGAAGCTTCAGGCATAGCTCACCCTCAGTGTTCTCAGCAATGGCTCCCTGGATTGGGGCAGGAGCCTGGTGGCTTTTGTCCCGTTGGTCCCTCCTGTCTTCTCTAGGAACCCCAGACATTGGCTCAGAGGTAAGGTGATTGTCCTGCCCTGTGGAGGGGCAAGCGGGGAGCTCTTTGCTGTGGAAGCCCCTGTTGGGCAGGCCTGGGCCCAGTGCAGGTGTGGTGGGGCTGGGGAGCTGCTCTATGTCAGCCTCCTTGCCTCTTCTGAGCTTCCTCACAGGCTGTTACAGGTGGGCACTGCTTTTAGTTAGCATCAGAACTCTCATGCTTGTTCCCATTCCTTCCCCTCCTGTCCCCAGTGTGGTGAAAAAGGACACTACGCCAACAGATGCACCAAAGGGCATTTGGCCTTTCTCAGTGGACAGTGACAGCAGCAACAGCAGCAGCAGCAGCTGGAATCACTGTGGAGCAGCCTGAGGGCCCTGCTGTTGGGAGCATGCACTTAGCTGCTGAATGTAGGACTGGCGGGACCCTGGGCTGGAGCTGCAGGCATACCTGTCAGGGCTCATTTTGAGGGGCCATGTCTTTCATTTTGCTATAATTTTTTTTTTTTTTAAAGGACCATGTGCTTCAGTTGGGTCCCCTGAACCAGAGTTTGCCTGGACACCAGTGCCTCGTTTTTTATTTTTTATTTTTTTGACTCCCTGCACACTGCCCTGTTGGGGAGAAGCTGGGAAGGGCTATGCTTGGTCCTGGGTGGAAGACAGCTGGCAGTTCCCCTCAGGGCCTCATTTAAACACCAGCACCTAAAGAGGATGGGTGGATCATGTGGGGCTGTGGCCATGCTTTCTCCATGTCCTGCTAACGTCTGAAGCTGTGCCTATGAATGTGATTGGAACACGGGCCCTTCTTGGAGCACCTGCTGCCTGGCCTGGCCCTATTGTGGGAGAGGTGCCAGGCTCCCCAGGCTGAGCTGCTTTTCTGGGCTTGCTTTCTTGTGGAGCACCTAACCGACAGTGCTTCACGTGCACCTTCAGCCAGTGCTGCAGACCACCTTCAAATAGCTGACCCAGTTGATCTGCGCCTACCTCCTGCCAAGCAAGCTCTGTGCTGTGACTCAGACACCTGTGGCATGCAGAGGCCGCCCATCCTTGAGCCTAGAAAATGTGAATCCATCACCTGCAGCCTGCTGGGCGAGTGGGCCTATCCAAGTTCAGTTTTAAGAATACTTTCTATGAAGTTGATTAAAAAGCTTGGTTTTTTTAGCCTGTGTTTCATTATTTAAGAGACTGTCCCTTTTGGCAGATACCAATCTCACAGAGTGAAGTGACTGCTGCTAGAAGGACCTTTGCATCCTATCTCATGTTAGGTTTGATGATACCGAGTCATCAAACTAGAGCCAGGCCTAGCTCTAACCCCTATTCATACAGGCTCCATGCAGTGAGTATTCTCCATTCCTCTCTCCTGTTGTATGAATATTTTTAATAAATCCTGGTGCAGGGTTAGATAGATCGTTTATGTTCCTGGATGAAAGACACACAACACAGCCTTTATATTTCAATATGCCCTAGTAACTTCCATGTTGTTAGAATCTAGTTTCCATCCATAACCCATCACTACCAATTTCAGTGTTCCCTCTTGGCTGCTCTTGACCCAGCTGAGCAGCGCTCTGGACCTTTTAGACGGCTGTTCTGGTTATCCCCCTAGTGTACTCTCTTAAGCCATGGTGGGTGGCCCTCTTGGTCCCAAGCCCTGGAAACCTAAACCCTGCCTTTGTCTCTCCTCCCCAGCTATTGGCTGCTGGCATCTTTATTTACCAATCTGAATGAACTGGGTCAGGGTCCTTCAGTGCCAACAGTTTTGGGGACCCAAATTAACATTAGAAGACAAACAGCATGAAGCCAAACCCACTACACTCCCCCACTCCCATAAGCAACTGGTAGCTTGGCCTTAAATCTTGAAGAGTCAGGAATGGAGAAAGAACTGCAGGGACAGCCACGAGTTTGCTCCAGGCAGGCCAACACCTATCCTCCATCCGCTACGCGTTAACTCTAGCCATTTGACCAGTTGCTGGTGAACCTAATGCGGAAAGACAGAAGACATTCAGGCCAACCCCAAATCCTCTGCCTTGTTAAAATGTCCAGGAGTGGGCTGGAGTGATGGCCCAGTAATTAGCACTGGCTGCTTTTCCAGGGGCCCTAGTTCAATTCCTAGTACCCACAACCATCCACAGCTCCAGTTCTAGGGAACTTAATACCCTCTTCTGGCCTCTGTAGTATCAGAGACACAAATGATGCAGGCAAGCACCTGTACACTTTTTTTTTTTTTTTTTAAAGCAATTGAAAGCATTTCCTAAGAGTACCAGTACCCATATAGCAGCTCATATGACTCCGATTCATGCCGGGCAGGGGTGGAGCACCCCTTTAATCCCAGCACTTGGGAGGCAGAGGCAGGCGGATTTCTGAGTTTAAGGCCAGCCTGGTCTACAGAGTGAGTTCCAGGTCAGCCAAGGCTATACAGAGAAACCCTGTCTCGAAAAACCAAAAAAAAAAAAAAAAAAAAAAAAAAAAAAAAAAAAAAAAAAAGACTCCAATTCAAAGGGATTTGATAACCTTTTCTCATCTTTGTGGGCATGAAGCACACACATGGTACACATGCATGCAAGCAAAATACCCATAAGAGCCAGGTGTGGTGGCACATGCCTTTAATTCCCAGGCAGAGAGGCAGGCTGATCTGAGTTTGAGGCTAGCCTGGTCTACCTAGTCAATTTTAGAACAGCCAGAGCTAAGTAGAGAGACCCTGTATCGAAAGAGAAAAATTGTCATGATTCAGTGGCCTGTGCTTCATACTGTATTAGTAACCAACTGCCGCAGCACCTCTGAACAGCACAATGCTAATGGTGGGGACAAGCCTCTAGACAGCTGGAGACCCCAGATAATGTGCTGCCCCACAGTGAGCTGGGTCACAGTCCCAAGCACGCAACAGTATACAGAGCCCACAGGTTTCATGAGCCAAAATCCTGACTGTCTGGATAAGTCAGAACAATGACTACACCAAGCAGGTGGTATGTGAACCAGTCAGTCACCTTTATTGGATGCTAGTTCTCAGCCAGACTATGAAGGTTTGGCCAGTTGAATTCTTCCTAGATCGGAGTGGGACAGGCAGTTATGCTTGGCCATGCAGTGCCCTCCAGTGACCCCTCTTCAGTGGTACTTGCGTTGCCGCTCATGTTCTAGAAATAGGAAAAACAGTCTCCTACCATGTGTCCGTGTAAAAGCACAGGAGAGTGGTGGCAACGGATCGCAAACCATCTCAATCCTGAAACTCTTTCAGGTAAGTTGGGACCTGACACCTGGCTAATTTCTTCCCATGTCAAATGGTGACACAGGTACCCATTAGAGCCCTGCAACAAGAAGTACTGCCCAGGCTCAGTGAGACTGGCGAGCTGGTGCTGTGAGAACAGCGGGAAGTCGTGTCAGAGGGAGGCTGGTGCTCTCACCCAGTCTTCCATCAGGTATCAGCAGCCCAGGTCTGGGACTGAGGGGAGGCTGCACTTTGCCAGAGCTATGCCCCTGGATCATACACTCAACCTACTGCCCCCTTCCCACTAGCTACTAGGAAAGTAAACCAGTTTTCAACATTTTATATTATGTTTCCCAATCAGTAAACTTTAGCCTAATTCCAACATATTTTTCCTGGGTTTTTTTCATAGGCTCCTCAGTTAAAACAGTCCCATACATACCACATTACTGTAACTTCCTCAGGTGGGAGAACAAACAGGTACGGAGCATCCTAGAGCTCCACTGCTAACAAGGTGGACTGCCATATCTAACAAAGCCATGCTCCTGGGTGGCAGGAAGCCAGGTCATGCTAGAATACTTACTGAGTTCCTTGTAAGAAATGCAGTAGCTGAAGACCACGTAGGCCGCCAGCACCATGGTGATCCCGGAGATGCTGCCCTTGCGCACGTTGATGTACTTGTTGTAGTACCGGTCATACCCTGCAACAGAGGAGGCGCTCACTGCCAACAATGCAGACAGTGTGCGGCCGGCCGGCCGGATCCCTAGAGCTGCACCGGGATTACACTGGTAATGTTGGATAGCACAAATACCCTATGAGGTTGTCTCCTTAACCCAAGACTAGCCCTAGATCTTAAGCCCATTTAACAGGGCACGCACCCCTTCTTCGGCTTTAATCATGTGGATGTGGCTCTTACCTCCACCCGGGAACCCTCTTACTCTAACTGTGCCCTAGGTTCCAATCTCCAGTAAGGGCCACTTCACTGTAGCCCACTAGGTTGGCCACGCCCTTCACTGTGGAGGTTCGTCTGTTGCTATGTGTTGTAGTGCTAAATTCTATACTCAGAAGGTCTAGGCCTACACGAGTGACTGCTTGTGTTTATAAGCTTTTGTTTGTTTGTGCAAACCTTGTTCCCTGATTTAAAACTATTGATTAAATAAAATTGGCTATAGCCAATTACTGGAGGGATTAGAGGTAGGTTGTTTGGAGTGACCTGGTTGGGGGAGAGAGGAGGATGAACAACAAAAGAGAGGAAGCTGCCACGAGAGGAGACGGACCATAAGCATATGCTTGGGAGAAACAGCACGTATCTGGGGTACACCACTGGAGAGGCAGCCAGACCAGCAGTTAGAAGAGTAGATTAGGCGTTGTTCCCAATAACTGTCCAAGCCAAATGAAACAACCACAGTCTGAGTCTCATTTATGCGTAAGCTGGTCAGAGATAAACTTAAGTTGGTTGTACCATACTTCCCGACAGCACTGAATGCCTTAAATATGTCAGGGGCAGGGTTAACAGATACAGCCAGGTGACTCATCAGAGAGGACACTAGCATACTCTACTTAGTGAAAAAAAGTGAAATGAGTCCGTTGAGATGGTACATTGTAGGTGGAGGCAAAAGGATCACAAGTTCAAGGCTTTCCTCAGCTACATACTCAATTTGAGGCCTGCCTGAGACTGTCTCATAACAAAAAGGTACCTCAGAGGTAAAGGCGGGGGCATCTCTTGAGTTCAGGCCAGCCTGGTGTACAGTTTTATGCCAGCCATGGCTATACAGTGAGACCCCCAACAACAAAACAAAGGCAACAACAACAAAAATGGGATGATCTGATAGGTATTAAAGTTCAACACAGCAAGGGCTGCCTGGGAAGAGCTACGGGCTTTACAAATTTCCTGAACAGCCATAATAGACATGGGGCAAAGGCAGACTATTCTAGGGGCAGAACTGCAAGGAAAGCCTTAAACTAGGCCAAGTCACAGGAGCAGTAGCACGTGGTGGCCAGATTAGGAAAATGGGGATCCCGGGAGGCCCAAGGCCATGCGCATTGACCCGTGCTGTACTTACTAAGTTACCCAGGCTTGAAGGACGAGCACTCATTCTCTTCTCAAAGAAGTCTCTTTTGATCTGTAATTTTTCATTTTGAGACAAGAGCCTTGTGTACCCCAGGCCAACAAATTTCTTAACAGCTGAAGGTGACCCTGACCTCTGGACCTTCATGCCTCCAGCTTCCTACTGCTACAAGTACAGCTGTGTGGAACCATACCTGGTTTTCAGTTTCCTCTTAAGACAGAGGCACTGATCCAGAGCAATGAAGCTATGTTGACCTGGGCATGTGGCACCATTACTTGGGAGGCTGAGACAGGCTAAAGGGAAGTGCAAGGCCAGCCTGGGCCTCATAGCCTCAAAACACTGCAAAACATTTCCTAAGCCAAAGTGTCTTAGAGCTTACCTTTGCTGTTTATGTGTCCATGCCAATGGTATGTGCACTCTCACATTCACAGTTCTGAGAGCAGTGTGTGGAGGCCAGAGGTCACATCAGGTAGCTTCCTACCTCTCTCCACCACGTTCTGAGACAAGGTTGCTCATTAGACTTGGAGCTGACAAATTAACTAAACTAAACAGCAGCCAGTGAGCTCCTGGGATCCTCTGTATCTGCCTCTCAGTGTTAGAACTACAAGCACACATTGCTTTTTACATGGACACTGGAAACCCAAACTCAAGTCCATACTTGAGTATGAGCCATTTCCCTTGCCCATAAGTCAGCCTTTAATAGGTTCACCCAAATACAAGAATCCAGTTAAGACAGGAGCACTGCTCCCGCCTTCTCACCCACAGACACGGACCTCTCCTAAAGGCTCCTGCAATGCCACTGGGGGTGAAATCCCGCATCAGTATCCAGCTCGGCAGCTCTCCAAGTTTAACCTCCATGAGCCTCTTCTCCTTCAGTGGCACTGAAAGAGAAACAAAACAAAAACACAGAATGATAACCCTGCAGCAACACAGCTCTTCTCCCACGTCAGCATTTCAACTGTTCCTGCAAGTAGATGACATACAGGTGCCGCACGTGAACCATTTTGTGAACAAATATAACATACCAAAGGCACTTTTGTAGGCCGAAGCCTATGAAATGGCAGAGCTCCTTAGCAAAAGCTTTAAACACCAAGGGTTGGAGAGATGGCACAGAGGACTTGGGTTCAATCACCAGCATCACACGACAGTCTACAGTCTAATGCAATTGACTTCTGGTCGGTTGCCTCTAGCACCGACACATATGTGGTATACAGACATACATGCAGGCAAAAGCACACATACACATAACAGCTTACTGAAAATGACTGTAAAGAAGAAAGCTAAGGACCACGGAAGAGAATACAATGGAATAGCCTAGGGCACTATAAAGCTAACCAAAGCCAGGCACAACGGCACACACCTATAATAATCCTAGCTCTCGGACGTGCAGACAAAATGATCAACATGTTAAAGGGTGAACAACAAACAAATCTCTACCTCAGAAAATAAAAACCTCTAACATTTGCCTTATTCATTTAAAGATTTTTAACTGTATACATGTCTCTGTGTTGGTATGCACATGTGAGTGCATACAAGCGGCTGTGAGCCAAGTTACACAGGTGCTGGGAACCAAACTCAGGTCCTCTGTAAGAGCAACTGAGCCAGCTTGACAGCCCTGTCTGTGGTTATCTTTAGTCATCACACAGTTGTAATAATGATTACCCTGCAGTGAAAGGAACCCATACAGAGGAAGGAAACAAATCAAATCTCACAACCTTTCTCCATGCTCCGGAAGCAGATCTCAGGATAGGTCTGTCCAACCCCTGGGGTTGCCCTAGGGTATGTGGAAGAACTGATCTCCACAACTGTGGCTTGCATATGCCTGCATACACAGAGTAATCTAACAACAACTATTTTTAAAGAGTGGAGGGTGGTGATATATGTATTTTATTATCCCAGCATTTTGGAGACAGAGTCAGGAAGAACTCTATGAATTCAAGGCCAGCCTGGTCTACCTAGTGAGTTCCAGGACAGACAGGGCTACATAGAAAGACCCTATATCCATAAAAAGCAAATAATTTTTTTTTTCAAGATTTATTCTTGCCGGGCGGTGGTGGCGCACGCCTTTAGTCCCAGCACTTGGGAGGCAGAGGCAGGCAGATTTCTGAGTTCGAGGCCAGCCTGATCTACAGAGTGAGTTCCAGGACAGCCAGGGCTACACAGAGAAACCCTGTCTCAAAAAAACCAAAAAAAAAAAAAAAAAAAAAAAAAAAAAAAGATTTATTCTTATGAAGCTGGAGAGATGGCTCAGCAGTTAAGAGCACTGACTATTCTTCCAGAGGATCCAGGTTCAATTCCCAGCACCCACATGGCAGCTCACAACTGTCTGTAACTTTATTCCAGGGGATATGGCATCCTTGCATAGACATACACGCAGGCAAAATGCCAATGCCCATCAAATAAAAATACATCATTTTTTTAAATTTAGTATTTTTATTATATGTACATGGGTATTTTGCCTGCATGTATGTATATGCACCATATTCATGCTTGGTATACAAAGATCAGAAGAGGGCATCAGATGCCCTGGAACTAGAGTTACAGATGAATATGAACCTCCATATGGGAGCTGAGAACCAACCTGTGTCATCTCCACCCACCCAAAGCTTCTCACCCCAGCATCAATACTTAGGAGGCATGGAGGCATGAACTCCAATTCCTTCACTAGAGTCACACTGAATATATCAGATTATGTGAACTGATCTCATTCAAGTACCCCAAAAGGAAAACCAGATGCCCAGTTCACACCAACAGAATCCTTCACTGTGGGTCAGCCATTTTCTCAAGCATCTTTGTTTCTTGAGACAGGGTCTTTCTCTAGAGCCCTGGTTGTACTGGAACTATGTAGACCAGGCTGACTTTCAACTCAGATACCTGCTTGTCTTTTGCCTCCCGAGAACTGGGATTAAAAGTATGTGCAGTAGCACAGAGCCTGCAAAGTTGTTTTCTGACCTCCATACTCTCCCTATGGCCCTTCTGCACACACACACACACGAACATACATACTCGTGTATGCTTGGCCTTTTTGTTTGTTTGTTTGAGACAGGATCTTATGTAGCCCAAGCTGGGCTCAAACCTGCTGCTGTATCCCATGGATGTCTCTGGCATACTTGATTCCTACTACCTTAAGTACTCGAATTATCGGCTTTATGTGGTGCTGAGGATGGAACCCAGGACTTTGTTCCTGCTGGGCAAGCACTTCACCAACTGAGCTGTAACTTTCCTCCTCCTCCTCTTCTTCCTCCCCCCCTCCTCTTCCTACACACACACACACACACACACACACACACACACACACACACTATCTTTCTTGAACTAAATGATCTTTTTGTTTGATGGTTTGGTTTTTAAAGATAGGGTATTGCTATATAGTACCCTTAAACTCATGGCAATCGTCTTGCTTCAGCTTTCCAACTGCTAGGGTGACAGGTGTACAATACCACTCCCAGCTAGCTAAGTGTACTAAACTAAACTCTTTTGTCTTTCATTCAAAGGTCTCTTCACAGTAACCTACTTAAATAAGATTACAAACTTCAAACTGGGTATGACGGCACATGCCTTTAATCCCAGCAGTTAGGAGGCAGAAGCAGGGAGACTCTTATGAGTTCCAGGCAAGCCTGATCTACCTAGTGAGTTTCAGGATAGCCACAGCTATTTAGGGAGATCTTGTTAAAAAACAAACAAGCAAACAAGGTGGCAGCAGCAGCTCATACCTTCAATCCCAGCAATTGGGGAGGCAAAGGCAGGCGGGAGTTCAAGGACAGCCAGGGCTGCAGAGAAACTCTTTGTGGGGTGGGGTCCAAAACTTCTATTATCTCAACTTTTTGTTTTTTGGAGGAAGGCCCAGGCTGGCCTTACCTCAAAGCAACCGTGCTTCTTCAACCTCTTGAACAGTGTCATCAATGCACTTCCCGTTGTCTCTTCTAAAACCACTGTGTTCACTAACCATCTGCCATTTTACAGATGAAATAGCTCTAATGCCCCAGGTGGCAGTGGTGCACCTTTAATCCCAGCACTGGGGAGGCAGAACCAGGTGGATCTACAGATGAGTTCCAGGGCAGCCAGAGCTACACGAAGAAATCCTATCTTGCAAAACCAAGAACCAAACCAAACCAAAAAGGCCCAGCTTCTTCACACTCTGGGTTTTAGACACCCCACCCCTTCACTTTCCCAGGCTGAGATAAAGAACACACAAACAAGCTAAGTGTGGTGGCACAGGCCTGTAACCCTAGCACTCAAGAGAGAGAGACTAACACAGGACGACTGTGGCTGCAAGTTGACGCCCAACCTGGGCTACATGGAGAAACCGTGAAATGGCTAGCCTGACTACTGGAGTTCCTCGAAGTTGTCCTCTAACCTGGACACAAGTTCCAGCAATCCCATGACCACACCTAGACACACGTGATACCCATAATAACAAAAACAATAATGACATGTAACCCCAACAGTGCGCAGTGAGTGAGTGCAGCGATTTACTCGTACGTGTTAAGGGAACACCTGCTTGTCTGTCACAAGGACGTCTCTGCAAGGTAATTTCATTTACCATGGGACCCGCCAACCTAGGTCTGAATCCCAGCTAGGCTCTCTCAGGACTGGTGACCTTGAACAGGTCACTTCACCTCAGTAGGCATATTCAATCGACTCCTTCGTAACATAATGTGGTGTCGGGAACCATTCTAGGCACTCGCTGGTCCTGGACCTTAATCTGAACCTCATCTCCAGGAAGGACATGCGCTGCCATGCGTATAGGTTCAAGTGACCCTGCCTATGTCTGTCGCGCAGGAGGAAAAAGCAGCAGCTTAGTCCCCTCAGCGGAGAGCCAGACAAAGGGTTCCCGGCAACGCATGTGCAGGCCCGCAGAAGCCTCTCCATGCTGACTGGGTCTCCCACCGCCAGGCCAGGCGCTGCCCAGCAGAAATCCGCTGCAGAGTGTACGGAGGCGGGCGGACAACACGGATCTTATAGTAAGTGTTCAGCGCGCTTCCGGGGAGGCCGCAGTGAAGTCCCCGGGTGACGAGCAAGAGTTCCCGTGGTTCCTTCTCACCCCACTGTGGCCCTGGAGCCTGTGCCCAAATCGGGCTTCCAACCCCACGGCCAGGGAAGGGCTGAGGACTCACCGGGCGACGCCATCTTGAAGTCCTGGTGTCCGCAGAAATCCAGCCCTGCGCGAAGGCTGCTGGGAAGGGCGCACGCACTCCTGCCGGCGCTGGGAGCAGAGGCTCATGGGAAGTAGATAGCCAGTTAGAGCATTTTGGGACCTATCCTAGGCAGGCGAGAAGAACAAAAGGGAAAAGGGACCTTCTGGCTTTTTGTCTTCTTCTTTTGGATCTGTTATGAGAAATGAGAGGAGGTAAGGGTTAGGGGTGTGGCTCAGTCCCAGAGTGCTTAAGGCGCTGGTTCCATTCCCAATGCTGAAAAGAAAGAAGAAAAGCAGAGAAGCCTTGAATACGGGAACATTTTTTTAACCCTCCCCAATTCCTTTTACCTGCTATTCACTGTGCTCTGACCCCAAATCCCTCTGAAGTTCCACTCAAGATGCTTAAGTGGTTTCCATGATGTTGCAAATACGCCTCCACAGCTGAGAACTGCTTAAACGATCTTTTCTAAAGCTCGTAAAGGTAGTTTTTTTTTGACCCAAAATCAGAAGTTTTAGATGTAAGCCATGTTAGCGCCAAAGTCGGGCTACTATATAGATACAGGCATTAATTCCCAACTTTGGACTTGAAATACAGCAAGACTGTATGCAATAACAGAGTCATTCTAGCCTGGAAATCAGTATGTGTTCTGGATTGGCCTCAAACTTTGAGCAGTGGCAACTCAAGTATTGGAATTACATGTGTACACTGCCTGTATAAACTGACATAACCACTCCATGGTATAATTAAGGTGAAGTTTTTTAAAAAAAATTTTTTTTTGAGCCGGGCGGTGGTGGCGTATACCTTTAATCCCAGCACTTGGGAGGCAGAGGCAGGCGGATTTCTGAGTTCGAGGCCAGCCTGGTCTACAGAGTGAGTTCCAGGACAGCCAGGACTACACAGAGAAACCCTGTCTCGAAAAACCAAAAAATAATAATTTTTATGTATATGGCTGTTTTGCACCATGTATGTCTGTGTACATGCATGCAGGGCCCACTGAGGTCAAAAGAGGGCATTGGATCTCCTGGAGCTGAAGTTAGAGACAGTTGTGAGCTCCTATGTGAGTTGTGGGAATCAAACCTGGGTCCTCTGGAAGAGCAGCAAGTGCTCTTAACCGATGAGCCATCTCCCCAGCTCCCATGGTGTGTGTGTGTGTGTGTGGGGGGGGGTTGTTTATTGTAGATATGAAAACAGGCAGAGGCATCTGAAAGAGTCCAGAGCAGAGAGAGTAGACCGAACTCAGGCATCTAACTAGACATGGTCAGGGCAATTTAAGAGTGAGAGAATGGGGCAGGGGGCAGGGGTGGTGAGAATAGCAGGGTTATAAGGAGAATGACTAGCTGGGGGCAGGGAAGTCCAGGAGCTGAAGTTGAAAAGAGCCAGGATGCTGTAGCATGGATTTTGAAGTGTGTAACAGGTATTTGTGATACTGAGAGACTGGAGGCCAGCATGCATTTTGATATGCTGGTAAATGCCACAGGTAGCCATATGTCCCTTCTGCCAAAGGCAAGAAAAGTGACTCCTTTTGACAGAGGAGACCTGGGCTTCACAAATTCCTGAGGAATGCTGGCTTTTTTAACCAAGCCACCAGAAATCCTCCTATAGTCTAGGTTGAGCACATTTCTGGATATTTGGACTGCTTTTTAGTTTGGTGGGAAAGCATTAGAGAAAGGGGAATTGTTACAAGCAAAAGGAACTGCAGTACATGAAATTTACTGGGGGAGTGGGTGGGGGCCAGGGCACTCTAGCCATTAGTATAAAAGGAAGCTGTAGTCAAGCAGTTCTATTGAGACAAGGGATCTGCAGACTTCTGAGAAGTGTAGACTGTTCAGTTACCATTTCCCTGAAGGGGCTGGATCATCATCTTAGTGGTTTTTTTTTGTTTTTTTAGAATTTATTTATTTATTTTGTGTAAGTACACTGTAGCTGTCTTCAGACACCCATATGAGGGCATCAGATCTCATTATGGATGGTTGTGAGCCACCATGTGGTTGCTGGGATTTGAACTCATGACCTCTGGAAGAGCAGTCAGTGCTCTTAACCACTGAGCCATCTCACCAGCCCTATCTTAGTGTCTTAAATGACTCTATCTTGGACCAAAGATCTATACCAGCCTAGTGTCACAGACCTTTGATCCCAGCACTTGGGAGGCAGAGACAGGTGGATCTCTGTTCAAGATCAGCCTGATCTACAGAATGAGTTCCAGGCCAGCCAGAGCTACACAGAGAAACTCTTGTCTTGGGGCACAGGGGAAGCAAGGGAGGAGTCTTATTCAAGGGTCCCATTTATCTGCCGCTTCGTGTTCATGAAAAGGACTAATCTATTATGCTTAGAGTTGTTACTAACACAGTTGTAGGCCACCTTCCAGCCACTTGCATGTTTAGTCTCATGGGAAAGCTGGATAGGGTGTCATACTACAATAATCCCAGGACTTGAGAGCATTGGTCAGGAAGATCCCTGTGACTTTGAAACCAGCCTGGGCTACAAAGTGAGTTAGAGGCTAGCTTGGGCTAAAGAGACTGTCTGAAACAAAAAGTCACATAACAATTTTCATTTTGTTTTGTTGAGATGCTGGAATCATTGGACCTAGGACCTTGTGCATGGGAGGCAAAAGTTCTAGCACCAAGAAAAGCTCCCATGAGCATTTCTCATGATATATATGTAAAACATTATTGGGGAAGTGAAATGTCTCAATGGGTAAAGACATTAATGCCAAGCTTAATGACCTGAGGTCATCCCTGGAATTTACAGGCTGTTAGAAGAGCACACCAACTCCTTCAAGTTATCCTGTAAGTTCCACATACGCACTATGGCATGTGTGTACCTCCAACCAATAAATGCAAAAAAAAAAAAAAAAAAAAAAAAAAAAAGATTACCATGCGAACGTGTGCTTGATGTGTATGTGAACATACCTGTGTAGAGATCAGAGGCCCACTCTGAGGAGTCAGTTTCTTTTGTACTTTCCGTGGGTTCCAGGGATCAAACTCAGGTTGCCAGGCTTCCCTGGCAAGTATCTTTACTTGCTGGGCTCTCTTGCCCCATGAAAATCTTTTCTCTCTCTCTCTCTCTTTTTTTAGTTTATATAGACCTGGCTGTCCTGGAATTCCCTCTGTAGACCAAGCTAACCTTCCTGCCTCTGTCTCCTGAGTGCAGGGACTAAAGGTGTATGCCACAATGCCTGGCTCAATGAAATTCTTTATACAAGCATTAGGTTAAGGTTCAGTTCAAGCTGGGCTGTGATGATGCATGTCTTTAATCTCAGCACGCAGGAGTCACATATCCAAGTTCTAGGCCTGGTCTACATAGTGTTCTAAGATAGCCAAAGCAACATAATGAGATCCTGTCTCAAAACCCAACCAAACCAAAAGGTTCAAATGAGACCTACTGTCTTGTGTGTGAGGTCTAAGGAAATCTGTCTGTGAGTGACTGAGATATATCCTAAATGACAATGCACCTTCTAGACAAAGAAACAACTGAACAATCACAACAAGAGTCATGTTGGGCAAGGTGGTGGGCACCTTTAATTAATACAGGAGAGGCAGGTTGATCTCTTGGGTTTATGGCCAGCTACTTCCAGATAGCCAGGACTTCACAGTGAGATCTTTTCTCAATAGTAGCAACAGTAAAAACCACCTAAGTCATGCAGACATATGAAAGCTAGGAGACTGAATTTTGATGGATTCTTTGGTGTCGGGCGAGGTGTGTACTCTGTCTAAATCTATCGCCACATTGAAAACATTTATAAGGTTTTTCTCCCGTGTGAGTTCTCTGGTGTTTAATGAGGGTTGCACTCTGACTGAATCTTCTCCCACAGACAAAACACACATAGGGTTTCTCTCCCGTATGGATTCTCTGGTGCTTAAAGAGGTCTGAGCGCTGTTTGAAACTCTTCTCACAGTCTTCACACTTGTATGGTCTCTCCCCTTTGTGTAATCTCTGATGTCTAAATAAGCTGGAGATATGAAAGATCTCCCCACACTCCTCACATTTACAGTACTTCTCGCTGGCATGGGTTCTCTGATGCCGACTCAGATGTGAGCTCTGCCTGAAGCATTCCCCGCATTCTGGGCATGCATACGGCTTCTCGCCTGTGTGTGTCCGCTGGTGTTTAACAAGGGCGGCACTCTGACTGAAGCTTTTCCCACACTCTTGGCACTGATAGGGTTTCTCACCTGTGTGGGTCCTCTGGTGTTTGAAGAGGTCTGAGCGCTGTCTGAATCTCTTCTCACAGCAACCACACTTATAAGGTTTGTCTTCATGGAAGTGCCTCTGGGTCTCACGAAGCCCCAAAGTGCTGTCCACAGAGCTGTGAGGCTCCGCTGTATGGCCTGTCACTTGTAAGCCTTGTTTGTGGTCGTCCTCACACGCATCGTTGGTACCCAGCCCCTCTGCTGTCTGGATGTGCTGACCAAGGACAGAGTTGCCACTGCTCCCAGATTCATTATTCTCAGAATCCCTTTCATCTTTGGACACACCAATGAGATGTGGGATGGCAGTGCATCCTTGTTCTTCAGGAGAGCTCTGGAGCTGCAGCAACACAGCAGCTTTTGGCAGCTTTTCTTCCCAGTCCTCACAGGAATCACATTTGGTAAATGCTGGGCCCTTTTCCTGGGACACTTCTTGCAGCCATGCCTGTGGCTCTGCCTCATTCAGAATTTCCTGCTTTAGGATCACATCTGGGTTTGCAGCTTTAGTTTCCAAGCCTGAAACATGAAAATAGAAGCTGCTGTCATCTTGCCCCTGTATGAGAGTGAAATAGAAATGCTGGTAATGGAAGCACCTCTGACCAGCTTCTGGGTGTTCTCTACCAGACTCTATATGGAACTGAGCCCATCATGAGTGTGCACTTTGCCTGTGCAAGCAAATAGCTTTCCTTCTTACTTGTGCTACAGCTACCAAGGCATTCTTCCCTGTCCTACTGCACAGCTACACTAAGAGGTAAAGACAGAAAGGATGTCAGAACAGGCTGTCCAGCCTTCATCCCATGAATGTGGGCTAGGTTAATATCAGAAGTCTCCCCAGATGAGCTATAATGGGCATAGCTGGTGATGCCAACATATGAAAGCAGGGTTCCAATGCCAGTTCAGTCTAGCATTGGGTGAAGGTGCATACAAATTGTCCTCTGGCCTCTACACGTACACCTTTACTACAAGCATGTTCACCCACACAAACACATACAAATGGGGAGGGGAACATGACATCCCACCTCTAGCTGAGGGGCTATGAGTTATTAATCACTGCTGGGGGAGCCAGAGTGATTTTCCTTCAAGGATGTAAGCAATTGTCAAGTTGCCTGTGAAAACTACCCCACACTCATGCACATGCAAATCCTAATTAAAACACCGCAAACCTGAATGTAGGAGGGAACATTTGGGGATAAGAGAGGAATGGGAGAGGACATACTGGAAAGAAGGGTTCCAGAGGGAGGGAAGGGATAAGAGAGGAATGGGGGTTGGTTTAATCAAAGTATATCATATATATATGTGCACTAACCAGACACAACTGTGCTCCCAGCATCCTTTGGGTTCTCTCCCCAGAAGCCCTTCCGAGCTTCAGCCAGCTGCTCCCACTCTTCCCAGGTCAGAGATTCAGCCATATCCTTGAAGGTCACCAAGCCCTAGAATAGCATAAGATCTCCATTTAGTACTTGCTGTCACTGCAAACACTACCACTAGTCTAAGGAGAAGCCGGTCTCTAGAGTGGAAGGAGCTAGTGTGAGAGAATCAAGACAAACCATATATGCTGTGTGAACTGGGTACCAAAGGGACCTGCTGCTGTCAGTCTTCACTGTCAACCTGACTGGATTTGGAATCACCCAAAAGTAAACGTTCAGACTAACCTTGTGAGCATTTCCAGACAGCTTTGACTGTGGAGGGAAGGTCAACCCTGGGTAGGCTGATGCATTGGACTGGATGAACAGAAAGGTGGCGGCAAGGGAACACCACCATTCACTTTCTTCTGACTACTAACCTTGAGTCCAGGTGGCCAGTCACGCCCCTGTCACGCCTTCCTGACCTCAGACTGTAGTTCTTCAATAAGCCTTTCCCTCAAGTTGCTCAAGTCACAGGAGTGAGAAGAGTTACCATTCTCTGTACCATTCTTTGGTTCTGTGTTCCCAGAAATAAGACTCAGACTCAAAATATATTTACAAATACCCTGGCCATATAGCTAGGCTCTTCTCTCATGGGATCATAAATTGGCCCATTTATTCTAATCTACAGTGTGCCACGAGGTTGGTTACCCGTGCTGAGGTACTATGTGTCCATCTTGTCAAATCTTCCTGGGGAAATCTCTCATACCTGGCACTATCTCAGAATCCTTTCTGCCTCCCGAATGTCCCACCTCCTATGTCCTAAGCTATAGACCATAAATTTTATTATTGACAGCTGTCACATCCATATAGACTCAAGGTATTCTCTCTATGATTCTCACTAGAAGGCCACATATAATGTTTTTGTTTGGTTGGTTTGGTTTAATTTTTTTGAGACAGAATTTCTCTGTGTATCCCTGGCTGTCCTGAAACTCACTCTGTAGACCAGGCTGGCCTTGAACTCAGAGATCTACCTGCTTCTGCCTCCCCAGTGCTGGGATCAAAGGCATCCTGGTTCCTCCTATAACCTTGAAAAGACTTTCTGTGGATCATCTCTGACAATCTGGGGAAGGCATGAGTGAAATATCTGAGTTCTATCACTGTGACTTATCAAGATGGAAACTAAACTGGACTGTGGCTCAGGGTAAGAGCACTGACCTTTGTGGCATACACAAAGCTGAGCTCAACCCCCAGCACCATACAAACCAGATGTGATAGCAAACACTTATAATCCCAGAACTCAGGAAGTGGAGGCAGGAGGATCAGCAATTCTAGGGTCATACTCTTCCTTATACATAATGAGTTGTTCTAGGCCAGCCTGGGCTACATAAAATCCTAACTCAATTGGGGGCTGGGGAAAGACATTCTAAGTGGAAGATGCAGAGGAGTGTCCCTGAGAGCTCTCACTTGCCCTGACCCCTTTCTGCATCCCCACTCTGCATCCTCTGGAAGGAAGTGAACATATTTGCTCCAGCAGACCCTTGTGTAATGGTGTTCTGCCTTACCCCAAGACCAGAAACAATGAATTCAGCTGATTATGGACTCAACTTCTGACCCATTAAATCACAGTGAATCTCTTGTTCCTTAAGTTGTCTGAGGTATCTGTCACAGTGACACACTGACTTAAACACAGTATGTATATATACATACACACATGGCTAACACATGTATATTTATATTGGCTGAGTTCCCTGTATCTAAAATGCTTGTGAGCAATACTGTTCAAAATATCAGAATATCTCACAGTTCAGTCAGGGATGAACCAGTGCTCCAGCATTTTCGTAACCTGAGATATCCAAATCTGAAGTGTCTGCCCTCAACAACTAAGTATTAGCCCAAATGTCCACAGTGCTGAGATGGAAAAACATGGCTAAAATATAAAATGGCATTTTGTGGGGAGGATCTACAGACTATTTTGAGATTAACTTTTCATGGTCAGGAGAGATGAATCAGAAGTTCTGAGTGCTTCCTGCTCCTCCAGAAGACTGACCTGTGTTCAGTTCCCAGCACCCACATTAGACAGCCTACAACAGCCTGTGATTCCAGTTCAAGGGGTCCAGTACCCTGTTCTGTGCTCCTTGAGCACTCCCACTGATGTGGCACACACTCATACACACAGTCACACGCGTGAACAAAAATGAAATTAGACTTTTCACACTGACAGTGATTGTAGAGTGTATCCTAAAAGGCACATACAAGCTCTGTTTCAATAAAGCTAGGAATGGTGGTCCACACCTTTAATCCCTGAACTTTGGAGGCACAGGAAGGTGGACCTCTGTGAGTTCAAGGTCAGTCTGTCTGGTCTATACAATGATTTCAAGTCAGATAGGGATACACAGTGAGACTCTGCCTTTAAAAAAAAAAAATCAAAATATATTTCAAAATCAGTAATAAGTATCAAGAATATTAGTTTATTTTTCCAACGTGACTTCTCATGGACCTAACATATTCAAATATATGGGTCTATAGGGGCCATTCTCATTCAAAGTGTGTGTGTGTGTGTGTGTGTGTAGATAACCAGGCTGTATTCTCAGCGTTATCACGACTGAGTGCACGTGCATGTGAATGCAGATACCCAGAAAATGACATCAGATCCCTTGAAGCTAGACCTACAGATGGTTGTGAGCCCCTCTACATGGGTCCTGGGAACTGAATTCATTCTCTGGAAGAGCAGCACAGGGTCTTTAAACACTAAACCACCTCTCTGGTGCCACCTAGAGCCCACTCGAGTCTCACCTGGGGGGAGGCCCGGTCCAGTGCTCTTTGCAGAGTTCGCGCCAAGGCCGCAGCCTCCTCCCCGCTTTCAGGGCAGTGGTCCCGCACGTACGCTTGGAGCTCCTGGGGCAGGATGGTGAGAAACTGCTCCAGCACCAGCAGCTCCATGATCTGCTCTTTGGAGCGCAGCTCGGGCCTCAGCCACCGCCGACAGAGCTCCCAAAGACGGCTCAGTGCCTCTTCAGGGCCGGCCACTTCCTGGTAGCGCAATTCCCTGAACAGTTTTCGAGAAGTTTCGGGGTTCTGCCAATCTCCGGAACCGGAGGACTCCTGAATCCCCGGAGAGTCCTCCTCCACTTTCACCGTACAAAGCCCAGCACCGAAAGGTGGCGGGGCGACCCCAGAGCCCGCAGCCATTGGAGCTTCTGGGCCGTCCAGCTGGAGCTTGTTTTCTAGAAGCCCAATGACCTCACGGACCTTTTCTGAAACCGCGGCGGACTGGTACCCTCTCCCAAAAACGAGGCCCCGAAAAGGCCACTACGGACACAGCACAACCGCGAACATGGCCTTTTGATTTCTTATTTCAGCAGGTGACAGAAAAACAAACCGGGCCGGAAGTGCGTCATGCCCCCCACCCCCCCCCCCGCGCCTCTGGGAATAGGCCTCGCTTTTGCAAAGTCTCTCTAAGCGTCCTGGAGGACTACGGTGCATCTCTATGGTTCGCCTTCCTTATTGCACTTGAGGGGCCTCAGGCCACGTCCTATGGATGGATGGACGGATGGACGGACGGATGGACGGATGGGAAGGCCTACACAGAGAAAAAAAAAAATCTGTCTTGAAAACCACCAAAACTAACTAAATAAAAGATGGACTGGAGAGATGGTACAGCGGTTAAAGACACAGGTTGCTCTTGTAGAGGTTCTGGGCTCAATTCGTGGCTCCCACAACATGGTGCAGGCCAAACAGCCATAAAGTAAAACTAGATATATCTATTTTAAAATTGTTTTTGATTCTTCGAGACAGTGTTTCTTTGTATAGTCCTGGCTGTCCTGAAACTGCTCTGGAAACTAGACTGCTCTCGAACTCACAAAGATCCGCCTGCCTCTGTCTCCCCAGTGCTGGATTTAAAGGCTTGTGCCACCACAGGAAGGAAAAAGAAATAAATCTTGTTTAAAAAACAAAACAAAAAACCCTAGAGAACCAGAGTTTAGTTCTGACACCATAGGGGCAAGCACACTTCCTCGAATCCCAAGGGATCTGACTGCCCTCTTCTGGCGTCCCAGTAGGCACACTTGTAACGCATAAACATAATGCAGGCACGCCATGCTTTTAATCTCATCATTCAGAAGGCAGAGTCAGGTGAATCTCTCAGTTCACGGTCAGCCTGGTCTAGAGATCACACACAGAAAAAGCCAGCATCGAAAAACAAACAAAAAAATTGAAGTGGCGCGTAATGGCACATACCTTTAATTTCAGAAATCAGAAGGTAGAGGCAGGTGGATCTCTGTGTATACTAAAAAAGCTTGGTCTACTTGAGTTCCAGGACAGCCAGACCTACGTTGTGCGGGAAGGGTGTGTGTGTGTGTGTGCGTGTGCGTGCGCGTGCGTGTGCGTGTGCGTGTGTGTATGTATACAATTCACACAGAGGCCAGAAAGAGGGCATCAGGTACTCTAGAACTAGAGTTACTGAAGGTTGCGAACCATGGGAGTGATTTAGGGTGAGTCGGCCGGCTAGCCAGTCCCGGGTGCACCCCAAAATACAACTTGCTTCAATCTTGGATTTGAGAGACGCCCTCCCTGCCGCCCCCAGCGTCGTGACCTTAGCTCTGTAACTAGGTCTTCAACCGTTTGCAGGGGTTGCAATTCCCTAGTCTGTTTTGGTGTGCCCCTGACAGTGACGACAGTCTCTCTTGTACTGCCAGTATGCGAAGACTTGGAAAATGATGAAAACACCGCAAGAGAGGGGTAGATGATTTAAAATGGGATTTACAGTTTAGGGTAGCAGGATTTAAACAAAACTCCCCTTCTTCAAAGTGTAGTTTCTCCCCAGCCGCCTGGCCGCCATGCTCTGGGCGCATCCTTCAGCTTTCCAGCCGATACAAAAACAGGCACCTTTCCCCCTCTGCTGCATTTGTTTGGTTTGGTTTGTTTTTTAAAAGGCTAGTCAAGTGCAGAAGTAAAAGGAAAAAGTATGATCAATTGATATAACCACTACCTTCAGAGGTAGACTCCTTGATGCCTTTTAACATCAAAAACTACCTAATGCCTGGGGGGGAAGGAGCTTACACAGAGACTTGTGGAAGTCAAAGGATAACTTTTGGATGTCTCAAATCTAGGGATCAACTCGCGCCGGAAGGCTTGGCAATAAGAGCCTTCTGCCCCGCCCCCCGCCCCCGGCAGCATATTAATAAGCCCTGCCTACCCCGGTGGGGCGAAGCCCAAGCTACGGTTTGGGGGTGAGAAATAGATTGGCTCTATTTTCCTCAGGCTCCTGTTGCTTCTTGCCTGAAGGTGACTGATTGGTCAGCTCCATAAGGGGGCGGTCTCAGAAGTAGCTCCTCCCTCCCGCTGCGCTGCTAGGACCTCCGGGATTCCTAGAGAGGCTGCGGAAGCGCTCTTGGGGGTGGGATTTATGGTTGAAGCTCGCACTTGGTTACTTCCGGCGATGAACTGTTGGAAAGTGTGGGACGTACCTCAATCTTGGCTTGTGAGAACTCCGTCTTCCAAGCCTGGGCTGCGGGGAGTTTGATCTTTGGGTCCCCGGGACTTAGAGACTGGAAAGGAGCCGGTAGGGCATTGTGTCCACTCTGGGGTCCTGTCCCTAACCTTGACCCGGCCGATCTCTATCTCCGGGTCAGGAGCTATTCCGAAGAATCCAGGTTCAAATTTCTGAGTATAACCTTGCTTCTCCTAGAACTAATGAAGTCTTCCGTTTGTCTGTCAAGCCCTTATGGCTTGAGAGCCAGGACGAGATATGACCATTTTAATAGCTTTCACTCCTTTTCTGACTTACGTTTGGCTTATGATCGAGAGAAGAAACGACTCGGTCTAGAATAATCTTGTCCCGTTATTTATATGAGATGTGGACTTTTTCATTTTTAAAACTGTTTTAAGTTGGGCCTGATGTCACTTTTTAATGGCCATTTTTTTTGCGTTATTAAAATCTGGACGTAGTCACTATTAATAGTTTTATGGTTGAAGTGATGACTAACTTGTAGTCTATATCTTAAAGTGAATGACTTTGTTGAGTGGTTTTCTTTAGTATAGATGACGTCGTTGCTACCTCTCTTAGCTAATAATAATTCCCGACATACCAATAAGGTTGTTCACTCTAAACAGTGTCTTTTAGAAGAGCAGAGAACGAATTGGGTTAGTGTAAGGGGCAGCCTCTAGAGACTCTGAGTTGGAATGATAATGACAGAATCCAGGGCAGTTATACACTTAGAGCCTCCCGCTGAGACTTCGCAAGAGCAAGGAGACCTTCTCATAGTGAAAGTAGAAGAAGAGGACTGTTCCTGGATGCAGGGATACCGGACCCGGCCAGTGCTTGAGACTTTTTACCAGCGCTTCAAGCACTTCCAGTATCATGAGGCAGCAGGACCCCGGGATGCTCTGAGCCAGCTCCGGGTCCTCTGCTGTGAGTGGCTGAGGCCGGAGCTGCACACCAAAGAGCAGATCCTGGAGCTGCTGGTGCTGGAGCAGTTCCTCACCATCCTGCCTGAAGAGTTTCAGGCCTGGGTGAGAGAACATCACCCCGAGAGTGGAGAAGAAGCTGTGGCCGTGATAGAGAGTATCCAGAGAGAACTGGAGGAGCGCAGGCAACAGGTGAGTTGCAAGAGGAAACGGGGACACTGAGGAAGGAGCTGCCATGCAGTCTTCAGCCCGTTCATATTCTGGCTTTGCTGTCGTATTTGAGATAGTCTCACTTATGTATCCTTGGGTGTTCTGGATTTCACTGTGTAGATCAGAGATCTCTATGTAGACTTGAACTTACAGAGATCCACCTGCCCCCCAAGTGCTGGGATGAAAGGCATGTGCCACTGTATCCAACATGTAATGAGTTTTAAAGAATAAACGTTCCCTACTTGTGTTTCTTTTTTCTTTTTGTTAAATCCTTTTTATTCCATTTATGTGAGTACGCTGTAGCTGTGTTCATGCACACCAGAAGAGGGCATCAGATCCCATTACAGATGGTTGTGAGCCACCATGTGGTTGTTGGGAATTGAACTCAGGACCTCTGGAAGAGCTGTCAGTGCTCTTAACCGCTGAGCCATCTCTCCAGCTCCCCCTACTTGTGTTTCTTACCTATTAAAAGCAATAGGTGTTGTGCCTACCGTATGATGGCCATGTTATTTTTCCAGAGTATTGTCGTGGAATCTGTTGTAGTGACCTTGGTTAGCCAGGTGAACTCTTTATTTCCTGATTTCTGGGTTTCATACTTTAGAAGCCCTTTTCACTGCAATTTATGAAAACATTTCCTCAGCCGGTTTTAAACTTGCTTTTTGACAGACTGCTTCATTTCAAATGTGTTCTCATGTATTGCCTTTATTGTCTACATGTAAGTGTTCTGCCTGCAGGTATGCATGAGTCCATGGAGCCTAGATGAGGGTGTTATGATCCCTTGGAACTAGAGTTGCAGATGGTTGTGAGCCACCCATGTGGGTGCTGGGAACTGGCTTGGGTCCTCAGAAGAGCGACATGTGCTGTCACGTTAACCCAGGAGCCATAGCATCCCTCCCAGCCATAGCGCATTTAATTTTAAGGAAATCATTTTTTCCTTAACTGATTAAAATGCCATCTTTGGGCACACACCTATAATCCTAACAAGCAGAGGCAGGTGGATCTCTATGAATTTGAGGGCAGCCTGGTCTACACAGAGAGTTCTAGGTTAGCCAAAGTTATAGAGAGACCCTGTCTCAAACATACAGTGCAGTCTTTAGCAGTTGTTAAATTTCCGCCTGTTTGGGGCATCTGTTGCTGGTGTTCGTATTCTAGTTTGTCAGTCCTGTGGGTTGTTTTTGAATCTGCTTTTAAATTATTTGAGGTATAATCAACCTTTAACATTTGGTTTGGTTAATCTCCTTCCCCCTGACTTTTCCTTTCAGGGTTTTCTCCTTACAAACTTAGAGCTCGAATTGGTGGGGCATGCCCTTGATCCTTACACTTGGGAAGTTGAGACAGGAGGATTCTGAGAAGGAGGACCCTGTCTGAAAACAAAACAAAACACCTGTGGGTTTACAAACGTTGAAGGTTGCTTAAGGATTCCACTTGTCCCTCAGAACCCCGTATTTAAGTGTAAAATACTGATCTCCAGTCTGCAGGTGAGGGGGTAGTTCAGAATCTGAGAACACCCTTAGATTCCCGGTCTGCTTTAGCTCACCCTGTGACTCAGGTCGCAGGAGAGGGTGGCTGCTGACCTGCAGCCAGACTGCAGCCACCTTGAAGGACCATCTAGCAGAAGGAATTGTGTCAATCTTTCTTTGGTCTTCTTTCTCTCTTTTTTTTTTTTTTTTCCTTCCTTCCTTCCTTCCTTCCTTCCTTCCTTCCTTCCTTCCTTTCTTTCTTTTTTTTGAAACAGAGTCTCATGTATCCCGTTAGCCTCAAACTCCTGATCTTCTTCCTACCTCTCTCCCTTCAGAACTGAGACAACAGTTATGCCACTATGCCTTGTTTTCCCCAATTTCCTCCCCTTTGGGGGGAGGGGATGGAGATTGAACCCAGCACCTCATATGTTTGGAAATGCTCTAGCACTAAACCAAACTCCAGCCCCCAGACTAGGAGATTGTAAGCATATGCAAGTGCTCTACCAGGAAGCCATATCCCAGTCCGTTTTTACCTTTTGATTTTGCAACAAGATCTCTTTACATTGCCCTGGGGTGGTGCTGGATGTTTTGTCCCCCTGCCTCAACTTCAAGGAACTACAGGCTTGTGCCACCAGGCCTGGTTAGAATGTCTAACTTTTCTTTTTTTGTTTCTTTTTTCTTTCTTTTCTCCTTCCTTCCTTTCTTCCTTCCTTCCTTTTAAATATAATTGTTTATGTGTGTGTGGGAAATCTGTGTGTCAGGTACCTGTGAATGTCAGAAATTGATTAGATGGCCTAGAGCCAAGGTGAGCCACTGGATGTGAGCGCTGGTCCCCCAGGACACCCATCTAAACTCCTAACCAGTGAGCCACCTCTGCAGCTCTCAAAAGTATTGAAACGTAAGCTGTTTGAAACCTAAGGACGTAAAGGAAGGGCAAGAGCAGCGACTTTATCTCAATGCAGGTTCTTAATGCTTTCTGGAATTTCTAGGAGTAAGCTACACCTTGGAGCAAAGTAATTATATACACCCTAGGTTGAATTGAGGGCTCAGAGCAGGATGGTAGAGGCTGGTATCATGCTGAACATGAGCTTTTTGAGGCAGGGTGTAACCCAGTTTAGCTTAGACCTTGCTGCGATCCTCCTGCTTCTGCCTCCTGAGTGTTGGAATTACAGGCATGTGAAATATAAGGTATCCTAAATCTCAGTTGGACCAGCAGTGACTTCCTGGGGCCCATAATGGCCTTTCCAACTTCCCTTTTCGTCTCTCCCCTTCCCTAACCTTTACCCACCATCAGCTTCTTAGGGGTCCTGGGTTGGAAGCTAGAACAGGGCGTTGGGTTCCCTAGGAGTTACAGAGAGTTGTGAGCCAACTAATATGGGTATTGGGAACCGAACTTGGGTCCTCTGCAAAAGTGTTCTTAGCCACTGAGGTATCTCTCTAGCATCTTCTTTTTTTAAACTTTGATTTAATTTATTTTATGTGTATGTGTCTTTTGCCTGAATGTATGTATGTATGTATGTATGTATGTATGAATGTATGTATGTATGTATGTATGTGTGTATGTATGTATGTATGTATGAATGTATGTATGTATGAATTATGTATGTATGTATGTATGTATGTATGTATGTATGTATGTATGTAGTGTACCACATGTATGCCCCTGGCCCACAGTGGTCAGAAGAAGGCGTCAGATCTCCTGGAACTGGAGTGACAGATGGTTGTGAGCTATCACATAGGTACTGGGAACCTAACTCTGTACCTCTGGAAGAGCAGCCAATGCTCTTACCACCGAGTCAAGTCTCCCACCCTTTCTTAACATCTTTTAGGTGTTTATGGAGTGATCTCCTTCCCTAGCCTCTCAGGCTAAAGTGGCTCTCGCCTGTCTGTCTTGTAGCTGTGTTTCTTTCCCATCTAACGTGGAGTTCATAATGAAGTATTTGCATGTGGATATGTCTCATGGAAGTCTTTTCCCAGTAGAAATAATCCATATGTGTTAATCTGCTACTTAATTGTCTCATTATAGACACAAGTTGAGTGTTGGGCCAGGGGACAGGTGACAGTCTAATGGACTCTAATGGGTTCTTTCCCATCCCCATCTATAATTTTGCTGATTGGTTGTAGTTATGGTTGTTAGATTGCCACGAATCCTGAAGTTCTTCCTCAGAAGATGGTGCCACCTGGAGCCTTCAGTCACCAGTTTCTGCCTGTGGAAGCCCAGTCTGATCAAGAGCCACAGAATCTTCTGGAGGAAAATGGTGAGGTTCATCTGCTCAGTGCAGTCAGCAGTCAGTGTGACTGGAAGACGGGGCTCTGGTCACATGGACAAAGGGTACCTGGAGTGTGGGCAGGTGGGGTCCCCTGAGATGACTGAGACTGTATCACACTCTCATTCTAAATCCAGAAAAGGGCACTGGGAATATGGCTCAGTTGGCAGTGTGCTTGCTTGGAATGCAAGCTATGGGTTCCATCGGCAGTGCCCATAAACAAGGTGTGAAGCACACCTGCCATCCCAACACGAGGTAGAGGCAGGAGGATCAGCACGGTCGTCCTGGCTGCATAGCAAGTTTGAGGCTGGGCTGCTTAAGACCCTGTCTCAAACACAAACAAAACAAAGCAAAACTAAGAAAGCTATAATAGGGACAGGACATAGCTTGGTGGCATAGTGTATATGCTCAGTTCCATTTCATTTCCAGCAGCCCCTCCAAAAGCAGAAGTATGGCAAAAATGATGATGCAGATAATGTTGCTAAGTATGGGGGCTATAGATTTGCAGGAGCGTTTTTTAACATTTATTTTTATTATATATATATATATATATATATATATATATATATATTTATACAGATACAGACACACATACATATGTATGAATATATATAAAAATATATATATGTGTGTGTGTGTGTGTGAATATTTTCCTTTCATGTATATGTACACCATGTACATGTGTTACCTGCAGAAGCCAGAAAAGGCATTGGGTTGCAGGTGATTGTGCACTGCCTGATATGGGTGCTGGGAACTGAACTCTGGTCCTCTATAAGAACAGTATGTGTTTCTAGCCATTGAGTCATCTCTACAGCCCCACACCATGTTTGTTTGTTTGGAGACAGGGTCTATATAGCTGGCCTCAAACTCACTATTAACCGATGATGACTTGAATTGTCAATTCTGTCACTACCTCTAAAAGTGCTGAGATTCCAGGCATGTGCTACCATATCTGGTGCATGTGATGCTAGGCATGAAAGCCAAGGGCTTAATATGTATTAGGCAAGCATTCTACTGACTGAGCTACATCTCCAGCCTCCAAGACCTCTCACAAAACCCCCAAAATTTTAAGACACTTCAGAAAAAATCGACCCTCTTTGTATGCAGTACATTTTGACATTCAAATGCCATTTCAGTTTAAAGACCACTGTTATGCAATATTGTCCTTTTGGAATAATGGGATGGCCCAAGATCTTGTTGGGTAACATCACTTGGGAAAGTTCTTTGTGCTAAATGATTCAATACTGACCAAGAATGCCATAGTCCTTTTAACATGGTTGGGTCTGTCACATCAATACCCCACTCCTGGTACAGATATCTTGGTTTTGTTTTTTATTGTTGTTGTTGGGGTTTTTGTTTATTTGCTTGTTTTATTTTGTTTTTTCAAGATGGTGTCTCACTGTGTGGTTGTCCTGAAACTCTGCCTGTAGACCAGGCTGGCCTTGAACTCTCAGAGATCTGCCTGCCTCTGCCTCCCGAGTGCTGGGATTAAAGCCGTGCACTATCACCGCCCAGCCAATGTTTTGTTTTAATTAGCTTTCTCTTGCTGTGATAAAACACCATAGGCAAAACCAACTTGGAAAGGAAAGGATTGATTTTGTCTTAAAGCTTGTAGTTCATTGTCCAGAGAAGTCTGGCCAGGAACTCAAGGCAGGAACCTGAAAGCAAGAGCTGCTGTGGAGGCCAGGCCAGAGTGCTGCTTGCTGGCCTGCTCCTCATGGCTTATTCAGCCTACTTTTTGCACCTAGGACCACCAGGCCAGGGATGGTACTGCCCACAGTGACCCAGGCTCTCTCACTTCAGTCATCAGTCAAGAAACACTCCACAGTCTTGCTTATGGAGGTGTTCTCTCAAGTAAGAGTTCCTCTTCCTAGATGACCCCCAGCTTGTGTCAAGTTGACAGAGCAGCTTCCATTCTTACCACTGTAGTCTCCTGTGGCCTTGCCAGGAACAGTGAATGAACAATGCTTAATAACAGTGGTGAGGAAATGGATTCTAGCAGTGCCCATGTGGACACTCATGGCAAGTCATTTGTCAGCCTTGTGCTGAGATGGAGCATATTACATACGGGCTGACGTGGTTAAGAGTCAGCTGGCTGCTCTCTTTCCAGAGGATCCAGGTTTGCTTCCCAGGACCCACATGGCAGTTTACAACTGTCTGTGACTCTAATTCCAAAATGGGATCTGATGCCCTCTTCTGACCTCTGTGGGCCGTGCATGCATGTGGTGTGGAGACACCAGACCTGTACATATAAAATAAAAATAAGTCTTAAAAAGTTGTTACATGTGATAAGTGTCATTCTAGTTGTAAAAAAAATTTCTTTTTTGTTCTTTAGAAAGCCTCAATATAAATAGTGTACAATCTCCCTCTGCCTCTTTCTCTCTTTCCCTCTCTCTCTGTTTTTGAGACAGAGTCTCGTTTTGTAGTTCTCTTGTGGCTGTATTGGAATTCACTATGTCAACCAGGTAGGCCTGGAACTCACTGAGATCCTCCTGCCTACACCTCTGTCCTAAGTGCTGGTATTAAAGTGTGCACAACCACGCTTGGCTTTAATCTTAAAAGCATCTTAAGTTGGTTAAGAAAACCTCAAAAACTAAATTGTGTTCTTTAGACCTTGTCAATAGACCAGTCCATACTGCTGGACACAGTGGCACATACCTGTGGTACCAGCAGCTACTTGGGAAGCTGAGGCAGGAGGATCTGGTTCAGGCATTAGAGTAAGACAGAATCTGCCCTGTACTGAGATCTGAAGGTGATTTGTTAGCACATTAAAAACCTGTGAAACTCTGGGAGATGCAGATTTCCCCTAAGCATAGTTGAATTCGTCTGTTACTGAGGGATGGCCCAGCAGGGATTAGCTTGACCAAAGCAGAAGACTGAGAGATTTTGTCTCTAGACAGGGGGTAGGGGCTGAGGGAGTGTCTCACTAAGTGTCCCTGGTTGGCTTCAAGTTCAGAGATCTGCTGGCCTCTGTCTCTTGAGCACTAGGATTAAAGGAATGCACCACTGTGCCCAGCTGGTCTGGTGTTTTGGAAGAGAGGGAATATAAAGGAGAGGGGAGCACAGGCCCAGAATGGAAAGGCTCCTAAGAGCCAAGGTGAACTTAGTTTGGGTGCCTCAGTTCCTCGGGCAAAGGCATGACTGCACACCTGACCAGATACTCTCACTTATTCCTTTTCTCCACACTCAGCCCTTCCTGTTCTCCAGGTTCCTTCCGTTCCCCTGAATGATAGCCAGGAGCTGACAGATTCACTCCTCTCAGCTGGCCCCCAGGTGAGCTAGCACTCCTCTGTCCTCCATGAGAATCTGTACCCCTTCTCAGCCTCCATCCCCTTCTGTCCTAGTTCTGTTACTGGTTACTGTGAGAATATCCTGATGAGCACAGCTTATGGAAGAAAGGGATTATTTTAGCTCCCTTTAGGTGTCAGAGAATCACAGAAGTCAGAGAACTTGAGATAGGTGGTCACCTGTCACATTATATCCACAATCCAGACCAGAAAAAAATAAGTGGGTGACCACCCAGCTCTTTCTCTCTCCTCAATCTAGGAACCTAACCTAGGGAATGGTACCGCCCACAGTAGGCTGGGTTTTCCCACATCTATTCCCTTAATGAAGAAAGATTCCTCACAGGGCTGTCTCCAGGCTGACTTGATCTCGACATTCCCTCATTGAGACTCACTTGCCTGGAGATTCTAGGTTGTGACACCATGTTTAGCAGATATATTTAACTACTTGCTGGGTCTATCCTTAGTGGATACCTCCGTTCATTCCCCTTGCCCATTTCCTTTCTGTTTAATACCTGCCCTTTGGATACACAGTCTCTCCCCTGGTTTCTGACTTAGTGCTCCCAGGTTTTGCCCTCACTGCAGACTGCCCTCATTTGCACACAAGGAGTGGGAATTTAGCAGAGATCTCCCATTTCAGAAGTTGGTGAAAATTGAAGATGTGGCTGATGTGGCTGTGTCCTTCATCCTGGAGGAATGGGGACATTTGGACCAGTCCCAGAAGTCTCTTAGTAGGGATGGCAGAAAGGAGGATTGTGAGAGTACCACTCCTGTGGGTAAGAGTTGTCGACCTGCATGGGGAGGACTTACCAGTTTTGTTATGAGTTTATGTCACGTGTCCTTCACCCATGCATGTTTTAGTCACTATAGCTTTACTTTATAATCGTTTGAAAAAATTTTTTATTTTGTTTTACATGTGCTTGTCTTCATGTGTGTGCACCACGAGCATGCCTGGTGCCCACATAGCCAGAAGAGAGTGTTGAATCCCCTGAATCTGGAGATGGTTGTGAGCCACCATGTGGGTGCTGGGAATCAAACCTGGGTCCTCCGCAAGAGCGGCCGATGCTCTTAACTGCTGAGCCATCTCTCTAGTTCCCTTTACCTTATAATCTTTGAAAGTAAATCAGCATGTTTTTGCAGATATTTCTAACTTAATAAGGGTGTGATTAAGACTATTAGTATGAGGGAGGTAGTTTTTAAACTTTTTACTTGTTCATTGTTGTATATATGTGTGATGTGTTTGCATGCCATTGTATAGAGGTCAAAGGTCAACTTCTTTTTTCTTCTGGAGACAGGATCTCACTTAGTAGCTCTGGTTGGCCTGGACTTGCTTTGTAGACCAGGCTGGCTTCAGACTCACAGAGATCCCCCTGCTTCTGCCTCCCAAGTGCTGGAGTTAAAAGGAGGGTGCTGTCTCAGCTGGCAAAGGACAACTTTGAATCTTTTGTTTACCCATCTTTATGTTTGTTACAGGGATCAATCATAGGCTGCTGGGCCTGCGAGGCAAGTGGCTTTATCTGAAGAGTCAAATTACCAGCCCTGTGTTTGTTCTATGAGATTATTTTATTCTGTGTGTGTGTGTGTGTGTGTGTGTGTGTGTGTGTGTGTGTACACCATGTGCATGCCGGGTGCCTATGGAGGCCAGAAGAGGGTGTTAAATCTCCTAGAACTGGAGTTATAGATAATTGCAAGTCACCATGTGCTCACAACTCAGGCCCTCTGTAAGAGCAACAAATACTCTTAACTACTGAGCCATCCTCTCCTGCCTGTTTCTGGGTTTTTTTGAGACAGTCTCAGTATGTATACCCAAGTGGCCTCGAATTCCTGATCCTCCTGCTTCAGCCTTCCAAATGCTGGAGTTAATAAACCCAGTAAACTTTTTTTTTTTTTTTTCTCAATCTAGAAGATGCTTATTTTGGTCGGGCGGTGGTGGCACACGCCTTTAATCCCAGCACTTGGGAGGCAGAGGCAGGTGGATTTCTGAGTTCGAGGCCAGCCTGGTCTACCGAGTTCCAGGACAGCCAAGGCTGAACAGAGAAACCCTGTCTTGAAAAACAAAACAAAACAAAACAAACCAAAAAACAAAAAAAAAAAAAGAAGATGCTTATTTTATTATTGTTGTAATTTTGTATGTTTTGTTTTGTTTTTCCAATAGGGTTTCCCTGTGTGCTTGGCCTGGAACTCACTATGTATATCATGCCACCTTCAAACTGACAGAGATTTGCTTCTCTGACTCCTAAAGTGTTGTAATTAAAGGTGGTTGCCACCACAACCCAGTGATGCAAAATTTTGGCAGGAAGTTTTTTTTTTTTTTAAATTATATGTTTATGTTTGAATGCCTATATGTATGTACATGAACCACGTGCATGCATGCCTGGTGCCAGAAGAGGGCATCTCATCCCCCCCTGAGTTACAAGTAGTTGTGAGCCTCCTGATTGAGATGTAGACGCTAGGAACCAAACTCCAGTCCTTTGCACAAGCAGTACATACTCTTAATCACCAAGCCATTTCTCTTGTCCAGCCCAAGTTGGGTAATTCCTAATAGAATAATCCTTACTCATGAAAAACTCCTGTCTCCATTCCTTTTCTCGTTTCTGGAACAAGATCCTGGAAAAGAAGCATGCTAAGGGAAGAAATGTTTATTTGGGCTCACAGTTTCAGAAGATAGCCCGTCATGGAGAGGAAGGCCTGGCAGCAGGTGTCTGAGGCAGCTGCTTACAGAGGGAGTTCTATATAGTCCAAGACCCTAGCCCATGGGAAGGTGCCACACACTCAAGGCAGGCCGTCCCTCCTTTGTTCAACCTTCTGGAAGTACCCTTACACATCCAGTTGTTTGTTTGCTGGGTGATTGTAAATCTAATTCATTTGACAATTAAGATTAACCATGACAACATAGGAGGAGACTTCTCTGAGTATTTCTTTAGTATAGTGGTGATTTACTGTATCTCAGTGGCATTATTTTTTTTTTTTTTTTTTTTTTTTTTTTTTTGTCTGATTTATCTATCTGCATGTACACCTGCAGGCCAGAAGAGGGCATCAGATCCCATTACAGATGGTCTTGAGCCACCTTGTGGTTGCTGGGAATTGAACTCAGGACCTTTGGAGGAGCAGCCAGTGCTCTTGACCACCAAGCCATCTCTCCAGCCCCGGCATTAGTTATTTTCCCTCGTGCATTTTCTATTCCCATTCTCATATCATCAGCCCACCCCCCTTTTGCATTTACTTATTTGTTGGGGGTTGAATCAACAGTTCATTCTTTAGTGACGGGGGGGGGGGGGGGGGGGGGGGGGGGCGGGGAGGACCTCGGGATGCGAAAATAAAAGAGTCGGGAAAACTTGGGATCAGGAGGTCTCACACAAGTTGATGGCTCAGGGAAGATTATTAAGACATACACCATCTTACTTACAGCTTGCTGGAGGAAAAATGGGTCAAAATCAGCAGAAACTTTGTCCCCATACAATGGGATAGAGTCAGCAGGAAGTTAGTCAAGGGAGCAGAAGCTGAATTCTCAGGATCCAGAAAACTTCAGCTCCCTGAGGCCCTGGCCCCAGGCCATTACCGGTCTTCACAGCCAGTCCCTGGTTTTAGGCTAGTAATTAATCTTTGTCCATACGTCAGGGCCTCAGGGAAAGTCCTGGACCAGCTGGCCCCTTAACGAGGAGCAAGGGGTGGTATGCATGTGTCATAGCACACATATGTAGGTCAGAGGACGATTTGTAAGTGTTGGTTCTCTCCTTCCAACATGTGGGTTCCAGGGAGCAAAGTCAGATTGTCAGGCGTGGCAGCAAATGCTTCTGCCCACTGGGCCATCTTACCAGCCCCTGGATTTCATTTTGTTCTATTTGTTTATGCATGTGTTCTATTCATTTGTTTGTTGAGATCATAGAGATAGTCTTATCTCAATGAATTGATTATACATTAAATATACTGTATTTTGGGCTGGGAACATGGCTTAAGGTGAAGAGTACTCACACCCTTCTAGTGGACCTGTGCTGGGTTCCTAACACGATGCCAGGCACATATACACAGATACATAGATGCACATACATTTTTAAAAAAGTATTATATTTAATGCAAATATCTTCTTCATTGTCTCTCTTTTAAGTTAGTACAGCTCACTTGTGTAATTTAAACCTAACAGTGTTGCTTATATATTTCAGTTAATATAGAGGCACTTACAAGTTATCAGAGGCATGTGTGAGAGCGTGTAGTGTATATGTGTATAGTGTATATGCATTGAGTACCCGTTCAGGTTTCGGGCAAGGTTGTGAGTTCAAATCCAGTCATAACTTTTTTTACTCTGCCTATTATCTATACCATTCTTTTTTTAATTTATTATTTTTAAAGATTTATTTATGTATGTGAATACATTGTCACTGTCTTCAGACACACCAGAAGAGGACATCAGATCCCATTACAGATGGTTGTGAGCCACCATGTGGTTGCTGGGAATTGAACTCAGGACCTCTGGAAGAGCAGGCAGTGCTCTTAACCGTTGAGCCATCTCTCCAGCCCTAGCTATACCATTCTTAACTTCTGATGTTTTTCTTTTCTTTTTTTTTGTGGTCCTTCAGGTTGAAATCAGAACCTCTTGCCTTCTATTAATTAATCTGTATGTGCTGATGTACAGTGAACTACATCCCCAACTCTGGTCCCATCTTTCTACTTTTTTTTTTTTTCTTTGAGACATGATCTCTATATATCCCTAGATAGCCTGAAAATCAATATGTAGACCAGGCTAGCCTCAAACTCTCAAGAGATCCACCTGCTTCTGCCTCCTGAGTGCTGGGAGTAAAGCCGTGTGCCACCACTGCCCGGCCTCTTTTACTTTCTGTGTGGAGAAAGGCTCTTACTTAGCTGTCCAGGCAAGTCTTGAATTCACTGTGCAGTCCAGGCTGGCCTGGACTGTGGTCCTTCTGCTTCAGCCGGTCAAGTAACAGGGATTACAGGCCTGTGCCACCATCCTTACAGCGTCTCTATAGACCATGCTCGGGGGTTTCCCTTCCCGTCTCGTCTTAAGAAGGCCACATCCTCTCATTTTCATGCCTGCCGATTTCTGATAGCAGCATAGAAGACCAGAATTTAAAAAAAAAAAAAAAAAAAAATGCTCATCCCATTTGAAAGTGAATTTGAACAATGAGTTAATAATTTGAAGACTGCATCTGTAGTCTAGTTGGTAGAGTGCTGCTTACCATACACAGAGGCCTGGGCTCCACCCAGCTCTCTATGAACAGACATGGCGTCTCCCAGCTGCCATCCCAGCCACCCTCCCTTCCTCCCTCCTTCCTTCCTCCCCCCTTTTCTTACTTTCTTTCATCAGGGTCTCAAGTATCTCAGGCTGGCCTCAAACTCTGTGTAGCCAAGGATGACCTTGAACTTCTGATCCTTCTGCCTCTACCTCCAGGTGTGGGAGTTACAAGTGCGCCCTACCACAACTGGAGGTGGAACCTGGGGCTTCCCGTAGCTTGACTAACACTGTACCAACTGAGCCACATCCCCACCCGTCTGCACTGACATGCATCCTATCCCTGTATCCTAAAGCCTTGCTTTCAGGTATCGTCATTTTCCAAAGGCATGTATTCCTAACACGTATGTGGTCTCACTCACTTACCCTGTGTTCCTCTGTCACTTGCTTGGGATGTGGAGACTAGCTTCACGTCCCAATTGAAGCTTGTTTCCCTTCTCTCATTGCAGATTATGAGCCCAAGGAGGGCAATTTAAAGCTCGTGGTGCAGCAGGCCTCTGATGCAGCTGACCCACACTGGGTGGCTGCAGAAAGCACGGAAAAGAACTGTGTTCAGCATCAAGAGGCTGCGGAAGTCAGTGACCTGGTGCAGGTGAAGGACATGGTGCAGAGGTGGCAGGTGAATCCCACTTCGGGGAATCCAAGGCAGAAAAGATCTCTGAGCTCAGGTCAGGATGTCAACCGGAAGCAGAAATCGAATGGCGAGCGAGGCCACAGATGCGGTGACTGCGGGAAGTTTTTCCTCCAAGCCTCAAACTTCCTTCAGCACCGGAGGATCCACACAGGAGAGAAACCGTTTAAATGTGGGGAGTGTGGGAAAAGCTACAATCAGCGGGTGCACCTCACTCAGCACCAGAGAGTCCACACCGGCGAGAAGCCCTACAAGTGCCAGGTGTGCGGGAAAGCCTTCCGAGTGAGCTCCCACCTGGTGCAGCATCACAGCGTCCACAGTGGGGAGAAGCCCTATGGCTGTAACGAGTGTGGGAAGAGCTTTGGGCGACACTCGCACCTGATCGAGCACCTGAAGCGTCACTTCAGAGAGAAATCCCAAAGATGTACGTCCGGGGAGCATGCATTCCAGGAGTGGCTAGAGGCAGACGTTCGTTTATTAGCTTCGGAAGGAAGAACAGATGGGCTGGGTGTGGTGGTGCTCATCTGTAGTTCTAGCTGTCTGGAAGCAAGGGCAGGAGGAGGAATGTAACTTCAGAACTAGTCCGATGTACATAGCAGTAGGCCAGCCAGAGCTACATAGCGAAGCCCGGCCTCAAACAACAACAAAAAACCCAGATGGGTTGTGGTAATGGACAAACATTATAGCTCATTTTATTCTTAATTTACTTAAATTTTGAAATATTAATTTTTTCTTCTCTTTGTAGATGGCATCTCATGTAGCCCAGACTAGCCTTAGACTATCTGTAGTCTTAACACTGGAATTTTGATCCTCCTGCCTCCACCTTCTGAATGTTAGGATTGCTTTGAAGCTTGGGCTGGCCTCCAATTTGTAGGCCTCTTGTCTCAGGTTCCCAACTACTGGACTATAGGAGTGAGTCACTACTCCTGGCTCTCCTCCCCCTCCACACCCCATTCAGTTTGTTCTGAATAGCCCAGGCTGGCCTTGAACTCATGTAGTATAGGCTAGTCTCAAACCCAGTATCCTCCTGCTGTGGCCCCACAGCCTTTGGGGTTACAGGCAGTGCCCCACTCTTCTTGACCCAGTAAGTCTCTCCCTTTCTCGTTTTACTTTTTGTCTTATTCTGTCCATTGGCTCAATACTAACGTCCTCTCAGTTGCTGTTGGAATTAGTACATCCATAATGTCCCCATTTTGTTCTTCCTGTTAAATCGGGTTTGTTTTTTTTTTTTTTTTTTTTTTTGGTATTTTATTTGGTTGGTTTTTGACAGCTTATTCTTGTCCTGAAAAAGAGCTGATGAACTCTGTGTTTGGTCCTCTCTTAGGCAGCGACAGAAGAAGTAAGAACACTAAACTAAACATTAAACAAGTTCCAGGACTTTCAGAAGCAGACGTGGAGCTACCAGGAGACGTTCAAAGGAGCACTTGTGAGGCTGAAGGTCACAGTGAGGGCTGTGACCACCAGGATGGGGCAGGTGGACAGCAGGGGGTTGTCATGAAGGAGACCCTAGGACAATCCTCTTCAAAGAGGACAGACTGCAATGAATTCAGCTATGTCCACAAGAAGTCCTCTCCAGGAGAGAGGCCGCACAAGTGTAAGGAATGCGGGAAAAGCTTCATCCAGAGTGCACACCTCATTCAGCATCGGCGAATCCACACTGGGGAGAAGCCGTTCAGGTGTGAGGAGTGTGGGAAAAGCTACAACCAGCGTGTCCACCTCACTCAACATCACCGAGTTCACACGGGTGAGAAGCCCTACACCTGCCATTTATGTGGGAAAGCCTTCCGAGTGAGGTCCCACCTCGTTCAGCACCAGAGCGTGCACAGCAGAGAGAGGCCCTTCAAGTGCAACGAGTGTGGGAAGGGGTTTGGGAGGCGTTCGCATCTCGCCGGCCACCTCCGACTCCACTGGAGAGACAAGTCACACCAGTGCCACGAGTGTGGAGAGGTCTTCTTCCAGTACGTCAGCCTCCTTGAACACCAAGTGCTCCACGTGGGCCAGAAGAGTGAGAACAGTGTCTGCGAAGAGGCCTACAGCTGGAACCTGACCGTAGTCGAAGATAAGAAGCTGGAGTTACAGGAGCAGCCCTACCAGTGCGACTCCTGTGGGAAAGCCTTCAGTTTCAGTTCTGACCTCATTCAGCATTACAGAACTCACTCTGCAGAGAAACCCCAGAAATGCGATGCATGCAGGGACAGCGTGTCCCAGTGTCCGCACATAAAACAGCAACAGAAAAGCTGCCCCAGTGGGAAATCCCACCAATGCAATGAGTGTGGAAGGGGCTTCAGTCTCAAGTCTCATCTCAGTCAGCATCAGAGGATCCACACTGGCGAGAAGCCCTTCCAGTGCAAAGAGTGTGGAATGAGTTTCAGTTGGAGCTGTAGCCTCTTCAAACATCTGCGAAGCCACGAGAGGACAGATCCCTAAGCACCTGCAGCATACAGGAATCTGTTTCTGTTGGAAAGTAGCTGTGTAACAACATCAAGAATGTCTCCATCTTAATAATCAGAGCTACAGATGAGGGGGACCCTGTTAGGTAGAGCTTAGTCTTCAGGGACACTGGAGCATCCCCTGAGTGCTCCGTTAGCATCTTTATGCTCAGAACCTCTGGTCAGGTGAGGTGGTGCTCGCCTGTACCCCTGGGGAGGCAGAAGCAGGCAGATATCTGGTTTACAAAGCAAGTTCCAGGCCAGCCAGAGCTACATAGTGAGACCCCTGGGTGAGAGACAGACAGAGAGAAACAAGAGAGACACCTCTGGGTCCTGTAGATGACAGAAAGTCTTGACATGGCGTTGTCTGAGTCATGAGTGCAGTAGACATAAAGAGAAGCATATTTGTAGTCTCCACCTTGACAGCATAGCTATTCAGAGTCGTGCCTCGAAAGGAACTCTTCTGTGTGACGCCCATCTTGGTACATCTCTGAAAACGACTGTCCCAACCGTAGAGTTCTCCCGCTATTGTTCCCATCCTGAGTATTAAACCTTTGGAAAAGACGCTGACTTGAGGTTTTTCTCTTTGGTAAAATTGGGGTTCGGAGGATGGAGGGGGTGTGTTCTTGCTGGCACTGCCAGTCCACAGCTTCTTCGGGAAGCATAGCATTCTTTTCAGCTCAATTCTATTGGCAAAAAAGTCAGTCCTTGAGGGTCAATGACAGGCCCCCACAGAGGGTAAATGTGCTGACCACTGAGTCTTGACAGCTTGAGTTCAACCCATAGGAGCCGAATAGCAGGAGAGAACTGACTTCCACACATGCGCCATGGCACACGCAAACACAAACACATAATATTTTTAAGAGTTTGACTTACTTGGGTGGCATATCTCTGGGGTTTGAGCCAGCCTGATCTATGTAGGAAGGCCAGCCAATGAGACCCTGTCTCAGAAAAACAAAGTGGAGTCACTGGTGCAGTGCTGGCCCACACCTTAATCCCAGCGCTCAGGAGTCAGAGGCAGGCGGAGCTCTGAGTTCGAGGCCAGCCTGGTCTACAGAGTGAGTTCCAGGACAGCCAGGGCTACACAGAGAAACCCTGTCTTGAAAATTTAAAAAAAAAAAAAAAAAAAAAAAAAAAAAAAAAAAAAAAAGGGGGGGTGGAAGGTAGGAACAAAAAACCAATTTGTTTAACTAAAATTTTAATTTGTACATTTATGAGAAGTGACGGTGCTGGTCAGTCACATATAGTAGAAGATGCCTTGAACTGATTCTTCTGCCTCCCTCCCTGTGTTAAGATCACAGGTATGTACCAACATGCCTGGGTCCATGTGGTTTAGAATACCAACTGAGCTGTATCGCTAGCCCCATCCCCTTTCCCAAGCTCCACACCATATTACCTACTAAGCACTCTGCTGTTTGTCCAGTCTGCAATTGCCTCACCCAGGACTTCTCCCCTCTATGCCTCTGGCCAGTGACTGATGTGATCTGTAAAAGGCTGATTCATTTGCCCCACGGGCAAACGGCTGCTGCCTGAGCTCCAAAACCCTGCTGGGGATCAAGCCAAAGGCCCTTTGTCTTCAAGTGGGATCTGCTCGAGCACATACCAGGGTGGGTGTATGGAGGTCAGAGGACAGCCTCAGATGGAGGTCCTCGCCTTCTACCTTGTTTGTCTTGCTTGTTTTCCACTGCTGTATGTGCTAGGCTAGCTGGCTCTAAAGAGTCCTACCATTCTTCTGTTCCTGTCTCCTACCTCCAAGCAGGAGTATGCTGGGATTATAACTACTTGTGCTATTGCATCTGGCTTTTTTTTTTGGGGGGGGGGGTGTTTCGAGACATCTGGCATTTTAAAAGGCTGTTCTGAGGATCTGAACTCGATGTTGATGTCAAGTTTGTGCTACGTGTACTTTATTCACTGAACCATCTCCTCAGACTTGCCCACTCCCTTCTCTTCTGTTCCTTTCCTCAAAGGCTCTTCTTGATGAACATGCCCTTAGTGACATGATTCTGAACTACTTGGTCTAAGACAGTTGGTACCATTGGTGGACCTGGCAGGTAGCTTGGTCACTCACTGTGAGGTAAAAAGGACTGTGTCTTGTCACTGACCTGTGAAATGCGATGTGACATGGGGTGGGATGACTGATAGGTCCTTTGCAGCTATACTTATATACTTACATACTGGCTAGAGACTAGAGACTAGGCGAAGTGGCCTATGGCTATTTACCCAGGTAGGTGTACTCCATAATAAAGGGAAACACTCCCTCTTCCTGACCCCCTTGTTCTTACAATACAAGCATACGGGAGTCAGTTTAAGTGGATCCCAGTCCAGGTCTGTATCTGACTCAGTGGGTTGCATGGGCTTCAATGAATGATTGATACTCCACCCTGCCTCATGCATGCCCCATATCCTAATTTTGTTCTTTGTTTTTTTAAGATTTATTTGTGTGTGTGTGTGTGTGTGTGTGTGTGTGTGGTGTATCTATGGTGGGGTGCACATGCCTTCAGGGGCCAGAAGAAGGTGTCAGATACCCTACAGCTGAGCCATAGACAGGTATGAGCCACCTGACACAGATGCTGGAAACTGAACGTCCTCTGCAAGAATATTAAGTGCTCTTAATTGTGGAGCAATTTCTCCAACACCTTGTTCGTTTGTTTGTTTGTTTGTTTGTTTTTTTCAAGACAGGGTTTCTCTGTGTAGTCCTGGCTGTCCTGGAACTCCCTCTGTAGACCTCAAACTCAGAAATCCGCCTGCCTCTGCCTCCCAAGTGCTGGGATTAAAGGCATGTGCCACCACTGCCCGGCATCATATCACCTTGTTCTTTAACTTGACTTAAAGAAGTTATCATTTTTCTACCCTTGTCCCAAAACATGTTACACCTTTGTCAGAGAGAGTAGCTTTGGAACATTAAGGAGAACTAGAGAAATTCTGGAAGGAACAACAGCAACAACTGCACATGTATGCGCGCGCGCGCGCGCACACACACACACACACACACACACACACACACACACACACACACACACACACACACAGAACCCAGATGTATAAAGGTATTTTTTATTCTCTGGTAGTAATTTAGTTATTGTTGTCTTGAAGGCTTACTGCTCCATCAGCTAACCTAGGTCTCGCCTCTGTACAGTCTAACGTAGGCCTAGAATGTTTTCAGCCTCTGAAACTTGCTGCTGGATAAACTTACTCCTTTCTACTTCTTTTCTGAGCTCTGGCTGGGTGGTTCAACTCAACTCTGTCTCAAACTCCTCTCCAAGCTGACTGATTTAATGTGGATTCTCTTTCTCAATCTCTCCTGATTGCTCTGATTGCTCTCATACTAACTTTGGCAACATGTTCCAGTCATCTGGCTTCCTTCTCATTCTCTTGCTCCTTCTGTCTTCACTTGTGTCTATCTTGTTCTTTATCTGCAACCTGTCCCTCTATAACTGTCTCAGTAAAACTGCTCCTTTCTTTTTCTTTCTGTTTTCTGTGGTACTCTCTTAAGTAACCTCTTCTTCCTGTCCTCCTGAAAGTTGGGCATATCCTATCTCTTGACTCATTCTGTCAAATCTTCCTCTGATTTGTCACTTTATCTGCCCCTCAATTAGACATCACTTTCAAACATGGCTGCTTCCTTCTACGAACTAACTTTACCTTCATTGTTTGGGATTAAAGGTGTGTGCTAAGGATGTATCTGTATTCCTGCCAGAATGATTAAAAGTGTGTTCTAAGGCTGAGCCACACCACAACTAGAAACAGCTATTTTCAGCAAATAACCCAATCTTGGGGGGGGGGGTCACAGTGTGATCAAATATCCTGCAACAAACCTGCCCAGTCCCTTATGAGATACACTTTGAAATCCAAATGATGTAAGAGTGGAAAACGAGCTCAAAGGACAGGGATAATATGTCAGAGAGTAAACTCGGGGACATTAAGGAGGAACCACAGACTGAAGAACACGTTTGTTCTGGAACAGACTTCAAAGACTTTACCTCTTTACAAGCTGCTTGATCTTTCTTAAGTCTCATAGAAGCAGAAGGATGAGTTTGATTATATAGCAATATAAAATACTGCTCGAGGCTTGGTCAGGAATATTCCAAGTATCCTGGTATCACTCACTGATCATGAGGGGATGACTGGCTTAGTCCAAACTCATCACTTCATCTACATCACTAAACCCTTGGCTCATGAATATCATTTTGTTTAGGAGAGAAACTAATATTAAATATGTTGTGCTAAGAACCTGCCTTAGTTACTTTACTGTGATAAAATTACCCCATCAAAGGCTGGAAAGATGGCTTAATAATTAAGGGTGCATACTGCTTTTAAAGAGGGATCTGAACCTAGTTCCTAGCACCCATGTGAGGTGGCTCATGAGTGCAGTAACTCCAGCCCCAGGAGATCTTGTCACTGTCTTCTGGCCTCCCTGGACACCTGCACTCGACTCACAAACACTCCCCGACCCCAGACACAGGCTCTCACTTTGTAGGGCTGGCTGGTCTGGAACTCTTTTAGACCTCTGGGGTGCTGGAATTAAAGGTGCGCACCACCTGGCTGCCCATTCCATTCATTCCATCCATTCACTCATTCATTCATTCATTTTGCCTTCATGTATGCCTGCATGCCAGAAAAGGACACTAGATTCCATTATAGATGTATAGATGGTTATTGTTGGGGTCTGGGAGTCGGCACACAAACCATACATACACCAATCTCAGTTGAGCAAGACTAGTGTATTGAACACATCCCATAATAACGGATGTCCAGATCCACAAGAAGGAAAAACCTAATTGTGGCACCAGTCTGTCCTCAAGGCAGGCTCTTTATATGAAAAAAAAAAAAAAAAAAAAAAAAAAAAAAAAAAAAAACAGGTGCAAAAGTTTAAAGGCAAGCAGTGAAGTGGTACAATATTTTTGACTAACTGGACAAAGTATTATCAGCTAACCTTTAAGCTGATTGGTCCTGAGTGAGGTAAGGGTGGTGGACAGGTGGTGAACAGGGTAACTTCAGAACATTGAGATACAGGATGAAGTGACTCCAGCCGTAACTTTTTGGCTTATTAGAAGCATTCTTCAGGGTCAGATATGGATAATTTCTTTCGGAAAGTGGAGTCTGAGAACCTGAACTTAATTTCACCTTATGAACAAAATGGAGACTGAGTACAAAATGCCTACAGTTATGTTAAAAGGAGCAGGCCTCAATAGTTATAAGCCACCATGTGGTCACTGGGAACTGAACTCAGGACCTCTGGAAGAAAGGCCAGCACTCTTAACCTCTGAGCCATCTCTCCAGAATCATTTTTCAGTTGGGCAGTAGTGGTCCACACCTTTAATCCCAGCACTTGAGAGGCAGAGGCAGTTAGATCTCTGAGTTCAGGACCATCCTGGTCTACAGAGTGAGTTTTGGGACATCCAGAACTATGTAGAGAAGTTGTCTAGAAAACAAAACAAAATAAAACAACAAAAAAAAAAAGAGTTGTTTTTCTCCTTATGGAATCTGGTCCTGAGCACAGGTCTTCAGGGCTGTGTGCATGGCTTCTCCCATGCTGAAACATCCTGACTCCATTTTCCCTTGAGACAGTTTCACTATAACCCGTGTTGGCCTAGGATTCACTATATAACCCAAAATTGGCCTCAAACATGGCAGTCCTCATGTTGTAGCTCCCCAAGCGGTGGGATTATGAGCGTCAGCCACTGAATCAAGCAAGTCATGTCATTTTTGGTCCTGTCAGTGGTACACAGCCACTTGCTTTTGCTAGGGATGCCGCCCATGTGTTGAAGCCCTGCTATCCTAGCTGCTGTATCCTTTCAAAGACGTTTGAGGAGTTCAGAAACACGATACCGCTCCCATTACTGTTTTCTGAGAGCAAGGAAAAATCTTTATAAGCATCACCTCCATTGTCTCAGGCGCTAGAATCATGACATATGACAAATGACTCAGATAAACCTGGCGACCAGAAAAGTAGTATCAAGGTCGACAACAGGACTTACTTCCTTCTCGGTATGGTGGTACACTTCTATAAACCCAGCACCTGGGAAGCAGAGAAGAACGTTCTCGAGTTAAGGCCAGTAAGGCCACGCTAGGAATTCTGGGATAGCCTGGGCTACTACAGAGTGAGACACTATCTCCAACATAAGGCTTCCTCCCTGGAATTAGAAAACAGGAGAAAAGACACACTGATACCGGGAAGCCAAGCAGCAGTGATGAGGGACGAGGGCTGGAGATAAAACAGAATGACAGCTGGGGAGACGCTCAGTTGATAAAGGTTTGTAGGAACATACAAATGTCAGTCTCCAGAACAAAGAAAAAAGAAGCCCCACTGTGAGTAGTGGCACACACCTTTTAATCCCAGCATTCACTTTTAGGAGGCAGAAGCAGACAGATCTATGAGTTCCAGGTCAGTCAGGGGAACATAGACCCAGTCTTTAAAAGAAAGAAAGAAAGAAAGAAAGAAAGAAAGAAAGAAAGCAAGCAAGCAAGCAAGCCAGCAAGCAAGCAGCCAGGTGATAGCCTGAGCTCATCATTCCAGTACTGGAGAGGGTGGAACAGGAAGATCCCTGGGGCTTGCTGTTAGCCTACGCTTCGGCGAGCTCCAGGGCAGTGGTTAGTACCTGAGGAATAAGGCCTAGTGACAGTGTCATCCTCTGGCGTATACATCTGCGCACCTGGGGTGGGCAGTGTCCCCAGTGGTCAGAGGCCATCAGATCCTCCTCTGGAACCGAGTGACAGGGTGGTTAGCTATAGTATGAGTTCTGGGAACTAAGTGAAGCTTTGTGCTCTGCAAGAGAGACAATGTTCTTCAACACTGAGCCACGCCTTCAGCCCCTGGGCAGTATTTTAAAATATTTATGTAGCAGTTGTTCTTTCTAATACTAGATAGTTATAAGATTATAAATGACAAGATTCTGAGCTTCATTGGTTTCCAGGGAAACAATAATAAAATTATGGTACTCTTAGCTTTTCACCTACTATTGCAAAAAATAGTTGAGATAATCAACCTAGAGGAGAGATTTGTTTATTTTTTTAAGATTTATTTTTTTAAATTATTTATATGAGTACACACTGCAGCTATCTTCAGACACACCAGAAGAGGGCATCGGATCCCATTACAGATGGTTGTGAGCCACCATGTGGTTGCTGAGAATTGAACTCAGGACCTCTGGCAGAGCAGTCTTAACCACTGAGTCATCTCTCCAGCCCGAGAGATTTATTTTTGTGTCAGCGTTTCAGACAATTCTCAGTTAAAACTTGCTCCTTTCGTGCCGACACTGAAGCTCCACACAGCAGAGAACGGTCTGAAGAAGCTGCTCACCTCATGGTGGGCAAGGAAGCAAGCATGAAGGAAAGGGTGGGAATCAAAGCATGGCCTGATAGGAAAATCTTGGTGACCTTGAGCGAATCCTCTTGGGGAAAATGTGTTTGTCCCTTCCAGGCAGGGCAACACCTAGTATGTCCCTTTCTGTGAGCAATTTGGAATCAGGCACTTCCTAGGAGAAATAAGGCCCGCCCAAATCAGTATTGGGCACAAGGGCTGCAAATGCCCAAGGAGGCGTCTTTAGTGCCTAGCAATCCTCCTGCTCGCTCCTGCGGCCCGTGTCAGGGGCTCCTTCTCAACCTCTGTCGCCCTCCTGGTGTAAGATGCACCCTAATCAGCAGGGAAGGCAGTGCGACCTCGGAAAAGCCAAGTAAAACAGTAACCAAGGCCTTGGCTAAGTGATTCTGAGGACCCCACCCACGAGTCCTCATCCCGTGTCTGTCACCTGACGGCTCGACCCCGGACACCCTCACCCCTGCTCTTCATCCGGGAACCTCACCCAGGACCGCCCTCCCGTGGACTTCCGCCTCCGGAAGTGACGTCAAGCACCAGCCTTCTGGCAGTGGCGAGTGGCCCCGGAAAGCTTGGTGCAGCTCAGCGAGGAGCGTCTCCGTGACGGGACAGTCTCTAGGCCCGCCTCTCCACCTGGGTGAGTCCCGGGGAACCGTTGTCGCGTCGCCGTGGGAGCGACTGCTTGTTTGGCCCGCGGGGCGGGACGCGCAGGAGGCGCCGCGTGCGGGCTGACGGCTGTTCCCGGAGCTGGCTCGCGGAAGGCCGGGCTCGCGGCCCTGTTTTCCCCCTCATCCCGGGTTCGTCGCCAAGCCCAGGGAGCAGCCGGCGTGGCCCCGCGGTGCGGACCCAGTGGCCGGGCCCCGGTGGCAGCTCGGTCTTGTGGCCCGCTTGGCTCTCTGGGGACCGAACCTTCGCCCGAAAGGGAAGTAGGTGGAGGGTGGCTCTGGGCGAGGCCTGCGAGCGAACGGGCCGGGAGCCTAGCCGAGGGTGGTGGAAGGCGGACGGAACCCCGGCCCGTCCTTGGGTCTGAAGGACACCAGGCTCCTTGCAGCCCTTCCTCGTGCTGCGCCCAGGTGGCTCGGCCAGCCTGCCCTAAGGGTCCTTCTGCTAAGTGAGTTGTGTCATTATTCATCCGGCCCATTGAGTAATGCAGAACGGCCTGACCGGTTACCGCATGATTCCTGAGGGGCCTGCTTTTGAGAAAAACAATGAGTAATCTTAACTGGCGTGTTTCTTTCTCTGGGTCTCAGCTTGCGCCTCGAAACACTTAGGACGCCCTATGGAAAGATTTCCGCTCTTGTACTGTGTTAACAAAAATTTTAATGGTAGCGATTATTATTATTATTATTTTTAAAGACAGCTTTGAGGCTAACCTTGAACTCCCGAACCTCCTGCCTACGTCTTTCAAGAGCTGGGGTTATACGCCCAGCGATACATATTTTTTTTTTTAATACCACAGATTTGGGATTTTTCAGGAGAGTCTGAATAATATCGAATTCTTGTACCTTCCTGTTTGGGTTTTAAGTTTTGAAACCAAATGGTACTCATCTTTGTTTGTTTGTTTGTTGTGAAGGGAGAGGGTGTTAGGGATTGAAGTCAGGGCCTTGTGCATACTAGGAAGTACTCTACCCTTGAGTTACACATATCTCCAGCCCCCGTGTTTTTCTTTTTGTTGTTTATTTTGGTAACTATTACTAGTTTTCTTCTCTTCTTGGAATTACCATGCATTTTACTTAATTACATTTAGAGAAACTTAGGTCTGTGGACTGTGACAACTGAAATCGAGTGGGGCTGGGTTTCTAGACAGGGTTTTTTTTTCCGTAGCCCTAGCTGTCCTAGAATGTAGATCAGGTTGGCCCCAAACTCACATACCTGCTTCTGCCTCATCAGTGCTGGAAATAAAGGCTTGCAGTACCACCTCCTGGCTGTTTTTTAAAGTCTGCTTTTAGCTGGTTGTGGTGGTGCTGGCCTTTAATCCCAACCCTTAGTTGAATCTCTGTGAGTCTGAGGCCAGCCTGGTCTTCAAAGTACAGCCAGGGCTTTGTTACAGAGAGAAACAGTTATCTTGGAAAAAGGTGTACTTTTAACTATTTTTTTAGAAATCTATCATAATTAGTTCGCTAAGTCCTGAACATATGAAATTATGGGACATTTTAACTTACTAAGTAATTCTTCCTAATCTCACTCTGCAGTGATGGTCATTGTCTCCCTGAACAGGGATGGAGGAAATAACATCCCAAGAAGCAGCAGAATCACCAAGGGCCCAGTTTCAGTCTTTGGAGAGCCAGTCTGAATGTCTTTCCCCAGAGCTTCGGTTTCTGCAGGACATGGAGATGGAGCAGGGATTCACTGGGGGTAAGACAGAGACAACACTTATTTCTAGGAGAATGGGAATATTGAGGGATGCTGGCCTAATATGAGAGAGGCCAGGGTCTTGAATAAGAAGGTGGGCCTTAGTGGAAGAACTCAAAGGGCATGGCAGGTGTGAATCCTTTTGTTTGGCCCTCTGTTAAGGGTGGCTAGGCTGTCTTTAATAAGCACATCATCCTGCTCTGGCTGACTGTCCTTTAGAACATGTGAACATCACTCCTGTCACCACAGTCAGAATGGCTTCTAACACAGGGTGCTTTTGCCATATCTTGCTAGCCTTACCTAACTTACTCCTCATGGATTGAGAGGACCCTCCGTCCCTCCGTTCCCTTCACTGAGTGTCTCCTCCTGATGATTTAGTGTGGTTTGCTACCTGCTGTTGCAGCTGCAGTGTTTGTGAATCATCTAATTTTGGCCAAGAAAGCAACCATTTAATTTCTTGTTTGAACACAATGTCTGTTTAAATGCATAGATGTTACATACATAATGCATTCACATACATGTATTAAATAGGTAAGTTTTTCCTCCCCTTGAAATAGGGTCCTGCTGTGTAGCCTGGCTGGCCTAGTACTATGCAGCCCATGATTTGAATGAATCTTGCCTCAGCCTCCCAACTACATTGGGAATGTAGGTGTTCAGTACCATACTTAGCTGCTAGTTTTATTCTGTAAGGACTATGTCTTAGTTTTTATAGACCAGCACTAGTGCCTGAAGGAACTTGTATGTCAGCATCACAGATGGAGTATCATTATGTAGAGGGTACTGTGGGGCATTGTTGGAGGGTATAAAGGATTGTGAGGAGACATGACTGTTTCTTGTTTCTGTAAGCCTCACACAATGGTTACAGAGATAGTGCCCAATAATAAAATGAAGGCAAATGATGTTTGTTTATAGTAAATGGTATCTGGGAAAATGTCAGAAATGCTAAAAATCCCTGGCCCTATCATCAACTTTTTTGTTGTCGTTTTGCGTCTCTCTACATAGCCCTGGTTATCCTGGATTTCACTAGGCCAGTCAAAGAGATCCACCTGCTTCTATCTCCTGAGTGTTGGCATTAGAGGCTTATACCACCACATCCAGTCCCCTTCAACTCTTCAGAGTCTTAATGTAGTACAGGTTGGCATTGGACTTGCTATGCCTTGACGACTTTGAACTTCTGATCCTTCTATATCCACCTTCTAGGTGCTGAGATTACAGTTGTCTGACACCTTGTCCAGTAGATGGTGCTGGGGATCAAACCCAGAGCATCATGCATGCCAAGCAAGCACTCCACCAACTGAGCTATGTCTTCAGGCTTCTTTTTACTGTTGTTTCTGGTTTTTGAGACCACGTTTTTCACTCTGTAACCCAGGCTGGCCAGGAAATGCTGTCTGTCTTTATGTTTTGCTTTGCTCATCATAACAACAGGTATAATGCTTCTTACCCTTCCATAGAAGGAATGTCATGTCCTGAGGATAAAGTGAGAGTCCTAGTAAAATCCATATTACACTCCTAAATCTGTGTAAGTAGGAGCAGCTACCGAGGAAGAGTGGACACACCTGAAACCTGGTAAACGTTTGTTGGCTTTACTAGAATAGTGATGTGAAGGAGGATGCCACACACACCTTGGGCAGGAGAAGTGCTCTGAAAAGGGAGCCCTGTGGAAGGGCTGCTCTCACTCTTGGCTCCTTTCTCCTCCCTCAGCTCCACCTGTTCCCCAGGTGCCTGCTCTTCCCCATGAGGGAAGCCCAGGAGACCAGGCAGCTGCGCTCCTGACAGCCAGGTACCAGGTGAGCTGAGGGACCCTCTGCTTTTCCTCAGGGTGTCTCATTACTTGAGTGTGGCCTCTCTTTCATCCCATCTGTTAACCCTTGCCTGGAATCTTTTCAGTAGCAATTTGGGAACAGATCATCTTCAGAGACCTGGATTTGACAGAAACAATTTTTCCATCCACCACCATCTTTGTCCATGAGACTATGATGGACACTCATGGGATTTATTTTCTAAGTTTTAGTCTGTCCTCCCTCCTCCCCAACATAAACAGCTACTAGATGCCCTCTGTCATGCTCATTCTCTGGCCATGGTGCTATGGCAGCCCATTCCTGAGAGCAGCCAGGTTATTATTTCAGGAGTCTGTGACATTCGAGGATGTGGCTGTGCATCTCACACGCGAGGAGTGGGGGTGCCTGGACCCTGTGCAGAGGGCGCTCTACAGAGAAGTGATGTTAGAGAATTATGGAAACGTGGTCTCACTGGGTAAGGACCCTCTTGTTGATCAATTTACCTGTTTGGATTTCTTTGTGAGTAGGTGTGAGGTTTTTGAGGTGGTCAGTAGAGTATGCTCAGTTAACAGGTCTTAGAACCTCTCAGTCTTCCATCTCTAAGGTCCTTCCTTTCGGGAGGGGGGTGTAAATTTATCGTTAACTTTGGGTAATCAGGAGGAGACCTACTCCTCATCCCCAGTTTGTGTTTCCTGCTTTTGTGGCACATCAGTTTCCTGTTAGCAAAGAGAAACTTGGTTGTGCTTTGGCTAAGTTCTCCCTTTCTTTTCCTTTTCTCTCCCTTCTCCCTCTCCTCTCCTCTTTCCCTCCCTCTCTCGTTTAAATAGTCTTAAGGATCTTCCCAACCCCTAGCTGGACTCTGTTCTGATTCCTTTGTGCCCTGTATCTGAGATTTTCCCATTAAAGAAACACATTTAAAAGACAGGCTAAAATCTCTCTTGATGAGTAGTCTCTCACTTTTTTTAAGATCCTCAAACTCTTCTCCCAACAGGCAGGTTTGAGAGACCTCATTTAAAGGTGGGACTATATCTCCCATTGGAGTGCATCACCTAGGTGGTAATCCCAACTAACCTTACCTCAGCAGCAGAAGGCTCAAGATGTCCCCTACTATGTGGACTAAATTCTTAAATCATGATTCCTTGTTTTAAGGATACCTGAGATTAGGCACCTTATAGTGTTGTTGAGAAATATCCCTGAGGTGGGCAGGGGAGGGACAGGGCTGTTGACACTCTTGATGAGAGCTTTTGTCATCATGTCCCCTGCCCTCACTGCAGTTTTTTTTTTTTTTAAGCCTTTGATTTTGCATATACTCTTTGTGCGTTTACATCTATAAACTCTGCCCCCTTCCCCCACCTATTTTTTAGTTTTTTTGTTGGCATCTAGGGCTTGCTTTTTTGTTTTTTTTTTTTTCAACTTTCCTGATTACATGCTAGATTTAAGAAATTTTCTTACATGTGGGGAGGCAGCTTGCTCGTTGGCTCATTGGGAAGGTTTTTTTAGTATGTTTTCCATTCCTGGCTCTTTGATCTTTATAGGCATACTTCTCCGCCTTCCCACCACCCGGATTCATTGTGTGAATTCCTGCCCAGCCCTGAGTCATACCCAGGCAAGTGCTTTCTCTGGAGAAACACTTGCAGTCCTTACGGCAGGAATCACCAAGAGATGGCCCAGGTATCGGCTTTCCATCGGGAGTGCTCGTCCCAGCACGGAAACTCCTTTTCCAAGATTGTAAGACACCAAACTTGGTTGATGGAATGTATATTACTTGGGATGCCACCTTTATGTAAAGTTGCCGCTCCCTTAATGACACAGTGAATTTCTAACATGGAAGTCTTCCTTACAATCATGTGCATTTGGAACTCAGTTCATTCATAAACCACACTTGGTGGTCAGCTACTTGTGTGAAACGCCACAGAGCTAGCTCTCTCTCTTCAGTTGCCACCTTTTCCTGTTATTTTAGAGTAGGGACCAGGTGCTGTGTGCTCTTTCTAGCACTGAGTACAGCTTGTCCACTGTGACGCCTCACTTATGTGACCCCCAGACTTCCCTCATGTTTGGTATCGTTTTTTTTCTTCCTTTAAAGTTCTGTCTTCTTGTACCTGATTCTTTGTGGTCCCTAATCAATTGCTGTATTTATATTGCCTTTCCTAATTAAGTGTTTTTAATACTGTCTTTGATAGAGGGGAAGTAGGGGGCACAAAAATTAAATAGTTCAGGGCATCAAGATGGATGTATTTTTAAAAGCTTTGTAAATTGTAAAATGACCTATATATAATTGTAAACTACTGTTAATTTTACCTAATACAGAATTTCCAACAGTTCACTTGTGTACTTCTTGTAGTAGTTTAACTCAGGCTTATAATATACTACCAAGTGGAGCTTTACCTCATTCTATCTTGTTACCTTTTCATACACAAAGGGCACACATACATGCATACCCGCATGTACTATAAGAAACCCTCCTATGGGCTGGAGAGATGCCTCAGAGGTTAAGAGCACTGACTACTCTTCCAAAGGTCCTGAGTTCAATTTCCAGCAACCACATGGTGGCTCACAACTATCTGTAACAGGATCTGACCGCCCTGTTCTAGTGTGTCTGAAGACAGTGACAGTTTACTCATATACATGAAATAAATAAATCTTTAAAAAAGAAAATAAAAACAAAAAAGAAACCCTCCTACACCACCTAGCTTGCTTTTGTGACCAAGCCAGTACATCCTTAAGCAACTACTTTAACATCCTTGGGAATTCATTTTATCTTTGTGGGTTCACCATACTCCATTTGAAATGTAAGGTTATATAGGTGTTTACTAATTTCACTTATTTATGTAATGTTTGGGGTTATAACATAAAACCTTTATAATTCAGTCCATGGCTTAGTCTCTCTTTCTAGTTCATGTATTTCTCATGACTGTATTTGTATTTATCACAGGCACCAAAAAGAGTAATCCCCTAATTGTTTGCACTAGACAGCAGTAAATAAATAAATGGCTGAGTTTACAAAATGCTTGATGTCTTGGCGACAACAGTAATTTCCATAGAATGTTTCTTATTGTCATGACTACTTATTGTTTGTACTACATGCTATGTATATCTCATTTAATCCTTGCTATAACTCAACAATAAGCAGAGGATATTACTCTTTTTAAATAGCTTCTTTTAAAGCCTTTAAGCTGACAGCACTAGGGAGGCAGGAGCAAGCAGATCTTGAGTTTGAGGCCAGCCTAATCTATATTGAGTTCCAGGGCAGTCAAGGCTACACAGAGAAACCTTGTCTCAAAAACAAAAAAACAAAGCAAAAATTCCTGGAAAAGTTACATTTCTTTATTAATTTGAAGGGAGTGGTGCATACCACAGCTTGCATGTTGAGGTCCGAGGATAACTTTCTAATCAGTTCTCTCTTTGTGCTGTATAGGTTCTGAGGGTTGAACCCAGGTCATTAGGCTTAATGACAAGCTCCTTTACTAAGTCATCTCACTGGCCATGGAGGATAGTATTAACTTCTTTTAAGGAAACTGAGGTTCTGAGAAGTTAGGCTTGGGACCTGCCTCTGTCCCTGAAGCTCATGCTTTCTTAGCATTTTATGCCTTTGGCACGATAGATCCAATCATGCATGACAAAAAATCTTGGGTTTGTTTGTTTTTAAACCAGGCATTCTGTAACTGTATAGATCAACCAGTCTTCCTCCTGAGTGCTAGGATTAAAGGCATGGGCTGGGCCAGGTATGGTGATGCACAGAATTAATCCCAGGACTTGGGAAATAGAGGCAGCCAGAGGTTAAGGCCAGCCAGAGCTATTCAGTGAGACTTAGTCTCAGAAACAAAGAAAACCAAATGAAAAACAGGCATACTCCATCACCTGGCCCTCATGACTTTTTTCCCCCTTGAGACAGGGTTTTCTATGTAGCTCTGGCTGTCCTGGGACTCACTCTATAGACCAGGCTGGCCCCAAAATTTATAGAGATCTGCCTGCCTCTGCCTTCCAGGTGCTGGGATTAAAGGCGTGCACTACCACAAACTGGCCTCATGTCACATTTTACACTGTGAATGAATAGTGTGTTTTCATGCCAGGGATGTAAACCCAAGCCTTATGTGTGAAGGCAGCTGTTCTTACTGCAATCTCCCAGGCCGCTCCCCTGCCCAACTTTGTGTTTTTTTTTTTTTGTTTGTTTGTTTGTTTTTTGTTTTTGTTTTCAGGACAGGGTTTCTGTGTGTAGCCCTAGTTGTCCTGGAACTTGCTCTGTAGACCACATTGGGTCTGCCTGCCTCTGTCTCTTGAGCATTGGGACTAAAGAAGGTGTGTTGTCTCATTTTGCTGCTTGCGTGTCTGTCTGTCTCTTGTCTCTGTCTCTGTCTCTGTCTCTGTCTCTCTCTCTCTCTCTCTCTCTAAGATTTATTTATTGTATGTATGTGAGTACACTGTTGCTTTATTCAGACACAACAGAAGAGGGCACCAGATCCCATCAGGTGGTTGTGAGCCACCATGTGGTTGCTGGGAATTGGACCTCTGGAAGAGCAGTCAGCACTCTTAACCGCTGAGCCATCTCTTCAGCCCTGCATTTTTCTTTTTAAAGACTTACTTTAGTTAGTGTGTGTGTGTGTGTGTGTGTGTGTGTGGACACTAGATGCCCTTAAAGTTTGCAAGTGGTCATCTGAATCCCTGGAGCTGGATTTATAGGCTGTTGTAAGCAGATGACATAGGTGCTAGGAGTCAAACTCAAATCCTCTATAAGTGCAGTATGTTCGCTGAGCTGTCTCTCTAGCTCCTTCATTTTCTTCCTTTCATTTTATTACAGCTGAATAATTGCATTGTTTATATTATAATTGTACCTCATTGTTACCAGTTCCTCATTTGACAGACAACTCAGCTGATTTTTACACTGTTTTTAAGAGTCTATAAACATTGTTCATTATGTGGTGACATGGCAGGATAATGGGAACAAATAATAAGTTAGACATGCAGTGTATAGGTAGATTTTTGGAGATGAAGGACTTAAGCCAAACATTTCATATATGCTCCTTGACACTTTCTGTGCTCAGGGTGTATAAAAATTGCCCTTTGGTTCTAACAACATCAACATTGTGTTTACTAAGCTCCCTGTTGCTTTAGTATTAAAAGAAGTTGAGCTGCTCAAGCCTGAGAGCAGGTTGGTCCTATTTGAGAAAAGCCTGTGCTATACAGTAAGTTTCTGGCCAGCATGCTCTACAAAGTGATACCCTGTCTTAAGACACACACACACACACACACACACACACACACACACACACACACACACACACACAGAGAGAGAGAGAGAGAGAGAGAGAGAGAGAGAGAGAGAGAGAGAGAGAGAGAGACAGACAGACAGACAGACAGACGTAAGTAGTCCTCTTGGCAATAGAAAGTTACGTGCACTTCTACTATCCTTTCTTCATCATAGCATGTGGTAGTCAGTGTTTATAGCTGCCTCTATATTTAGAGTATGAGGTTCTTCAGTTGTTTGAGATGGGTTGGTCCTTTTGCTAGGGCTCTTTATCCCCACCATATTTTTCATATAAGGGGTATACCATAAATGCTTGTTGAGTAAAGTGTATGCTAATTCTGGTGTGGAGATGTGGTATACCCTTTTTTCCCATGTTCATTGAAGCAGATTGGTTCTGTTTTTCTTTTTCTTTTTTTTTTTAAGATTTTATTTATTTATTTTACATATATGAGTACACTATAGTTGTCTTCAGGCAAGCCAGAAGAGGGTGTCAGATCTAATTGCAGATGGTTGTGAGCCACCATGTGGTTGCTGGGAATTGAACTCAGGACCTCTGGAAGAGCAGTCAGTGCTCTTAACCACTGAGCCATCTCTCCAGCCCCGGTTCTGTTTTTCTTTAAAGAAAATATTTGTATTTGTAAGGTTAATGGAACATTCTAATTCAATACTTAAGTATGATATGCAGTGATCAAATCAGAGTAAATAAGCATTTCCATCTCTTCAGTAATTTTGGGTTTTGGGGACAGTGTCTCTTTATGTAGCCCTGGCTGTCCTGGAATTTGCTGCGTAGACCAGGGTACTCCTCTTTAATTATATGTATGTATCTGAGTGTGTGTATGTCACATGAGTGCAGGTGCCCAGGGAGGCCAGAAGAGGATTTCAAATTTCCTGGAGCTCAGGTTGTAGCCAATGTGAGCTGCCATGTGGATGTTGGGGACCAAACTTACTCCTGCCAGAGCAGTTAAGTCCTTTTAATCACTGAGCCATCTGTCCATCCCTTGAGGTAATACATTGGGGGGGGGGGGTTAAAATCTTTTTTTTTTTTTTTTTTAAGATTTATTTATTTATGTATGTGAGTCCACTGTCGATGTTTTCAGATACACCAGAAGAGGGCATAGGATCCCATTACAGATGGTTGTGAGCCACCATGTGGTTGCTGGGAGTGGAACTCAGGACCTCTGGAAGAGCAGTCATCGCTCTTAACCACTGAGCCATCTCTCCAGCCTGGGGTTTTAAAATCTTAATATTAACCAGAAATAATTCCTGTTTTGATGTTCTTTATTAAACTTGTCTGTAAGATTTTGCTAAATTTATTCATTTATCACTGATTTGCTGCTATACTTTAACTTGCATTCCATTTTCAGAATGCCATTTGGTACTTGTAGACCAGGTCTGATACCCTTGGCATTAATGATAACTTCTGTGAAGACAGGTACACACCCATGCATGAATTCACTGAACTGTATTTAAATGAAAGTTGTTGCTTCCAAGTTACAAACTCTTAGCACATCTTTTACCAGAGTACAAATCTCAACTCAGAAGACCTGCTCGTCCTCTTCATTCTCTAGGTATCTTTGACAAATGTTTTCTCAGAACTTATCTTCTGTATAAGTTTGGTTACATTTTAAAAAGAAAAGAGGGCAGTGTAGCATCTGGGGATAAATTGCCATATTCCATTTCCTTCTCTGTGAGCAGGATTTCCAATTTCCAAGCCTGATGGAATCTCTCAGCGGGAACAAGAACTACAAGTCTTTGATCTGGAAACTAGGAATAGAGAAGTCATAAGAGATGACTGTCCAGGTGAGTAAGGCAGAGTTTGTTAGATGAATCAGTGGGAAACCAAACTCCAGGTGTTGAGCCAAGTTCTGGTTGAACTCATACTCAACATACAGAGCTCTGCCATTCTGGAGTGTAGAGAGAGCCTGCCTGTCTCTACAGTTTAATTTCTTTTGTACAAATTGTGCTAGGTCCCAATTTAAGTTATAGCACTATTTTAACCCATTGTTTTATGTTTGTTCCTTTGAAATCTCTTACTGGCTGTTGTGTGTTGTAGCCTATTTCTATCATCTCGTGATCTGTTTCATCCTGCCTCACTCCTGCTGTGCCTTTACATCTGTTTTTTTTTGTTTGTTTGTTTGTTTTGAAGTAAATAAAATTTGCTTATCTTTGAGGATACTACATTATTTAGTTTCCACCTGTTTTTATTTATTTTTTAAGCACAGGATATAGATTACATTTGCATTTTCTATTTATATATTGTATTAGATGGAGAGACCAGAGAAGAAAACAAGCTGTTGATTCCTAAGCGGAAAATTTCAGAAGAAGTACATTCATACAAAGTGAGAATAGGAAAATTCAAACAAGATATTGCTCAAGTTCCTGAAACCAGAGAGGTTTATAAGTCTGAGGACAGATTAGAAAGACTCCAGGAGATTCTAAGAAAATTTCTCTTTCTAGAGAGAGAATTTAGACAAATAACAATCAGCAAGAAAACTTTCAGCAGTGAGAAGAACACTGAACCTGAAAAAAGCTTCAGTCTAGACTCCACACTTGATACAGATCAAAGAGTTCTTAGAATACAGACCACTGATGACAGTAAATATGACATGAACTTCAACCAGAACCCAGCTGTTGGCGAACAAGAACCCATAAATCTAACAGAGAACTTTCAGAGTACTGACTATAAGGAAAGCTTAATGGATCTGTCCCACCTTAATAAATGGGAGAGCATGCCTACCACTGACAGATCCTATAAATGTGATACATGTGGGAAAACCTTCCATCAGGCCTCAGCTCTTACTAGACATCAGAGAATTCACACAAGAGAGAAACCCTACAAATGTAAGGAATGTGAGAAATCTTTCAGTCAGAGCTCAAGTCTTAGTCGACATAAAAGAATACACACTAGGGAGAAATCCTACAAATGTGAAGCGTCTGATAAATCCTGTGATGCACCCGATAAGTCTTGTAGCCAGAGCTCAGATGTGCTTCAGCATAAGAAGGTTCATGCCAAAGCCAAGTCTTACAAGTGTGGGACCTGTGAAAGAGTCTTCAGCCGAAGTGTGCATCTTACTCAGCATCAGAGAACACATAAGGACACGGCCTGTAAATGTACCGTGTGTGGCAGTGACTTCTGCCACACCTCATACTTAGTTGAACATCAGAGACTACATCATCAAGAGAAGTCCTATGAGTATGATGAATGTGGGCTGTCCTATGTTAAACAGCAAGGAATTCGTTTCCGAGAAAAGCCCTACTCGTGTAATGATTGTGGGAAAGACTTTAGATTGAATTCCCATCTTATTCAGCATCAAAGAATTCACACAGGAGAAAAACTACATGAATGTAATGAGTGTGGGAAAGCTTTCAGCCAAACCTCATGCCTTATTCAGCATCACAAAATGCACAGGAAAGAGAAATCATACGAATACAACAATTATGAGGAAAGTTTCAGTCACAGTTCTGATCTTACTCTGCAACAGGAAGTTCCCATTAGAGAGAGAGTCTTTGATTGTGATGCGTGGGAAGAGAACTTCAGTCAGAGAGCGCACCTCATCCAACATGAAAGGGTCCATACCAAAGAGAAACCTTATGAATGCAGTGAACTTGGGGAGACATTTAGTCAAGTTCAGGCCTCATTCAATATGTGAGAACTGAGACCAGGGAAAGTCACATATGCACTGAATGTGATAATATCTTCAGTCATAGCTTAACCCTTGGTCACCATCAGAGAATTGATACCAGAGAGAAACCTACTGAATGTGATGAATATTGGGAAGGGTTTTTTTTTTTTTGGTGTTAAATTCCTCATTGGCTCCTGTAAATCAGTGCTAGAATATATAGAATATGGTACATTCTTCAGATTATTTTCATACCTTAGTCACAGTTGGGGAATTTGTACTGGAGTAAAATTCCACTGTCAAATGTGAAAAAGCCATCAGTCAACTACCTTATTGGTTCAGTGTCAAATTTGTGCCATGCATAAAGCCTGTGAAGATATAGGTGTGTATGTGAGAGAACTCAAGTCATAGCCAGTGCTTGATCACGTCGAAGAAGCTATGCCCACGAACAGTCTGTACCAAGAAATCATTTGGGTATAGTAAATGTGGCAAATCTATGAGCAGAATGTACCAGATGTGAGTCTGGATGATGCACCAGATGAGACTGATATAATGCAAATGGTGAAATTTAACCACTGTATTTTCAGGCCTTATCCAGTATCAAAGTATTAGAGAGAGAAAACGGTTACTTTTCTGTGTAATTATTCCTATTTAGTCTCAATCTTTTTACTACAAAATAACTGAATCCAGAAGATAATTGGTGAACGAAATAATTTTCTCACAATATCCTTTAGTATTCCAAGTAGGTACGAGTATTTTATTTATAGAACTCATTTGAGTGGATTTATTTTAATTTGGCCTATACACATTAAAACAGTTTTTCTTCTTTGAAATTGATTCTTATTCACAATTTACCTAGGATACTGTTAATGTAGCAGTGTTGACATAGCTTCTGGAGAGAAGCTCAGTAAGCCTTCCCTGTTCTTGGCCTGAGTGCTCTCCAAAGGAGACTCTGGCCTATTATTTTCTGAGGACCTTACATGCTATTGTTTCTATAGCCACACCCTCGGCTTCCTGTTGATTTCTGCATTCTCTTAGGCATCCTTAAATGGTGTTGTGGTGTTAGCTTCTCACCAGCTGATAAAGAGTTACTTCCACATCAGCCATCTGTAAGTTTGGAGGATTCGGTCTTCCTAAGTTTGTGGCAGGCACCCAAACACTTGCAAGTGATGTCCAAGTTTTTAGCTGCCTTGTTTGCATCCACAGCCCTCTAAAAGAGATGACATCAGGGAGCCAGTAAGACTCCTGTTGGCCTAGCTACATTCATTCAGTGCCTACTCTGCATGTATGTGTATGTTTATATGCCTATATTGAAGGCCAACAAAATGCTCAGGTCTGCTTTTGATAGGGAAACAAAGAACACACGAATCAGAATGAGGAAATATAGCCTTCCAATAAAGATGTTGCTGTTAGTGCCGTATCTAGACAGTATTTCAAGAGAGTGGCAGGTCCGTTCCTGGTAAAACCTTAATCATTAGGATTCTTCTTTATCTGTTCCCTTCATCAAGCCAGGGTAGTATTTTGAAGCCTAGAGCTTTGTGCATAATTGTTTGTGCATCGCCATACTTTTGTGTTGGGATGCAGTCTTTGTTGCCCAGGCTGGCCTTGAATTCCTGGGTTCACACAAATTTCCTGCCTCCCAAGTAGCTGGGATTATAGACATGTGCTCCTGTGCCTGGATTTTATTTTTGTATTTTAATAGAATCTGCAGGCCATATAAAGGATCATGGCTATTTGATTTATAGAAGTGATCACAGGTGTTGAGTTCAGGGTTACTGCCCTATAACTACATAGAGTTCATGATTCTTTACATGATGTCAAAGCATTTTTTTTATCTTAAAGTTCATAACATCCTGTGAATAAGAAAAGTGTTATTTAAAATTCTAGTTGTCAATCAAGCAATTGAGGCTTTCATAGTTCAGATGTCTAATGTTCACTAGGGATCCTCAACCAGTATATAAAGTATGCTGCTCACTCTGTAAATCTTGTGGCTAACCTCTAGGATAGTCCTACCACTGTATTTTACTTCTTTGCCATCAGCAAGCATAGTGTCTCATCAGGGCAAGAAAATCAACATATATCAAATTGATCTAAATGTAAAAGCAAATGAAAAATGCATGTTTTTTTGTCCCTGTCAAACATGTATACTCTTACTTATAGAGACCAATAGTCACTTCTGGTGACTGAGGCACAGGATTTGTGATTCATCCCTAAGTAGCAGAATCTGTAAAAATCACATGTATGCATTTGGGTTAGGAACATGCTTTTGTACTTGAATAAAAGTGTGTTCAGCACTCTTAGACTCTTTGTTTTGAACCAAGTCTGCAGGCCCCAGGCAGAAGCACTGGGCACCTTGAAATTCCTCACCAAGCCTGCCCCAGCTTCTCTCTCTCCTCTCTGCTGATGCCTTTCCACAGACCTCCGCAGCCAGTTAGGACTGAGTAGTTTTGTATTTTAGATTTGTTTTAAATGTTTATGAGTGTTTTGCCTGCATATGTATGTACATTATGTGTGTGCCTGGAGTCCAGAGAAGCTAGAAGAGGACATAGGTCCCCTGAAACTGGAGTCACAAACAAATTTGAGCCACCATGTGGGTTTTAAATCACTCCTGTTCTCTGCAAGAGCTGACAGTGTTCATAACTGCTGAACCAGCTAATCTAGCCTCAGGATTGAATGTTGGTTCAGTTGGGATGCTTTAGTACATCAAATAAAATCAATTTGTGATTTCAGTAGAGCTCTAAGGATGTTTTGATAGGTAAAGTAAATTTAAAAAAGAATGCCAGAATAGTTTTTGAAGTAACTTGTCAGTTCAAGTGGATATTTAGTTGGTGTAATAGCAGTATGAGTTTGTATTAAGCTTTGGGTCTTAGGGGAGGGAAAGAAAATATCTATTAGCTGAACAATTAATTCGTTTTCATTTATCTGTATGCACACTTTTATGTACACATTCAGGTTTTTCACCACAGTTCTGCAAGAGAGCTGAGCAAAAAGGCTGAAGGGTTAAAAATCTTAGGGTTTCACAATAAGGTAACGTCTCAGGGTCTGAATATGGCTGATTCTCAGGTTACAGGGCCTTTTGAAGCTCTTTCTTTGGTATTAGTATTGTTAGCTCCAGCTGATCCTGCTGGCTTCCAGAGCTGATGTCAGAGTTGGTTTGGTTGGTTTAGTTTTTTTAAAGACAGGATTTCTCTGTATATCCCAAGCTGTAGTTCACCTGCTTCCTAAGTGCTGGGCTAAAGGCATGTGTCACCACCATCCAGCAGAAGAGAGAGTGTCTTGTATCTTGAGTAATTTTTGTTTAAAGTAATTGGTGGACTCAGGCATGTAGCTCAGACTGACAAAATGGGTTAACAGATCAAACCCTCAGATTTTCTTTTTTTCTTTTCTTTTTCTTTGTTTTTTGTTTTTTGTTTTTGTTTTTTTGTTTTTTTGCCACAGGGTTTCTCTGTATAGCCCTGGCTGTCCTGGAATTCACTCTGTAGACCAGGCTGGCCTCGAACTCAGAATTCTGCCTGCCTCTGCCTCCCAAGTGCTGGGATTAAAGGCATGCGCCACTACCGCCTGGCCAGATTTTCTTTCTCCTGCCCAGATATCCCCACCTCATCATTTCCCTGTTCATTTCTCAGCATTTTAAATTTGTTCTTAAGCTTTTTCTGTTAGTCAAACTAGCCGATGGACATAGAACTCTTGACCTGAAGCAAAAAAGTAACAGAAGTAACAGGAAAAAGCAAGCTTAATTCCTGGGCATGTGAAAGAAAGACTTAAAATCTAGGGAGCCCTGGAAGAGTGTTAGAAGAGGTAGAATGTCCAATGCTTATAAATGAGTAACTGGTTAGTTTTCTAATTTAGAGAAGGAAGCGTTTAACTGGAGGCTTGCTTACAGTTTCAGAGGATAAGTCCATGACCGTCATGGTGGGAGCGTGGCTGCAGGTAAGACCAGGCATGTAGCTCAGAGCTTATATCCTGATCTACAGGCAGGAGGCAGAGGAATTGAGCTGAGAATGTGCTTTTGAAGCCTCAAAGCCCATTCCCCTCCCCCAGTGAGATACTGCTAACAAGGCCTCATCGTAATCTTCTCCAAACTGTCTACAAACAGGCAACCAAACATTGAGCCCTATGGGGCCATTCTCATTCAAGCCACCATACTGAAAATATGATTTTTTTTTTTTTTAAAGACAAGGTCTCATTATACTGCCCTGGCTGGCCTGGAACTCTGGTCTCCTAAATGTTGGGATTAAAGGCAGACTTCTTTATGTATATATGTGTTAGTGTTTTGTTTGCATGATGTCTGTGTGTCACGTGTGTAATGCTTGTGAAGGGCAGAAGAGGGTGTTGGAGTCCCTGGATCTGGAGTTATGATCTGCCATGTGGGTAAGCAATAGTAGGTTCTTGGGCCTATGACCTCTACTGTGAATAAGTTTACAGTAGGAGGCATAAATTCACATGAAGCAGCCTCAGATCTAACCAGAAAGTGGCAAGAGTATGGCATTTGAAAGTACTGAATAAGGGGAATCTAGGTTTATGGTAGTTAAAAGGAGGCCCCAGTTAGTCAGTTTAGCAAAGTATGACATTGCCACATCTAAAAATGTAGCTCCATCTATTTTACCTAGTTGTTAGGTGTATAATACCAGTACTAGCCAAAGTAGCAAATTGATCTAATTAAATGGATTTAAGAGGACTGTGGGTTATTAATACGGTGCTTTGGAAGTAGACATATTTGAGATTTGCTCAACTCTAAGTCACTTGAGATTTTATATAACTTTCCTATGCAATAAGAGCATAGTGAAATGGTAAATGTAAAGTGTACCAGCCACATAGTAAGTGCTAAAAGGTCATGGGGGGGGGGGCGGGTTGCTGGAGAGATGGCTCAGCCGTTAGGAGCACTGATTAATCTTCCAGAGGACCTGAGTTCCCAGCAACTACATGGTGGCTCACAACCATCTGTAACGGGATCTAGTTCCCTCTTCTGGTGTGTCTGAAGACGGCTACAGCATACCCATTCATAGGCATTAAATAATATTTTAAAAAGTTCGTGGGGCCAGTGAGATGGATCAGTAAGTAAGGATGCTTGCTGCCAAGCCTGATGATCCCAGTTTCATCACTGGTCTCCACATGGAGGAAGGAGACAGCTGACTTCTACAAGTTACTCTTTTTTTTTTTTTTTTTTTTTGGTTTTTCGAAACAGGGTTTCTCTGTATAGCCTTGGCTGACCTGGAAGTCACTCTGTAGACCAGGCTGGCCTCGAACTCAGAAATCCGCCTGCCTCAGCCTCCCAAGTGCTGGGATTAAAGGCATGCGCCACCACTGCCCAGCTTTTTTTTTTTTTTTGGTACAAGTTACTCTTTAACCTCCACATTCCTGCCATGCACAGGCACGCCCAAGTAAAAATTTTTAAAATTACATTTTTAAAAATGGGGCTTGGAAGATGGCTTAGCGATTAAGAGCACTTCTTTCCCGGACAACCCTGGTTCAGTTCCCAGGAATCCTGACTTCCATGATCACTGCACATGTGATACATATAGGCAATACACCATACACACAAAAATTAAATCTTTATTAGATCTTTTTGTTGGTTTTGTTTTCCCGAAACAAGGTCTCACTATTAGTTCTGGCTGTCCTGGCACTCAGTGTAAACCAGGGAGGCCTCAAACTCAAGAGATCTGCTTGCTTCTGCCTCTCAAGTGCTGAGATTAAAAGTGTTCAATGGGCTGGAGAGATGGCTCAGCGGTTAAGAGCACTGACTGCTCTTCTAAAGGTCCTAAGTTCAATTTCCAGCAACCACATGATGGTTCACAACCATCTGTAAAGGTATCTGATGCCCTCTTCTGGTGTGTCTGAAAACAGCTACAGTGTACTCATATAAATATAAAATAAATCTTTACTTAAGAGTTTAAATCCTAGCACCCAGCGTTGGGGATTTGATGTGTTCTGTAGACCACCCCCATGCACATCAGTACACATACCCATACACAATATATTTAAACCTCCAAAGAAGTTGGACCACACGATAATTCAGTATAAAGCTGCAAAAGCATAATGATAAGTTGTAACCCCAGAACTGATAGAAAAGTGGAAGGAAAAAAACACCCCCAGAAAGGTATCCTTCAGCCTCAACGAGGGAAAAATTAAGACCCCCAAGTTAATACAAGCACAGATTTGAAAGCCAATTCATTCACGGACTTTAAAAAGAATGAATGAATTTAGCTGTGAGAAACTTGTCTGGGGTAGTGTTTCTCAACCTATGGAAAATGACCAATTTGGGGGTTGCATATCAGTTATCCTGCATATCAGATATTTACATTATGATTCATAACAGTAGGAAAATAACAGTTCTAAAATAGCAACACAATTTTATGGTTGGAGGTCACCACAATATGAGGACTCGTATTAAAGGGTCACTGCATTAGGAAGGAGACCCTACATTCAGAGACCTGTCTAAAGAATAGTAGGTACTATCTCCTGTTGGAGTTACTAAACTGGCATCTGTCTTGTAACATCTGTGTCCTCCCTTCAGAATATGTCAGTGATTAATCTGAGACTAAAATGGAATTACACACACACACACACACCCCAAGGGCTCTTATTTAATTCGGTGATGTTTCCATTTAGTCTTGACTTTGAAAAGAATGAACCTTTTCTATTTCACCCACGTTTGTAAATTGTCAACATGAGTTGCAGAATATGTATAAGCGGCCTCTTGCTCATGTTACCCAGCCACCCACTGCCCTTCATGGGGCTGATTATATGCCTGGGCTTTGGGTTGAGGTGCATGGTTCGGTGCATGGTTCAGTGCATGCGTTTGCGTACTTCCTTGTGGTAGGTAGACATGTAAAATAGTAAAAGAGGCACGTGAGGATTAATAACAGGTCAGCTTAAGTGCCCAACAGCTAGCAGCTATTGTTTCTGCACAATGAATGTGGACAATTCACCTTTTCTCCCCTGCTTCATCATGTAAGAAGTAGGATTTCTGGCTTGCTCTAAGGCTTTTCATTCCATTTCACTCACTGGTAGCAGCTGGAAATCTTTCATCATGTAGGTCCGGGAGGGGCTGGGTAAAGAACAGCCAGATGGAGTCCAGCTGGCATAGATAGCTTGGCCTTGTTATTGCCAAGGTAGATGATTATGGGACTAGGGAGTTGAGGGGAGAACCGACAGGGCTTATTTAGGGCCATGACAAAGAGAAAGCGGACTACAAACCAGACTCCAGATCCAGTGAAGTGAAGATGGGTGAGTATAGAAGCTCATGGATGAAGACCATCCACAGTGAAGCATTCTATTCCGGGTCTGGCACCTTGACAACCTATCATGGAGGTGAACCTCCAAGCTACTTAGGTGGGACCTAGAAGTGCAGGTGGATTTTGTCCCATCCCAGGACTCCAGGTCCAGACAATGTTGGAGGCTGAGCATTGTCTGTCAGGAGCTGGATATGGTGAGCCAGCCAGTGCTGTGCCTGGGCAGTGCTTGCCTGGTGGGAGGACTTTGGGAGGTTGTTCTGGGGCCTCCAGTTACTATCTCTTGGTCAGAGGTGTCTGGTTCTGTTTGGTTGTATCCCACTGGGAGTAATCAAAGGTTTTTCATTTTCAGAGAAAGCTTTTGATAGCTTCCTCATGGGTGATTTTGGAGCTTTCCTCACTTTTATACTCTTTTCTGAAATAACTGCATACCCATTTGTGTGTGTGTGTGTGTTGTTTTAAATATGAGATAGGGTCACTGCAGTCAACACTGGCCTGGAATTTGCTTTGTAACTCAGGCCAACCAGAAATTCCTGAACTTTCTGCCTCAGCCTCCTGACTCCTGGGTTTGTTAAGTGTGCGCAGCATACTCAGTTCTTGAGTGAAATTTATTTTATTGGAGATCTCTGCTTTGGATCAATATCTTCAAAGATGGGTTCCAGGCCATGGAGAACCAACTGATCGATGTCACTGGAGTCCATCCCCAGAGTGGAAGACTTGCCAGACTAAAGGTGAGAAGCTGACCTAGCTGGCTTATCTTTGTGGTATAGTTATCTGTTCTTCCAGACAGATACTAAAGATTTAACCCATACAGTTCAGATTCTAGTAGGCCTTTAGACCCTCAGTGAACTGTCACACCTTTGGTATTTGTGAGAGCAGATCTTTAGGTTGTTATGGGTTTACGTGCTTTTCCCTTCTAGAAACACCTTCACAAACATATTCAGAAAAGACAATGTGCTGACTATCTGTATAACCCTTAGTCCAGTCAGGATAACACATAAAATTTGCTGTCACACTTTTCTAAAGACAAATACATATTTATCTCGTGTTTAGGTAAAGGAAAAAAAAATGGAAAACTACTCTTTTTTTCTTTTTTGGACCATGCTGGTCTTGAGCATTGAGATCAGCTTCTGTTTTCTGAGTGCGAGAATTAAAGGCATGTACTACCACACCGATCTGTTTCTTATTTACTTTTCAAGATTTGATACCAGAAAAGACTGTGCTTCAAACCCAATCAACCAAAATCTTATCCTAACCTGAGACAATGAATGGCTCACTGCTGTGTAATTGTCAAGGAAAAAGCATTTGAACAGTATGACATATAATTGATAAAATTATTAAATATTCTTAAAAGATCTAATTATTTTATGTATATGAGTAGACAGTAACTGTCTTCAGGCACACCAGAAGAGGGCATCCCATTACAGATGGTTGTGAGCCACCATGTGGTTGCTGGGAATTTGAACCCAGGACCTCTGGAAGAGCAGTCAGTGCTCTTAACTGCTGAGCCATCTCTCCAGCCCAATTAAAATTATTTTTTCAGTCTTCCCCATTTTAAAGTACTTACTGTTAATATTTTAATCATTAAAGGAGGGTGTAGGGCTGGGACAGCTAAGTTAGCCATGTGCTAGGCTACTGCAGAGAAGATGCTGAATTTCATCCCAGCACAGTATAAACTGCATGGTTGTTCAGGCCCATAATCCCAGCACTAGGAAAGTGGAGGCAGGAGGATCAGAAATTCAAGGTTATTCTTGAATACATAGTGAATTCAAAGCCAGCCTGAACTACATAAGACCTTGTCTTAAAACTAAAATAAGCATTGGCCATATAGTGGATAAAGACACTTGCTATGGAGTCTAAAAACCTTTGATCCATCCCTTGAAACCCTATGGTGGAGAGGAAAAAAAAAAACTTCCCCAGGTTGTCTTCTGACCTCTACATGTGTGCTGTGGCACAGGAGTACACACACACACACACACACACACACACACACACACACACACACACACAGTTAAAGACAAGTAATTAAAAAAAAAGTCTCTATGACTGTGGACTGATATGGGGGTGAGGAAGAAATTATTTTCCATAGAGTGGCTAAAACATTAGGGAATGAGTCTGGAGGCTGATGACATTCAGCAAGTGGAGACCCAAAAGTGGGTAGATAACTTTTATGGGATTGTGGGATCACATCAATAAGGACATTGACTCCAACTCCCTGAGCTGAGTTGGATGCACTGCTGAGGCCTGTATGCTTCTGACAGACAGATTGTCCCATTGATTACGGTCCATTCACACTACTGAACTGACTGGTGGGGAGGGTGAGACATCCAGCCAGATCCTGCCTCTATTTTTTTTAAAAGAGATTTTTTTTATTGTTTTAAATTATGTATAGGTGGGTATCTGCATGGGAATGGAGGCACCTATGGAGGCCAGAAGTATCAGGTCCCCAAGGAGCTCGAGTTATAGGCAGTTGTGTGCTGTTTGTCATGATGGCTTGGAACCCAACACTCAGGACCTGCAAGGGGGTAAACCATCTCTCTAGCCCTGGGTAGATGTAGCCCAGGCTGGCCTCTAATTTACTACATAGCAGTAGGTGACCTTGAATTTCTGATCCTCTTGTCTTTGTCTCCTAAGAATTAAGGTATTACACATTACATGCCATTCATGGCTTATGCGGTGCTGGAGATTAAACCTCGGGCCTTATGCATACAAGGTAAGCCTTTTTTCCAACTTAGCCCCAGCTCCACAATCCTGGCATTTTAAATCTTACAAGTTATATTGAATGTGGCAGTGCATGCCTTTGATCTCCGCACTCAGGAGGCAGAGGCGGGCCTGGTCCACATAACAAGTTCCAGACTAGCCACCACTACATAGAGAACCCTTTCACAAATCAAAATAGCAACAACAAAACAACTTTAAGGGTTACTTATGGAGATTGAGGTGGTTTGAATAAGAATGGCCCCTAAGGACTCATCTATCTGAATGCTTAGTCTCTAGGGAGTGGGTATCTGCATAGGAATGGGGGCTGGAAGTATCAGGTCCCCTTGGGGCTGTTTGAAAGGATTAGAAGGATTGGGAGGCGTGGTCTTGCTGGAAGAACTACTGTGTCACTGGGCGTACTCTTTGAGATTTCAAAATACCATGTCAGGCCTGGGCTTGAGCTCTCTGCCTGCGTGTCAATATGTAGCTCTCTACAACTGCTCTAGTGCTATGCCTGCCAGGCTTCCCACCATGTTGACTAAGCCTCTGAAACTGTTAGCCGGCCACCAATTAAATAAATACATACTTTTTTAAAAAAAAAAACAAGGATTGTCTTGGTTATGGTGTGTAATCACAGCAGTAGAAGAGTGACCAAGATAGATGAACAAAATGTTGTCCTATGTAGGAAATGGATGGAACTGGAGAGCATTTGATGCACCATGAGCCAGACTCTGGAAGACAGGTATGAAACTGTTTCTTTGATGTGGAAGATAGATTTGAAGAAAATACAACAGGAACATAGATGATTAGAGTAGTGCAGAGACTTACAGAAGGGAGGAAAGAGAGAGTAATGGTAGCCAGACAGTGGTGGTGCACGCCTTTGATTCTAGTGCTTGAGAGGCAGAGGTAGGCAGAGCTCTAAATTCAAGGCCATCGTGGTCTACAAAGTGAGTTCCAGGACAGCCAGGGATTATAGGGAGGGTTTGTAGCAAGGTGGTAGATGGGCCTTTATGCCTGGCACTGAGGGTAGGTGTTTGCAATAATTTGGGGAACTAAAATAGAAACATCCACTGTATCAGTCAGGGTTCTCTAGAATCACAGAACTTATGAGTAGTTTCTATACAGTAAGGGAATTTGTTGATGACTTATAGTCTGCAGTCCAACTCCCCAACAATGTTCAGCAGCAGATGTGAATGGAAGTCCAAGAATCTAGCAGTTGCTCAGTCCTACAAGGCAAGCAGGTGAAGACAAGAGGATCTTCCTTCTTCCAATGTTTTTATGTAGATCTCCAGCAGAAGGTGTGACCCAGATTAAAGGTGTGACCAACCACACCTGGATCTGGGACTTGCTTTGTCCCAGATGACCTTGAACTCAGAGATCTCCTTGCCTTAGTCTCCTGGGATTCATAGGCACTATGCCTCAAGATCTCCATGCCAAGATCCAGGTCAGAAACTTGTATCTCCCAGCCTCAAGATCAGGATCACAGGTGAGCCTTCCAATTCTGGATTGTAGTTCATTCCAGGTATAGTCAAGTTGACAACCAGGAATAGCCACCGCACCCACTTTCTCTTGGCCTCCCCTTCCACACTTCCCACAAGTTTGACAAGTGTTGTCAAATGTCGCCTTGCATCAGCAGGATTCTGCAGGTCTGTCTTTGAGTTATTTGGGGGTACCCCTCATCTTCCTCAATGTCTTCCTCTCTTACCTAATTCTTTTCCTAATTTTACTGTGCCAGATGGCCTGGCTACCCACAGTGTTTCCCTGGAGGCCTTGCTTGCTGAATGTCAGGCTCCCAGTAGTCTCTGACTTCTCCCGTGAGCCGTTCGTCACTATAGGAAACTCTCCTTCCTTGGCTCTGCACAGAAGAACAAATGATTAGTTAATGAAGTGTGCCTGAAGCTATGAGTATCTGCACCCCAAGGTGAATTTTAGAACTCTTCTCTGCTACTGGATGCTATTGGAGGGGATCAGGAACCAAGGTTGGGGCCACTGAGGAGGAAGTGGCTTTGGTAGGCTTGAGCAGCTTTCAATGACAGAAGCTTGGGGAGAGAATAGTCTTCCCTTAGGATGTTACAGCTCAATGAAACAGGCACTCTCAGATGGTTTTTGATCAAATAACTCATACATTTCATTCCTTGTGGATAGGATCTTAAACACATACTAGGGTGGGTTGGGGTCTAAAGGCAAATGTTTTCTCTCGGCTTGGTCTGAGCTATTAGGAATGTCTCAGCTGTATGTGGAGGGGCTTCGGTGTTGCCCCTATGTGACTGATTGTCACAGTTCTCTCTATGGGGTGTCGTGATCACATGTTCCAGGACAGGAACCTGGTTGGCCGGGAGTAGATTTAAACACCTCCTACCATTCTCAATTATAAAAATTCCTGGAGTTCCTGAATCTGCTTGACCTTACCAGGTTTTCTGTCTGGTGGCAAGGGCCACTGCCCCACACCTCCCTCTAATCCTGCTCATGTTTCAGCAAAAGCTTCATCTTAGACAGATGGGTCCTCCCCACCTGAACTCTGACATCCTCTGACCATGCCCTTGAGACCTCAGTGTTATTGTCTCCCCCAGGTCCATGTTCTACTAGCAAAAGACAAATAGCTGACATGGAGGGCAGGGAGAAGATGCCCTGCTGGCCACGGAGCTGAAGGCTTAAAGTGACAGCGCATTCAAGGCTGTGGGAAGGGCCTCAGCTAGCCTCTCAGTCTTTCTAGATGAGGAAATTGGTGCTTAAAGAAGCCACTCACCATACCTAACAACCCCCAGTGAGCTATCAGTAAATGGCATTTCACCAATGTTGTAGGTCATCCACAGAGGCCTGTAGACCATAAAGTGAACTGACAGAGCTGTGCTTGTGTGGTATACAGAGGCATCCTCTTTGCTCTGGGGCTGGTCCACTCTGCTTTCACATTTTACTTGCACATTTGGTGCTGATTGCAGATTCCAAGGGGATTCACCTGGACCATCACCCTGGCCTTGACCTCCATGGCTTATCTGCACATGCATCATCCACACTGGTTTCCACTTTCCCCTTCTGGGTATGGCTCGTGAACCAGGAGACCCAGAAGTATTTTTCAGTGGTCTTTTTGAAAACTACTTCCATATCAGATGTTGGAAGCCAGTAAGGAGGAACCTGGGAAGGGAGGGAAGTGAGATAGGGTCACTGTAGGGACTGGGGCATGGGGAGGGAGACAAGATAGAACAGGTTGAGGGTAGAGAACATAACTAGAATACAATGACATTTCTTTAAAAGTTTTTTTTTTGTGTGGTGTTGGAGATTGGGTCTAAGGTTTTGATTCCATTAGGAATCTGCATGTCCAGACACTGATGGTCCTTGTCCCCAACTGGTTTTTGATCTATCAATAAAGATGCCAATGGCTAATAGTTGGGCACAAGGCGGGACACTTAGAGTTGTTCAGGTAGGATGCAGAAAGGAAGATCACCATGACTTGAGGAAGAAAGATGGGATGCAGGAGCAGCAGGAGATAAAGTCAACCATCCATGTGAGATTTCAGGTAAGTGGCCACTGGACCCTTCCCCGATTGGGCCTTGGGTAGCAGGGAAAGGTTTAGGAGTGCCCAGCCTTTGAGGTAGCCAAGACATTTTAAAAATAAGATAGTGTGTGTGTCTTTCATTCGAGGATCCAAAGATAGCTCCTGGGCATGCCTGTGATCTGCTGGGAGCACAAAGGGGTGTAGCCAAAATTCACTGTAACAGTGTGGTTTTTCAAGACAGGGTTTTTCAAGTCTCTGTGTAGTACTGACTATCCTGGAACTCATTCTATAGACTAGGCTGATCTCGAATTCACAGAGACAGGATTAAAAGCATGTGCCATCACAGCATGGCTAAAAGTTTTAATTGAATTTATTTACTTGTAGGTATGTTTACATGACAGCACACATGCATGTGCATGCATATATACCATTGCATGTATGTAGTGGTCAGAGGATAACTTTTAGAAATTAGTTCTCTGTGTCCATCATCATATGGGCTCTCTCCAGGATCAGGGTTGGTGTCAGTGTCTTTAGCTTGCTGTCCCCATAAGGACATTTTCTCTGAGTCTCCACTCTCTTGGGATGAGAGGAAAATAGGAAGGAAGGAGGAGGCTAATTATTACCAGTTATGTCGGTGGAATGGGAACAGTTGTAGGCATAGAATTTCTAAGTTGGAGAGCTCTATGCAGGGGTGAAGGAGGGTTGTTCTCTGCGAGGCTGGAGTTTTCACAATCCAGAGGGCACCCTCAGCACCCACATGCATGGGTACAGCCCCAGCTAAGGGGAGATCCTGGCTATCAAAGCAGAGTCTGGACTTTGGCCCTAACCGGCTGTGGGCAGTACCTTGCAGACAATGTGCTCAGGCCTGGGAACACTTAAGAGGTAAGAGAAATACATTGAACTTAGAAGATGGCGAAGACACTTGAGCCAATATATTTCACTTTTGTTTTTGTTATTTTTTGGGGTGGTGGTGGTGGCAAGTTCTCATGTAGCCCAGACTGCCCTTGAACTTCCTGTAAAGCCAAGAGTGAGTTTCTGATCTTCCTGGCTCCTCTTGGGCCGCTCTGGGGCACAGTACTTGCTTTTGTTTGCTTGCTTGTTTATTTTAGGGAGGTGCTTGCTATGTAGACCAGGCTGGCCTCAAACTCACAGAGATCCACCTGCTTCTGCCTCCAAAGGGTGTGAGCCACCACAGCCAGTAGCAATGGATAATCTTTTGGGAGTGTCCTGCTTCTAGAAGGATCAGTAACCTCACCCCAGAAGACCTGTGCTTTGCCCTTCCTCCATCTGTGTGAGTACTCCTAAGTGTACCTTCCCCTCCTTGATGGTCTTTGCTGCCTTTGCTTCATAAAGTTTGGCTAACCCTCTACTCCTTTGTACTGGCAGTGATTCTGCTTGGGTTGCAGCTGGATTATGATCAGATTTCCATGAACTGCTGGCTACTCAAGGATTTTCTTTTTATCTTTTCTCTTTTTAAATTTTTGCAGTTTTTAAAAAAAAATAAGATGAAGAGGAGGAAGAGGAGGAGGAGGAGGAAGCAGCAGCAGCAGCAGCAGCAGCAGCAGCAGCAGCAGCAGCAGCAGCAGCAGCAGCAGCAGCAGCAGCACTATGTTGAACTAGCCTTCAAAATCCAAACCTGGAGAATAACAGGAGAAACTATATTACAACAGTCACATGAACATATTTTTTAAAATGAATATAATCACAATAGATATTTGAATTAATGACATTAAAGATTTATGCTCTAAGATGGGCATGGTGGTGCATCCTTTTAACCTCTGAACTCAGAAGGCAGAGGCTGGTGGATCTTTGAGTTCAAGGACAGCTTGGTCTAGAGTGATTTCCAGGACAGCCAGGAAAGAGAAACCCTGTTTCAAAAGCAAGCAAGCAAACAAACAAAAACAAAAACAAAAACAAAGCAAAAACAAAAACAAAAACAAAAACAAACCAAAACGAAAAGTTTACTTAATTTTGAGACAGGGTTTCACTATGCAGCTCTGGCTGTCCCAGAACTTGCTCTGTACACCAGGCTGGCCTGGAACTCACAGGGATCTGCCTGCCTCTGCTTCCTTAGTGCTAATATTAATGATGTGTACCACCATGTTTGGCCTGAGCACCAGTCTCTAGTTCCAATACCCTTTTCTGTCTTTTCCAGAAAGAAGAAATCAGGTCTAATCCTAACTAAAATGTCACCTGCTCTAAAATAACCCTTCCATCACAAGGTGTTTGTTTTCCCAGAGAAGCCAGTATGCATGTCTTTTATAGGAATTCTGCAACAGTTCATACACTAAAGCTAGAAAGTTAAAAGCATACAGTTATTATCCAGGCATAGTACCGACAGTATTTAATCCCAGCATTTGGAAAGCAGAGGCAGATCTCTTTGAGTTCAAGGCGAGCCTGGCCTATATAGCAAGTTTCTGAACAGCCAGAACTAAGTAGCATTCTGTCTAAACTCCACCCCCACCCCCTGGCAACAGCCAGGTATGCTCCTCCCCACAGTTACCTTAGGTCTGACCCACTATAAAAGGGGCTGCTTGCCCCCTCCTTTCTCTCTTGCTCTCTTGTTCTCTTGTTCCTTTCTTGCCCTCTTGGGCTCTCCCTTTCCCATTCCCTTCACCTCCCTCTCTCCACATGCTTATGGCTGGCTTCTGCTTCCCTCTCCTCCTCCCTCTCCCTCTCCTCCCTCCCCCGTCCCCCTCTCCTCCCCTCCCCTCCCCCTCTCCTCCTCTCCCCCCCTTCCCCTCCTCCCCCTCTCCTTCCTCTCCCTTTCTCTCTGCCTCTCTATACTGCCATGTGGCTGGTCCCTCAGGGGAAGGGATGTCTCAGCATTGAGACATCCCCTTAATGCTGAGGCATCCCCTTCCCCCATACCTGATTATACCTCCATAGAACATATTCTCAATCTCTTTATCTTTTTATAAACATATCACATAGACCTTGACGCAAACAAAAGAAACAAGAAACAAGCAGAAACAGCTTTGGGGAGATTGTTACAGTCCTCATTGTAGGGATGTCAAGGTAGCAGGAACTTGAAGCAGCTGGTCACATCATATCCTCAGTCAGAAGCAGCGAGAAATGCGTTAGTATACGCATGCTTACTACTTATCTCCCCGTCTCCGTTCTTATACAGCCCATGACCCAAACCCACCTATTCTGGAAGACTGGCTCTTCCTGCATCATGCCCACAGGCCAACCTGGCAGGGAGGGACAATTTATTAAGACTCCTCCTAGGTGATTCCTAGATTGTCAAGGTACATTTAAAACTAACCATCACCTTTCCTAAAAGAACTTATTGTCTAATTGCCTTCTAAATATTTATGTTTGGGATCAGTGAGATGTCTCAGTAGTCAAGGTGCATGCCCCCAAGCCAGATGGTCTGAGTTCTATTCCTGGGACCTATGTGGTGGAAGGAAAGAACTGACCCTACAGGTTTTCCTCTGACACACACTAAATAAATACATATTAAAATATATATGTTTATACACATAGACTAATCTTTCTTTTAGTCTAGGGCAGGAAAACTCCTTTTTTGTAGAGACTCATTGAAAAAAAAAAAAAAAAAAGGTATGGAAGTGCAATAGAGCCAGGAAATGGGAGCCTGGACTGGCTATGACTGACCATAGAGATATACCTCCTTCTGGGACCTCCGAGCATCCTAGAGAGGAACCGGACACGGGCCTTTTCCATTGGGCACCTGCCTGACAGCATCCGCTACTCACTTCCGGTCCGCGCAGGCCAGGGCAGGTGCTGAGCGCGCCGTCAAGGCCGCGGCTGGGTCCGGGCGGGGCGGGTCTGGACAGAGCAGGCTGCTGTTCGGCGGGGCCGCAGCGGTCCAGGGGTCGTATTCTCCACGCACATCCGTGATCTCAGGTAAGATCCATGTGGGTCGCGGTCAGGCCAGGCTGGGGGCCTAACGTAGGGGGTCCACGAACCGCAGGAAGACCTTGACCCTGGGACTCCGAAAAGGAACGCTAAGCGTTTTTTAGACGCGGATGCCAGACAGCTATTAGAAGAATAGCCACGCGGCACCTTCTGCCTGCCAGAGGCCTGAAAGATGCACGAAGGCCTCTTGGCCCCAGGGCACCGGCAGGCCGAGCAAAGGCAATAGCAGGGACGTTCGAGAAAGCTCTATGCAGCAGAATGATGAATGTTATAGATGGGAAAAATGAGGAGTAGGTTTAACAGGCGGGTAGAGAAATACAGAAACGTCCCATGAAATTTGTAGCATAAGGTCATGGCTTGTCGCCCGCTAGTTGCGCTAATGAGCAGAGCGCTTTAGTGCTTTGGGCTTGGGGCCTGTTTTGCTAGACTGCCTGCCCCGGAAGTAAACAAGTCTCATTTTACTGTCTGCATTGTAGCCTCTTTTTCCTCGGGTGTAATGTTTGCTTCCCACCTGTCATTCCTTCCTCCCTTTCTCTCTCCTCCCTCCATCCTCTTCTCTCCCTCTCTTCCAGTTTCAGGATTACCCAGGTTGGCTTGGATCTCGCCATCCTCCTGCCTTGGGCTCCCAGGTTCTGGAATTACAGGCCACTAATGACACTCCTGTTAATCTTTCTTTTTTCGAGACAAGTCTTCACTATATATCTCTGACTGTCCTGGAACTCACTATGTAGAGCAGGTTGGCCTCAGACCCACAATGCTGGGTTTAAAGATGTGCACCAGTACACCCAACTTTTTCTTTCTTCCTTTTTTTGGATATGTTTTTATTTTTCTGTGATGAGGTCCCCCCCCCCCCCCCCCCCCGCATGTATGTCTATGCACTACCTGCCTGGTGTCCATAGAACCCAGAAGATGCAACAGATTTTCTGGAACTGGAGATGCAGACAGTTGTGAACCACCGTGTGTGTGTGTGTGTGTGTGTGTGTGTGTGTGCTGGGAAGCGAACCTGGGTTCCCTGCAAGAGCAGCCAGTGCTCTTAATCGCTGAGCTGGCTCTCCAACCCCATCTTTATTTTTAGACCTCCCATGTTTTGGGAGGGAGACAGCTATAGCTGCCTGCATATTCTCTCTGCCTCATCTTTTGCTTGTTCTCTGATATTTTTGTGCACCTGTATGATATGTCTTGCGTATATCTACCCTAACTCCCCTCTCATACCCCTCCCAGGGGCACCCAAACATCTCCTTCCCATTCTCACGACCTCTTCTTTTTCTTGGTGTGAGGACTGATTTTACTGGCTTGATCCTGTGCGGGTCTTGTGAAGATGAGCATGGCTGCAGTAACTGCAATGGCTGTGTCATGTCCCCACCTCTGACTCTTAGGTTCTTTCTGTCCCCACTTCCACTATGTTTCCCGAGCCTTGGCTGTGTGGGGTGTTGATAACAGATGCCCCATTTAGGCTGAGCACTCAACAGCCACTTATTCTCAGCTCTCTGACCAGTTATGAGCCACTGCCTTAGCTGGAAGTAGGCAGAGCCTTCCCTGGTCAAGGCTGAAGTCAGTACCACTCTACAGACATAGACATAAACATTTAGGTGGCTTGACACCCTGTCTGTTTTAGAAAGACTTCAGTGGTAGAGTCTCTCAGGCTATGGCTTTTGAGCAGGTTTACAGCACCAGATATGAGTTCCTTCCTGTGGAGCAGGCCGCCAGTCCAGGCAGAAAGTGGTTGGTTACTCCCATAACCTTCATGCTGCAGCAGTGGGCGTGCCTTGTCTGTCAGGTCATTCATTATTGTAGCACGTAAGCATCACTGCTGGGAAATACCAGCCATGGCTTTTCTCCCCCAGTGGCTTGTATAGCACTATGAAAACCAGCTAACATGGAGGAAATTTCCAGGTCAATTCCAGCTTGATTTCTCTGTGTCCAAATGTATTGTGCCTTCAGCTGGGTTTTACCGTCTAGTTATGATGGGCGATCAAGAGCACTGCAGTAACCTGTATGGCATTGTATTTAGACTGAGCACGCTATCATAGTCAAGCCACTAGTGAATTTGTTGGTTTTAACCTTAAAAATTTGTCTTGATTTTACCTATTTATCTATTGTCACCACCCTGACTGACCTAAGCCCAAGTCAGTTGATAGTATTTTCATGATAGATGTCAGAATTCTGAGATAGTCACTGGTATAGACCCAGAAGTGGATGGGCTGACTTGTGCATCTTCTCTTCTCAGACAGGTTACCCCTGTTGTCATCCTCAGTCTTGCTGGAGCTTGAAGATGCTGAAAGAGCGTCTGGAGATGGCAGAAGGTCCTCAGCAGCAGATGGGTGCTCCAGTGGTCAAACTGGAGAAGGAGCTGCCATGGGGCAGGGGAGGGGAGGACTCTAGTCCTGAGGCATTTCGGCTGAGGTTTCGCCAGTTCCGCTACCAAGAGGCTGCTGGTCCCCAGGAAGCCCTCAGGGAGCTCCAAGAGCTCTGTCGGCGGTGGCTGAGGCCGGAGCTGCACACCAAAGAGCAGATCTTGGAGCTGCTGGTGCTGGAGCAGTTCCTCACCATCCTGCCGCGAGAGTTCTACACCTGGATCCGGGAACACAGCCCAGAGAGCGGCAAGGCTCTGGTGGCCATGGTGGAGGAGCTGATGGGGAGCACGGAGGCCAAGGCGGTGGGTGAGAAGAGGGTGTCCAGGCCTTTCTTGGTTGGTGTGGGAATCAGAGATGAAGAGGTTAAGAAAGTGGTGGGAATAGATGAGACATGGGACCTCCTCCATTGTCTCCAAGTCCCCAGAGGGCCTCTCCTGGAGAGTAGCTGCATTCTAGCAAGAAGATTAAGGGCTTGAGGAGATGGCCCAGGGGACAAACGCTTGCCGTGCAAGCATGAGGCTTTGAGATTAGATCTCTGGGACCTGTAGAAAGGGTACATGAGATATCGTGCATGTGTGATCCCAGCAGTGAGACTGGCGCCGCCGGGAACTTGCAGGCCAGGGAGGCAGGCATACTGCCCAGTGATCAGCAAGAGTATGTACTATAAGGTGGAAGATGAGAACGAACACTGGAAGTTCTCCTCATATGCTTGGTGCCACATGTGTCTGTACTCGTATGCACATGCACGTGTGTGAGTGCACACACACTCACATCATATACACACTTAAAATAAATAAAACAAAGCCATCTCTAGAGATGTTTATGGGCAGAAAAGTCTGATCCTTGGTTTCGGCATCAGAGAGCCCTGGTGAGCCACGAATCCAATGGAAGTAGTTGTGATAGTTTTCCAGGCCCACTGTAAGCCCTGCAGGCCCTTGGGGAAGAGACTAATGTGAGTGCACAACCCCAGTCTGTCACTCTGGGATTCCTTACTTAGAGACCTCCACTTAGGCAAAATCAGTTTGTGGCTTCACCTGTTGCAGAAAGGAGTTGAGGAGCAGAGTGGGGTGTATTAAAGACATTTATTTTTTAGGGTTGGGGAGCTAGTTCAGTGGATGAGAAGGATGAGAACTGGAGTTTGGTTTTCCAGCCTCCATGTAAACACTGGGTGGGTGTGTGGTCCATCTGTAATCCCAGCACTCAGGAGGTGGAGTTGGCATCCGCTGAGTGAGCTGGCTACATAGCCGGGTGAAGTCAGCAAGCAAGAAATGACGGACAGGCCTTGCCTAAATATACAAGGTGCAGGTTGGTGGGAAAGACACTGAGTTCACATTGTGCTTGACATGTGCATACATGTGCATGCAGCATGCATAGGTAGTACAACATATACAAAAAAAGACATTTTAAATAATTTTTTTAAAGAGCTGGACAGTGGTGGCACATGCCTTTAATCTCAGCACTCAGGAGGTAAAGGCAGACAGATCTCTGAGTTCGAGGCCAGCCTGGTCCTCAGAGTGAGTTCTGGGACAGCTAGGGCTACACAGAAAAATCTTGTCTCTAACAAACAAAGAAAAAAAAATCCTTTTGATTTTTAAAAAAATTTTATGTGTATGAGTGTTTTGCCCGTATGTAGGTCTGTGCGACATGTGCATACGGTACCTCTGGCGTCCAGAACCCCTGGAACTGGAGCTATAGGTAGTTATTAACTGCCATCTGGGTGCCGGGAATTGAACCAGGGTCCTCTCAAAGAGCAACCAGTGCTCCTAACCACTGAGCCGTCTCTCCAGTCCTTAAATAAATATCTTTTTTGTTTGTTGTTTTTTGTTTGTTGTTTTTTTGTTCTTTGTGGAGCCGGGGCTGTTCTAGAACTTACTCTGTAGACCAGGCTACCGTCAAACTCACAGTCTTTCCTGCCTCTGCCTTCTTAGTGCTGGGATTAAAGGCATAGGTTACCACCACTTGGCTTAAATAAGTATCTAAGGCAGGAGTTAATAGAGAGATGCTCACATTTTGGTTCACAGTTTGTTGGGGAAGTGTGTTGTTAGGGGTGAGACAGTAAACACCACATCCACCTTCAAGAAGCAGTGATGGATGCTGGGACTCAGCTCACCTTCACCTTCTTGTTTAAAGATGATAACATTTTTATTATGTGTGTCTGTGTGCGTCTGCATGTTAGTATATGCAAATGTATTCGGGTATCCAGAGAGGCCAGAAGTGGAGCTCGAGCTGTATTATCTGTAGGTGGCTGTGAGCTAGACTTAGGTCTTCTGTGAGAGTAGCACAAGAGTAGTGCACACTCTTAGCTGTTGAGCCCTCTCTCTAGTCCCTCACTCCCACCCTCCTCGTTTATTCAGTGTAGGACCTCAGCCCTTGGGCTAGCCCCACCGTGGGCTAGCCCCACCTACATTTAAGGCGGGTCTTCCCACCTCATTTAACCAATTCTAGACACAGATTTGCTAGAGGTTTGTTTCATAGGTGATTCTAGATCCTGTCAAGTTGATTATCAGTATTAAAAACAGAGAGAATGAGGAGAGGGAGGGACGAGTGAAAGTGAGTGGGCAGGGCCCCTTTTCTATGAGACTGGCTGCAAAATCCCACTTCCTGTGGGGCAGCTGCTTCTCATTAGCTAGTTCCATCATTTCGGAGTTTGTGGCTTTTATTTTGGGCTTCTATAACTGTGAGGTTGTTTTCCAAAGGTGAGTCAGGTACCCCGAATTCTCAGCAGGACTCTGTTCACTGGACTCGGATATGCTGAGGCAGGTAGAGGGACGGTTGTCCCATAACATGGACTGGTACAAAAGTTGCTCAGGGCCTTGTGAGGGGGGTGCTTAGCTCTCTTCCTGTGGGGGAGGTCAGCAGCTCTTCCTTCTTCCATCCCCCCCCCCCCCCACACACACACACTTCCTTTCCTTTTCTATCCTTTTGTTTGGAAAGAGTCTACTATTATAGTCCTGGTTGGCCTGCAGCTCACTAATTAGACTGGTCAGTCTGGTTTTGAACTCTGAAAGATCCTCCTGCCTCTACTGAGTGCTAGGATTACAGGCTCAGACCACCACACTGGGTTTATGTGGCCCTAGGATGTAACCCAGAGCTGTGGGGCCAATGGAGTCCCACCCTCAGCCTTGCTCTCCTTCTTAGTTTAAATTCGCTCTCTTTAACAGACTCCAGCAGGTCTCATTCTAATTGGTATGTGATTCTTCTTAGGTCCCATGCCTTGCCCAGGGAGAACAGCTGGTCACAGCCCTTGGAGGAGGATCTTGGCAATCAGGCATCCACTTGGGGCCGGTAGAAGTCAAGCCTGAGTGGGGGATACCCCAGGGGGAAGGAGTTCAGAGCCTAGGCCCAAGCACCGCAGAACAGCTGAGCCAGGGCCCTGGAGATGGGACACAGGCCTTCCAGGAGCAAGGTAAGACTCAGATAATGAGGATGTCGGCCCCTCCCATCTACGGTTCCTTTAGAAACTCAGCGCTAGGCTAAGTAGTTATGGGCAAGATAGAATTCTGAATTTTCTGGGCTACCTCCCCTACCCTAGTAGAAAGCAGATGAAGTATTTTTTTTACACCTTGACCAGTTTTTCGGGGTACAAGTAGAACCATGTTCTCTTATCATTTCTTCTCCCTTTTCCTCACATCCTTCTAGAACCTCTAGGTACTATGCTGATGATATGGGAGGTGTATCTATTAAGTGGGGGAGACAAACCACAGCCACGAAGTGGGGAGGGGAGGAGAGAGAGAGAGAGAGAGAGAGAGAGAGAGAGAGAGAGAGAGAGAGAGAGAGAGAGAAAGAGAAAGCACGTGCGACTGTGAGCGAGAGACCTGTCCTCATGGCAGACTCAGGAGTGTGCCTAACTCTGAGGGGACGGTCTCAGCCAGAACAGGCAGCACTCCTGGCTGTGGGTCCTTGTGGTACTGATGCAGTACTCTGTGGTCTGTGGGTTCTGAGGTGGTGTGTGTTGGGGTGGGGTGCTTTTGAGTTGGCAGACGACAGCCCTGATCCCTCTGTGCGTTTGTTTCTGCCCAGCATTGCCCATTCTTCACGTGGGCCCAGGGCTTCCCTCTGTGAGTGCCAGAGACCAAGAGATGGCTGCTGGGTTCCTTGCAGCCACATCTCAGGTGAGCTGATGTCCCTGTTTTGGAGATTTTATGTATTTCCTTTGGATATGCATATGTTCAGCCTTCCGTGTGTGGGAGCCAGAGGCAGCTTTGTGTGCTTATTTCTCTGCTTCTACCTTTATGTGTGTTCTTTTTTTTTTAAACAGCCTTAAGGTGGGGCTTGAGGGGATACACAGAGGTGGCTCAAGCTTGAGGAGGGAGTGCTGGTGACATCTGGATGCTGAGGTGGTGGGGGGACTAGCATATGGTCATATGGTCTGAGCATGTCAGTTACCCTATGTTAAAGCTATTGGGAGATGGCCGTTCTGTCCCTAGCTCATCCAGGGTCCAGTTCCTTCTGTCTTTGCTCTGCCTGAGCCTCTCTTTATTGCTCCAGGTAGACTACCCCACCTGTTTTTGAAAATGTATTTAGTGTATGTGTGGCGAGGGATATACCACAGTGCTCTCGTAGAGGTCAGAGGACAGCTTGCTGGAGTTAGTTCTCTCTTACACCATTCTGTTTCTAGGGATTGCACTGAGGTCATCTGGCTTAGCAGCAAGTAGTTTAGTTTAGTACCTTAACCCACTGAGCCATTTTACCAACCCTAGGAATCTTAACTTTTATCTTTTAATTTATTTTTAATGTGTATGAATATTTTACCTGCATGCATGTATGTATGTGTACCACATGTTTGCCTGGTGCACTCTGTCCAGAAGAGGGCATTGGATCCCCTGGAACTAGAGTCATAGGCAGTTATTAGCTGCCGTGTGTGTGTGTGTGTGTGTGTGTGTTTGTGTGTGTGTGTGTGTGTGTGTGTGTAGGGGTGGGGTGGGGTGGGGTGGGGGGTGGGGTGGGGGCGTAGAGAGATGGAAACTGAACATGGGTCCTCTACAGAAGCGGTGAGTGCTCTTAGTGACCGCGCCATCTCTGTAGCTCCCTTTCTTTATCTACAGCAATCTCCTGTCATTTCAGGGTCTGGGACCATTTAAAGACATGACTTTGGGTTTTCCCGAGGAGGAGTGGAGACACGTAGCCCCAGCTCAGATTGACTGCTTTGGGGAGTATGTGGACTCACAGGACTGTGGGGTCCTTCCAGGTAAGGTCTTCTGCCGGCCAAGTGAGGAAGAGGGGTTTGGGAGATGCAGTTTAAGAGTCTTGCCCTAGCTGTGGGGCTGCTGACAGAACAGGGTAGGGGGTGTGGAGTGTTGGAGAAGCTGGCTTGGTACATACCTGAGCTAACAGCAGGAAATAAGATGGAGCAAGCAAGCATAAGGCCATGAGTGACTGGCTGTGACGAGGCAGGTTGTTGATGCCAACACACCTGCTATGTGCCCATGACTGAAGGGCATGGAGCTCTGCAGAGAAAGGGAAGGAGCAGAAGAGGAGCGTGGATCTGGTCCATCTGTAGATGGTTACCGATCACCCCCTGTATGCAGGCCCTAAGTAGCAGCTTTGGTTTGGGACGGGGTAGGGATGGGGTGTGCTGGATGGGAGAATGCAGTGTGCTTGCATGCGTGTGGACAACTGTAGATAGAGGAAGTGAGGGCTGACTGACTGTTCAGTCAGTGTAAAAGAGGCCAGGGGAGGAGAGTCAGTAGTGGGTGCTCTTCATAGAAATCACCGAGTTAGTTTGTATACGTGTGCTGTATACATGCATATGGATGCACATACCTGTGCTCATGCCCAGAGGAGAGAGGAGGGTATTGGGATTTTACCTTTATCACTTGGCCTCATTCCTTAGAGGCAGGGTCTCTCCCTAAACCTGGAGCCTGGGCTTTTCATTTAAGACTGACAGTCCTAGCGATCTTTCTGTCATTGCCACCCACACTGCTGGTGTTTATGAGACCACAGTGGGCTTGTTCTATGCATGCTGGGATCTGAACTCAGGTCTGCTGGATGCACAAGTGCTCTTAACCACTGAGCCATCTCTCACTGAGCCCCACTGAGTTAGATTTGAAGGAAGTAAAAGTCTGAATTAGCAGAACCTTCCATGGGAGGATATTAAAATCTGTCATGCAATTCAGCATCAGGACAGGGAGGTGGTAAGAGTAAACAAAGTCAGATTTCAGGGCTCATGGAAGCCAAAGGTGTCGAGGTTGTTAACCAAAGGAAAGGAAGAAGAGCCGCTGATGGGACTCACTAAGAAGCTGGCTGTGGTTATACAGACCTCACTCAGGATTGCATGAATCTGAGGCCAGTCTGGTTTACAGAGTGAGACTCTCCCAAGAAGCCACAGCATCACCACCACCACCAAGATAGAGGGATGCATTTGGAGGCAAAGGCATAGGGCACCAAGTTCCTTAGGTGGTCACTGATAGAAAGAGAGGAGCTGCTTTTCAGACATGCTGTGCTAGCAGGACCACAGTGTCACAGTGGGAGAGTGAGCCTTCAGGTCTGAGGGGGGCCAGCATTCAAGGAGCCATAGATAGCATGGCAGAGCCTGAATATTAGCGAAGTGTAGATTGTATCATAACCATAAGCACCATGAGGGCCCTGAGAGGAGAGATGGCAGCCTATAGGTGTTTCAGTTCCTTTCAGATCCCCAGGAAGAAGTGACTTTCTGTTTTTTGAGGGTTTTGGGGATCATGGTGGCAAGTCCATACTGGATCTCCTAGCCTAACATAGCCCACATGGCCCCTGGCATGCAGGAAGCCCTAGGTAAGAGTTGTAAGAGGAGTTTGGCTCTGCCTGCCTGCCTGCCTGTGGAAGGAACTAGGCTTGCTCACATCTGCAAGTGGAGAGGGTTGGGGGCTACAGGATCAGACAGTGCTCTAGAGCAGTGGTTCTCAACTTGTGGGTTTGACCCTTTAGGGGTCACATATCAGATGTCCTGCATATCCAATATTTACATTAAAATTCATAACAGTAGCAAAATTACAGTTATGAAGGAACAATGAAATAAATTTATGGCTGGGGGTCACCGCACACTTGTAACTGGATTACACGGCCACAGCATTAGGAAAGTTGAGAACCACTGTCCTAGCGGTGGCAGAGAAACAGGTACTGAGAGCCGGGGTGGTGCCTGATTTCTGGGCATGAAGAGCAGCAGTTGGAGGAGTGTGATGGAACGTCACCACAGTGTTGACCTTCTTTGCCACACAGGTGCTGGGAGCAAGGAGAAGGAGGCTAAGCCCCAGCAGGAAGACCTGAAGAGAGCATTTGTTGGGTTGACTTCCGATGGGTTTGGAGAAGCCGCCATCCAGGTTCCTGGGCCAGGGGCCACCTGTGAGCAGGAGCCTGGGGGCTCTGGGACCAGTGTGCCTGGGCTTCCTGCTCCTCAGCATGGGGTCCCCCTGCCTGATGCCCTCAACACCCACAATTCTTTTTGGAAGCCTTTCCAGTGCCCTGAGTGTGGAAAAGGCTTTAGTCGGAGCTCCAACCTTGTCAGGCACCAGCGGACCCACGAAGAAGAGAAATCCTTTGGCTGTGTGGAGTGCGGGAAAGGTTTCACCCTGAGGGAGTACCTCACCAAGCATCAGAGGACCCACCTAGGCAAGAGGCCCTATGTGTGCGGCGAGTGCTGGAAGACCTTCAGCCAGAGGCATCACCTGGAGGTGCACCAACGCAGCCACACCGGGGAGAAGCCCTACAAGTGTGCAGACTGCTGGAAGGGCTTCAGCCGGAGGCAGCACCTGCTGGTGCATCGCAGGACGCACACCGGGGAGAAGCCCTACACCTGCGAGTGTGGCAAGAGCTTCAGCCGGAATGCCAACCTGGCGGTGCACCGGCGGGCGCACACTGGGGAAAAGCCCTATGGCTGCCAGGTGTGCGGCAAGCGCTTCAGCAAGGGGGAGCGACTGGTGCGACACCAGAGGATCCACACGGGCGAGAAGCCCTACCACTGCCCAGCCTGCGGTCGCAGCTTCAATCAGAGGTCCATCCTCAACCGTCATCAGAAGACCCAGCATCGCCAGGAGCCTCCGGTGCAGTGAGCCTACCAAGGGAACAGCTCTGCCAAGGAGCGACTCCTTGTACCGAGTGCTCTGGGCAGTGCCCAGTGAGGACCAGCAGAGGACGGCAGAGCCTGGCGTATGGGAAGCTTGCAGAGGGCCCACAGTTTCCCTCAGCTCTTCTATTCTAGGGAAACACTGCCCTGAGCTGCGGGGTTTTTCTCTCCCACAGTAGGGATGGGATCCCACCTCCTCAGCAAGTTTGGGGAAAGGGCAGAATTCTATTGCAAATAGGCAGCTTGAAGCTCATTTTCTTTCTTTCTTTTTCTTCTTCCTTCCTTTTTTAAAGATAGGTCTCATATTATCTAAGCTGGTCTCAGACTACTTGTGTAGCTGAAGATGATCTTGAACTCCTGACCCTCCTGCCTCCACCTTCCCAGTGTTGGGATTGCAGGAATGTGCCACCATGCCTGGTTTCTGCTGTGTTGGAGATGAGTTCCAAGGTTTGTGCATGCTTGGTGGGGTACTCTACTGACTGAGGTGTGTGCCCAGCCTCGAAGCTCTTGTTGTCAGAGAGCTCTGTCTTGCCTGCAAGATCATTAGCCCAGGCCTGCCCTCCCTCCAGCTGTCTTTCATTTACAAATATTTATTAAACATCTGCTGTGCTCCTGGCTCTCAGAAAGCCATGGGACAGGAACCAGTGTATCGTGGAGCATGAGTAGAGCTGGAGCAGTACCTTGTAAGTATCCCAAAGCACGTGTCGTTGCAAGTGCCACATCAGAACTAATGCACACGCCTGTGCCAGCCTGTCCCCGTGTGGGCCCTCACGTACTCTCCACCTCACATGGAGACTTCTCTCATGAAGCCTTGTTTATGTTGCTTTCTTGGCAGCCTTATTGTCATGGACTGGAACATTTTACTCTCATCTGTAAAGTCTTCCCATCTCATTATTCCTTGCACTAACCACAGCCACTAGGAAATTAATATTTTGCTACTGATCACTGAATAAACAAGAAAATATTTTAAGACAATTAGTAACTTTCCTGGAAATTACTGGTGAATTAATTTGAAAGACAAACTAATATTAATGTTTAATGGAACTTTAGCATCTGTACTACCTCTGAGAGGAAGAGAGTGAGGGTGTGTGTGGGTGGGCACAGGGTATTGAACCTGTGGCCTAACTCATGCTGGGTAAGTTCTATTCCTAGCTCTATCCCTTCCCCCACAAAAAAGTTTATTTTGAGGCAAGGTCTTGATATATTGTTCAGGCTGGCCTTGGAGTAGCCTTGTGGTCCACTGTAGCCTTGAACCCGCCTGCTCCATTCTGGGGATTGGCTGGAACTTCACATCTTCACCAGGCCTGGCTAACCTTTATTTTATCTCATTCATCCTGTAAGTGTTTCTCGAGGTCCTGCAGTGTGCTAGGAGCTCTGGAAGCTTAGGGCAGATGAATCAGTGAATCAAACAGGGACTGTCCTGAACTTAGGGCTGGGAAACAGCTCAGCGGTTAAGAGGTTGCTGCCCTTGAAGACAGGACCCAGGTTTGGTTCTGGCAGCTCGCTCTAGGTTGTAACTGCACCTCCAGGGAATCTGACACATTCTTCTAGGGTTTTGTCTTCTAGCCTCTTTGAGCACCTTCACTTACACATACACAGACCTCCCATAAATATGAACATGAATAAAAAATGTTACAGGCTGGAGAGGTGGTTCAGCCGTTAAGACTGGACACTGCTCTTGCAGAAGATCTGAGTTTGATTCTCAGCACTCACACTGAGTGGCTCAAAACGTCTCTAATTCCAGCTCTAGGAGATCAAACACGCTCTTCTGGCCTCTACACACAAATTATTGCATACCCATAGAGATACACGTACAGGTAAATAACATTTTAAAGAAATCCTGAGCTTGTAGGACTCACAACTTAGTGAATCAACTTGATCTTCAGGCTCCTCTGAGTCTGAGGGTTTGTTCCTGAGCTATAACCCTATTAAAGATAGGGTCTTATTGTGTAGACCAGGCTAGCCTCCAACTCATAGAGATCTCCCTGCCTTTGCTTCCCAAGTGCTGGGATTAAGGGTGGGGTTTAAGCCCTGTCAACTTCTTGCCCTGAGTTATATTTACCACTCATCTTATGATACTGAATAGTTCCTCTCCTCTGATCATTTGGACTCTTGTCATATGAGACATTCTAGTTTCATTTCTGTTGCTGTGATTAAATGACTTAACAAAAAAATTAAGGGAAAAAGGATTTATTTTAGCTCATAGCTCTAGTTTATAGTCAGTTACTGTGGAGTAGTCACAGGAGGAGCTTGAAGCAGCTGGCCACAACATACCCACAGGCAAGATGAGCGAGCTGGAGAGGTAACTGGTTGAGGCTGTGCTTCCAGAGGAGCAGAGTTTGGGTCCCAGCTCCCCTGTTGAGTGGATCACAACTAAGTACAGCAGACCTGTTGCTTACTCTTTATTAAGATTTGTAAAAATTTGTATGTGTGTGTACATGTGTGCTCATGAATTCTGTCATGTACTCACAAAGGCCATGTGTGCAGGTTAGGAAAATTAAGGTATTTGTTCACAACATTAAAATGCTGTTTACAGCATTAAAACCACATTTCTTTAAAAATAACTGTCTGGGGCTAAGGATGTGGCCCAGCAGGGAAAATGCTTGCTGTGCAGGCTTGGGGTTGGGGTTCAGACCCCTAGCACCCTACATAAGAGCCCAGTGGGCACAGTGGGCATGCCTGCTCTGCCTGCCTGTTATCCTGGCTTGTGGGAGGTGGAAAATGGGGATAGGTCTCCAGAGCAAGCTGACTACCCAGACTAAGATAAGATAGCTCTGGGTTTATCAAGAGATCCACCTTGGTATATAAGGTGAAGAGAGAGAGAAATATCAACCCAATATCAACCTTGGGTCTCCACATACACACATGTGAACACCCAGATACCACATACATATGTAAATTAATTTACTGGCATGAAAGGGTTTTGCTGCTGTTAAATTCTTTGAATTTGTGTGTGTGTGTGTGTGTGTGTGTGTGTATGTATGTATGTTTGTATATATGTTTGCCAAGGTGCAAATGTGGAGGTCAGAGGATAGTTTTCAGGAAACAGCGAGTTCGATACCCAGAACATAATGATCTTTAGCCTTGGTGGCAAGTACCTGCTGAGCCATTTTTCTGGTCTTTGCTGTTCATTCATTTGTGAACTGTAAATAACATGAAGATTCCCTGTGCCATGGCCTTAGATATGGGCTGCTGGGGAAGTGTCTTGTAGATGTGTGCTGTTGCAATCACAAGCTGTGGTTTTTTCTCAGGGTGCCTCCTGATACCTTTTTACGGAGACTTGTTTTTCCAATTTGCTTTGTAAATAAGGTAAGTAGGAGCTAGGAAAATGGTTTAGTCATTAAAGTATTTGGTATACAGGTATGAAGACCTGAATTCAATCCTCAGAACCCATGTAAATTTCAGTCTGGTGAATTCAAGGCTGATGAGATCCCTTGTCTTAAAATACTAGGTGGATTCCATAAGGAATGACCCCTGAGACTAACTTCTGCACATGCATATGTATCCCTATACACATGAATGTGTGTATATAGATATACATACAACAAAGAAAAGTGTTAATGACTAACAGTTGTATTACTTGATTCACTTTGAAATGTGGCTTTATTTCCCATTTTTGGCAGGCAGCCACAACGTTCATTCATTCATTCATTCATTCATTTGAGATAGGGTTTCCTCTGTATAGCCCTAGCTCTTCTGGAACCCAATCTATATACCAGGCTGGCCTCGAACTCATAGAGATCTGCCTGCCTCTGTCTCTCAAGTGCTGGGATTAAAGGATTAAAGGTCTGTATCACCACGGCCCAGCTGGCATTCAGTTTTTTTTTTTTTTAATATTTACTCATGAGTCTCTTTGTGGGGTGTGTGTATGTATGTGTATTCTTGGAAAGATGTGAACAAATGTCTAGTCATCCCAGATAGGGAACCAACAATATACCAAAGTACCAATACCATTAGGGTCCAACTTAGCATACAAATATGTTTATTGGGGTTACTTGTAATATGGGGAAGGGGTGATTTACAGACCTGAAGTGGAAATTTCTGGTTTCTTTGGAGACTCAGTTGTGTTGTGTGATGTTTTTCTGGAAACTGTCTTATAAGAAGGTGTTTTATTGAAGCAGATATGTGAGAGGATGTTCTGCTGAGAACAGATAAGTGTTTTTCTGGAATCTGCCTGGAAAAAGGGCATGTACTTAGCTAAAGTGGATGCTTGAGAGAGCACATGATGTTTAGAAAAGATATAACCATAACCCAACAGACAGTGGATGACACTGTGGCATTGGTTCACTTTGCCATTGCTGGTCTTAGTTGGGTTTTGCTGATTCTTATCACTGGTCTTCATCGACAATGCTGTGGCATTGGTTCACCTTGCCCTCTTCACTGATCATTGCTTGTCATGACTTTGTAGAGGGAAATGCACTAAAGAGCTTCTCATGATATTCCAGCAGCTTCTTGTCAATTTTGTGGACTTGGGCAGATTGGCAGAGCCTCATGGTTTCTTCTGGATTGAACTTCCATTGCTGATTTATGAATGGTGTTTATGAGTGGATTAAGCTACCGCAGCTGATTTGTGTCAACTGTACTGCTGATATCTTGTCAACAAAGATTGGAATCACCCCAAAGAACGATTTCTAAACAGATCCACATCCCCCTTTGCCCTATTAACCTTTCCACTACTTCTGGTGGGTGGTGGGTTAGAAGGGAGGTTAAATCATTTGAGAATCCTTATTAAAGTAGGTTTTGAAAAATCTAAGCCTACACAGAAACATGCTGACTTATCTCTGTTGGCCCACTCAAGCTCATGGTGGCTGAACCCTGGAGCTCTCTGCAGGACTTAGAGGCAGCTTGACAGACCAGAGAATCTCTTCTGTCCCCTCCTTAAACTGATTCAGTAAACATGTGGAGGGAGAGAGCTTGTGAATCTGGTACATTTCAGGGACTTCTGAGACTTGTGAGTTGCTTCCCTTTAGAATTTTCTGAGTCTGAACATGTTTCTCTCTGGCAAGGCATATTCCACTTCAGAGGTGGTTGCTATACAACAGTGTGTGCAGGGATACACATTACACAGTAGAGGGCAGAGGACAACTTGCAGGATGGAGTTGGTTCTTTCATTTTACCACGCAGGTCTAATGGATCAGACTCAAGTTGTCAGGCTTGGTAGCAAGTATCTTTATCTGAAAGCCATTTCATCAGCACCATTGAATTTAAATTTTTAATTAATTTTATGTGTACAAGTGTTTAGTCTGTGTGTCTATGCACTATCTGTGTACCTGGGACACTTGGATCTCCTGGGACTAGGGTTATACATGGTTGTGAGCCATCATGTAGGTGTTTGGAATTAAATATGGGTTCTCTGGAAGAACAGTGTTCTTAACGACTGAGCAATCTTTCCAGCTCTCCATCATTATTACTATTTTTCTGTGTATGAGTGCTTTGCATGTATGTATGTGTACCACATGTATATCTAGTGCTCATGGAGACCAGAAAAATGTACTGGATCCTCTGTGACACTGGGACTAGTGTCACAGACTATGTAGGTGCTGAGAATTGAACCCAGGTCCTCTACAAGAACAGCAAGTGCTCTTAACCACAGGATAGTCTTCCCAGCTCACATTATTGAAATTTTATTCAGAAAAGCTCTCTTCTATCTAGTTAGCTGTGTCCACAAGTCCATGTTAAGAAGGTAACAGCTTTATCTGAGATGCCCACAATAAGTGTTACTGAAGTCTGTGTACAAAGTCAGCTCTTTCTGTTCTTGATCTCAGACAACACTGATGGCTCCCTGCCACCCAGGCCAAGCGGCGGGCTTCTGATGAGAGGCTGAATTGAACCTTTGTGTATCCTGTGTATTCAAAAGCCAGGCAGAGATGAGGATTTTATATACTAAAAGTGATGGTTATGCATTTCTCTGAATGAATAATAGTAATAATTTATATACACTCTTCACAATAGCCACACATAGTGTAAGATATCTTGAGGTAGCTCTAACCAAGCAAGTGAAAGACCTAGATGATAAAAATTTCAAGTCTTTGAAGAAGGAAATTGAAGGTATCAAAAGATAGAAAGATCTCTTAAGCTCATGGATCGATAAAATTATAGTAAAAATTGCCAGCTTACCAAAAACAATCTACAGATTTACCATAATCCCCATCAAAATTCCAACACAATTTTTTTTTTACAGACCTTGAAAGAACAATACTCAACTTCATATGAAAAAAAAAAAAACCCAAAAAACTCAGGATAGTCATAATAATCCTGACCAATAAAAGAACTCCCAGAGGTATTACCATCCCTGATCTCAAGCTGTACTATAGTATAAAAACAGACAAATTGATCGGTGGAATCCAATCAAAGACCCAGACAAATTCACACCTGATTTTTGATAAAGAAGCCAAAAATAATGGAAAAAAAAAAAAAGAAAAAACAATGGAAAAAAAAAGAAAGCATCTTTAACAAATGTTGCTGGTCTAATTGAATGTTGGTATATAGAAGGATGTGAATAGATTATCTATCACCCTGCACAAAATTTGTATCCAAGTGGATCAAAGACTTCAACAGAAAACTAGATATACTGAACCTGATAGAAGGGAAAGTGGGGAATAGCCTTGAATGCATTGACACAGGAGACAACTTCCTGAACAGAGCACCAATAGCACAGATACTAAAATTAGTAAATAGAACCTCATGAAACCAAAAAGCTTCTGTAAGGAAAAGGACACCAGCAATAGGACAAAACAGGCAGCCTATAGAATGGGAAAAGATCTTCACCAACTCCATATCTGACAGAAGGATAGTATCCAAAATGTATAAAGAATTCAAGAAATTAGACATTGAGGCCAGCCTGGTCTACAAAGTGAATTCCAGGACAGCTAGGGCTATTACAAAGAGGAACCCTGTCTCAAAAAACCAACCAAACAAAAACTAGATATCAACAAACTAATAAAAAAAATGGTGTATAGATCTAAACAATTCTTACAGCAGAATCTCCAGTGGCCAAGAAACCAGGAAACGATCAGCATCCTTAGTCATCAAGGAAATGAGAATCAAAATGATTCTGAGAGTCCATCTTACGCCTGTCAGAATGGCTAAGACCAAAACCACAAGTGACAGCACAAGCTGGTGAGGATGTGGAGCAAGGGGACACTGCTATGGAATTAATATGCCCATTGCTCAAAAGTTTGGGAATTTATCTACCTGAAGACCCAGCTAAACTCCTGGGCATTTATGCTCAAAGGACACACCATCCTATCACAAGGACACTTGCTCAACTGTGGTCATAGCAGCTTTATTTGTAATAGCCAGAAACTAGACACAAGCTAAATTTCCCTCAGCCCAAGGATGTATAAAGGAAGCGTGGTGTGTTACATTTACACGATGGAGTATTGCTCAGCTATTAACAACAACGACATCATGAAATTTGCAGGCAAATGGGTGGAACTAAAAAATTCTTTTTAAAAAATAAAATAAGTATTTACTTATTTTTGCATGTGTGTGTGTGGAGGTCAGAGGACAACCCGAAGGAGTTGGTTCTCCCCTCCCACCACGTAAGCCCTAAGGCTGAAGCCTAGGTCTTCAAGAGTTGACCAAGGCATCTCTATGGCCCTATCTTGTTGAACAAAGATACATTTTAAAATTTATTTACTTTTATGTGCATATATATGTTTTGCCTGCGTTTATGTATGTCTGTGTGTGTGCCTGATAACTCTGGAGGCCAGAAAAAGGTGTTGGCTCCCCTGGATCTGGAGTTATGAATGAGTATGAGCTACCATGTAGCTCATTTTGGGAACTGAATCTAGGTTTTCTGCAAGAACAAGTCTTTGTAACCACTGAGCCTTCCATCCCTCCATGTTGGGACTTTAAGACAGGACCTTTGACTGATGTGTATCCCACCAGCAAGCCTTAGGGATCTTTCTGTCTCCACCATACCACAGCAATGTAGTTACAGAAGGGTATGTAGTTATATTCAGCCTTTAACTTAGGTGCTGGGGATTTGACTCATTTCCTGATGCTTGTACAGTCAGTGCTCTTACCTGCTGAGCCATCTCTATAGCCTTTAGATTCGGTTCTTACTAGAAATGCAGAGTAAAGGGTTGGAGAGATGGTTTAGCAGTTAAGAGTTCTCGTGCTCTTCCAGAGAACTCAAGTTCAATTCTCAGCACCCACTGTAACTCCAGCTCTAGGGGATCTGATGCCACCATGGGTACCAACACATATGTGTATGCATGAGCATGTAGACAGACAGACAGACACGCACACACTTAAATTTTTTGAAAAATGTAGGCTGAAATTTTGAGTTCTAACCTTTACTGACCTGTTTTTACAGTAATCAGCTAGTCGTTTGCTTCCTGTCAGGGTGTCAGGGCAGTCCTTTTGTTCAGTACTTGGCATGTAATCTAGGACCCTGTTCATATTGGACGATACACTCCTAATCGTCGGCAGTGATTTATAAAACATTATAGTGCATTCGTGGGTTCAAACATTTGATACTAAACAGTCCACACAGTTAAACAATTTGATTCTCAATATATTTCATTGCCAGCTAATGGAAGCCTCTTTAATTTGACTTTATAAAAATAAATTGTGTGTGTGTATGTGTGTTCACATGTGCATGTGTGTTGGCCTGAAGTTGATGTTTCCTTTCATGGTTTCTTTCCACTTTTATTTTTACTGAGGTAGTGTTCTTTGCTGAACCCAGACTTTACAAATTTTGCTTATCTTAGCTACCTAGCTTTCCTGAGGGTCTCCTGTCTCTACCTTCTGACAAAACAGAAATAAGCTTTCTTCATTCAAGTTCTCCAGAGAATTTTTTTTTTGAGACAGAGTTTCTTTGTGTAGCCCTGGCTGTTCTGGAATTTGCTCTATTGACCAGGCTGGCTCTAAAACTCATATCTGTCTTCTGCTGCCTCCTAGTACTGAAATTAAAGGCAAGTATCACTACACCTGGCTCCCCAGATAATTTAATGAGTACAAACCTATTATTTTTTCAGAAGCTTCCATGGAAACTCTTCTTTTGGTAAATACATTTTTTGGGGTATTCAAGTAACTCCTTGAAAACAGCTGGAATTATGGGAATTTTCTAAGCCTTATGTGGTCAGTCACAGAGGACTCAAGTTCAATTCCCAGCACCCACTGTAACTCCAGCTCTAGGGGATCTCATGTCTCCATAAGTACCCACACATTTGTGGATTTAATATTTAACAAGAATTATGTGCATATATGTTTTGCCTGACTTTATGTGTGTCTATGTGTATGCCTGGTACCTCAGGATGTCAGAAGAAGGTATTGGCTCCTGTGGACTGGTGAACAGGGCTGGGAACGGGTATGCCGTCCTTGGCTTGAAAGGAATGGCTATTTTAGGTTCTGGTTTGGTAGCCATATTATGAGAAAACAGAACCCATTCAAGAAATGTCAACATTATGTAACAGGTACTAGGATTCTTCCTAACAGTGTGTTATGCCTAAAGTGTGGCACATTTGTGTTACCTGCCTGAGGTTGTCTGAGTGTAGTTTGGACTTCCTAAGTTCATGTGGTCATTTGAGGTCTTGGGTTGATATTTAACAAGCCAGACTGTAAGGAAGCACCATGTGTGTGTCATTGCTAGTTCATTTGTTCTTGCCAGTCAGTCACTAGCCTTGCCTTTAATCTCTTCTGTGTCAACAATCTTGGAGTTTTTGTTTGGCTCACAGAATCCTAGGATCTGCAAACCAAAAATATGTAGTTCTGATGGTCAGGCTAGGTAACCAAGAGTGCAAATGGCTTTTCATAGTCATGTGAATGAGAGACAAGGACTCAGGCAATAGTTCACTCTTTAAGAGTCCTTGTTGCTCTTCCAGAGACCCTGTTAGTTTCCAACATCTACTTCCCATGGCTCACAACTGTAATTCCAGCTGCACACACACACATACACACATGCACACATGTACACACATACACAAACATACACATATGTATGTATGCATACATACACATGCACACACATACACATACAAATACACACATAGATGTACCTGTACATACACATACATACACAACACACATATATACATACACATATACACACATACACATGAATATGTACACTGATATACATAATAAAAATCTGATATTCATAATAAAAATCTTTTAAAGAGCGAGTGATGGGTCTGGAGTGGGACCATCTGGACTGATCATCTGCTATGATTTCTTCCCAACAATTAATTGTCCCTTCATTTTCTCTACATGACATGTGCAGTCTGATCTACTATTCCTTGATTCCCTGTCCCCCCTGGGCCCACTTTTTGTTCATTTTTTTGAGACAAGGTTTCTCTGTATAGTCTTGGCTGTCCTGGAACTCACTCTGTAGACGAGGCAGGCCTTGGACTCAGAGATCTTCTTGCCTCTGACTTTTGAATGCTGGGGTTAAAGGTGTGCACCACCACTGCCTGGCTCCCTGTCCTTTTTAAAGTTTTCTTCAGAAAGTTACACTCAAAGATCCTTTGTGAGTCTTGAGACTAGTCACAGAATGAATGTATAGTCTCACTGTACAGATTTGTTTTGGATGAAACTAATGGTGGCCTGTGCCTTAACTATGTGGCATCATTTTCTAAAACACATTTGGCCTAGTTAGCTTTAATTGTCATCTTGAGACACAGTAGAGTCATCTGAGAGGAAAGCTTCAGTTGAGGAATTGCCTAGATTAGATTGGTCCCTGGGCTTGTCTGTGGGAGGTTGTCTTGGTTACTAGTGGATGCAGGAGTACCCAGTCTCAGTGTCTGGGCATGTGGATTCTGGTGTGATATTTAGAGCTGAATTAAGACAAAGCATTAAAGCAATCCCCAATAGCTTGGAATGACCAATGGCACACATTGTTTGAGACCCCCAAAGCTTGTCTCCAGTGGCATATTGCCCCCCAGGAAGACCATACCTACTAATCTTCTCTAAAGCCACCAACTGAATGTCAAGTATGCAAGTGCCTGAGACTTATGGCACTACCTCATATGGAGTACACACTTGTCTGATTTTGGTTATTCAGTTTCTAGTCATGTCTTTAGAGTATGATAGGTTTGGACAGTCTAGACTGTGTTAACTCTTTACTGTACATTCCCATCTCTCTGTCTTGCTACTGAAAGCTCAGCACAATCAAGAACTCTTAAGGCCAACTAACTGACACGCATATACTGTGTATTGCCTACAATAGCCTAAGATAGCTCATAATTCACTATGTAGCCTAGATGGGACTAAACTCACAATATGCCTGTCTCAGCTTCCTGGATGCTGGGAATTACAGACTTGCACCACCATGCCTGGATGATTATTTTCTTGTGTGTGTGTGTGTGTGTGTGTGTGTGTGTGCGCACATGCACACACATGTGTATTATGTGTATGTGCATGTGTGCAGGTGTACAAATACTGTAGTGTGCATGAAGAGAGGCCAACCTCTGGTGTTGGCCCATACCTCCTACCCTGTTTTCTCACTACTGCATACACCAGAATAACCAGCACACAAGCTTCCAGGGGTTCTCTTGTCTTTGCCTTCTATCTCACTGTAGGGACCCTGGGATTTTAGACTTCACAACCATGCCCATCTTTACATGAGCTCTGGGGCTCCAAACTCAGCTCTTTGTGATTGTGCAGTAAGCGTTTTCTCACTAAGCTACTCTCCTGAGCCCAAGATTCATTTGTTTTTCTAACTGGATGATATGGCCTGCAACCGAACCATCACCCTCAAGCACACGCGTTTGAACACTTGGTCTTCAGCTGGTGGTGCTATCTTGGGAGGTCATGAAACCTTTGGGGTGTAAAGCCCCAAAGCAGGTAGATGGATGGCACTAAGGGCTTTCCTTGAATGTTGTAGCCAGTTCTAGTTCTGGACTACTTCTCTGCTTCCTGACTGCCTCCATGGTCTGACCAGCCACACATTCCTGCCACTATGGATTGAGTTGTTCTAGTGGCCATGCTTTTTCAGAGGACTCAGTCCCAGTTGCAAACACCTACATGGTGGTTCACAGTTGTCTGTAACTTCAGTTCTGGGGCTCCATGCCCAATTTTGACCTTTATGGATACCAGGCATGTACATGGGGCACAGACATGCATATACTAGGTTCCCAAAGTTGGCTTAAAAATGGTAATGCTTGTGGAGATGACTCCCCACCCCCCACTTGTGCTGCTTTTCCTCATGAGGCAGAAGCCTAAAGTGTTTCTCAGAAGCCCTTAGAAGCTTGTTGAACACCCCTTACCACCAGTAGGCATCTCCTCTGTGAAAATCTCAGCTAACCAGCCGGCTGTTTCACCTTCTCAGCTCCTTCTCCTTCATCCACCCATATGAAACCCAACAAGCTTCTGTACTGGGTGCTGTTCTCTACTGTCCCAGCCAGCCAGCCAGACAGTGGTTGTTATTTTATTTTATTTTATTTTATTTTATTTTATTTTATTTTATTTTATTTTGAGGCAGGGTTTCTCTGTATAGCCCTGGCTGTCCTGGAACTCACTCTGTAGACCAGGTAGGCCTGGACCTCACAAAGATCTGTCTGCTACTGCCTCCTAAGTGTTGTGATAATGCCTTGGGCTGCCACTGCCTGGCTTATTGTTATTATTATGTTGTTGTTATTATTATTATTAAACTGTTGAGTATTTCTTGCTTACAACATGCAGGCACAACACACATACATGTCAAAGAAAAATTAAAAAGTCTAAAGAATGTTTAAAAAAATTATGTTTATTTCTCTGTGTGTGAATGTGCATGAATACCATAGGGTGCCTCTGGAGGTCAGAGCACAACTTGGGCATGTTTTCTGTCTTTCTACTATGTGGTTCTCAGGGATCATCAGGACTCAGCAGCAAGCTCCTTTACCTACTGAGCCAATATACTAGATTTGAGTTCCAAGAAGGAAAGACTATTTTTCCTATAGACTGAAGTATTCTGCCTTAAATTTCTGGGTCAGGTTTCCCATTTCCACTAAAACATTCACATGGCAGGAATAGGGAACCCCAGGTACACTGATGTCTCATGCCTGCATACCTACCTGGGGCTTTCCCATCTCCTTTGTTTACTCTTAGGATCCATGAGTCACCATAATATTTATCTGACCTATGTCCCTGCCCCCTTCCCCAACCCCTGCTTAAACTTGTGTGTTTGCAACATTGGCGTCTCTTGAGCCAGAGTCTCTAAGAGCTGTGGTTGCCTTGCAACTTAATTAACCATTGCAGGAGTTCACAGGCAGCCCGGAAATGGAACTTATTTGTCTTCTCAATCTTTTCACTTCCCACTATCGCTGATATTCTAGGGGTGGTATTGCAAATGACACAAAATCATATAAGTGTGTTTATACCCACAGCTAAGTGTAGCTCTCACCCCTCATTAACGAAGCTTCTTTTTGCAGCAGATGGAGCCTACAGCAGGGATCCACAACTGGTCAAAGCGCAGAGTAAGTGATCCTAGAGTTCCCAACCCTAGTGAGGACATTTGTAATGCAACCTCTACACTTATACCTCAGGAAACATCGAAGAAGAAGAGGCAGGAAGATTTAAGAGCCAGAGGGCCAGGATGACTGATGCTACATAGCATTCCTGCACCAGTGAAGTCTTTACGGTTTCACTGCTTAAACAAGACCCACGTAACACTACCAGCTAATATTGCCAACATGGATGGGGAAGTTGCACAAGGGCCCATACCTAGAAGAAGAGCTACAGACCATCAATGGCTGAGAGAGGAAGAATCAGTGTTCTTCAAGGTTGAGCCCACTGATAGGTCATCCAATTGGAAGTAGTCAGCCATAACCACATGTACACCCCAGCAACTTTAAATGAGCTTAGGATGTGTGTGTGTATGTGTGTGTAAATAATAATTGTAGAGAAACAAGGCCATGAACTTGAGAGAGAGTTGTGTGTGGGGGACATGAAAAGAGTAGAAGGGGAGACAAGAAGGGGTAGAAATGATATGTGTTGTGTTTATAAAAGGATAAAGAGAGGGGGATATGTTTGGTGGAGGTTCGGTGAGGTGTGGGGTAGGAGGTGCCTTGGTGGGCCCATGCTGAGGCATCCCTTCCCCCTGAGGGACCAGCCACACAATGGTATTGTAGTATAGGATAGAGTTTATTCAGGACATGGAGAGAGGAGTTGAGAGGTTAGTAGAGACAGAGAAAGGCAGAGAGAAAGAGAAAGAGAGAGAGAGAGAGAGAGAGAGAGAGAGAGAGAGAGAGAGAGAGACAGAGAGAGAGAGAGAGAAAGGGAGGGAGAGACTGGTCATGAGAGAGAGGTGGGGGGAGGGGCAAGGGAACAGAGCAGGAGCAGGGAAGGCAAGAGCAAGAGCAAGAAGTCAAAAATAGTTGCCAGGTAACTGTGGGACAGAGCTTAGACCAAATTCTAACATACCCCAATTTTGGTTTAATTAAAAAAGAAAAATTAGATAGAGGTGATGGTGATGCAGGAATAGGGTCGTCTACTTTCTGCTGACTTTGGGGCATTGTATCTCTAGGGAACTTAGGAAAGTGGGTATGGAGATGTTGGTCTAATCTTAGGAGAACTGGCTGTTTCCTTGCTGTCCAGGTTCTATGGAATTGTCTGGGATAGATCAGAAGGAACCAGTCCAGTAGAAGTGTCTGTGTCTGTGAGAGGAGATTGGAGCATCTGGAGGTTGTTTCTCTGGAGCTGCCCTGGATGTAGTAAGCGCCTGGACTTGACAAGATGCTGATACACACACATATATATTATAGGTAGAGAATAAGATTAAGATTTGGGAGAAAGAATTTTTTTTGGATGTATGTTTGAAACCCAGAGGAATCCCACCTTTTGGAATAGGTAGTAAATGGGAACTTCAGGCTATTGATTAGCAGATGTATTTATCTGGATAGAGTCTATTTGGTCCATGAGAGGTAGGTCTGAGTGATTTTCCAGTAGCTTATGAGTTTATAAAAGAGATAACACGAGTTAACAACATGAATGGTCTTTAAAAGAAGCTTTTTATGGGTGGAGCAGAACAAACAAGAATTTGTGATTATACAGTTGGATCATATAGTGGAATGTTCATTAGACTTACATCTGAACTAGTCATTGGAAATCAAGTTTAGGTAAGGAAGTAACACCTTAGCTGTCAATGTAGTGAGAAATCTGAGGAAGAATAAACAATAATCTAGGGTCACATATTAAAAAATTACAGAGTTCATCTATAGTCCAAACAGTTCCCTGTGGTCTCTGGTCTCCATGGCAACTTGGGCAGAGTCACTCTGGCTTTCAAGCCCAGAAGACTGAGGGCTTTTTATGAAGAGCCTCTTTTTTCTGAGGATCAGATAACACGTGAAATGAGAAATGGCTCACCGTGACTTAAACAATATGAGGCATTTAGCTCTCTGGTCTGTCCACAGTGTTTCTCAGTAGTTTTCATACCACAATCTAGGAAGTGTCTTGTAGCTGTGTCTAAATCTTCTGAGACCTTACAGGGTAAACTGTTAGGCTTTGGGAGATACTGTCTGTCATAAACTTAAGTATATTAATAATAGGTAGACTTCTGATAATATTGAGGGCTAAATTGATTGGTCATATCTGAATAGAGCACACCATAATTTAAGTTATCTGACTGTTGCTAGGTAACTGTGGGGTGGAGCTTAGACAAAATGCTAACAATATGAAAACAGTACTCATGCATGAATTCACCAAAAAAAAAAAAAACAAGGAAACATATGCATGTGTGTATATTAGATTAAATAAAATATTTAAAAATATTATCTATCTATACTTTGTTCCTTGATAATTTCGTGCATGTGTGTAATGATTCATGGTAATTTCTCCCTCTGATTAACCTCTTTTACCCTCTCCTGCTGAACCACTTCATCCTCACTAGCTGATTCCCATGTCCATGTTTGTTTTTGTGTGTGGGACCTGCTGAGTTTGGTTAGTTTCTTGCCTGAGTGTGGCTGGAAGGCTATTTACTGGAGCAGTTGCAACTTACTAGTTACTAAAGCACTGAAGAAAGTGACTCCTCCTCCCTCGGCCATCACTAGCTGCCAACAGTTCCTTAGGGAATGGTGGTGCCTTCTAAGACCCAGCCCGTCTACCCCATGATGGGATGTGGATGGCCACTGTCAGGTTTTGAGCAGGTAACCACAACTGCTGTGATGTCATGAAGGCAATGGCCACATCATGCCCAGAATACGGGGTTTCATATATAGCATTACTTCCCATCCTCTGGCTTTTACACCCTTTGTGCCCCTTCTTCTTTGATGTTCCCAGAGTCTTTGAGGAGGTCGATACTGATGTCCAATTTAGTGCCAATCGGTTCTTTCTCCTATTGGTCCTACTACCTCTTATCGTTGGGACACTGGAGCTGGGCTTTCAATACATGGGCTCTTGGAGGAACAAAACACTACCAAACCATGACATTGTGCCCTTGTTCCTTATAGTCCATGTTGATATCAGAACATGGATTACATTCCATGCCAACTGTGCCAAAGTCTTGTCTCATTCCAACATTACTCAAAATGTCTAAGTTCAAAGTCTCCTCTGAAGCTTAGGACAAACAGCCTGACTATCAAACTGAAAATTGAAAAACAAGTTGTTGCATACTTTAAGTGACAATGAGAGGACAGGCATGTAGGTTACATTCCTATTCAAAAGGGGAGAAGTGGAGCAGGCAGTGGTGGTGCATACTTTTAATCTCAGCACTTGGAGGGTAGAGGCAGACAGATCTCTGTAAATTCAGGTGGGCCTGGTCTATAGACATAGTTCCAGGACAGCCAGAGGTACACAGAGAAACCCTGTTTTGAGAAACAATGAACTAACTAACTAACTAAAATAAAATAAAAACTAAATAAAAAGAAGTTCTCTGAGAGAATGGAGAACTTGCTACTGCTGGTGACATATTTACTCCTTCAATCCTAGCACTTGACGGCAGGTGGATTTCTGAGTTCAAGGCCAGCTTGGTCTACAGAATGAGTTTCACAACAGCCAGGGGCACACAGAGAAACCCTGTCTTGAAAAACAAATGAACAGACAAACAAACAAAAAACTCACAAAAACAAAACCATAAACAAAAAAAAAAAAAAAAAAAAAAAAAAAAAGGAAAAGAAAAAGAAAAGAGACTGGAGAAATTGGTCCAAAACAACACCAAAACTTGTCAGCAAAAGCATTAAATCCTAAGGCTCCAAGCATGACATTCTGTGCATACTGTAGCAGGGCCACAAGTTTGTGGACAGCTCTGCCTCAATGATATCGCTTGTCAGAGGCTTCATGGTTGCTTACTTGATTGAAGTGCTTCCTGTGTGGACTGCAGTTTTCCTAGGTGGATACACTATATACTACAGGCCACGCTGCCTCTTCTTAGGTACCAACCTCAGCTACACTTGCATACCTCTTACAGACAGCATCCATTTGGGGCTCTCCTTAGGGGCTCCAACTCTGCTGCAAACATCTATCTGACCTCCTAGGCTTTCCTGGAAATCTTGATGGAAACCCCCCACAACTCCATCATTCTTGGTCTGTGAGGCTGAAAAACCAAACATCATGCAGATGCCTTGGTCTGCCACCCATGCCAACTCTGCTTGAGTCCATGTGAACTGTGAGTGAGGCTGAGGACTGATTAGGTGGAAAGCAGAGAGCTGAATCTCAGGATGTCCCTTGCATAAAGCAGGAGACCAGAGCTCAGGAACATCCAGGAATGGCTTCTCCACAGGCTTTCCCACTCAGATTTGGGATTAAACTTCCAATATACCAACTCTCATGGGAAAAGTACAAATGAAGTATAACACTTCAAGTTTCAATATATAAAATATATAATTTTTTTTTTTTTTTTTTAGCAAGCCTTCAAAAGGCTGTAAGTGCACATGATAAACCATGCATGATCCTTGCTTCGCAATATGAGTACTGGTGACTTAGAGACATGAAAGTGAGGCAGTTTGTTTTCCAAAATCTCTCAGGGTGCTAGGTGTGCGGACTGAGCACAGAAAATGGATTATAAATCTCAATACATCCACCCCACCCCTCTTTTTCTCTAAGACAAGATCTCCTCTTGTAACCCTGTTTGGCCTGGAACTTGTTATAAAATCTAGGTTGGCTTCTAACTCACTAAGCCTTGTAAGCCTCTAGTTCCTGAGTCCTGGGATTTACAGGCGTATCCCACCACTTCAGTCTTACTATTCTCCTCTGTCTACATTTGTCTTTCTCTCAGCAAAGGCTGTGTGAGGGCTCATCTCTATGTTTTACTCTCAGCTTATTGAAGCTTCTCAGGTGCATGACCCTTTCTGACAAAGTTGGCTACTAGACGATGTCTACTCTAAACTTCTAGTTTATGCACATATATTTCTATTTCATTAAGTCCAGCCCTGATTTTGATGATGACCAGACCAGCCTGGTCTATAGTGTGAGTTCCAGGACAGCCAGTGCTATACAGAGAAATCTTGTCTTGGAAAAAAAAAAGTGGACAGATGAATGTTTCACCTTGCACATGTGTAAATACATCATGTCTGTGCACAGTATTAGCAGATGTCAGAGAGGATGTTGGGTTTCCTGGAACTGGAGTTACATATGGTTGTGAGCCACCATTGTGGGTTCTAGAAGCCATATCGGGTCCTCTGCAAGAATGGCATGTACTCTCATCTGCTGAGACATCTCTTCAGCTTTCATATCTTTTCTTGTTGATAAAGGAAACCTATTGGACAATTTGATGTTACTCTATAACTTGTCCTCTCTGAACTACTGACTGAACTCATTTCAGGAGGGTTCAATGACAAACAGGTTTACTGTTCTTCGTAAAAGGTGGCACGGCCAGGTTCATCATCTATCTAGCTTCCAAGATTCACTACAGGTTACAGACCAGGGACTGATCCGTTCTGGGTGCTGTTGGAAGGGAAAGGCACAAACTTTATAACATCCATTTTATAATTGGACAACTGAGGATGAGGAAGCTTCCATCACCCAAAGATCTTTCCGTCAATCATATTCTCAGGTGTCAACTTACCAGCTGTCTATAGAATACATCACAGAAGTCTTCAGAGTTCACAGACAGCCCAGGAGCCACCTACACCAGAACCTCAGCACCACTTTTTTGTGCCCTTGTTGCTGGGACAAGATAGCCAACAAGAACTACTTGCAAAAGAAGGCTTTGCTTTAGCTCACATGTCAAAGCTACAGTTCATCTTGGTGGAGGAGTCATGGTGTCAGGTGTTGGGGTCCAGCCTCAACACAGGATTGGAGTTGTCAACTGGAAGCAGATATCTGGAAGGTGTATAATAAGCACACACAGACAACTATTTTGGGTACAAGCTGATAGGTAAATTTCAAGGCTTGTGGTTGCTCTTTCTGTGTCTGTCTGTCTGTCTGTCTGTCTGTCTGTGCCTGCTGGCTTGATCACAACTTGAGGCTGCACACACTGCATTCTCCTGAGTACTCTGCTTTTCTCCTGTGCGCGTTTCTTTTCTCGAACTCCCACACTCCCACACACCTCTGTGTGCACTCCTTTTGCTCACTCACACACCTCACACACACACACACCACATACTCTCTCTTCACACCCTTTCTCACACACTCCACATTCACATTCTCACACTCTTCACACACACCTCACGTTCTCTTATCTTGCTTTTCTCTTGCCCCAGTTTTTTATTGTTACTCCGAAAGCAGGTAGAAAAGAAAGACATTGTATAATCGTTGCCAAATCAAATTCAAAAGAGCAGCCATATCCCATAAAGAATCAAGAATTACAATCGTTCCCCAAAGGTTCAAGCTTCCCCTATTCCCAGGCCTGTGGGCAAAATAATAATAATTGCAAATTTATCATAATTTAAACTTTAATTTTTAACTTTTGACACAGTGATTCTCTTAAGAGTCACAGTGTTTTGACTTAGTTTTTTTTTTTTTTTTTTGAGACAGGGTTTCTCTGTGTAGCCCTGGCTGTCCTGGAACTCACTCTGTAGACCAGGCTGGCCTCGAACTCAGAAATCCGCCTGCCTCTGCCTCCCAAGTGCTGGGATTAAAGGCGTGGGCCACCACCGCCCGGCTTTCATTGTTGAAGAATCATTAAACATCTAGTTTCACAGAATTCACCAGAGCAGGAGGAGAAAGAAGTAAGAAAGTCAGATAGAATAATTATGCACACCAAGGACAACTGAAAAACAGTCACACACATATTAAATCTACACAGCCGTTGTCCATGGCTAAGGTTAGGAGAAACGGGAACAACTGTTTACAAAGAGCTGATGCGGGTTACGGAGATGTCTCCATTCAGCCTGCTGCAGGCAGTCTCTGTCATGGTATGCTGTCCCGAGCAGTCAGGAGCTTGAGACAACTCTTCACAATGCATCCAGTCAGGAAGCAAGAGATGGGAGGAAGGGAGGGAGGGAGAATTATCTCTCCTCCCATTTCAGGAATCCAGCCCCTGGGATGGTACTACCTACACTTAAAATGGATCTTTCTGCCTCATTTAGCAAGGTTGTGTTCCAGGGGCATGTCCATCGTTGAGCCTCTTGCTGACTGTCCAGGGCCTGATTTTGAACATTACTCCCACAGAACTCACAAACTGGGAGCTGGGGAAAGAACTCATTTGCTAAAGTGCTTGCCTTGCAAGCTTTAGGACATGGGTTAGATAATCAAAATCAACCAGAAAAAATGGCCGTGGTGACGGGCTTACTCAGGGCTTCCATTGCTGTGTTGAAACACCATGACAGAAAAGCAAGTTAGGGAGGAAAGGATTTATTTGGCTTTCACTACCACATTGTAGTCTATCGCTGAAGGAAACCAGAACGGGAACTCACACAGGACAGGAACCTGGAGGTAGGAGCTGAGGTAGAAGTCATGGAGGAGTGCTGCTTACTGGCTTGCTCCTTAAGCTTGCTTAGCTTGCTTTCTTATAGAACCCAGGGCCACCAGCCCAGGGATGGCATCATCCACAATGTGCTGGGCCCTTCCCTTTCCAATCACTAGGCTTGCCTACAGCCTGATCTTATAGAGACATTTCTCAATTGAGGATCCCTCCTTCAGATGACTTTAACTTGTGTCAAGTTGACATGAAACGAGCCAGCACAGTACCATTTGCTTGAAGTCAAAGAACTAGTAGGCAGAGACGGGCAGATCTTTGGGACTCACCAGGTAGCCAGTCCCAGTTACTTGGTGAATTCCAGGTCAGTGAGAGACTCCATCTCAAAAACTAATAGATGTCTGAGGTTGTCCTCTGGTCTCCATTCACATCCTCCAACATGTGCACATATACCTGAATATATGTTATTCATGTGCACTCATACACATAAATAGCGACCTCCTCCGTGTGTGTGTTAAAGCCAGGCTTGTTGTAACTACATTATTTTATTATTAGCCATAAGTAAAATTCAAGTTCAAATGCTGTAGCTTGCATTCATGAAGTGACATGCATACTGAATAATTAAAACTGCTGTGGCTTATGTGTATTCCCCAAACTCATGTGTTAGAAACCTTAACTCTCCAAGCAATAGAATGGAACCTTCAAGAAGGGATGGGCCATCAAAATACAATATATATATCTCTATATATGTATATATAGATATATATTTTTTCCATATATATGGAAAATTAAAAAAAAATAAGTAGCATTTTAAAAAGCAATAGGAGTCAAAAAGACAGTTGTTGAAGTGCCTTGTGGTAGAACCTTGGCCAATGAAAAACCAAACAAATACCAACTACCCATCCAGCCATCCAAGTGGCAGATTAAAGTTTGTGAATAATGTAAGGTGTGGGAGCCCGAGGATCAAAATTCACAACTCCAGAGCCCCTAAAAAAGGTATGTAGACATACCTGACAGCCATTTGGTAGAACCAGACAGGATTCCTTGGCCAAGCTTAGTTAGCCAGACTAGTTAGGTTTGTGACCTCAGCGCTCACCCTGAGATCCTAGATGCAGTGGGGAGTTATGGAGAGAGAGACCTGATTCTGTCCTCCACACGCATGTGCTGGGCTACATTGCATATGTGAACACCCCTCTCATATACATATGCAAAGCCAGCCCACCTCATGAATAAAAAACATAAACCATAAAAGAACAGAAACATAAAAACAAAAAAGAACAGGGTTTTTACAACAAAGAACATTTTTCTCTTGTCTATTCTCTTTTTTCATCCCTCAATCTCAAGAGGAACAAACATCATTTTCTCCTATGAGCCACAGTGAATATGCCCTTGTGTTGTTAAGCACAGACGTCTACTCCTTCCCCCTTCTCAGTCCCTCCATCTCTCCAGTCAAGTTTCTGCTCTCCCCTGCCCCGCCCCCGCCGTGGCAATATGAATACCCTTGTGTCAATTCACCTAGATGTTTCCTTCCTTCTCCCTTTGTACTCTTTCTTCTCCCTCTGGGCTCTCCTGAGTGCTTGCCACCCCCTCCCCTTCCCTGTCTCATCATCACATCTTGGCAACAGTCACTAACCCTGTCTGCTCTTGATAAATAAGTCACCAGCCTCAATGAACTTGTGACATCAACACAGAATGAACTAAGACAGCAGCCATAATTAAACAGGGCTGTCTCAGCCTTGGAATGCCTTCTCTGTTGATCTTCTGCCATAGTATTCTATGGTAGAGCATGTGGAGGGACATGTTGGTGACCTCTGACTGTCTCAGTGCACTTCAGATATTCTGTACTTTCCCTAAGCTCTTGGAGCCTCTGAAGACATCTTTCAGTCAGTTATATACCCAGTGTGTCTCACTGCTTTTTCCCCAATGCCTTTGGACAAGGTATTATATAGTTCTGGCTGTTCTGAAACTATGTAGCCCAGGCTGGCCTCTAACTCACAGATATCCATTTGCTTTTGCCTCCTTGGTGCTGGGCTTAAAGGCTTGCACCACTCTCTCTGGCTCAGTGACTCTGAGCTGGTCTTGTTCATGTTTCATCTTACTGCTTGACCTCTGACAGATGCATTCAAGTACATGGCAAGTGAAGACTTAGTTTGGCCAAATGCAAGAGCCTCAGGATTCTAGGGAGAAGTATGAGTTAAGACGAGGGTACCAGGAGCTGATCTAGGCTAGCAGAATCCCTGTGGAAAAAATTACTTGTTTCTTTAGATATCCTTTAACACTGAACACAAGAGGGGATGTGAGCTGGGTGGTGTGACCATTGGCCAGTAAGCTCAGCATGTGATAGGTGGAAGCAAGAGGACCACAAGTTCCAGAGCAGCTTGGACTACATAGTGAGCCTCGTTATTCTGGGCTATCATTCTGGTTGCCTTTCTGTTACCATGATAGAATCTGACCAACAGTAAAGGGAAGCATGGCTTTTGTTTCCATTCATAAGTTACAGCCCATTACTGAAGGAAGTCAGGGCAGCAACTCGAGCAGGAATTTGAGGCAGAAGCCATAGAGGAGTGCTGCTTGCTGCTTGCTGGAGTGCTCAGGCTCATGCATAGTTGGCTTTCTTATGTAGCCTGTGGTTGCCTGCCTAGGGAGGAGGCTTCCCTAAACTGGTTGGACCCTAATACATTAATTAATTATCAAGATAATTTAATTCAAGACATTTCCTCAAGCTGATATGAATGTGGACAGTTCCTTTACTAAGGTTCCTTTCTCTGGTGACTGTAGGCTGTGCCAAATTGACAGTTAAAGCTAACCAGATTATAGCATGATTTTGTAACATTAAAAAAAGGTAGGAGGCTGGCCTGTTGTGGCACATGTCTTTTAATTACTGCTCTCTGGAGGCATAGGCAGGTGGATCTCTGAGTTTGAGATCTGGTCTACAGAGAGAGTTCTAGAACATCCAGAGCTACACAGAGAAACCCTGTCTCGAAAAACCAAACCAAACCAAACCAAACCAAACCAAACCAAACCAAACCAAACCAAACCAAACCAACCAAACAAGAGGGTGGGGGCAGTTGCTCTGTGGGTAAAGATACTTACTGCCATAATACATACAGGGCTTTTTAAAAGTGTGTCCCTGGATATCACATAGTGAAAATCAAGAACTAGCTCCTCAACATTGTCCTCTGACCTCCTCACCCACACCGTGGCTTTCTTTTCCAATATATAATAAATGTTATTTAAAGAAAATACACAACGTGATTGGTGTTTACTGACAATCAGCAGCAGATTTGTTCTGTGATTGAGAAAGTCCTTGTCTCAGTTAGTGTTCTAGAGCTCTAACTGGTGAACTCTATTGATCCTGATAAATGCACCTCATTTCCCTTCCCCTTGCTACCCTTGACATTTGTTGAGTTCAATGGGGAGGTCAAACAAATATTTATTTTTTTTCAGTTATCTTTAAAGGTTGCCTCCTGATCACTGTGTAGTGTCCAAGTGGGTCTTGTGAAATGAAGACAAGTGTCAATAGAAAAATGTCAACTGAGGGACTCTATTCTAAAATAATGTATCATTTTTGTAAAGTCTTAGGGTCCAGAGGTCCAGAGAAAAAAGTTGAATGTGCTATGTTGAAAGTGTCAGACAGTTGAGTTGACTATTTGACATTGTGACAAAGTGCTGTCATCTACAAAACTCATGCGAGAGACCACAAATTGAGTTATAAGAAATTGGATCTTCCTACCAACCCTTGAGCTTAAAATGTTTTAAAATAAGTTTATGGTTTTGTGTTGGGCTGCATTCAGAGTGACTCTGGGTGCATGCGGTTTGTGGGCTGTGAGCTGACAACCTGCAAGTGGTCACACAGCAGCAGTACGCACAAGCAGCAGTAAATGGACTTGGCATGTATATACATGTATGTGTGTGTGTGTGTGTGTATCTGCGCATACGTGTGTCTTGCTTGCAGAGGCCAGAAATTGGATCCCCTGGAACTAATGTTAAAAACTAGCTGCGAGTCTCTGGCTGATAGTGATGGTGGCATTCAATTTTTTTTTGGTTCTCTATTTCCTCCATTAATTAATTTCCTTATTCACTTTATCCACCTTCCATCACCGTTGATGCCTCCCCTTCTACTCAGAGGCTCTCTTCCACTCCCACTCCTGGCCACTGCCCCCTCCTGGTTCCCCACCACAGTTGCTCCCCCATTTCTCCTCCCCTTCTTTCCTAGGAGGGTGGAGGCCCCACTGTGTATCTCTCCACCCTGGTACATCAAGTCTCTGCAGGGCTAGGTGCTATTCTCCCACTGAGACCAGATAATGCAGCCCAGTTAGGGGAACAGATTCCATAGACAGGTGTAAGTCCTGTCTTTAAAGTCTTGTTCCTCAATTGGTTCTTGACTTGTCAATAAAGAAGGTAGGGGGCTCATTGCTGAAAGGAAGGTCTAGGTAGGACTTCCAGGTCCCAAGAGGAAAAAGAGATGCAAGGAAAGACATTGGTGTCTTTTCTGCCTTACTTTGGAATGAGTGGAAAGCAGCAGTCATGTAAGATCTTGGGACAGCTAGTGCCTGTGGCCTCTGCTACAGTTGGGGACCAAGAATGTTGGCAGGGGCTAGCTGATGCAAGCCACTAAGTTTAGGGATGTGGGAGAGAGAGAGAGAGATAATAAATTGATAAGGGCACACATTTCCAGGCAGTAGGTATCAGCAATTGTGCCTAGAGGCAATTTCTAAAAGTGATGGAGCAGATGGGTCTTTTATCTGAGGATTCAAGAGTCTCCAAAGTGGGCTGGTAACTGGACCCTTCCAGGAGCAAAGACAGGTAGAAAAGGAACCCAGGAGTGGGCTGGTTGTGACAGATCTCAGGGCAAAGTCAGGTGGAACAAAAGGGAGCCAGGAGAGGCCAGAGCCTGGGCAGCAGCTCCTGGGTAAAAGCAGAGTGTGCTTATAAAACTACATACAACAGACAGGCAAGAGCTTTGGGGACAACCCCCACTCCAGTTGTTGGGGGACCCACATGAAGACTGAGCTGCACATTTATTACATATGTGCGGGTGTTGGGAGGCTAAGTCTTTGGTTGGTGAGAGCTCCCGAGGGTCCAGGCTGGTTGACTCTGTTGGTTTTCCTATGGAGTTTCTATCCCCTTCGGTGCCCCCAGTCTTTCCCCTAGGTTTTCCATAAGAATCCCTGAGCTCTGTCCAGTGTTTGGCTGTGAACCTCTGCATCCAACTGAGTAAGCTTCTGGGTGGAGCCTCTTATAGAACAACCATGCTTGGCTCCTGTCTGCATGCTTCACAGAGTATCATTAATAGTGTCAGGGATTGATGCGTGCTCATGGGATTGGCCTCAAGTTGGGCCTTTATTAGTTGACCATTTCATCAGTCTGTGCTCTATCTTTGTCCCTGCATTTTTTTGTAGACAGTCTAAATTTTGGGTCAATAATTTTGTGGGTGGGTTGTTGTCCTTATCTCTCTGCTGGAGGTCCTACCTGGCTATAGGAAATGATGCCTTCAGGTTCCATATCCCAATTGCCATGCTTCTCAGCTAAGGTCCCCACAGTGATTTCTGAGTGCCTCCCTTATCCCAGGTCTCTGGCAGGTCCTAGAGATGCCTCTCTTCAATCTCCTCCCCAAGTGCAGATTTTCATCCACTCTCCTGACCCTCTGGCTCTCCTGTCTCTCTCCACACCTGATGCTGAACCCTCTGGCCCACCACTACATTCCAGGGCACATGCTTTTAATCCCAGCACTTAGAAGGCAGTGTCAGGCAGATTTCTCTACAAGTTCAAGACCATCCTGGTCTATAGAGCAGTTCTAGGACAGCCTGGGATTCATAGTAAAGCCCAATCCTGAAAAACAACAAAAAAAGTATTTATTTTATATTTACTTATTTATATGTGAGTATATATGTGTGTGGGCTGAAGAGATCAGAAGACAACCTGTGGGAATTCACTCTTTGATTCCATCACATAGATGCTGGGAATTAAAGTCAGGTTGTCAGATTTGGAGACAGGTGACTATATCCCCTGAGCAAACTTGGGAGTCTACAAATTTTTCATTCATTGTTAGTGTGATGGCTGATACCCATATTGTTTTCTGTGCTAGCCATCTTGAGTTTGGGTTGAATCCCAGTTGTCATAGAGTATCCTCTTGTGCCCTCTGTCACTGGGTTTTGTTTGCTACTATTTAGCTTATGATTTTTTTGTGTGTGTGCATAGTGATTCTCACAAGAAAGGCTCACATATTTCCCTTTGTTTTTCTCTTTTATTGAGTTTGATTTGGAGCAAGTTATAAATGGGTTGGGCAGGGTACCTTCCATATGAAGTCTCTGGGTTAATATGGCTTTGTAAAAATTTTTGACTTTTATTTAAAAAAATAAAAAAAAATCTAGTAACAATCACTTTGGGCAAGTTTATTCCTCAGCTGTAGGTCTCTACTTCTGTAACATGGGGATTAGAGATACAAAGAGACAGTACAGGCATATATACACACATAGGCATAGGCAGACAGACAGACAGACAGACAGACAGACACACACACACACAGAGCATATGAAGTCATCCTTTATACATTGTTCATGTTGTTAATACACCAGTTGGAGAATTTGACTGATGCAAAGTTAGCTTTCTATCTTTCTCCAAGCAAATAGAGTATGCATAGCTCTCAAGATTGACTATGTCTTGGTCTCATCTTCTCCCTGATGCCCTGGACCTAGTTTTCCAACCATAGAGATATTTACATTTAAAAGTATCCTGGGTTATAAAGGGTTGGAACTACAACAGGTGGATGAACATGCACCTGATTTCTCATAGGCTGTGAGGCATTTTTGTTTTGTCACTAGGATTTTGGCCCAGTGGGGATTATGAGCAAAGCTGTCTCTATATCTAAGGATGAGGAATGGAAGAGATATCGAGCCTCATTGTCTCCCACGTTCACCAGTGGAAAACTAAATGAGGTGAGTGAAATTCTCTTAACTGTAGCCTATGTGACTGGAGTCTTCACCTAACTGTGGATGCTTTTCTGTTTTGTTTTGTTTAGATGTTCCCTGTCAGAATGGAGACATTTTGGTAAAGTACTCGAGGCAAGAGGCAGAGAAAGGCAAGCCTGTTTCTGTGAAAGAGTGAGTGCTGGCCCTTGCCTGGGCCTGCTGCCTTGAGCAGACACCTGCCTGGTTTGCTTCTGTGTGGACACCAAATCTGGAGACATCCTAGAAGATACACTGCACTCAGAGAAGTGGACACCCAGCTGGTCTGCTACTGTGGAGACACCACATCCTGAGACATCCTAGAGGAGCCACTATACTCAGAGCATCTGGAACTCAGGATTAAAAGATCAGAGACATCTGGACCCCTAGGAGATCAGATACAAGCAAGATAACTGGAAAGGCAGGCTCCAGTCAGAGACAGTGAGTACAGGCAGCACTAGAGTTAACCAGATGTCGAAAGGCAAGTGCAAGAACGTAAGCTGTTGGGAGCCGCAGTGCTAAGATGGCGCGGACATCCTGTCCTCCCACTAGTAAACAATTGACTGCGCAGTTGCAAAAGGCAAAAGGCGCGCCAAAGTCACTGCCCATCCCGGGGCGTAATATGGGGTGATGAGTGAACAGCCAATCAGAAGTGAACACGCCACTCTAGGGTATATATAGCAGTGCCATTCCCGGGCTTGGGGTCTTTTCCGCTTTTGCTGTTACAAGAAGTAAAGCCTCGTCTGTAGTGATACCCGATTACTGCCTTCGTGTCCTTATTCGCTGGCGAAGGGGACACAGAAGAGGTGCGCGCAACAACTGGTGCCGAAACCCGGAAATTTTCTAGGTGCGGCGGAATTTCTAGGCGCAGCGGAGGAACCCCGAGACTCGAGGAAGGTTGAAAGACTGCGGGTGTGCGAGGTACACCTTTAGGAGATATGTCTAAAGTAGGGGTTGTGGCAAGTGGATTTAAATCCACCACAGCCACTCCATTAATTAGCCTCTTGCTTATATTGCAATTGTTTTATGGCTACTTGGGCATATCAGAACTAAAGTGTGTTAGCAGGCTACAGAGAAGGCCTGGTCATAAAATGGGGTGTTCAAAGGGAACACGGACTGCTGCAGAGTCCATGGAACCACCGGCAGGTGGGGAGAGTTTGGAGGAAAAAAGAATCCTCGTTTATAAAAAAATCTTTGGGGGAGCGTCTGGGTTCCGCTACATGCGGTGGGCAGAGCAGCCAGGCGGTGGTGGTGCACGCCTTAATCCCAGCACTTGGGAGGCACAGGCAGGCAGAGGATGCCGCGGCAGATGCAGCCGCCTCTCGTGGGAATGGGAGGCTGCCAGATTGCCTAGGGGCGTGCTGCGGGCCGGGAGGAGAGGCTGTTTGTGCTTATTTCACAGGTGAAAACAATTTAATTTGGGTCCCTGGCTCATGGTGGCAGCGCGGGCGGCTCTCGGTGGCTGAGCCGAGAGTCCATCCCTCCTTCAGCCCCTCTCGCCTTCCGGAGCGCAGCCGCGATGGCGGAGCTGGCCACGGCGCCTGGAGATGTGGGCGCAGAAGGCGGAGCTGGAGCTGTCTGAGGAAGCTGGATTACAAGATTTCGGCTCTGACTCTCCTGCCATTTGTGGATGAGTATACCGCTGTGGGCCTTGGTCAGATCTTAAACTGTTCCAGAGGCTTTTAGTTCAAATTTAAGGTTTTAAATAAAAGCAAATTCACACAGTCCAGGCCGGTGCCTGGAATCAGCAGGCAGAGGGAGGTTAAGTGCATTTACATTTGAATTAGGACATGCAGGCCTTGGCCACAGAAGCCCAACTGCTAAGTTTTGTTCTGAGTCTTCACAGACCAGATCCTAGAAATGTGCTTATAAAATATGGTTCAAATTATTTTAATTCCTTTATATTCAAAGTTGCTAAAAATAAGATGCTTTAGATTCCTCTAATGTGTATAACAATTGTTAGAAAATAAGATCGGCTTTTATCCGATATTCTCATGGGACAAAAAAGATTGGTTATTAAATTAATCCAAAATAAAGTTCAAATTTAAGATTTATACAACATAACTTGTCTTCTCCAGCTACCATTTCAATAAATGTTTACATAAAAGATATTTTTATACCATCCCTTTACATTTCTGGTAAAAGAGAGGTTTAAGGTTTATAGATAATAAATTTATTCATAATGTTTAAGAGCCCATGAAGCGATATTTGTTAAAAATAATTGCTTCAGAAAATGGGTAATGTTTTATATATATATATAAATATAAATATAAATATAAATTTTGTTGTTGCTTTAATACAAAAGGGTAAGAGGTTAAATCTTTTGGTGTGTATTATTCATATGTGATATTTTATTAGTGGATTTCTCTAAAGAAATTTTTTCTGCAAGCTATTGCTTTAATATAGCGAGCTTTAAGAATTTTTTAAAATACTTGTTAGTTCAAAAAAGATTCAAAGACAGTGTCTTTCAATATTTGAGATAAATTGGAGGTAGAGAGATAGCTCAGCCATTAAAGGCTGGACTTAATTTAAAATATAAAGTGTAAACTCCCAGCAACCACATGGTAGCTCACAACCATTTGTGGTGGGGATCTAACGCCATCTTCTGGCTTGTGAGTGTACTTACAAAGGAAAATAGTTTACTTTTAATCTTGATTTGCTCTTAGTGATTTTTAAAAGTTGCTTAGAGATATTATTTGGCTAAAACCTCATCTTAAGCTTACCATAGGAGGATTTAAACCTCTGTTTAATGTTTTCAAAGGGATACAAGTCCTAAACTAAATCATATGTGCATCCTCTTGAGTTTATCCTGCTTCAACACAATTAAATTATGTGTTGTAGCCACTGTTTAAAATGTTAAAAGGGGTGTATCTGCCTTTGTCTTGTTAAATATGGTTCATAAAGTACAAAATGTTTCGGCTACAAGATTTAATATCTCTAGCCATTTAAATAACATTAAAATTAATAAGGTGTTTGGGAATACATCTGCACAACCGGTGTTGGTGTGTGTAGACCCTTTATTTTTCTTTATGTTATCCAACTTTCAGAATAATTCTGATATCTTAGATTGTAAAAATGTTACATGCTTTTAGCACAAGGCTAGAATGGATCACTAGACCTAGCCTTGGTTGTGCATGTGCCTACCTTTGTGCCCATCCCAGTACATCATTATGGAGACTTAAAATAGACTTTGGTCAATCAGAGAGTTGATTGGCTCCGAGCCCATGTGGAGCAGCTCACAGATGTGGTTCAAATAAGCTGCGTGTCAACAACCCCACATCCAGGTATTACACCTCTGAGATTTGTGAATGATACATTTATTCAAAGCCACAATCTTTCTGCTTATTTAAAAAAGGAGTTGGACTGGGAAGTTGGACCAGGTGCAACAGCAATTGCAGATTCGGATTTTGAGCCTTGATGGAACTCGAGTGGACCCTGTTACCCCTGGCGATTTTACTTCTTGGCCTACTTTTTTTTTTCCTTCTTTCTTTCTCCCTTTCTTAAAGGGTGGGAATAGGCCTGTTTGGTGCAGCCCTATGTTGTGGATTAGTGTTCATGATGGTTGGTCTGTAAGCTCAGAGCCCAACAAAAACGTGACAAGGTTGCTATCGCCCAAGCACTAGTAGTCTTGGAGCAAGCATCTCCCCCTGAAATTTGGCTATCTAGGCCAAGAAAGTAGCTGATGACTGAGACCCTCAGTCTATGCACCCCAAGGGTTCAGCCCATTGCACTGGGTCGATGAGAGGTCTAAGTCCAGCCAGCCCTTGCCTGAATAACTGGTACCTGAATATTTAGAGGTGTTTGCGAGTGGGTACTTGACAGGGAATGTTCCACAAGTGTGGATAGATTTCCCAAAAGTATGCCTGATTGCACAAAGGTTTGATGCCAAGAAACCTCCCCTGGTGGCGCCCCAGGGTGGAGGCTCCCTTTCCCTGTCAAAAGGCATCGAGATGGGTATGGGAAGTAAACCCACTACAATATCTCATTTTGCACAGGGGATCAGGCCTCTGCTTTCCCTCACTGAGTTGGTGCCGCACTTGATAGGCAATAGGCTGTTCCATCTTAAATATATAGATAGGGGGAGATGTTGGGAGCCGCAGTGCTAAGATGGCGCGGACATCCTGTCCTCCCACTAGTAAACAATTGACTGCGCAGTTGCAAAAGGCAAAAGGCGCGCCAAAGTCACTGCCCATCCCAGGGTGTAATATGGGGTGATGAGTGAACAGCCAATCAGAAGTGAACACGCCACTCTAGGGTATATATAGCAGTGCCTTTCCCGGGCTTGGGGTCTTTTCCGCTTTTGCTGTTACAAGAAGTAAAGCCTCGTCTGTAGTGATACCCGATTACTGCCTCCGTGTCCTTATTCGCGGGCGAAGGGGACACAGAAGAGGTGCGTGCAACAGTAAGCAAAAGAATCCAAAGTTACATGGCATTATCAGAACCCAGTTCTCCCATCGTAGCAAGCCCTGAATGCAAGGGAGGATAATAGGGTCATCATCCAAGGGGACTTATTGAACCAACTCTCGAACCAACTTTGCTGCGCCTCTCTATCTTTCTGTCTCTGGTCTAACCTTTCTCTGAGTTTATTCATAGAGTCTCTAATCACTCCTGAATGGTCTACATAGAAGCAACATTCTTCTCTTAGAGCAGCACACAGACCTCCTTTAAGAAACAGCAAGTCTAGTCCTCTTCTATTTTGTAGAACAACCTCTGAGAGGGAAGTCAATGACTCTTCTAACTTTGTTACTGACTGTTCTAGGGCTCTTAAATCTACATCGCTGGGCAGTGGTGGTGCACGCCTTTAATCCCAGCACTTGGGAGGCAGAGGCAGGCGGATTTCTGAGTTTGAGGCTAGCCTGGTCTACAGAGTGAGTTCCAGGACAGCCAGAGCTACACAGAGAAACCCTGTCTCGAAAAAACAAAACAAAACAAAACAAAACAAAACAAAACAAAACAAAACAAAACAAAACCTACATCAATGGCAGCTCTCAACTGATGACAATAGTGAGGTGTCTGTATCAATGTATCGGCACCTGTCTCCACACCTGTGGCCACTCCTAGTCTCAATGTAACAGCTAGAGTCAAGGAAAATAGGCTCTCTGCAGAAGTGTCTAGGGTGTATCTCAAACTCAGTTCAAGAGTACCTGTAGGGTGGTAGTAAACCTGGGGAACTAGCTGGACAAGTATATAAGAATTTTTGTTCTCATCAAAGATAGCAGTGGAGACACATGGTGTTAGCCCAGAGCTACAAGACCACCATTTATCAATCTTAGGCACTAAGTATCTGTTAGCAGGGGTCCTCGGGCTCTATTTTATTGGCTAGGGGGTCTCAAAAAGTTTCTATTTCTTTCAAACACACTTTCAAAGTTGTCTTCTGACTTTTACATATTTTGTGGCACATAGTTGTCTACATACACATAAAATCACATATATAATAAAGAGAAATTGCAAAAGGAACAAATCTGTATAACTCTAGATTCACATTTGAATTTCAATCTTGGAATCATAAGCTGTCATTTAACTTTGGGTGTACACACCCTAAGCCTCAACCTCTAACTGCATTACCCCTGTGTCTCTAGGATGGGGATGTCTCAGGAGTCAAGGCCTGCTGCTCTTTGGCCTTGTAGAATAGCAGGTGACCTTGAGCTGTGTTGCAACCGGCTCTGCTCTACCTGGCTTGAGACAAAAGACTTAATACCTGAATAGTTACTATGTTGCAGCCTACTATGCTCTGCCTGGCTTGGCCTTTCAAAGGCTGTGATGAAAGGCATATACGACCACTGCCTGGCTTCAAACTGCCGCTCCGGTCTTCGGGTCAGGGTCGAGAGAGAGAGAGAGAGAGAGAGAGAGAGAGAGAGAGAGAGAGAGAGAGAGAGGAAGAGACACAAGGAATGGAGACAAGACAGAGGTTCTGCTCAAGTCTTAAGTCTCTTTCATTGTCTCCCGTATTCTCTCTATTGAAGGGAAGTCTGGGGTATTTATAAGCTTTTGCCACATGCCTTGTAGGCACATGAATACCACGTGCCTTGTAGGTGTGGCTGTGACGTAAGCCTTACAGGCATCTATAGCATGGATAGCAGTACACCGTGTGCCTTGCAGGCTTGGATACCACATGTGCCTTACAGGCATGTATGGCATGGATAGCACATGGATAGCACGTGAATCGCATGCCTTGTAGGCATGGATACCACGTGCGCCTTGCAGCTTGGGGCAGTAAACAGCAAAACAAAATATGTGGGATATCAGAGTGTGCTTCCGCTGTTGTAGGCCATTGAAAAACAAGTCTCACATCAGGGTATATGGCTTGAGATGGCTGCAAAGCTGATAGCTGCTTTCTGCTAAAAGTCGGCTCCAAACAGGTGCCCCCCCTTTTAAATTCTTTTCAAAAGGGAAGGCTGGGAAAACTTACAGAAACCATGCCTGCCTTAGGTCAGAGCAAAGACCCTAGCCTCACTTAAGATGGTGAGGCCTCCCAGAGTTATGGGCAAGGGTCTTGAAGTGTTCTCTTACCCGTCATTGACTATCCGGCTTAGCGCGTAAGTTAGGGCTTAATCCTCGTCAGTCTTGATGACAGAGGTTTCAGAGTCCCCTGCTTCCAGCCTGTAATATTGAACCTGTATGGGTTTCATTTGAATAGCATCTATCTGTTGTCGTATAAAAGCCATCAGTTTGTTGAACAGCATGAACCCGAGAGACAAGAGACTTAATGCCTACATAGTTGGTATAAAAGCAACGCTCTTTAAGGCAACACACATCTTCCCCTGTTGGAGAAGTAAAAGGTCTAAGCCTTGTACCCACAAATTTTGAATAGAAGAAATTATAACAATGAAATCCTTGAATTTGCATCAGCTTAGTAACAATTATACAGATTAAGACAGCCTAATATTAACCACCTCAGTCCCCAAGTCCAGGGAATTGGGGCACCGGCTCTTCATTAACTTCTTCAAGCTGAATATGGGCATTGAGATATTAGAAGAGGGATGAGGGGAAGGGTAAATTGATAAGCCTCTGATGTCTGTCTTAACTGCATCCAGCTGGAAGTCCAGGGCATCAGTGAACATGCAGGTGATAAGAAGATTCATTCACGAAGGCTGTGTATTTTGTAATATACAAATCTCAAAAACAAATTTTAGTATCAAGATAATTATTTTGTTTGATTCTCTGGAATCTAGTGTTCTGGAGGCCTACCTCTGTCATGTCTGGTCCATATAATTCTGGAAGACATAACTACTACCTTAATGACCTCATCAGAAAACTCATAGAAAAACCTTTTTTCCCAAATCAGCTTTTTCTTAAGCCAGTAACCAGAAAAACCTTTACATTGACCTTTTATCCAGAGGAAAAATATAACTATATAACTCAGAATCACACCCATTTCGAAAGTTACATCAATTAACATTATCATTCTGCTCAGCTCTCTGCCTAGAGCAACCTTCTATTTATCTATTTATCTGTTTGGCTCTCTTGACTCAGAGCAGCCTGCAATTTACTACTTTCGTCTTTAAAGCCTTTTTCATCTGTTTTTACTCACTTATTTCTTGCCCCATTTTCGTTACTATGACCTACTGGTCTCCCTACAATCACCTTTGTTTCACCTCTGAATTCAGCCAGCTCCATCAGTTGACTGGTTCTCCAGCACAGGAGTTCTTTCTCTTACTCTGTGTTTTAAGCGAGGCCATCTATTAGGCCCATAACCAGGACAGGCTTTTGTCTGTCCGGTTATTGCCTCAGGCCACTGAGTCTCCCTTTTGGTGTCCTGGGCAATGAATATTTACAGCTGCTGGCTTCATCAGGGCTTCCTCTCTTGGTATTTAGCCCTGCAGACATGGGCTGTGGCAAAAGCATACCTGCAGTCCATGTAGATGTTGATTTTCTTGTCAGCCCCAAGTTCCAAGGTTGCTCTTTGCACCAATGAGCCCAGGGGTGGGGAGTCAGCCCAGATGACATTTGTGTCCACCACAGTAGCACTGGCTTGTCTCCCATCTGTAAAGCAGGTTACCTCGGCTCCCGGCTGGAGTCAGTAGGAGAAGCCTTTCCTCTACCCATGAGTTCTTGTCAGCTAGTTGCAGCCCGTAGGGTAGAAAGTGTATCTGGGCCCCCATCCTGGGGAGTAAGTTCTCGACCCAACAGAGGGTAGGGACAGTCTAGGATGACCATAAATGAATGGGATATCCAGCCCATCTCTTAGTCCACCATTTTTTTGGGGTAGTCCATGAGTACATTTTGGCCCATTGGCCTGGAGGAGGACCCTGTCTATCTTAATTGCTGTCTTCACACAGAGCTAATATCTTCTCCATTTGGGGTGTTTTTCAAGGCCTGGGATTTCCTGGCCCTGTCTTCTATTTGTTGGGGCCCTCTTCAACCCCGAATATGGCTCCTTCACTTGCAATGTGCACACTGGTCTTTTTCAAGGAGTTTCTTATCTCACTTTGATTGGAGTCCCTCTTCTCTGCTTTCTGTAAATTCTTTTCCTGTCATCTTTCTTTTTCTTCTTCTTTCCCTAGACTTTCTCAGCAACTTACACTAAACCTTTTAATGACTTATCTTGTAGTCTCTCTAGTCTCTGAAGCCTTGTCTATATTGACAGAATGTCTAGAAAGGCTGTGGGCAACTCATCTTATCCCTGCTTAACCTCATGTGCCTTGGTGAAAATTAGTGGGGTCTCATGTAGCTCTCTCTCTCTCTCAAGATCTATCAATGGGATCTGGTGTGGGCCTTTGGGTGTCCCTTACCTTCTGTAACCCACTTTTGACCATGGCCTTATCAATTGATGGGGTCCCCATGTCTGAGGGAACATTCTTTTTCCGGTGTCTCTTCTTGTTCTTCACTCCTGAAGACCAGAACCTACAAGGGTCTTGTGGAAGAAAGGCTTTTATCAGGGAAAAGGGTATTCGTCCACTAGATTTATCTAGGTGACTATATTGGGCACTAGATCTAGGTGTCTGAGGGATCCTGGCCTATCTATTGCTTTGATAACTAACTTACTTTTTACTATAAATTTGTATCTGTACCAAAATGGAGGCCTATTCTTTTGGCTCTCTGACTCAGGACAGCCTGTAACTTCTTGTAGTAGGCAACCTGCCTGACCTGTCTGACCTGCCTGCAGGCAGGTTTGTTGGTTCAGCATCAAGCTGGAGTCAGGTCACATGACTTGTCTCAGCGCTATTTATTCACTCTCTCTTTTTTCAAAATCTCAGCACTATTCACTCATTAATTTTTTTAATAAAAATATAATTATAACTCTCAGGTGAATAATTTTGCTGGGGCTGTTTGTCCAGCTGCCCTGGCTCTACTGCTAGGTTTTTAATCACCTGGGCCCTATCTATCTTCATAGGTGGCAGGTGGAAAGCCACTGATTTGTTATAGCAGCAACCCCAAGGTCCCCAGTACAGTCACACACACCAAATTAGGTGGCGGCCAACTTGCATGGTTGGGTGGTTCAAGGGGGCTGTGCTGGGGAACCATGAGCTGTCTCCCGCCAAGTGTGGGCTGGGCGAGGGCGCCCTCCATGTGGTGTTATCTAGCGAGCACCCTACATGTGGTAGGCGGGCTGTCCAAACCCGAACTGCAGTTGGTGCCCCTTACTAAAGAACCTGCCCGCCTCTCTGCTCTGGAGCAGCACTCTTGTACCTGTGGCTTCATCTCTTTCTCTGCCAGCGGTCATGTTATCTCTTTTTAACTCAGGATGTTTAACACACAGACAATTTGCCAAGAAAACACACAAAAAAACCCAACACAGATAGCTCACCCCTCTCACGGGCGGCACATAAACCAGGTGATACAGACAGTTCTCACCCCTGCCACGGGCACAGAGACCAAGTTACACAATAAAGGCATAGAAAGACAGCCAAAAATCCGCCTGCCTCTGCCTTTCAAGTAAGACTCCAATAACCAGACAACGTGGTCAGTCTTCACAGATTCAGATTTAACAGATTCAGATGACTTTGGCCAGCCTATGCTGGACCAAGTCTAACAAGTTTCTAACACGACAGCAATGAATAACCCAAAAATAGACACAGTGCCATGAGAGCACAACAACCGATGCCCTAGGCAGTGGTGGCCATTTCTGACCTTTTCTCTTTTCCCCATTGTTAACACACAAAAAGACTAACAAAAACCCATCTCAATCACCAGAGGGATTCCACATCCTCTCCGGCACCTAGATGAACCTCCAGATGTCTCTGGGGGTGCAGCAGCTAGTGACCCCACAGCATGTCTACCAGTCACTCATTTATCTCCTCTTGAGACAGAAACAGCTGCCAGTTCGAACCGAAAGTGCACTTTTCAGAAAACAAATAATTCAGACAGATGGGCACAAACAACTTAGAAACCAAATAACTCAGACGAACCAGCACACGAGAAACCTGATGATTTAGACAAACCGGCACATGAGAAACCAGAAACCAGGCAATTTAGACAAAAGGTCACACAACAACCAGACAGAAAACTGCAGTGTTCCCTCACCTCCCCGTGGGGTTCTTGGAGATTAGGGTGGTCACAAAATCCCGGACAAACCCCAAATGAAGACTCCCAAACTCGGGAGACCCTTACTCAATTCTCAGAAAATCACGGCCACCCCAAAATCACAAGACACCGTACCTGGATGCAATCAGCAGAGGTTTATTGGGGAGAGTTGGCTAGTCAACGGTCAAACTGCTCTTCCGTGCAGAAACAGAATTTGACCCCGGCCAGCAAGCTGAGGGGCTTTTTTATAGCATGGGGTGGGGAAAGGGAGGAATTTTCTCGCGGTTACACATGATTGGTTGCATTTTCATGTGGTTACACATGATTGGTTGTTTTATAAATTTTGAACATCAGCGGGTTGTAATACTGGGAAGACCTCAAGGGGGGAGGGGTAATCAAGAACAGTGGAAAGTTAGCTAGTTATTGGAACTACCCAAATGACTTGCATCTTTCTCTGTGGTCAAGAATGTGTCTTCTTGCTTTGGGCCCTCTCCAACCTGAGGCTTGAGGAATGCTGCTCTTCCCTGAATGTATCCCTGGCCAGTGAAGGCTTGAAATCTTACATCCAGTTCTGCTTTCTGGAACCTGCACTCCTTTTGCTCAGGTCTAAGGGCAAAAGAAAAAGCCTGTATATATTTCATAAAATGGTCTTTATAATTTTTCACTCTACAACACAATAATAGTGGGAGATTTCAACACCAATGTCAGGCCGTAGAAGGGTATCCTGGTTCTTGGGTTGTGAGTGTTTGGCCACGTCCCCAGCACCCAGGCTCCTGACATGAGGTCTACTCTCCATTCAACCTGCACCCATCAGTCATGTAGGGCACAGGTAGAGGGTGTGATTAACAGGTCGCCACCTCTAGAGATTAAAATATTAATGAGTTATCTAAAGGCCGGGGGGTGTAGCTAATTAAGTTATTCCCTCCTCTTTCCCCCTCCCTATAAAAGCCAGGCTCCCCTGACTTTTCAGGAGGAGCGCAAACCATCTACACCCATTCACCATGCCATGAACAATAAAAGCTTTGGAAAACTCCTGGACTCCATGTGTCTCCTGGGCCTGCTGCCAGGAACCCTGAACCTTTTTGATGCAGCTGCCGGCCTGGCAGCGGTGGCTGTGTGGATGTGGGATCCTCCACCAGCGGTGTGGGAAGCCTGCTCAGGTCCCTGCCACTGACCCTCATGACTTTGTCCCCGCCACCGGACTCCCCCAATGAGTATTCTCCCACACACTCCACTCTCAGCAATGGACAGATCATGGAAGCAAAAACTAACTGAGACACAATGAAACTAACAGAAGTTATGAACCGATTGAACTTAACTGATATCTATAGAACATTTCATTCTAAAACAAAAGAATATACCTTTTTCTCAGCACCTTCTCCAAAATAGACCATATAATTGGTCACAAAACAGGCCTCAACAGATACAAAAAGATAGACCATATAATTGGTCACAAAACAGACCTCAACAGATACAAAAAGATTGAAATAATCCCTTGTACCTTATCAGACCACAATGGACTAAGGCTGGTCTTTAATAATGACAAAAACAAAGGAAAGCCCACATACACATGGAAACTGAACAATGCTCTACTCAATGATGACTTGGTTAAGGAAGAAATGAAGAAAGAAATTAGACTTTTTAGAATTCAGTGAAAATGGGGACACATCATACCAAAACTTGTGGGACTCCATGAAAGCAGTACTAAGACAAAAACTCATAGCTCTAAGTGCCTACAAAAAGAAACTGGAGAGAGCACACACTAACAACTTGACAGCACACCTGAAAGCATTAGAACATAAAGAATCTAATATACCCAAGAGGAGTAGACGGCAGGAAATAATCAAACTCAGGGCTGAAATCAACCAAGTACAAACAGAAAGAACTATACAAAATGCCAACAAAACCAGGAGCTGGTTCTTTGAGAAAGATAGATAAACCCTTAGCCAGACTAATCAAAGGGCACAGAGACAGTATTCAAATTAATAAAATCAGAACTGAAAAGGGAAACATAACAATAGAAACTGAGGAAATTAAAAACAATCATCAGATCCTACTACAAAGGCCTATACTCTACAAAATTGGAAAATCTGGAGGAAATGGACAATTTCCTAGTCAGATACCAAGTATCAAAATTAAATCAGGAGCAGATAAACCATCTAAACAGTCCCATAACCCCTAAAGAAATAGAAGCAGTCATTAAAAGTCTCCCCACCAAAAAAAAGTCCAGGACCAGATGGTTTTAGTGCAGAATTCTATCAGACCTTCCAGGAAGACCTAATACCAATTCTCTTCAAACTATTCCACAGAATAGAAACAGAAGGAACACTACCCAATTCATTCTATGAAGCTACAGTTACGCTCATACCTAAACTTCACAAAGACCCAACAAACAAAGAGAACTACAGACCAATCTCTCTTATGAATATTGATGCAAAAATACTCAATAAAATTCTGGCAAACCGAATCAAAGAACACATCAAAACAATCATCCATCATGATCAAGCAGGCTTTATCCCAGGAATAAAGGGATGGTTCAATATTCAGAAATCCATCAATGTAATCCACTACATAAATAAACTCAAAGAAAAAACCCACATGATCATCTCACTAGATGCTGAGAAAGCATTTGACAAAATTCAACATCCCTTCATGTTAAAAGTCTTGGAAAGATCAGGAATTCAAGGCCCATACCTAAACATAGTAAAAGCAATATACAGCAAGCCAGTAGCCAACATCAAACTAAATGGAGAGAAACTGGAAGCAATCCCACTAAGATCAGGGACTAGACAAGGCTGCCCACTCTCTCACTACTTATTCAATATAGTACTGGAAGTCCTAGCCAGAACAATCAGACAACAAAAGGAAGTTAAAGGGATACAAATAGGAAAGGAAGAAGTCAAAATTTCACTATTTTCAGATGATATGATAGTATACTTAAGTGACCCTAAAACTTCCACCAGAGAACTCCTAAACCTGATAAACAACTTTAGGAAAGTGGCTGGATATAAAATCAACTCAAACAAATCAGTAGCCTTCCTCTATTCAAAAGATAAACAGGCTGAGAAAGAAATTAGGGAAATGACACCCTTCACAATAGCCACAAATAATATAAAATACCTTGGAGTGAATCTAACCAAGCAAGTGAAAGATCTGTATGACAAGAACTTCAAGTCTCAAGAAAGAAATAGAAGAAGATCTCAGAAGATGGAAAGATCTCCCGTGCTCCTGCATTGGCAGGATTAACTTAGTAAAAATGGCCATCTTGCCAAAAGCAATCTACAGATTCAATGCAATCCCCATCAAATTTCCAAATCAATTCTTCATAGAGTTAGAAAGAGCAATTTGCAAATTCATTTGGAATAACTAAAAACCCAGGAGAGTGAGAACTATTCTTAACAATAAAAGAACTTCTGAGGGAATCACTGTCCCTGACCTCAAACTGTACTACAGAGCAATAGTGATAAAAACTGCATGGTATTGGTACAGAGACAGGCAGGAAGATCAGTGGAATAGAATTGAAGATCCAGAAATGAACCCACACACCTATGATCACTTGATCTTTGACAAAGGAGCTAAAACCATCCAGTTGAAAAAGGACAGTATTTTCAGCAAATAGTGCTGGTTCAACTGGAGGTCAGCATGTAGAAGAATGTAAATTGATCCATACTTATCTCCTTGTACAAAGCTCAAGTCCAAGTGTATCAAGGACCTTTACATAAAATCAGATACACTGAAACTAATAGATGAGAAGGTGGGGAAGACCCTTGAATACTTAGGCACAGGGGAAAAGTTCCTGAACAGAACACCAATGGCTTATGCTCTAAGATCAAGAATTGACAAATGGGACCTCATAAAATTGCAAAGCTTCTGAAAGGCAAAGGACATTGTCAATAAAACAAAACAGCAACCAACAGATTGGGAAAAGATCTTTACCAATCCTACATCTGATAGAGGGCTAATATCCAATATATACAAAAAACTCAAGAAATTATACTCCAGACCACCAAGTAACCCTATTAAAAATGGAGTACAAAACTCAACAAAGAATTCTCAACTGAGGAAACTCAAATGGTCGAGAAGCACCTTAAGAAATGCTCAACATCCTTAGTCATCAGGGAAATGCAAATCAAAACAACCCTGAGATACCACCTCACACCAGTCAGACTGGCTAAGATAAAAAACTCAGGTGATAGTAGATGCTGGCGAGGATGTGGAGAAAGAGAAACACTCCTCCATTGTTCGTGGGATTGCAAGGTGGTACAACCACTCTGGAAATCAATCTGGCAGTTCCTCAGAAAATTAGACATGAGGACCCAGCTATACCACTCCTGGGCATATACCCAGAAGATACTCCAACATATAACAAGGATATATGCTCCACTATGTTCATAGCAGCCTTATTTATAATAGCCAGAAGCTGGAAAGAACCCAGATGTCCTTCAACAGAGGAACAGATACAAAAAATGTGGTACATTTACACAATGAAGTATTACTCAGCTATTAAAAATAATGAATTTGAGAAATTCTTAGGAAAATGGATGAAACTAGAAATTATCATCCTGAGTGAGGTAACCCAATCACAAAAGAACACACATGGTATTTACTCACTGATAAGTGGATGTTAGCCCAAAAGCTTGGAATAGCCAAGACTCAACACACAGACCACATGAAGCTCATGAAGAAGGAAGACCAAGTGTGGATGACTTGGTCCTACTTAGAAGGAATAACAAAAATACTCAAGGGAGCAAATATGGAAAAAAGTGTGGAACAGAAACTGAAGAAGGAGCCACCTGGAGTCCATTCCACTTGGGTAACCATCCCATGTACAGTCACCAAAGGTAGACACTGATGTGGATGGCAGGAAGTGCATGCTGACAAGAGCCTGATATAGCTGTCTCCTTAGAGGCCAATGCTCACAGCTAACCATTGAACTGATCAAGGGGTTCCCAATGAAGAAGCTAGAAAGAAGACTGAAGGAGCAGAAAGGGTTTGTGGCCCCATGAAGAGAGTAACAATACCAACCAACCAGAGCTCCCCAGGGTCTAAACCACCAGCCTGGGAGCACATAGGGAGTGACTCCACTATGTACATGAAGGGGAGGATGGCCTTGTCAGGCATAGGTGGTAGGAGATTATGATCCCATAAAGGCTGAACACTGAGTGGGGGGAAATCTGAGGGTGGGGAGGTGGGAGTGGGGGTAGGTGGGGGCACATCCTCATAGAAGCATGAGGAGGGGGGATGGGATAGGAGGTTCCTGGGTGGTGGTGGGGGAAGGGGGCTTAGGGGATAAATTCTGAAATGTAAATATAATATTTAATAAAAAAATAAAACCAGAAATGAGAATATGTAAAAAAATAGTGAGTGCTGGTCCATCACCATGGTTCTGGGAGAGGAAGGGCTCCTGGGGTGCAACTCACATGGTCCTACTCCTTGTCCTTGCCCCTTTAGACACTAGATGACATTATATACAGTTTAAAAGGAAGAAATGAGAGAAAGAAATTTGCAGGAGTAGATGGTGGGAAGGCTGGGAAGAGCTTAGTCCATACTGAGGTGGGTTTGCCCATCTCCTGAGAATACAAATGCTTTCCCTCTCCCATGCATGTATTAAATTCCCACACATCTCTCTCCTCAGAGTGTTAGGTGCCTACAGCATGGATGTGATCACCAGCACGTCATTTGGAGTGAATGTCGATTCCCTCAGCAACCCAAAGGATCCTTTTGTGGAGAAAGCCAAGAAGCTCTTAAGATTGGATTTTTTTGATCCATTGCTCTTGTCAGTAGGTGAGTGGACAGTTCTGCCTTTTGATCATTGCTTTTGTCTGTGGCCATGTTTGTCAGTTCTGTCTTTCTTTTCCTCACTTCCCCCAAACGACCAGCTCTAGTGGTGTGTAGTTCACTTGTCATGTAATTCATCCCTTAAGGCACAGTTCAGTATTTTGAGAAAATTCAAAGACATGTAGTGTGTTACATCTACTTTTGAACTTCGTTTTTCTTTGAGACAAGGTCTTAGCACATATGTAGCTCTAGCTGGCCTGGAAATCACTGTGTAGACCAGGTTGGCCTTGAACTTACAGTGATCCCTCTACCTCTGCCTCCTGAGGGCAGGGATTACAGTGTGTACTCCAACACCTAGTTTTATTTTAGAATTCTTTCATTTGTATAAATACTAATTTGTATAAATACAAGTTTGGCCCTCTGTAAGTCCAGAACTCTCCATGGTTGCAATATCATACAGTCATACCATCTGTCTCGATTCCACCCACCCTAACTCATACTTCCCACATTGCTTAGACACATCAACAAATCTTCCTCCCAATTTCCTGTCCCTTTCTCTGCTTTGGTAGCTGGCTGATTCCATTTGGTGCTGCCTGCTAGGATGCTGACCAATATCATCTTGATCTGATGCAGGCGGTCAGTTCAGGAGAGGGCCATACCATGTCCTGGATATGGGATTCTACTACCCCCTTATTCCTGACTTTATTTTCACACCCTTTTCCATCATGCTCCTCGAGCCTTGATGCATGGGGGTGCTGATATAGATGCTCCATTTGGGACTCAGTACTCAACAGCCCCTTATTCTCAGTACTTTGATTTCTTAGAAATCAGCATTGACTGAAGGCTCATTTGGCCCATTAACCAATGTCAATCATAGAGGACTTTGTTCTGCCCATGTTGTAACTTTCAAGCAATCTTGACCTAAGCAACCACCTGTTCCCTTCCTCTGTATCTGAGTGTTCTGGGCATTTCACATCAAAGTCATCATCGACTATGTGGTCTCTGTGAGAGGCCTCTTTCATTTATCACAATATTAAATGAAGCAAAGTTACTATGTCCTGTGTATATGATTGATTTTTTTCTTTCTGAGTGTTAGTCACCTGTCTTTGAGACTGGCTGGTTTGAGACAGAGTTTTGCTCTATAGCCATGACTGTTCTTTTTTTTTTTTTCCCATGTGGCTTAGCGTTTGTGTGGCATGTGTAGATCAGAGGACAACTTACAGTAGTTCTCTCCTTCCACAGGTGGGATTCAGGGGTCAGATTCAGGTCTTTAGTGTTCTCCGCAGGAACCTTTAGTTATTGAGCCATCTCAGTGGTTCCTTTTCTTTTGCAGATCTACATGATCTACAGGAGCAGAGTTAAATCTAAAACTATTAAACTCATTAAAGCGTATCTTTTTCTTTTCCAGTACTCTTTCCATTCCTCACCCCAATATATGAGATGTTAAATATCTGCGTGTTCACAAAGGGATTTTATGGATGACTCCATTTTGTTTTATGCCACTGTAACCAAGAAATCACATGGTATTTTTCTTTTTTAAAAAAGAATTATTTATTTTATGTATATGAGTACACTGTAGCTGTCTTCAGACACACCAGAAGAAGGCATCCGATCCTATTACAGATGGTTTTGAGCCACCATGTGGTTGCTGGGAACTTCACTCAGAACCTGTGGAAGGGCAGTCAGTGTTCTTAACCTCTGAGCCATCTCTCCAGCCCTCATGTTCACAAAGGATTCAATAGAATTTTTCCAAAAAGTTTTGGACAGAATGAAGGAAAACTGCCTGGATTCTAAGGAGAAGGCAAAATGTGGTGGTTTCATGAGAGGTTCACAGTGTGATAACATGTTGGGCTGTGAACATGTAAGCTGTGTGCTAACAGTAGACAGGGAAGGCTAGATTTAGAAAGAAAGAATATTTATATTTCCTGAGGGAGGAAAAGTTGGATTTTTAAAAAGTTGAGTGAGAATAGGCAAGAATTAATACTTAGTAATAGGAATGAAAACTAGGGTACCGCTCATAACGATTGAAATAAAAAAAATTGGCATGGCTCAAGACCTGAACAAGATCAAGACTGTCAAAACTCCAGCATACATAAGAAGGATCTCTCCAAACAGCAGTTAATAGCTGTGGAGGGAGGGTGTGGACACAGGTAGGTTTCCCATGAGGCACTGGATGGCCCCACAGCCATGCACATGTGAGCAGGACTAGTTGGACTTGTGGGTAATTAATAAGAGGGCCTCGACTGTGGGGAAGAAATGTTACAGATGGTATAGAAGGAATTGGATGGAGGAAACAGTGGGGTGGAGATGACCATGTCTGATTGCGTGCATGTATGAAACTCTCCAATAACAAACAAAAATGATTAAAAAGGGGGAATATTATTTTCCCCTCCTTCAAAAACATTTTCAAAGAGTAAAAGTGATTGTTTAAAATTCTGTCTATTGTAATTGACTGTGAAAGTGGTTGATGTGGAAGCTGGATGCTTCCTGGTTTAGCCACTCCTGCTTTTGTTTCTTGATGACTCAAGCAATCCTAGCCACAGTTGTGAATTTAAGGGAACCATGTTCTCAGAAATTAGAGAATAAAGCTTCTGCACTCCTGATCCACCTCTAACCTCTGACCTTAGCATTGACCTTCCATTTTTGCAATGTCTCTTTCTGCTTTCAGCACCGAGTGGATTTTCTCCATTTGATGATGAATGCTCATAATAATTCTAAAGACAAAGAGACTTATAAAGGTAAGCCAGCCCTTCCTGGTCATTGAACAAGGATGCTCTCAGGGAGCCAGTGGTTCACTCAGAAAATATGTAAGGAGGCTTTTCTAGGTAGAGGGACACCTCTGTCAAGTTACTGAAAGACAGACGTGGCTATTATCTCCATGAAATTTTCTGGAAACACATGGGCCTAAGTTTGCTCCTAACATGAAGGGTGGCTGTGATGGAAGTCTCCAGTGGTCTGTTCGCTGCGTGAGCACAGTTTCTTTCCCAGCACACAGTCTCAGCGCTCTGCCTAGACATCTGTGTCTAATCATCTCATCAGGGGGCATGTACCTAAATGGTGCTGAAACTCTCTGGTTGCCTCTGGTGGACATGTGTTCTCTACCCTAACACATATTAAAGATTTAGTTTTCCTTTGTGTGATATCTAAGTAGCTTCTGGGGAAAGCCCCCTTTTACAAATGCAGCAGTCATCTTTATTTTTTTTTATGCACTTAAAAATCACTCATAGCCGGGCAGTGGTGGAGCACCCCATTAGTCTCAGAACTTGGGAGGCAGAGGTAGGTGGAAATCTGTGAGTTCAAGCCCAGTTTGGTCTGTGTCATAGATTCCAGGACAGGCAGGGCTACACAGTCTGTCTCAAAAACTCATAAAAAAATCACTTAAAGATTTTTTTTTATCTTTTTAAATAGTATGGGCATATGCAGGAGTATATGCACATGTGCATGCCCCTAGGTGTGTGTACAGGTAACAGAGGAAGACACACTGTATCTTGCTCAATCCCTCTCTGCCTTATTTCTTGGAGACAGGGATTTTTTTTTTTTTATTAACTCTGAGATTAGGCTGGCAGCCAGGAGGACCCAATAATCCATAGTGTGGTTACTGGGGTGTGCTGCCCCATCTGGCTTCTTACAAGGGGACTGGGGAGTCAAACTCAGGTCCTCATGCTTGTGCAACAAGTGGTATTACTCATTCAGCCATTTCTCTAGCCTCCCATCTGTGTTTATTTTTTAATTTAAAGCTATTATTACTATCATGGCTGCAAACTGATGGCGTTCCAATTCCAGATTTTATTCTACTCATGTGCATCAGTAGCTAATGGAAAGGGAGTCCTCCATTCTTCCCTATTTGATTATTTCTCATACACACACTTGCTTATATGTAGCAGTGTGATTCTGGGTCCCCACGTTTACTGGTTAAAGTGATCATGTACTTTGTGTTTTGAGTCCTCTCCTGTTTCCTCACTTGGAACCCTTTCGTGTGATCAGCTAACTTCAAATTCTTCTATACCCCCTCCTCCTTTTGCCACAAGGTCCTATGTAGCCCAGGCTGACACATTCATGACCACATTCATGATGTGCCTGAGAATGACCTTTAACTCCTGAGACTGCAGGCATGTGCAGCACAGTTTTAGCAGAACCATTGTTTCTGGTATGAGTCTGAAATGATGGAACCTCAGCTTTGAAGTAGCCTTCTGTCAGTTATTGTTATCTGAGATTTCATGGTGTTCTTTGGAAGTATTCCTAGAACCTTAGCACAACTTAGTCTGGAGACATGCCTGGTAAACCAGAAAGTCTCCTATGGCTGAGGTGATGGGTCTTTCAAGACAAGCCCTCTATCAGATAAGAGATTTTGGTATGTGGAAATTGACTTGTTAAAGGTACCTTCTGTGTAACAATAAAAGGAGCCTCTAAAAAGCTGTCAGTGTTCAGTTCTTGAGGGGCTGATTTTCTGCTGCTGAGAAGCAGAATTCATCCAGCTCTGGCTCTTTTCTCTCTGGTCAATCTTTCAGTGTAACCCAGAATACAGACATTGCCCTGCCTTGTTTATACAGTGCTGGAGACTGGACCCAGGGCTTCGGTACTCCCATCTACTGAGCTGTATATTGTCAGCCTCTCTGTTTCCTTTTAGATTGCTAAAATAAATATTAATTTTAAAGATAACCACTGATTGTAGATTTATAGTCCAGTTTCAGTTTAGGTACATGGACTTACACTAATTTGGAGGAAGAATTTACCGACAACATAACCACAGCCTTCATGGTAGAAGGAGTACAACTGCCTGTAACTATAGGTCTGTTGGCTCCAGTGGGATCCTTGGCCCCCATGGGAATCTGGACAAACACATAAAATAAATAAAATTAAAAAAACCACTTTCATCTATAGCAGGGACCTTTTATAGCTGCTTCTTTAGGGGATTAGATGCCTTCTTCTGGGCTCCATGGGAACCCTCCCCACACATGTGGCACCCTTACACACACACACACACACACACACACACACACACACACACACACAGAGAAATACACATAAATAAAAATAACATTTTCAAGAAAAAAAAGAAATGAAAAGAAAAGAAATAACACACAATGTCCCCCTGGCTCTGCTGACTTAGCTTCTGACAATCCATTTTCTTGTTCTCAGAAATACTTTGAATTATAAAATGTTATTGTGGTTTTTGTTAGTATGCTGGGTAAAATCATTTTTATTGATTTCATTTTAAATTTCAAAGTTTGTAGTGAGTTAAAATGTCCTTCAACATAATTATAGGTCATATTTATTTTCACATTGTAAAATGCAAGTTAATCTGTTGAACATTTTAAAAAGATGGATTCCTTTTTGAGAATTTCATATATGAGCACTGTATTTACATAATTTTTTTCTTTCTCTCCTTCCTCCCACTCTTCCCAACCCCCAATACTTTTCAAATATATATTATTTAATTATTGTTCATATATGTATGTATATATGTATACATGTATAAGTATGTATGTATATACAAACACTGATAAATAAAGTGTTTGGAGGAAAAATAACATTTTCAAATAAGAAGGTCCATATCTTGAAGGTGCCCACTGGGGATGATGAGGAATAGCAGAAACATTAGGACAACCTATCTGAAGCATTTTTCTCCTCTGGATATGTCATGTGGCTGTCAATGGTGATGACAGTCTCAGAGTGACTGAATGGTGTCTCTATAATCTGTGTAGGGAAATGGGAGGCCCATTTGATGTTCTCCTCGTCTCCTCTGTGATGGTCTGTCCTAACATGTCTTACCTGAGATGTTTTCTTTCAGTCCTGTCTGACACGGAGACCCCATCCCAGTCAATTATCTCTATATTTGATGGCTATGAGCCAACCTGTAGCACACTTTCTTTTGTCCTGTATTCCCTGGCCACTCACCCTGATATCCAGAAGAAACTACAGGAGGAGATCAACAGAGCTCTGCCCAATAAGGTGCTAGGATGATGTAGGAGGGAAAAGGAGAAGCCTCAACAAAGACACCTTCTTGTTACCTGCAATGTTTGTGTGTGTGTGTGTGTGTGTGCATACACGTGAGAGAGAGAGAGAGAGAGAGAGATAGAGAGAGAGAGAGAGAGAGAGACCGAGAGAGACACACAGGTGTGTTCCTTTGTGAATATGTGTGTTAATGTGTTTTAGTGAGTTTGTGAGTATATGCTCATAAGTTTGTGTATGAGTATGTGTGTTGGTGTGAATCTGTGAGTGTGGGTGTGCACATGTGTGAAGGTTAGAGTAAAACTGTGGGGTTAGTCCTTCTTTTCCACATTGTTTTACACAGGGTTTCTTTGTTCCTACTACTTCATACATCAGACATTCTGGCCCTTGAACATTTACGAAATCTTCAGTTTCCACCTTCTTGCTGTGGGAGCACTAGGATTACAGATGTGTGTGTGTTGCCACAGGTGGGTTTTAAGTGAAACTTAAAACTGAGGTTCTTACACTTACATAGCAACCATGCAAACCACTGAGCCATCTTTCCAATTCTAGTGATTTTTTACATGTATGTATGTATGTATGTATGTTTGTATGTTTGTAGGTATGTATATGAATATATGTGTATATGAATACATGTATATATATGTGTATATGTATCTTTGTTGGTATGTGTGCTGTAGCATGTATGTAGAGGTCGGCTCAGAGGTCGGTGCTGTGTCAGCACCCTTGATAATCTGTAACAAGAGCACAAGTACTGGATTTTTCCAGATCCATTTAGAAATTATCATAAGAGGGATACAGAAGGAGAAATGGGCAATAAAACCTCTCAGGGCATCAGAAGGTTGTTGTGACACAGGTCTGGACTTAGTGTTTCTGTTATCTGGGACCACAAGAGTACCAAGCCAGCAACATTCACACTACCTGTGTGATGTTAAAGATATGCACTTAACACACAGTTCTCTGTATGGTTCAATGTTACTGCTGGATCAGCTGTGTTCCAGCTGTGCACCGAGGGAGGCTCACCACAGCCTTGGTTAAACCACATAGCTCTGTCCCTTGATTCCCCCTATCTATTTATAGTTATAGGAGAAGAAGCCAAGGTGTGAGCCTTGGTGTCTAAATCATGAGGCAAACTCTCTGTCTCTGTATGTAAACGTGTGCATTTGTGTGTGTGTGTGTGTGTGTGTGTGTATAGGTCATAAACCTACATCATGTACATTTCTAAATTACTATCCTCCATGTTCTATGATACAGGCTTTCTTACCAAACCTGGAGCTTATCGACTGGGTTAGGTTGTCTAGCCAATGAGCACCACACATGTCCTGTGTGTCCACCTACTGCTGGGATTATAGATGGGTGCCACTATGTCAGGCTTTATAATTATTTGTATCTGAGCTCTCATCCTCAGGCTTGTGTAGTAAACTATTCACTAATTGAGCATCTTCCAGGCCCCAAGTAATAATTTATCCACGTTGTAAGGAGTTTGAGAGATGGCACAAAGGTTCAGAGCACTGGCTGCTCTTCCATAGCATCCACCCATATTTGAGACCCAGCATGAAAATGGCTGCTCTCTCTAGTTACAGGAGATCTGATGCTGTCTTTTGACTTCTTATGAGCACTGTACTCATGCAGTATACATACACTCATGTAGGCAAAATACCTACATATATAAAATAAAACAATTTAATACACCATTTAAAATTTATTGTAAATACTAACTAAGGTCCTTTGAGCTGCTGAGCCTGACTTCCAGCCTAATGAGAATTCAACACTAGACACAGTTTAAAGTCAATCCAATATCTCAGCATAAATCTTTTTCTTTCTTCCCAGGCACATCCCACCTATGATATCGTGATGGAAATGGAATACCCGGATATGGTGTTGAATGAAACCCGCAGACTATTGTTGGGGGCCGACTTTTAGCAGAAAGCGGCTATCAGCTTTGCAGCCATCTTGAGCCATATACCCTGACATGAGATTTAAATTTACAATAGCCTACAACAGCTGAGAACACTCTGATAATCTTGGTTTAGATACCTTGAGATTAAAGGTGTGTGAGATTAAAGGTGTGTAATTTAAGAGTATGATTTAGAAGTATAGAGATCAGAGTGAGAGACAAGACCTAAGGGCATGATTAAAGGTGTAACTTAGAGGCGTGGCTTAGAAGTAAGACATATAAAATGCAGAGGCAGACAGTAGGATTCAGACATTAGGGAGACACAGCAGAGAGAAGACATTAGGGAGACATCAGACGAGAGAGAGAGATTTATACACATCAGACATTAGGTAAAATCTGGCCTCACCCTCGCTCTTGCTGAACCCCTGACCTGCAGACCGGAGCGGCAGCTTGGGCCGGGATACAGTGCCCGCTCAAACGTGGGTCGGCCAGGGCCTCAACATTTTGCCTGGGCTGCAACATTTATTTTGGCCACCCCAACTTGGGGCTAGTGCGGTCCCCAACACAGGATAATAGGCTATGGCCCTTTCCAGAAAGGTTGTGGGTCCACTGTTTGCCCAATTGCTAATAGACTTGAGCGAGTCTGTGAAAAGGATATTGAAATCGATGGTGTGTTTATACCCAAAGGGTCAGCAGTGATGATTCCGTCTTATGCTCTTCACCATGACCCACAGCACTGGCCAGAGCCTAAGGAATTCCACCCTGAAAGGTATCAGAACAGGAACCCACTTGGCACTCTGCAGGCTTGTGTATGCTTTGATGTTTCTTATAGGAAGATGATCTAAGTATGATTTTGAATTCATTTGCATTCTTTGAGAATGACAGAGAAAGGGAAGAAAAGAGAAGAGAGGGGAAGTGAGATAGGAAGAAAGTATGGCTAATTAAATACAGAGTGTTTTCCTCCTTCTTCCTCAAGTAGTTAATGCCCCACTTAAGTGTGGGGCTGGAATCCACTTTTCCTTCATTCCAAATGAAATGTGTTTTTCAGAGTTGGAACAGAGCATCATCCCAAATGGATTTTTAGTGTTTAAAGATGTAGTTCCTTTCTTGTTCCTTTTTATTTTTTTGACAATCACATGAATGGATAATGAATTCTGGTCATTTTCACCTCACATTGCCCTGTCTCTTCTCCCTCCCACTCCTGTGGAATCTCTGTCTGTCTTCTACCGGTCCTCCTCCTGTATTTATGTTTTTGTTTTTGGTGACTTGTGAATTTACTTAGGGTTGCTTGCATAAGCATAGTTATAGAAGTTATATCCTGGAGAATGGTCAACTCACCAACGGCTGCACCATTGAAGAAATTTTTTTTCTTGTCCACCAAGCATTTATTGTCAACAGCTCCTTAGGGAGGTGGCATCTCATGGGCACCTTCCCCACCCATGATGGAATGATGTTGTGTCTGGTCTTGTGTAGGTATCCACAGCTGCTGTGAGTTCATGAGTGCAGTGGACATGCCATGTCCAGAAGATAGTACTCACAACACCCATTTCATTCACTGGCTCTTGCATTCTTTCTGACCCTCCTTCTGTGATGTATCCTGAGCCTTGCAGAGGTTGAGCACTCCATCACCACTTCTCCACACCATTACCAGTCATGAGTTTCTATGTTAATTGTCTTCCACTGCAAACTAAAGCTTTTCTGACCAAGGCTAAGATCAGCACAAATTTTTGTGTGTAAAGATAAATACTTAGAAGGTATTTTGGTACACTGTCAGCTTAGCAAATCAACAGCACTACATTTTTGCCTATGATGTCTGCAGCCATGGGGGATTTTGATCAGATTTATTATCCTATGCATTAATTTCCCCACTGGATTGGCTGTCCACCCAACCAGAAAATGGTTGGTCCCCCTTACCCCTCTATTACACTAGTGTGTACCCACACAATGATGCAGTTTTTCAATCATCTTATCTCAACCATATGGTGAGTCTTATAAGGAAGAGGAATTGAAAGGATACTTAGTGTAAAATTCTCAGAGCCAAATACCTGCAAGTAGACATTCAATGAACCTTTCCCAAACTACCTATGTGTACTGGTTAGATGCCAAAAGGCAACTTCACATGTTTAGCTCTCATGCTTTTTTCCTCTGTCAAGTTGTCATTTATTGTGCCTCTAGGTTCAGCAAGGAGAACAGGGGCAGCATTGATCCTTACGTATATCTGCCATTTTGAAATGAACCCAGAAACTGCATTGGCATGAAGTTTGCTCTCATGAATATGAAACTCACTCTCACTAAATTCCTGCAGAAGTTCTCCTTCCAGCCTTGTAAGAAAACGCAGGTGAGGGGGAAAACCTGTCTCTATACACAATGTTTTATGGGATGCTTTTTTCCAACTGAAGGTTCTGTGTATAAAAGTAATAATGCATGTTTGAGGTTTAATAATTTGTTTTCTAACCAAATGAGCTATTTGTATCCAGATATTAGTTAAGGGGCTTTTAATTCTATGTCTGTATAAAATAGAAATTAACATTATGAAGAGTCAGAGTAGGCTAGTGTGACAGGATTCCATGCATTCTGTTTGAAATTCTAATCATGTCCATTGGAGATTGGGCATATCATGTGCCATCCAGAGGTGCAGTGGTCATGTATTCAATGTTTGTTATGTGTTGCCCTCTTCTCCAAGAGCTCACAGAAGCCCTCCTCTCACAGTCTTCTCAACTAGTAGATGTACATTACTGTTACAGAAGATCTTTAAAACTCATATCAGGTCTGAGATGTTCTCAGTTGGCAAAATGCCTACTGGTTGTACACAAATCTCTGGTTCCTATCTACAGAACCACATGAACAAGCTGTGGTGGTACTTACCTGTAATCCCTGCACTCACAAGGTAAAGGTTAGATGATTATAATTTCAAGTAATCCTTGGTCAGTTAGTGAATTTGAAGCCAACATGGGCTATGTTTCTCACCCTCCCCAAACTCAAGATGCCTTGTTATTTCTGAAATCCTTAAACAGTTCACCCAGAATGTGGCTTTAAAAGCTCATATCTGATTTCCCATGTCATGCCAAGTTGAGAATCATTATTTTAAAAGACAATTGCTTGGTTTCATGAGATGGCTCAGTGGTTAAGAGCACTTGCTGCTCCTCCGAACTTGTGGAGAAAATATCCCGCTACAAAGTGTCATATATCTCCTCCAGAAGATTTGCCCTGAATATGCTGAACTGTAGTGGTAATACATGATGTTGGAGCTGAGGATTGTTAATAGAGCTGAAATGTATCCTCACATGGTTGTCTTTCAAGTTTCAAACAAAGAATAACTTTTATCACTTAAAAATTAATTTGACATAAAGAGTAAGAATAAGGTTAAAAATATGAAACTCATCTGTTTTACTCGAAACCAGCATAGAGCGTAAGCAGTATAAACCAGCACGAGTTTGAGTAAATTCTCAATCACCATTTTACATAATGCATGTTTGGATGCATACTCTCGCCATCCAAGTGAGACAACTTGGAGAATAAGGAAGTGAAAATATATGATTTTAAATGCAGCTTTTTTGTTTCTGCATACTATAGTATCCCAAACATTTGTTTTTAACCTTTCTTTTAGTGATGTTGGTTCATTCACTAATTCTCAATATTCTTCTTCCCCTGTTGCAGATACCTCTGAAATTAAGCAGACAAGGACGTCTTCAACCAACAAAACCCATCGTCTTAAATGTTGTGCCATAGGATGAAGTCATAACTGGAGTGTGACTTTCCCTCGTGATGTTCTGCTGAGTTCTTCAGCAAGGCAGAGTCTAGGAACATGGGTACCTTTAATTTAGTCATGAATAAAACCCAGATGAAAATGAAGCTTAATTGATTGGTTTTGATGCATAGTTAAAGATTCAGTACATTCACTGAGCTTTCTTAGTGTCTGTACAAAGTTCCATCTAATATAAAGGAGATGAGTAAGTCAGGGACAGCACAAGAATTCGCCTTCACTGGTTCTCATGGGATCATCTCCATCCACATCTGCTTGTCTCTGTTAATTTCTTTTTTTGTGTTTGTAATTTGATCAAGAATTTCTGATGAAAATGTGAACCAATATGACAATAACTCTAGTTGTAGAATTGGTATCAGATGTTTTATTTGCAATATTCTACAGTAAATGTTACATAGAAAATGTAAATACATATCTCTTTAAAATCTGTATTTTAAAAGTTTTTATATTCTTTGGGAGCTTCATTGACTGCATTTTGATCATATTAATTTTTTCCTCTGACTCTTCCCAGATTCTATTCCATCTCCTTTCTTACCTATCTTCTATTCTATCACACTATTTCAAACCAAACCAAACCAAACCAAACCAAACCAAACCAAACCAAACCAAACCAAACCAAACCATACCACACCAAACCAAACCAAACCAAGTCAAATCTGGGATGCCCAGTTTGTGTTGGATAGTTATTCCTGATGTGAGGCCTGCTCTGGAGTATAGTTCATATACCCAGTGTCACCCCATTGAAGAAAACTGACCTTTCCTTTCTCAGGAGCTCTCAGCTTACAGTATCTCCTTGGCTAGGGGTAGGACTTTGAATTCCTCTCAGCTAGGATTTTGTTTGGTTTGAGCTTGTGAAGATTGTGTAAATTTTGTCACATTCTCTATGAGTTCATATGTGCACCTGCCATGTTGTGTCTGGAATTGCTGTTTCCTTAAATTCATCTACTACCTCTTTTTCCTACAATCTTTCTTCTTTCCATTTTACTTATATACCTGACCTTTGAGGCAAGACATATGATCCAGACATCCTACTTAGCATTGTGCATTCCAAAGTCTCTTCATGTTGACAAATTGTAGGTTTTCTTGTTAACTAGTGATTACTGCATGAAGAAGCTTTTCTAATGAGTGATATACTATTCTACGGATATGGCAGTATTTCACTAGAGTCTTCTTATTGCTACATCCATTTAATAGATTAATAGTAGTAGGTTTTTTCCTAGGACACATGACATATCTAGTCTCATGTTTGTTGCCTCATAGAGATTATCAGTTATAGGTTCTGTCTCATGAAGTGGGCCTGAAATCCAACTTATAAAGTGATTGGTTACTCCCATAACATCTGTGCCACAGCTGCTCTGGTGAGCATGTCTTTCAGCCAAGTCATTGCCGTAGCTCAAACGTTCACAGCTGGGTGAGAGTGATGATTACTTTTCCCATCCAGTACTATGTACAGCACCTTCCAGTACTGTGAAAATGACCCAGTGACCTGAGGGGTTGACATATATTAAGAGGGAAGACAGATATATCAATCAAGGAGAATAAGAAACAAAATAATTTTACGAAATATAGTAAAAATTTTTTGGTTGGAGAATTTCATATGTGTACACAATACATTTTGTTTATATACATCCCCTACTCTCCCCTCAAATTTCTTTGAATGCCCTCCCAAATCTATCCCTCAACGTCATCTTTTCTGTTTATAATCTGCAAAGTCTAATTAATGTTGTCCATATGTGCATAGTTTGGGATCATTCATTGGAAAAGAGACAACTATCTGGGGCTACATCCTTGGAAGAAAAACTGGCTGTCCTTCCTCTAGCAGCCACTAACTATCATAAGCTCCTCAGCTATATGCTAAGGGTTCATGTATCCTGGCAGCTCCTGCTGTTGATGTTAACTGGCTTGATCTTGGGTAGGTCTTGTGCACGTGACCAGAGCTTCAGTGACTTCATGGGTATAATTGTGTAATGTCTACCGATACCAAAGAACTAAATATTTCTAGCCTTTATGGTCACTAGTATTATGAATCTGATTTAGATCTGATCCGTATTGTTTGTTCAGAAGAGAGCTAATTATCCTTGACTTTTCTCATTGCTTTGAAATATATACATTCTGCCATGATGTGTGTATGTGTGTTGTATGTTTATGTGTGTGCATATATATGGAGACCGGAGCTTGACTTAAGGAATGTCTTCCTCAATGGCTCTCCATTTTATTATTAGCATTTAAATTTACATTATGGGATATGTGCACACATGCACATTTATCACAGTGCCCATGTAGAAGTCATGAGACGACTTACAGGCTGATCTCGGAGTTCAAGGCCATTCTGGTCTACAGAGTGACATCTAGGCCAGCCAAATCTACACAGAGAAACTCTGTTTTGGAAAAAACCATACCAAATCAGACCAAACCAACCACTCACACAAACAAAAGTGTAGGAGTAAAGGGTAAAGATAGTTGCTGCCATACCTAAGGACTTTAACTGTGTCCTTGGAGATCACATAGAGAAAAGACTTGGATGTGCTAATGTTGAAATTGTCAAAAAGTGCAGTTGAGTCAGCTGTTTGGTTTGTGATAAAGTGTTGTCATCAAACTCATACCCGCGACCATGAATTGAGCCACAAGAAATTGGATCTCCCTGCTAGCCCTTGAGCTTAAAATGTTTTAAAATAAGTTTATGGTTTTGTGTTGGGCTACATTCAGAGTGACTCTGGGTGCATGTGGCTTGTGGGTTGTGAGTTGACAACCTGCAAGTGGTCACACAAGCAGCAGTAAATAGACTTCACAGAACTCAGCATATAAATATATATTATATGTATATACATTATATATATTATTATATACATATAATTTATATATAATTGTACAGCAAACATCTATCTGACCTCCTAGGCTTTCCTAGAAATCTCAATGGAAACCCCCCCACAATTCCATCATTCTTGATCTGTGAGGCTGAAAAACCAAACACCATGCAGATACCTTGGTCTGCCACCCATGCCAACTCTGCTTGAGTCCATGTGAACTGTGAGTGAGGCTGAAGACTGATTAGGTGGAAAGCAGAGAGCTGAATCTCAGGATGGTCCTTGCATAAAGCAGGAGACCAGAGCTTAGGAACATCCAGGAATTGCTTCTCCACAGGCTTTCCCACTCAGATTTGGGATTAAACTTCCAATATACCAACTCTCATGGGAAAAGTACAAATGAAGTATAACACTTCAAGTTTCAATATATAATATGTATAATTTCTTTTTTTCTAACAAGTCTTCAAGACTGTTAGTGCACGTGATAAACCATGATCCTTGCTTCACAATATGAGTACTGGTGACTTAGAGACATGAAGGTCAGGCAGTTTGTTTTTACAAAATCTCCCAGAGTGCTAGGTATGCTGACTGAGGTCAGAAAATGGATTATAAATCTCAATATATCCACTCTGTCCCTCTTTCTAAGAAAATATTTCTTCATGTGACCCTTGTTGGCCTAGAACTTGTTATGAAAACCAGGTTAGCTTCTAACTCACTAAGCTCTGTCAGCCTCTAGCTCCTGAGTCCTGGGATTACAGGTGTATCCCACCACTTCAGTCTTAGTATTCTCCTCTATGTTTGTCTTTTTCTCAGCAAAGGCTGTGTGAGGGCTCGTCTCTATGTTTTACTCTCCATTTATTAAAGCTTATCAGGTGTATGACCCTGAAGACAAGGTTGGCTACTAGTAACTTTTGACTCTAAACTTCTAGTTTGTGCACACATATTCCTATTTCATGAAATACGGCCCTGATTTTGAGGATCTCTTTCTGACTACCGTTTCTGGTTCTTGGATTCTATTTGTTGTTGTTTTTCCAAGGACTACAAGTGCATCATTAAGTTGTTAATATGAGATGTCTTCAGTGTATTGACGTAGGCACTTAGTGCTGTAAACCTTGCTCATAGGATGCCCTCATTGTGTTGTGTATATTTGGGTGTTTGTAGGATGCCTTCATTGTGTTCTGTATATTTGAATATGTTGTGTTTTCATTCTGTATATTTGGGTGTGTTGTGTTTTCATTGTCATTCATTTGTAGGAATTCAAACTTTTTCTTTTGGATTTCTTCTTTGGCACAACTGGCACTCAGCAGTGTGCTGTTTAGGTCCCATGTGCATGTGTGCTTTCTTGTAGTTTCTGTGGTTATTGATATCCACTTTTAATCTGTGGTGGTCAGATAGAATGCGAATGTGATTTCAGTTCTCCTAAACTTGTTGACATTTGCCTGGGTATGCATCTTTCCCTCTCTTCTGTCCTGTGGGCTTCACCCAGAGACACATATGGTTATCATTCTCAATCTTCAGATACCAATGGATCTACTGGAGCTACAGCCTCCTCTGAAGCCCCTATGACACTTGACATGCATCTGCGGAGCTAAGCTGGAAACAACTCTGGGTCTGTATCAACTGCTGAAGTTGCTGTGAGTTGTGGAATATCCTGAGCACCAGTGGGCCTAAGGAGGAGTTATATATGGTCATGTCTCCTCCATTATCTCCTCTTTTTAATATTAAAAAATATAGCCAGGCAGTGGTGGCATACACTTTTAATCCCTGAACTCAGGAGGCAGAGGCAGGTGAATATCTGAGTTCAGGTAGCCTGATCTACAGAGTGAGTTCCAGGACAACCAAGGCTACAGAGAAATCCTGTCTTGGAATAAAAAGTGGATGGATGAATGTTTCACTTTTTTTTTAGGTTTTATTGAGTATGTGGTTTTGCAACAAACATCTGTCATCTGTCATCCAGTCTATAGCCTATCTTACAATCTTTTTTTAAATTAATTTTTTATTGAATATTTAATTTACCTTTCAGATGTTATCCCCTTTCCCCATTTCCCCTGCACCCAGAAACCCCCTATCCTACTGCCCTCCTCCTGCTTCTATGAAGATCCCCCCCCCAATCCCACCTCCCTGCCTTCAAATTTCCCAACACTGGGACATCCAGCCTTCATGGGACCAAGGACCTTCTCTCCCACTGATGCCTGACAAGGCCTTCCTCCCTTATATATACAGCTGGAGCCATGAGTCCCTCACTATGTGCTCCCAGGCTGTCAGATTAGACCCTGAGAGCTCAGGTTGGTTGGTATTGTTGCTCTCTTCATGGGGCTGTAAACCCCTTGTCTCCTTCAGTCTTCTCTCTAACTCCTCCATTGGGAACCCCGTGATCAGCTCAATGGTTATCTGTGAGCATCCGCCTCTGTATATGTCAGGCTCTGGCAGACCTCTAAAGAGACAACTGTCAGGCTCCTGTCAGCATGCATTTCCTGGCATCCACATCAGTGTCTGCCTTTGTTGACAGCACATGGGATGGATACCCAGGTGGAACAGCCTCCGGACGTCCCCTTCTGCAGTTTCTGTCCCACACTTTGTCTCCATATTTGCTCCCATGAGTATTTTGTTACTCCTTTCAAGAAGGACCGCATCCACACTTTGGTCTTCCTTCTTCATGAGCTTCAAGTGGTCTGTGAGTTGTATCTTGGGTATTGCAAGCTTTTTGTGAGTGCATACCATGAGTGTTCTTTTGTGATTGGGTTACCTCACTCAGGATGATATCTTCAAGTTCCATCCACTTGTCTGTGAATTTCACGAAGTCGTTGTTTTTAATAGCTGAGTAGTACTCCATTGTGTAAATGTACCACATTTTCTGTATCTATTCTTCTGTTGAGGACATCTGGGTTGTTTCCAGCTTCTGGCTATTATAAATAAGGCTGCTATGAACATAGTGGAACATGTGTCCATGTTATATGTTGGAGCATCTTCTGGGTATATGCCCAGGAATGGTATAGCTGGGTCCTCAGGTAATGCTATGTCCAGTTTTTTGAGGAACCTTCAGACAGATTTCCAGACTGGTTGTACCAGCATGCAATCCCACCAACAATGGAGGAGTGTTCCTCTTTCTCCACATCCTCGACAGAATCTGCTATCACCTGAGTTTTTGATCTTAGCCATTCTGACTGGTGTATGGTGGAATCTCAGGGTTGTTTTGATTTGCATTTCCCTGATGACTAAGGACATTGAACACTTCTTTATGTCTTTCTCGGCAATTCAAGTTTCCTCAGTTGAGAATTCTTTGTTTAGCTTTGTACCCTATTTTTTAAACAGGGTTATTTTGTTGTCTAGATTCTAATTTCTTGAGTTCTTTGTATATATTGGATATTAGCCCTCTATTAGATGTAGGATTGGTAAAGATCTTTTCCCAATCTGTTGGTAGCCATTTTGTCCTATTGACAGTGTTCTTTGCTTTACAGAAGCTTTTCAATTTTATGAAATATCATTTGTCAATTCTTTCTTGATCTTAGAGCATAAACCATTGGTGTTCTGTTCAGGAACTTTCCCCCTGCTCCCAAGTATATGAAGCTCTTCCCCACCTTCTCTTCTATTAGTTTAACTGTATCTGGTTTTATGTAAAGGTCCTTGATACACTTGGACTTGAGCTTTGTACAAGGAGATAAGTATGGATAAATTTACATTCTTCTACATGCTGACCTCCAGTTGAATCAGCACTATTTGTTGAAAACACTGCCCTTTTTCTACTAGACACTTTTAGCTCCTTTGTCAAAGATCAAGTGACCATAGGTGTGTGGGTTAATTTCTGGATCTTCAATTCTATTCCACTGATCTTCCTGCCTGTCTCTGTACCAATACCATGCAGTTCTTATCGCTATTGATTTGTAGTATAGCTTAAAATCGGGGATGGTGATTCCAACAGTATTTCTTTTATTGTTGAGAACAGTTTTCGCTATCCTGTTTTTTTTTTTTTTTTTTTTTTTTTGTTATTCCAAATGAATTGGCAAATTGCTCTCTCTAACTCTATGAAGAATTGAATGGGGATTATATTGAATCTGTAGATTGCTTTAAGTAAGATGGCCATTTTTACTATATTAATCCTGCCAACTCATGAGCATGGGAGATCTTTCCAATTTCTGAGATCTTCGATTTCTTTCTTCAGAGACTTGAAGTTTTTGTCATACAGATCTGTCACTTGCTTGGTTAGATTCACACCAAGGTATTTTATATTATTTGTGACTATTGTGAAAAATGTCATTTCCCTAATTTCTTTCTCAGCCTGTTTATCCTTTGAGTAGAGGAAGGCTACTGATTTGCTTTAGTTTATTTTATATCCAGCCACTTTGCTGAAGTTGTTTATCAGGTTTATGAGTTCTCTGGTAGAAGTTTTAGGGTCACTTAAGTATACTATCATATCATCTGCAAATAGTGAAATTTTGACTTCTTCCTTTCCTATTTGTATCCCTTTAACTTCCTTTTGTTGTCTGATTGTTCTGGCTAGGTCTCCAGTACTATATTGAATAGGTAGTGAGAGAGTGGGCAGCCTTGTTTAGTCCCTGATTTTAGTGGGATTGCTTCAAGTTTCTCTCCATTTAGTTTGATGTTGGCTACTGGCTTGCTGTATATTGCTTTTACTATGTTTAGGTATGGGCCTTGAATTTCTGATCTTTCCAGGACTTTTACCATGAAGGGATGTTGAATTTTGTCAAATGCTTTCTCAGCATCTAGTGAGATGATCATGTGGGTTTTTTTCTTTGAGTTTATTTATGTAGCGGATTACATTGATGGATTTCCATATATTGAACCATCTCTTTATTCCTGGGATAAAGCCTACTTGACCATGATGGATGATTGTTTTGTTGTGTTCTTGGATTTGGTTTGTGAGAATTTTATTGAGTATTTTTGCATCGATATTCATAAGGCAAAATGGTCTGAAGTTCTCTTTTTTTGTTGGGTCTTTGAGTGGTTTAGGTATGAGTGTAATTGTGACTTCATAGAATGAATTGGGCAGTGTTCCTTCTGTTTCTATTTTGTGGAATAGTTTGAAGAGGATTGGCATTAGGTCTTCCTTTCAGGTATGATAGAATTCTGCAGTTAAATCATCTGGTCCTGAGCTTTTTTTTAGTGGGGAGACTTTTAACGAATGCTGTGATTTCTTTAGGGGTTATGGGACGGTTTAGATGGTTTATCTGCTCCTGATTTAACTTTGGTACCTGGCATCTGTCTAGAAAATTGTCCATTTCATCCAGAGTTTCTAGTTTTGTTGAATATAGGCTTTTGTAGTAGGATCTGATGATTTGTAGAATTTTCTCAGTTTTTATTGTTATCTCTCCCTTTTCAGTTCTGATTTTATTAATTTGGATACTGTCTCTTTGCCCTCTGCTTAGTCTGGCTAAGTGTTTAATCTATCTTGTTGATTTTCTCAAAGAACCAGATCCTGGTTTTGTTGGTACTTTATAGTTCTTTTTGTTTCTATATGGTTGATTTCAGCCCTGAGTTTGATTATTTCCTGCCATTTACTCCTCTTGAGTGTATTTGCTTCTTTTTGTTCTAGAGCTTTCAGGTGTGCTGTCAAGCTGCTAGTGTATTCCCTCTCCAGTTTCTTTTTGTAGGCACATAGAGCTATGAGCTTTCCTCTTAGCACTGCTTTCATTGTGTCCCATAAGTTTTGGTATGACATATCTTCATTTTCATTAAATTCTAAAAAGTCTTTAATTTCTTTCTTTATTTCTTCCTTGACCAAGTTATCATTGAGTAGAGTGTTGTTCAGTTTCCACATGTATGCGGGCTTTCCATTGTCTTTGTCATTATTGAAGACCAGCCTTAGTCCGTGGTGATCTGATAGGATGCAATGGATTACTTCAATCTTTTTGTATCTGTTGAGGCCTGTTTTGTGACCAATTATATGGTCTATTTTGGAGAAGATAACATGAAGTGCTGAGAAAAAGGTATATTCTTTTGTTTTAGGATGAAATGTTCTATAGATATCAGTTAAATCCATTTGGTTCATAACTTCTGTTAGTTTCACTGTATCTCTATTTAGTTTTTTCCATGATCTGTCCATTGCTGAGAGTGGGGTGTTGAAGTCCCCCACTCTTATTGTGTGAGGTGCAATTTGTGCACTGAGGTTTAGTAAGGTTTTTTTTTTTTTATGAATGTGAGTGCATTTGGAGCATAGATATTCAGAATTGAGAGTTCATCTTGGTAAATTTTTTTCTTTGACAAGTATGAAGTGTCCTTCCTTATCTTTTTTGATAACTTTTACTTGAAAGTTGATTTTATTCAATATTAGAATGGCTACTTCAGCTTGTTTCTTGCGACCATTTGCTTGGAAAATTGTTTTCCAGCCTTTTACTCTGAGGTAGTGTCTGTCTTTGTCACTGAGATGCATTTCCTGTATGAAGCAAAATTCTGGGTCCCGTTTGCATATCCAGTCCATTAGTCTATGGCTTTTTATAGGGGAATTGAGTCTATTGATGTTAAGAGATATCAAGAAAAAATGATTGTTGCTTCCTGTTATTTTTGTTATTAGAGGTAGAATTATGTTTGTGTAGCTATCTCCTTTTTGATTTGTTGGCAGATTACTTCCTTGCCTTTTTTAGGTTGTAGTTTCCCTCCTTGTGTTGGAGTTTTTCATCTATTATCCTTTGTAGGGCTTGATTTGTGGAAAGATATTGTGCAAATTTGGTTTTGTCATGGAATATCTTGGTTTCTTCATCTATAATGATTGAGAGTTTTGCTGGGTTTAGTAGTATGCACTGGCATTTGTGTTCTCTTAGAGAAATGATATGTGTTCAGGATCTTCTGGCTTTTATAGTCTCTGGTGAGAAGTCTGGTGTAATTCTTATAGGTCTGCCTTTGTAAGATACTTGACTTTTTTCCCTTATTGCTTTTAATACCTTTCTTTGTTTTGTGCATTTGATGTTTTGATTATTATATGACAGGAGGAATTCCTTTTCTGGTCTAGTGTATTTGACGTCCTGTAGGCTTCTTGTATGTTTATGGGCATTCTCTTTCTTTAGGTTAGGAAAGTTTTCTTCTATAATTTTGTTGAAGATATTTACTGGCCCCAAAGTTAGGAATCTTCACTCTCATCTATACCTATTAGCCTTAGGTTTGGTCTTTTTATTGTGTCCAGGATTTTCTGGATATCTTGGGTTAGGATCTTTTTGCATTTTGCACTTTCTTTGAAAGCAGTGTCAGTGTTTTCCATGGTATCTTTTGCACTTGATATTCTCTCTTCTATCTCTTGTATTCTATTAGTGATGCTTGCATCTATGACTCCTGATTTCTTTCCTAGGTTTTCTATCCCCAGGGTAGTCTTCTTTTGAGATTTCTTTATTGTTTCTACTTCCATTTTTATTTCCTGGGTTGTTTTGTTTAATTCCTTCACCTGTTTGGTTGTGATTTCTTGCAATTCTTTAAAGGATTTTTGTGTTTCCTCTTTAAGGCCTTCTACCTGTTTACCTGTGTTCTCCTGTATTTCTTTAAGGGAGTTATTTATGTCCTTCTTAAAGCCCTCTATAATCATCATGAGAAGTGATTTTAAATCTGAGTCCTGCTTTTCTGATATGATAGGATGTCCAGGATTTGCTATGGCGGGAGAACTGGGTTCTGATGATGCCAGGTAACCTTGGTTTCTGTTGATTATGTTTTCAAGCTTGCCTTTTGCCATCTGGTTTTCTGTAGTGCTACCTGCCTCACTGTACGTGTCTCTCCTGTTCTCTTGCTTGAGTCAGAAGTCTACAGAGTCTCTGTGATCCTGTGATCCTGAGCTCCTGGGTGGAAGAGCTCCTGGGATTCAGGCTGCCTCTGGGATCCTGAAATACAATGATCCTGGGTGTGTTAGAAATTTTGGGAGTCCAGCTTCTGCAACTGCTCTGAATGCAGCGGATTCTCTGCTGCTCTGAGTACAGCGGTTCCTCTAGGATGGGTTAGGATATGGTGTCATCTTGGGAGCAGACCAGCTAAGGAATGTTTTATTTTTACATATGTAAATGCATCATGTCTGTGCACAGTACTAGCAGATGTCAGAGAGGATGTTGGGTTCCATGGAACTGGAGTTACATATGATTGTGAGCCACCATTGTGGATTCTAAAATCCATATAAGGTCCTCTTCAAGAATGGCATGTGCTTTCAACTGCTGAGCCATTTCTTTACCTTTCATATCTTATCTTGTTGATAAAGAAAACCTATTAGGCAATTTGAAGTTACTCTATAACTTGTCCTCTCTGAACTGAACTCATTTCAGAAAGGTTAAATGGCAAACAGGTTTACTGTTCTTGCTAGTAAAAGGTGGCATGGCTAAGTTCATGGATCTAGCTCCCAAGGCCAACTACAGGTTACAGACAAGGGAATGATAAGTTCTGGGTACCACTGGAAGGAAAAGACATAAACATTATAACATCCATTTTATAATTGGACAACTGAGGATGAGGAAGCTTCCATATTTCAAGGGTCTTTCCATCAATCATATTCTCAGATGTCAACTTACCAGCTGTCTATAGAATACATAACAGAAGTCTTCAGCAACCTTGTTGCTGGGACAAGATAGCTGACAAGAACTACTTGCAAAAGAAGGCTTTGCTTTAGCTCACATGTCAAAGCTACAGTTCCTCTTGGTGGAGGAGGAGTCATGGTGTCAGGAGCATGAGACAGGTCTTCACAATGCATTCACTCAGAAAGCCAAGGGTGGGATGGGGGTGAGAGGGAGAAAGGAGTATTAGCTTTTTTTCTCACCCCAGTTCAGGACTCCAGCCCCTGGGTTGGTACCACCTAAAACTTAAGATAGATTTTTTTTACCTCACTTAGCAGTGGTATGTTCAATGGGTCTACTCATCATAGAGCCTCCTGCTGACTATCCAGATGCTGATTTTTAACATCAATATCACAGAACTCAGAGACTGGGACAGAGGGAAAGAGTTCATTTATTAAAGTGCTTGCCTTGCAAGCTTTAGGACATGGGTTAGATAATCAAAATCAACCAGAAAAAAAATGGCCATGGTGACTGGCTTACTCAGGGCTTCCATTGCTGTGTTGAAACACCATGGCAAAAAAGCAAGTTAGGGAGGAAAGGATTTATTTGGCTTTCTCTTCTGAATTGTAGTCTATCACTGAAGGAAGCCAGAATAGGAACTCACACAGGACAGCAATCTTGAGGCAATAGCTGAAGCAGAGGCTATGGAGGAGTGCTGCTTACTGGGTTGCTTTCCATGGCTTGCTCAGCCTTACTTATAGAATCCAGGGCCACCAGCCCAGGGATGGCATCACCCACAATGTGCTGGGCCCTTCCCTTTCCAATCACTAGGCTTGCCTACAGCCTGATCTTATACAGACAATTTTCAATTGAGGATCCCTCCTTCACATGACTTTAACTTGTGTCAAGCTGACATGAAACGAGCCAGCACAGTACCATTTGCTTGAAGTCAAAGAACCAGTAGACAGAGACAGGCAGATCTCTGGGACTCACTGGGTAGGCAGTCCCAGTTCCTTGGTGAATTCCAGGTCAGTGAGAGACTCCATCTCAAAAAATGACAGATGTCTGAAGTTGTCCTCTGGTCTCCATTCACATCCTCCAACATGTGCACATATACCTGAATATATGTTATTCATGTGCACTCATACACATAAATAGCGACCTCCTCCGTGTGTGTGCTAAAGCCAGGCTTGTTGTAACTACATTATTTTATTATTAGCCATAAGTAAAATCCAAGTACAGATGCTGTAGCTTGTATTCATGAAACGACATGCATACGGAGTAATTAAAACTGCTGTGGCTTATGTGTATTCCCCAAACTCATGTTTTAGAAACCTTAACTCTCCAAGCAATAAGATAGAACCTTCAAGAGTGGATGGGCCATAAAGATACACTCTATCTATCCATCCATCTATCTATCTATCTATCTATCTATCTATCTATCTATCTATCTATCTATCTATCTATCTCATTATATATGTATATATGTGTATGTATGTTTGTATTTTTTCATTTTTTATTGGTTATTGTATTTATTTACAGTTCAAATGTTATCTTCCTTCTCAGTTTTCTCTTCACAAGCCCCCTATCTTCTCCCCCCCTTTTCCTGTCTCTATGAGAGTGTTCCCTCACCTACCCACCATACCTGCCTCGGTGCCCCCACATTCCCTTACACTGGGAGCCTCCACAAGACCAAGGGGTTTCACTCCCAGTGATTCTTGAAAGGCAATTCTCTGCTACATATTCAGCTGCAGCCAAGTGTCCTCACCATTTGTACTCTTTGGTTGGTCATTTAGTCCCTGGGAGCTTTGGGAGGTCTCATCGGTTGATATTGTTGTTCTTCCAATGGGATTGCAAGCCCTTATAGCTCCTTCAGTGTTTGCCCTAACTTCTTCATTGACATCCCAATGTTCAGTCTGATGTTTGCCTGTGTACATCTGCATCTCTATTTGTCAGGGTCTGGCAGAGTCTCTCAGGAGATAGCTTTACCAGGATCTTATCAGCCAGTGCTTCTTGGCATCAGAAATAGTGCCTAGGTTTGGTGTCTGTAGATGATATGCATCCTTAGGGGGGGCAGTCACTGGGTGGCCTTTCCTTTAGTCTGTGTTCCACTGTTTGTCCCTGCATTTCCTTTTGACAGGGAGAATTATGGATTAATATTTTTGAGGTGGATGGGTTGTCCCATCTATCAACTGGGGGCATGCCTATCCACTGGATATGGTCTCTACAGGATCTATCTCCCCTTTGTTGGTATTTTGGCTTATGTTGGGTTCTGGGAACCTCTTGAGTCCCTGGCATCTAGCACTTTCTAGTGGATATCCCCAGTTCCCCCTCTTCCACCGCTACATACCTCCTTTCAAATTCCTGATCCTCTGTACTTCTCCTCTATCTCTTCCCTTATCTGAACTGGCCTCTCTTCTTCCCTCCCCTTCCTTTCTCCCTCCCAGATACATCTCTCCCTCTACTTCCTGAGATTATTTCTCTTCCCTACTGAGTAGGACTGTAGCATCCACACTATGTGTGGTCTTTTTCCTTCTTGGATTTCATATGGTCTTTGAGTTGTATCATGGGTATTTTGAGCTTCTTTTTGCCTAATATCCAGTTATCAGTGAGTACATACCATGTGTGTTCTTTTGTGTCTAGGTTACCTCATTCAGGATGATATCTCCAAGTTCCATCCACTTGTCTGTGAATTTCATGAAGTCATTTTTTAAATAGCTGAGTAGTACTCCATTGTGTAAATGTACCACATTTTCTGTATCCATTTCTCTGTTTAGGGACATCTGAATTGTTTCCAGCTTCTGGCTATTATAAATAAGGCTGTTATGAACAAAGTAGAGCATGTATTCTTGTTACCTGTTGGAACACCTTTTGGGTATATGTCCATGAGTGGTATAACTGGGTCCTCAGGTAATACTATGTCCAATTTTCTGAGGAAACATCAGATTGATTTTTCAGACTGGTTGTACCAGCTTGCAATCCCACCAAAAATGGAAGAGTGTTCCTTTTTCTCTACATTCTTGCCAGCATCTGCTGTCACCTAAGGTTTTGATCTTAGCCATTCTGACTAGTGTAAGTGTAATGACCAATCTCAGGGTCATTTTGATTTGCATTTCCCTGATGACTAAAGATGTTTAACATTTCTTTAAGTGCTTCTCAGCCATTCAAGAGTTTTTAGTAGAGAATTCTTTGTCCAGCTCTGAACCCCATTTTTAATTGGGTTATTTGGTTCTCTGGATTCTAACTTCTTGAGTTGTTTGTATATTTTGGATGTTAGCCCTTTATGGGATGTAGGGTTGATAATGGTCTTTTCCCACTCTGTGGGTTGCCATTTTGTCCTATTGACAATGTCCTTCACATTACAGAAGCTTTTCAATTTTATGAGGTCCCATTTGTTAATTTTTGATCTTAGAGCAGAAGCCATTGGTGTTCTATTTGGGAAAATTTCCCCTGTGGCAATGTCTTAGAGGTTCTTTCCCACTTTCTCTTCTATTAGATTCATTCTAACTGGTTTTATGTGGAGGTCCTTGATCCACATGGACTTGACTTTGTACAAGGAGATAAGAATGGGTCAATTTGACCTTAATACTTGCATGTAATTAAAATGGTATAAAAGCAAAAAGGATGATGGGGATGAGATAGGGGGTTTCTAATGGGGGGAAATGGGAAAAGGGGATGACATCTGAAATGTCAATAAATAAAATATCCAAGAAAAAAATGAACAATAGAAAGAAAGAAAGAAAGAAAGAAAAAAGAAAGGAAGAAAGAAAGAAACGAAGAAACAATGGGTCAGTTTGCATTTTTCTACATGCCAACTGCCAGTTGAACCAGCACCATTTGTTGAAAATGCTGTCTTTTTTCCACTGGATGTTTTTGGCTTCTTTGTCAAAAATCAAGTGGTCAAAGATGTGTGAGATCATTTCTGGGTCTTCAGTTCTATTCCACTGATCTATCTGCCTGTCTCTGTATCAATACCAAGGTCTTTTTATCATTATTGGTCCATAGTAAAGCTTGAGGTCAGGAAATGTGATTCCCCCAGAAGTTCTTTTATTGTTGAGAATGGTTTTTGTTATCCTGGATTTTTTGTTATTCCAAATAAATTTGAGAATTACTCTTTATAACTCTATGAAGAATTGAAATTTCGTTGGGGGATTGCATTGAACCTGTAGATTGCTTTTTTTGTAAGATGGCCATTTTAACTATGTTAATCCTGTTGATCCATGAGCATGGGAGATCTTTCCATATTCTGAGGTCTTCTTCAATTTCTTTTTTCAGAGACTTGAAAATCTTGTCATGCAGATCTTTCACTTGCTTTGTTAGCATCGCACCAAGATATTTCACATCATTTGTGATTATTGTAAAGGGTATTGTTTCCCTAATTTCTTTCTCAGCTCACTTATCCTTTGAGTACAGGAAGGCTACTGATTTGTTTGAGTTAATTTTATATCCAGCCACTTTGCTGAAGTTGTTTATTAGCTGTAGGAGTTCTCTTGTGGATTTTTCTGGGTAACTTATGTATATGATCATGTTATCTGAAAATAGTGATATCCTGACTTTCTCCTTTCCAATTTGTATCCTTTGATCTTCTTTTGTTGCCTAGTTACTCTCGTTAGAACTTCATGTAGTATATTGAATAGATGGTGGAGAGGTTGCAGCCTTGTCTAGTTCCTGATTTTAGTGGGATTGCATCAAGTTTCTCTCCATTTAGTTTGATATTTGCTACTGGCTTGCTGTAAATTGTTTTTATTATATTTATGTATGGGCCTTGAATTCCTTATCTCTCCAATACATTTAAGCATGAAAGGGTGCTGTATTTAGTTAAAGGTTTTTATTTTAGCTTCAAATGAGATGATCATATGGTTTTTTCTTTGAGTTTATTTACATAGTGGATTTTACTGATGGATTTCCGTATATTGAACCATTCCTGCATCCCTGGGATAAAGCCTACTTGATCATGGTGAATGATCATTTTGATGTGTTCGTGGATTCAGGTTGCATGAATTCTATTTAGTATTTTTGCATTGATATTCAAGAGGGAAATTGGTGTGAAGTTCTATTTCTTTGTTGGTTCTTTGTGTGGTTTTGATATCAGTGTAACTGTGGCTTTATAGAATGTATTGGGTAGTGTTATTTTTATTTTATGAAATAGTTTGAGAAGTATTAGTATTAGGTCTTCTTTGAAGGTCTCATAGAATTCTGCACTAAAACCATCTGGTCCTGGGGATGTTTTGTTTGGGAGACTTTTAATGAGCGCTTCTATTTCTTTAGGGTTTATGGGACTGTTTTGATGGTTTATCTGATCCTGATTTAACTTTGGTGTTTGGTATAGGTCTAGAAAATTGTCCATTTCATCCAGAGTTTCCAGTTTTGTTGAGTATAGACTTTTGTAGTAGGATCTGATACTTTAAAAAATTTCTTCAGTTTCTGTTTTTATGACTCCATTTTCATTTCTGATTTTGTTAACTTGGATATTGTCTCTGTGACTTCTGCTTAGTCTGGCTAAGGGTTTATCTATCTTGTTGATTTTCTCAAAGAACCAGCTCTGGTTTTGTTGGTACTTTGTATAGTTCTTTTTGTTTCTACGTGGTTGATTTCAGCCCTGAGTTTGATTATTTCCTGCCATCTACTCCTCTTGAGTGTATTTTCTTCTTTTTGTTCTAGAACTTTCAGATGTTCTGTTAGCTGCTAGTGTATGCTCTCTCAATTTTTTTTTATGGAAGCACTCAGAGCTGAGTTTTCCTCTTAGTTCTGTTTTCATTGTGTTCCATAAGTTTGGGTATGTTGTGCCTTCATTTTTGTTAAATTCTAAAATGTCTTTAATTTTTTATTTCTTTCTTTGACCAAGTTATCATTGAGTAGATAATAGTTCAGCTTTCATGTGTATATAGGTTTCCTGTTGTTTTGTTGTTGTTGAAGACCAATCTTAGTTCCTGGTGATCTTGTAGGATGCATGAGATTATTTCAATCTTCTTCTGTTGATTGAGACTTGTTTTGTGTCTGATTATATGGTTAATTGGAGAAGGTACTGTGAGGTGCTGAGAAGAAGTTATATTTTTTTGTTTTAGGATGAAATGTTTTGTAGATATCTGTTAAGTCCATTTGGTTTATAACTTCTGTTAGTTTCACTGTGTCTCTGTTTAGTTTCTGTTTCCATGATCTGTGCATTGGTGAGACTGGTGTGTTTAAAGTTTCCTAATATTATTGTGTGAGGTTCAATGTATGTTTTGAGCTTCAGTAATGTTTCTTTTTGTAAGTGTGGGTGCCCTTGCATTTGGGGTATAGATGTTCAGAATTGAGAGTTCCTCTTTGGTGGATTTTTTTCCTTTGATGAGTATGTAGTTTTCCTCCCCAACTTTTTTTTTGATAACTTTTGGTTGAAAGTCTATTTTATTGAATACTAGAATTGCTATTCCAGCTTGTTTCTTGGGACCATTTGCCTGGAATAATTATTTTGAGGTAGTGTTTGTCTTTGTCACTGAGGTGTGTTTCCATCATGCAACAAAATGCTGGGTCCTGTTTATGTATCCAGCCTGTTAGTCTATGTCTTTTTATTGGGTAATTGAGAGATATTAAGGACTAATGATTGTTGCTTCCTGTTATTTTTTTTGTTAGAGGTGGAATTATGTTTGTGTGGTTCTCTTCTTTTGGGTTTGTTTTGAGAAGATTAGTTTCTTGCTTTTTCTTGGATGTAGTTTCCCTTTTTGTGTTGAAGTTTTCCTTCTGTTATCCTATGTAGGGCTGGATTGGTGGAAAGATATTGTTTAAATGTGGTTTTGTCATAGGATATCTTGGTTTCTCCCTCTATGGTAATTGAGAATTTTGCTGGACATAGTAGCTTGGGTTGGCAGTTTTGTTCTTTTATGGTCTGCATGCTATCTATCTAAGATCTTCTGGCTTTTAGAGTCTCTGTTGAGAAGTCTGGTGTAATTCTGATGTGTCTCCCTTTATATGTTACTTGACTTTTCCCCCTTACTGCTTTCAAGATTTTTTTTGTTCTATTTGTTTGGTGTTTTAATTATTATGTCTCGGGAGAAATTTCTTTTCTGGTCCCGTCTGTTTGGTGTTCTGTAGGCTTCTTGCATGTTTATGGGCATCTCTTTCTTTAGGTTAGGGAAGTTTTCTTCTATAATTTTATTGAGGATGTTTTCTGGCCCTTTGAATTGAAACTCTTCACTCCTTTCTATACTTATTATTCTTAGGTCCAGTCTTTCCATTGTGTCCTGGATTTCTTGAATGTTTTGAGTTAGGAACTTTTTGCTTTTTGTAGTTTCTTTCACTGTTGTGTCAGTATCTTGGTATCTTATAGGCCTGAAATTCCCTCTTCTATCTGTTGTATTCTGTTGGTGATGCTTGCATTTGTGACTCTGGATCTCTTTCCTAGGTTTTCCATCTCCAGTGTTGTCTCACTTTGTGTGTGTGTGTGTGTGTGTGTATGTGTGTGTGTGTGTGTGTTTTAATGTATCTATTTCTGTATTTTGATCCTGGACTGTTTCGTTCAATTCCTTCATCTGTTTGATTTTGTTTTTTTGTATTTTTAAAAGAGATTTATGTGTTTCCTCTTTAAGGGCTTCTTGTTTACCAGTGTTCTCCTGCATTTCTTTTTTTTAATTTATTTTTTATTGGATATTTTATTTACATTTCAGATGCCATCTCCTTTCCCCATTTCCCTTCCCTAGAAAACCCTTATCCCATGCCCCCTTCTCCTTTTTGCTTTTATACAATTTTAAAAATGTTAACCAAAGGCTTTATAAGTTTGCTAATGTTCAATATCAGTCAGAAGTGTAACCTAATACCCAACTTAGATATATCAACTATCTTTGACTGGCTATCAGATATGTGAACATCTGCCTCCATGTCTGACCTCCCTCTCTCTTTCTCTCTCATCACCTAGCTCCTCCTCTCCTTCTCCTCCTCCTCTCCTTTTCCTCTCCTTACTCCTCCTCTTCCTCTCCTTACTCCTCCCACCTTAGCTCCTCCTACATATCACCCTTCCTGTTAAAATAAAACTTTTTTCTCAAAATACAGTTAGAGCATAACTATACCAATTTATGTCAGTAAGGTCCAAGATAGACCTAATAATCAGTCCATCATTTTGTTGACTAAGCAGAACCTCTGTCATCTCTCCTAAATAAAAGACTTAGTTCTGAACCTGGCTTTTTTTTCTTGGCTTTAGAATGAATGTCAGCTGAAAACCATCCTCTCAAATATTTTCTCTCAAAGTAAATAGCAAGGATTGGCTATGAGACTATAAGTTTTCAATCCCATCAGAAATCCAGAATGACTGAGTTAACTGAAATTATGGGAAGCACAAAGCATATCTTCTAAAACTTAGCCAATTTATAGAGACCGCTGAACATCTGGACAGTCCCTATACTACAAAATGTTGGAGTATCTGATCTTCAGCCTTCTGGCCCAGGATCATCTGACAGATCTAGTGATGCCGAATTATTAAGGGTTGATTACTCTGTCTTGGCAGATATAATCAGTCGACTATTCTGCAAGTGTGTCCTTTTCTGGACAGTAATTTGTCTGTAGATGACAAGAGGCAATTCTTGCCTAGTGGCTGTCTTACCACAATTGGAATAACTCCAAAGATGCTCAATTTCTTCTTAGAATCTAAGACAGGAAGCTGTCAAGAGCAGACAGGTCTCTAATCAAAATGAACATTAATACAGAAATGTTTGTAACGTCAATTCTGTGGATTTCTGATGTTTTGAAAACCAACTATCCATGTAAGGTAATCTGGACTGTTGTCTGTTAACTCCTCTCAGCTATTTCTAAATAAAACCTAGAAAACACCCTGACAATAAACTCAATGCCATCAATTTGCTATAGGCTCTTAACTCACAGTCTAACCATCTTAAATCAGTTAAAAAAGTTAAAGAAGGACTGGGTCTAAGCCTTGTATTCCTAAATGTGTTATACAGATACAATGCCTATGAGAGTAACAATATTCATCTCACTTTTATATTAATAAGGAGCTTGTACTAATGAAAACCTTAAATTTGAAATCAAAGTAAATTTTGTACCATTTAAGAAATTATAACTTCATCTTGATAACAATTATACAGATTTCTTCCAGTAGGTTATGGCTATGAAATAAATCCTAGCTAAACCTCCCTGTTCCAACAAAACCACTACTTTTCCCTAAAAAGACAGCCTAATATTAACCACCTTAGTCCCCAAGCCCAGGGAATAGGGGCGCTGACTCTTTATTAACTTCTTCAAGCTGATTATGGGTGTTGAGATATTAAAAGAGGGGTTGGGGGAAGAGTAAATTGATAAGCCTCTGACACTGTGTCTTCACTGCATCCAGCTGGAATTCCAGGACATCAGAGTTTCAAGCAGGTCTGCTTAGCTTGCTCGATGAGTAGATACACCAAGGCTATGTATTCTGCAATATACAATTCTGAAAACAAATTTTAGTATCAAGATAATTGTTTATTTGAATTCTGGAATCTAGTCTTCTGGCAGCCTGCCTCTCTCATGTCTAATCCATATAATTTTGAGAGTTTCTATGAGGGTGTGTTACCACTCTTCTCCCATTTTCGCCTTCCTGCTCTCAAATTTCTCAACATTAAAGAATCCAAACTTTCAGGCACCAAGGCCCTCCACTTCCACTGATGCCTAACCCCTTACCCCATCCCCTCTCCTCCAATTACTATGAGGGTGTGCTCCCAACATCCTCTCATTCCTGCCTCCCTGCTTTTGCAATTCCCCAACACTAGGGAATCCAAACTTTCAGGTACCAAGGCTGTTTACTTCCACTGATGCCTGGCAAGGCCACTCTCAACTACTTATACTTACAAAGGTGAGTTCCTCTCTTTGTGTTCTCGGGCTGCAGATTTTAGAATGGCTACTCCAACTTGTTTCTTAGGACCATTTGCTTGAAAAATTGTTTTCCAGCCTTTTACTCTAAGGTAGAGTCTGTCTTTGCACTGAGGTGGGTTTCCTGTATGCAGCAAAATGCTGGGTCCTGTTATGTATCCAGTCCATTAGCCTATGTCTTTTAATTGGGGGAATTGAGTCCATTGATGTTAAGAGATATTAAGGAACAGTGATTGTTGCTTCCTGTTATTTTTGTTATTAGAGGTGAAGTTATCTTTTTGTGGCTATCTTCTTTTAGATTTGTTGGAAGAGGGTTACTTTCTTGCTCTTTCTAGAGTATAATTTCCCTCCTTGTATTGGAGCTTTCCTACTATTATCCTTTGTAATGCTGGGTTTGTTGAACGATTTTGTGTAAATTTGGTTTTGTCATGGAATATCTTGGTTTCTCCATCTATGGTAATTGAGAGTTTTGCTGGGTATAGTAGCCTGGGCTGGCATTTGTGTTCTCTTAGGGTCTGTATGACATCTGTCCAGCATCTTCTAGCTTTTATAGTATCTGGTGAGAAGTCTGGTATAATTCTGATAGGTCTGCCTTTATATGTTACTTTGTCTTTTTCCCTTACTGCATTTAATATTCTTTCTTTGTTTTGTGCACTTTGTGTTTTGATTATTATGTGACGGGAGGTATTTCTTTTCTGGTCTAGTCTATTTGGCGTTCTATAGGCTTCTTGTATTTTTATGGGCATCTTGTTCTTTAGATTATTGAAGTTTTCTTCTATAATTTTGTTGAAGATATTTATTGTCCCCTTAAGTTGGGAATCTTCACTCTCATCCATACCTATTATCCTTAGGTTTGGTCTCCTCATTGTGTCCTGGATTTCCTGGATATTTTGTGTTAAGAACTTGCATTTTGTGTTTTCTTTGGCAGTTGTGTCAATATTTTCTGTGGTATCTTCTGCACCTGAGATTCTCTCTTCTATATCTTGTATTCTGTTGGTGATGCTTGTGTCTATGACTCCTGATTTCTTTCCTAGGTTTTCTATCTCCAGCGTAGTCTCCCTTTGTGATTTCTTTTTTTTCTTTTTTTTTATTAGATATTTTATTTACACTTCAGATGGCATCCCCTTTCCCCATTCCCTCCCCCTCACCCACCCACCTTTGTGATTTCTTGATTGTTTCTACTTCCATTTTTATGTCCTGGATGGTTTTGTTCAATTCCTTCACCCGTTTGGTTGTATTGTCTTCTAATTCTTTAAGGAATTTTTGTGTTTCCAATTTAAGGGCTTTTACCTGTTTACTTGTGTTCTCCTCAAATTCTTTGAGAGTGTTATTTATGTCCTTCTTGAAGTCCTCTATCATCATCATTAGAAGTGATTTTAAATCTGAATCTTGCTTTCCTCGTAATATGGGGTATTCAGGACTTTCTTGTGTGGGACAACTAGGTTCCAATGATGCCAAGTACCTTGGGTTGCTGATGCTTATGTTCTTTCGCTTGCTTTTTGCCATCTGAATCTCCTTAGTGCTACCTGCCCTGTCTCTGACTGGAGCCTGGCTTTCCTATTATCTTGGTTTTATCAGAACTGTGTGAGGTGGGTGTAACTACTGGGGTAAGTGCTGGGGCCCAAAATCTTCTCAGTGCTCAGGTGCAGACAGGATATTGCCCAGGTTAGAGCTCTGGGAGCCCATCTTCCTCTGGGTTCTTGGAGACTGGGGGCAGAGCTTCCACCCAAGATCTGCTCAGTGCTCTGGCCCAGACCAGAAGGAACCAGTGCTCCAGGCCAGTAGTGACTTTCTGGGTCCTTGTGGGTCCCAGTTACTCCCTGTTTGGGGAGGACGTTGCTGTCTGCTTACTTAAGATACTGCCCAGGTTAGAGTTCCTGGGAGCCCTGCTTCCTTTGGGTTCTTTGTGATTGGGGGCAGAGCTGCTGTCCGGGATCTGCTCAGTTTTTCTCCTGTATTTCTTTAAGGGAGTTATTTATGTTCTTCTTAAAGTTCTCTTTCATCTTCATGAAATGGGATTTTAAATATGAATCTTGCTTTTCAGGTGTTTTGGGAGAACTGGGTTCTGACGTTCTCAAGTAGTATTTGATTCTGTTGCTTATGGTCTTGCACATGCTTCTTGCCATCTGATTATCTCTAGTGCTAAATGCTCCTGCTACCTCTGACTGAAGCCTGTCCCTCCTGTGAGCCTGTTTTGTCAGAATTTCTGGGAGTCCAGCTGTCTCTGTGATCCTGTGATTCTGTGATCCTGAGATCCTGTATTTGGGAGAGCTCCTGGGAGTCAAGCTGCCTCTGTGATCCTGAAACCCTGGTGTGTTCAAGCTCCTGGGATCCTGTTGTGTCAAAGCTCCTGGGACTCAAGCTTTCTCTGGGTGTTGCAGGAGTGGGTGGAGAGCCAGAGTCCTGGGACTGCACCAGGCACATGTACATGCTGGAAGGAACTTGTGTCTCTGGCTGGGCAGGGGTTTCTTATTCCCTGGTTCTGTGGGTGGTCTCAGTTATGTTGGGTTTTGGGGCAGATGTTGTGACGTCAACTGTGATCTTGGGTGTGTCAGAACTCCAGTGATCCTGGGTGTGTCAGATCTCCTGGGTGTCAAGCTCCCTCTGTGATCCTGGATGTATCAGAGCACCTAGGAGTTGAGCGTTTCTGGGTATTGTATGAGTGAATGGTGAGCCTCTGCCCTGGATCTGCTTTGGGTACTGGTTCAAAAGGGAAGGAAGCCATGCCTCTGGCTGGCTGGGAGTTCCTGCATCCCTGGGTCCTGGGGGTCCCAGTTACAACAGGTGTTGGGGCAGATGTTGTGGTCTCAACTGTGATCTTAAGTGATATATATATATATCACTTATATGTATAAGTGATATGTATATATGTATATATATATGTATATATGATATGTATATATGTATAAGTGATATGTATATATCACTTATATATTAAAATTATATGTATTTACTCTAATATATATATATATATATATATATATAATATATATATATATATATATTAGAGTAAATACATATAATTTTAAAGAGTAGCAAGAAACCCTCAAAGGCAGTTGTTTCAAGTGTCTTGTGGTAGAACCTTGACCAATGATAAACCAAAGAAATACCAGCTACCCACCCAGATATCTAAGAAGTGGATTAGAGTCAGTGGATAAAGCACTGTGTGAGAGCCTGAGGACCAAAATTTAGAACCCCAGACCCCTAAAAAAGATATGCAGACACGACATACATTTGGTAGAACCAGACAGGATTCCTGGGTCAAGCTTGGCTAACTAGACTAGATAGGCTCATGAGCTCAGGGCTCACACTGAGATACTAGATGTAGTGAGGAGCTACTGAGAGAGACACCTGACAGCAACCACTGGCCTCCACATGCATACACTGTGCTATGCAGTTTATGTGAACCTGTGTGAGAATGTATAACCCTTCATATATGTATACAAAACCACCCTCCTCAACAATAAAAAAGCATAAAACAAAAACAAAAAAAAACCCAGCAGAAAGTTCTCCCAAACAAACCAAGGATGAAAGTAACATTGAGAGAAGCCTGCTTCTGCATCCATGATGACAGAATGTTGTGGGGATATCGCTTTTTACAAGAAAGAACATTTTTTCCCTTGTCTTCTCTTTTTTTCCTCCCTTAATCTCATGAGGAACAAACACAGTTTTCTCCCATGAGCCACAATAAATATGCCCTGAATCATTAAGCACAGATGTCCACTCCTTCCCACTTCTCAATCCCTTCTCCTCTCCAGTCAAATTTGTGCCCCTTCCTGCCCCACTGCGCAATGGGAACTGGAATATTCTTGTCTCTCTTTCTTTCTCCCTTTGTATCCCTTTGTTTCTCTCTCTCCTCCCTCTGTGCTCTCCTGAGTGCCTGCCAACCCCTCCCCCAGTGACATTATCACATCTTGACAGCAGTCACTAACCCTATCTGTTCTTGATAAATAAGTCACCACCCTCAATGGACTTGTGACTTCAACACAGAATGAACCAAGACAGCAGTCATAATTAAACAGGGCTGTCTCTGCTTTGGAATGACTTCTCTGTTGATCTTCTGCCATAGTATTCTATGGTAGAGCTTGTAGAGGGACATGTTGGTGATCCCTGACACTTCCAGGGCACCTCAGATGTTTTGTACCTTCTCTAAGCTCTTGGAGCCTCTGAAGACATCTTTCAGTCAGTTATATACCCAGTGGCTCTCATTGCTTTCCCCTCAACCAACCCTTTAGGACAGGGTCTCTGTATTTTGTAGCTCTGGTTGTCCTGAAACTCACTATGAACACCAGGCTGGCCTCTAACTCACAGATATCCATTTGCCTTTGTCTCCTTGGTGCTGGGCTTAAAGGCTTGCACCCCTCTCCCTGGCTCAGTGTCTCTGCTGGTCTTGTTTATGTCTCATCTTACTGCTTGGTCTCTGACAGATGTATCCAAGTCCAGTACAACTGAAGACTCAATTTGGGAAAATAAAGGAGCTTCAGAACTCTAAGGCAATGTGTGAGATAAGACTAGGGTACCAGCATTGAGACTAGGAGTGGCCACAGGTTTGGAGAGAGGTGCTGCTAAGAGGACTAGACTTGCTGTTTTTTAAAGAAGGAGGTATGTGTGCTGCTCTAAGAGAAGAATGTTAAGGTTAGACCAGAGACAGAAAGATAGAGAGGCTCAGCAAAGTTGATTTGAGAGTTGGTTCAATAAGTCCCCTTGGATGACGACCCTATTATCCTCCCTTGCTGGACCACCTGTGAACCATAGGTCCTTGCATTTTAAATAGATTAGTAACTTTTGTTAGAGGAAGGATAAGTGCTGTTCAGCTTTTGTGTTACGCCATCGATATAGAGCTTTAGGTCAAGAAAATGATAATTATGATGACACTGGAGTTTAAACTTTTCTAAAGATCCACATCAGAAAAAGTGGGGTGAAAATGGGCTTATTAATTAGGTTTTTATGATTAAAAACCTAACCTAATCAGAAAATGGGGGATGTAGAGTGAAAAATTATAAAGACCATTTTATGAAATATATATAGGCTTTTTCTTTACCCTAAACCTGAGCAAAAGAATGCAAGTTCCATAAAGTGGAACTGGATGTAAGATTTCAGGCTTTTACTGCCCTGGGACACATTCCGGGTGGAGGGCATTATCCCTGAATCAGAGGATACTTGCTGGAGTAACATTCCTCAAGCCTCAGGGTGGGGCTATGGCAAGTGAGAAATAGTTAACCTGAAATAGTTGGTAATAACAGGGTAGGGCCCAGTGACATGGTAAAACTACATTTTTGAGAAGAATGAGTATGCAGAGTGATTTTCACGTGGCTCTAAATCATTTAGGGTGGGTTCCTCTCAAATATTCCACTGTTCTTGGTTACCCCCCCTTGAGGTTTTCCCAGTGTTACAGCCTGCTGATGTTCAAAATTTTTAAAACAACCAATCATGTGTAACCACGCGAAAATGCAACCAATCATGTGTAATCACACGAAAATTCCTTCCTTTCCCCACCCCATGCTATAAAAAATACCCCTCAGCTTGCTGGCCTTTTGTCAAAATTCTGTTCCTGCGTGGATGAGCAGTTTTGACCTTGGCTAGCCAACTTTCCCCAGTAAACCTCTGCTGTTTGCATCCAAAAAGACTAGGGTACCAGGAGCTTATCTAGGGGCAGAACCCCTGGGAAAAATCAAAGGATAGTTGTTGTTTCCTTAGTTATCCTTTACCACTGAACGAAAAAGGGGATGTGAGCTGGGTGGTGTGACCATTGGCCAGTAAGCCCAGCATGTGATAGGTGGAAGCAAGAGGACCACAAGTTCCAGAGCAGCCTGGACTACATAGTGAGCCTCATTATTCTGGGCTATCATTCTGGTTGCCTTTCTGTTACGATGATAGAATCTGACCAACAGTAAAGGGAAGCATGGCTTTTGTTTCCATTCATAAGTTACAGCCCATTACTGAAGGAAGTCAGGGCAGCAACTCAAGCAGGAATTTGAGGCAGAAGCCATAGAGGAGTGCTGCTTGCTGCTTGCTGGAGTGCTCAGGCTCATGCATAGTTGGCTTTCTTATGTAGCCCGTGGCTGCCTGCCTAGGGAGGAGGCTTCCCTAAACTGGTTGGACCCTAATACATTAATTAATTATCAAGATAATTTATTCAAGACATTTCATCTGGGTGATATGAATGGGGACAGTCCCTTTATTAAGGTTCCTTTCTCTGGTGACTGTAGGCTGTGCCAAATTGACAGTTAAAGCTAACCAGATTATAGCATGATTTTGTAACATTAAAAAAAGGTAGGAGGCTGGCCTGTTGTGGCACATGTCTTTTAATTACTGCTCTCTGGAGGCATAGGCAGGTGGATCTCTGAGTTTGAGATCTGGTCTACAGAGAGAGTTCTAGAACATCCAGAGCTACACAGAGAAACCCTGTCTTGAAAAACCAAACCAAACCAAACCAAACCAAACCAAACCAAACCAAACCAACCAAACAAGAGGGTGGGGGCAGTTGCTCTGTGGGTAAAGATACTTACTGCCATAATACATACAGGGCTTTAAGTGTGTCCCTGGTGATCACATAGTGAAAGTCAAGAACTAGCTCCTCAACATTGTCCTCTGACCTCCTCACCCACACCGTGGCTTGCCCTTCCAATACATAATAAATGTTATTTAAAGAAAATACACAAAGCAATTGGTGTTTACTGACATTTAGCAGCAGATTCATTCTGTGATTGAGAAAGTCCTTGTCTCAGTTAGTGTTCTAGAGCTCTAACTGGTGAACTCTCTTGATCCTGGTAAATGAACCTTTGCCCACACTCATTTCCCTTCCCCTTGCTACCCCTGAAATTCATTGAGTTTGTTGGGGAGTTCAAACAAATATTTATTTTCTTCAGTTATCTTCAAACTTTGCCTCCTGTTTACTGTGGAGTGTACAAGGGGGGCCTTGTGAAAGAAAGAGAAGTGTCAACAGCAAAGTGTCAGCTGAGGGACTCTATTCTAAAGTAATGTATCATTTTTGTAACGTTTTGGGTGGGATTGGTCCAGAGAACAAAGTTGGATGTGTGAATGATGAAACTGTCACACAGTTGAGTCTAGTGTTTGATATTGTTACAAAGCGCTGTCATCTACAAAACTCATGCCAGAGACCACAAACTGGATCTCCACATCAACCCCTGAGCTTAAAATGTTTTAAAAGTAAGTTTATGGTTTTGTGTTGGGCTGCATTCAGAGTGACTCTGGGTGCATGTGGTTTGTGGGCTGTGAGTTGACAACCTGCAAGTGATCACACAAGCATCAGTACACACAAGCAGCAGTAAATGGACTTGGCATGTATATGTGTGTGTATGTGTGTGTGTGTGTGTGTGTGTGTGTGTGTAGTTGAGAGAGGGTAGGGTAGTAGGGGAAGTTGGAGAGGGGACAGAGAGTGGTGCAAATGATATAAATACAGTACACTTGTATGACATTCTCAAGAAATGCAAAAAAAGAAAGAGAATGTTTTCTTTATATTTTTGGAGAATATTTTTCTTGTGTTGATGAAATCTAATAGTTTAATATTTTTCTATACTAATAGTTGTTAACTATCATGTTTATTTCCAGACTTCTGGGAAGACACTACTTATTCTGTTTTAAAAGACTCATTGTGTGTGTGTGTGTGTGTGTGTGTGTGTGTGTGTGTGCATGCTTTGCTTGCAGAGGCCAGAGAAGGGATCCATTGGAAATAGGGTTAAAAGTAGCTGTGAACCTCTGGGTGATGGTAGTGGTACATGCTTTTAATCTTTTGTTTTTTCCCCTCATTAATTAATTTATGTATTCACTTTACATACTGGTCACTGTTCCCCTCCTGGTCCCCACTACAGTCTTTCCCCTATTCTCCCTCCCCTTCTTTTCTGAGAGGGTGGAGGCCCTCCTTTGTATCTCCCCATCCTGGTACATCAAGTCTCTGCAGGGATAGGTGCTATTCTCACACTGAGACCAGACAATGCAGCCCAGTTAGGGGAACAGATTCCATAGACAGGTGTAAGTCCTGTCTTTAAAGTCTTGTTCCTCAATTGGTTCTTGACTTGTCAACAAAGAAGGTAGGGGGCTCATTGCTGAAAGGAAGGTCTAGGTAGGACTTCCAGGTCCCAAGAGGAAAAAGAGATGCAAGGAAAGACATTGGTGTCTTTTCTGCCTTACTTTGGAATGAGTGGAAAGCAGCAGTCATGTAAGACCTTGGGACAGCTAGTGCCTGTGGCCTCTGCTACAGTTGGGGACCAAGAATGTTGGCAGGGGCTAGCTGATGCAAGCCACTAAGTTTAGGGCTGTGGGAGAGAGAGAGAGAATAAATTGATAAGGGCACACATTTCCAGGCAGTAGGTATCAGCAATTGTGCCTAGAGGCAATTTCTAAAAGTGATGGAGCAGATGGGTCTTTTATCTGAGGATTCAAGAGTCTCCAAAGTGGGCTGGTAACTGGACCCTTCCAGGAGCAAAGACAGGTAGAAAAGGAACCCAGGAGTGGGCTGGTTGTGACAGATCTCAGGGCAAAGTCAGGTGGAACAAAAGGGAGCCAGGAGAGGCCAGAGCCTGGGCAGCAGCTCCTGAGCAAAAGTAGAATGTGGTTATAAAACTACATACAACAGACAGGCAAGAGCTTCGGGGACAACCCTCACTCCAGTTGTTGGGGGACCCACATGAAGACTGAGCTGCACATTTATTACATATGTGCGGGTGTTGGGAGGCTAAGTCCGGCCTGTCTATGCTGTTTCTTTGGTGAGAGCTCCCGAGGGTCCAGATTAGCTGACTCTGTTGTTGGTCTTCCTATGAAGTTCCCACCCCCTTCGGTGCCCCCAATCCTTTGCCCAGTTTCCCCCTAAGAGTCCCTGAGCTCTGTCCAGTGTTTGGCTGTGATTCTGCATCCAACTGAGTAAGCTGCTGGATGGAGCCTCTTAGAGAACAACCATGCTCAGCTCCTGTCTGCATGCTTAACAGAGTATCATTAATAGTCAGGGACTGATGTTTGCCATGGTCTCAAGTTGGGCTGGTTGTTGGTTAGCCATTCCCTCAGTCTCTTCTTCATTTTTATCCCTGCATTTATTGTAGACAGATCACATTTTGGATTAAAAGTTTTGTGGGTGGGCTGGTGTCCTTATCCCTCCACTGGGGTTCCTTCCTGACTACAGGAGGTGGCCTCTTCAGGTTCCACATCCCAATTGCTATGCTTTTAGCTAAGGCCCTCTACAGTCATTCCTGAGGTTCTTCCATATCCCAGGTCTCTGGCATCTCCTAGAGATGCCCCAACCCCTCACCTCCAGCATCTGCAGATTTTCATTCACTCTCCTGGCCTTCTGGCTTTCTTTCCTGTTTCTCCCCATACCCGATCCTGAAACCCCATCTCTCTTATCCCACATTCCTGGGCACATTCTTTTAATCCCAGCACTCAGAAGTCAAAAGAGCAGGCAGATCTCTATACGTTTTAGGCCAGCCTGGTCTATAGAGCAGTTCCAGGACAGTCAGAGTTACACAGTAAAACCCTATCTCGAAAAACAGAAAACAAAAAAGTGTTTATCACATATTTACTTATTTATGTGTGAATATATATGTGTGTGGGTTGAAGAGCCTAGAAGACAACCTGTGGGAATTCATTCTTCTCTTCCATCACATAGAACTGAGAATTGAACTCAGGTTGTCAGGTTTGGAGACAGGTGACCTTGTTCTCTGAGCTAACTTGAGAACCATTAACTTTTTCTTTCACTGTTAGTGTGGCAGCTTATATCCACATTGTTTTTTGTGCTAGCCATCTTGAGTTAGGGTTGAATCTGGGTTGTCATGGAGTATCTTCTTGTGACCCATGGCACTGGGTTTTGTTTACTACTATTTATCTTAGGACTTTTTTTTTTTTTTCAAAAGAAAGGCACACACATTGCTTTGTTTTTCTCTTTTTTGAGTTTGATTTGGAGCAAGTTATCAATGTGCTAGGCATGTTGCCCTTCTCTCTAAGTCTCTAGGTTGCTATGACTTTGTGTAATCTTTTAGATTTTATCTTAAAAACAAAAAATTTTTAAAAAATTCAGTAACAATCACTTTGTGCAAGTTCATTCCTTAGCTGTAGGTCTCTACTTCTGTAACATGGGCTTTAGAGATTTAAGAAGAAATTTTTTTGCTTATGATTGTCCTGCTGGCATGTATATCTGTGCACTATGTGTATGCCTAGGTGCCCGTGGAGACCAAAATATAGCTGCAAAACCCCAGGAGCTGGAGCTAAAGACTGTTATGAGCCACCAGGAGGATACTGGGAGTTGAACCCAGGTCCTTTACCAGAGCAGACAATGATCTTAACTGCCGAGCCATAGCTTCAGCTTCAACATGGGGACAATAGCTTACTGATCTCAGGGACTTATCATGAGGACCACAAAGAGAGTGTAAAGGCACTTATAAACTATCATGTGTTGTGTGTGTGTTAATGACTAGCTAACCTCAAGACAGTCTCTTAGAAGGATTGGGAAGTAACCATCATGTGGAAATCCTTGTTGGTTTTCTTTGCTATAAAATCAACACCATGGCTTTCCCTTTAGAGCAAGAAGGGCAGCATGGAATTCCTGCTTTACCTTCCCCAGTCCTCATTGTAAGCTTGCTAGTCTCCCTTACCTTGTTCCTGCTTAGAGGCATGAGTGTGGGGTGTTCATTATCCATTGGGGAACATTCCAATGAGAATGAGGTGCTGTTTCCCCCGCTAATCCTGTATGACATGAGGCAAGGGTGAGTCTGTTAAAGGTGAAGACCTTGCTATCTAAAACACAACCCCACACCTAAGCCTCAGGGAACACTGAGGAAGAGGGGCAGTAAGATTTTAAATCAGAGGTCTTGGAAGTCTGCTGCAGGATGGTGTCTCCCAGAAGTGAAGGGGGAGACACACTCGTGAAACATTAATAATATGGTTACCTAAACAAGATCTGAACAATGACATCTCAAGTAGACATGCTAAAGTGAACTGGGAAATCTCACAAGACCCATCCCCTAGATGAAGAACTACAGGCAATTACTGACTTCTGAGAGAGGGAGACATAGTCTTCCCCAGGGATGAGTTCCTCAATTGATTGTCTGCACCAAGTGGTCAGCCCTGAAAACATATATATATGTAAGCCACACTAAATGGACTCAACAGGTTGTATTCACATATTTATATATGTAGAACAATAATCATCAAAAATAGACCTTGAATTTGAGAGGGAGTTGGGTGATGGGAAGAATTGGAGGGAGGAGATGAAGGAAGATGATCTAATTTTATTTTAGTTAATAATTTAAGAAAAGATGGAAACCTTGAACTTCAGAACTATGTGATCTCTTGGATCCTGGCTTCATTAGGAAATTATTATGTGGAAGCCGGGTCCTTTTCTAGGGAGGTCGCACTGACAGCGGCGGTGGGAAGCCGGCCTTAGCCAACATGTACTACAAGTTTAGCAGTTTCACGCAGAAGTTGGCTAGGGCTTGGGCTTCGGAAGCCTATACACCGCAGGGGTTAAAGCCGGTTTCCACAGAAGCACCGCCTATCATATTTGCCACACCAACCAAACTGACCTCCAATGTGACAGCATATGATTATGCTGGAAAGAACAAGGTTTCAGAGCTGCGGAAGTTCTTCCAGAAGGCCGACGGCGTGCCCATTCACCTGAAACGAGGCCTTCCTGACCAAATGCTTTACTGGACCACCATGGCTCTGACAGTGGGAGGGACCATCTACTGCCTGATCGCCCTCTACATGTCCTCACAGCCCCAAAACAAATGAAGTTGCCTGTGGAGGACTGGTTCACTTTGTGGCACAAACCCTTTGAATTCTCACATTTCATGTTTTTCCACTTGGATAGTCTACTTAGCATTTTGCAAACAAAGGAAAAGATAAGAATACACTGTTTTGGTTTGTTTATGGCGTGCAGATGGCCTGTCAGATGTCAGAGCTTGTTTGACAGTTAAAACCGTTGTTTAAGAAAATGACACTGAGCCATCACTGAGCTGTGCTTCTGCTCCGGATTTCCCTGGAGATTCTGGATAAGGGTTGCTCATGGCAGGCAGTGCTCGGGGCCTCTGGGACACAGGCTTGTCTAAGCAGGAAGCACAGAGCCTTTTTGGGTGTAGGTGCGTTGAGGAAGGAAGACAAAAGCCAGAGGACAGGCAGGTGAAATGAAGGCTTGTTAGCCACCTGGGGGGATTTTCTACCATGCAGAAAAATGTTAATAGATATTACTTGCAGCCTGCCTCTATTTATTGGGCAGTTTGTTCCAAAGGGTTGTTTGCCTCGCCCAGACCTTAGGGAAATATGTATTTGTACCATCATGGGAAAGAACACCTGTCAGTGTTCCACTTTAGTCAGCGGTACCAGGAATTCTCCTTTAATAATGCTGTGGCTTTAAGTTATGATTTACTTGACTGTGGAATAAATACATTAAAAAAACAACAAAAAAGGAAATTATTATGTAACCTTGATTGTATCAGTTATCATGTGAGTCATGGTTTGTTCTCTTGTGACAGAGCTATCCTTCACAGGGTTGTATAGTGGATTATATCAGCTAATATGGGCAAAGTCCTCAGGACAGTAAATATTAGTAATCATTGTCTGATGTCAGTGTGGTTAGGTATGAGGTGCATGCATATGCATGCACCTGTGGTTGTGTGGCCCTCTGCACTTGTTCCAGGTGAGAAAACAATGATTTTTTTAGACCCCAAGGGCACAGTGTTATTTGTGGGCTTTTTCTAAAGTCAATCTTCTTTTTTTAGTAACCCCTCCTACACTCAGGTGCCCTTGGATCCTGGTTAGATTTGGGGACTTTGTTGTTTTTTTCTCCTTAATTTTTTAAAAAAGATTTTTGGTAGCAGCAACCACTCCTTCCTCTCTTCCCAGTCCCAGCCTCACAAATCCCTTTCCTGTTACCCTCCCCTCTTCTCCTCAAGGAAGGTGAAGCCCTTCCTTGGGTATCTTTCTTTAGTCACCAAGTCTTAGTAGGAGTAGATGCAACCCTTCCCTCTGAGGACCTACCAGGAAGTCCAATAGGGGAAAGAGATCCAACGGCAGGCAACAGAACCAGAGACAGTTCCTGCTGCAATTGTTGGGGGACCTTCATGAAGACCACACTGCACATCTGCTATGAATGTGTTGGGGCCCTAGATCCAACCCCTGCATGCTCTTTGTTTGTTGTCCCAGTCTTTGCCAGTTCCACGGTTCTAGGTTAGTTGACTCTGTACATCTTTTTGTGGTGTCCTTGACCCCTCTGGCTTACTTAATCCTATCCCTAACTCTTCCACAGATCTCTTTGGGCTTCCCCTGATGTTTGACTGTGGCTCTCTGTATTTCACTAGTTATTTTTTATTAAATCAATGTCTTTCTCTCCCTCTCCCTCTCTCCCTCTGTCTCTGTCTGTCTGTCTTACAACTTTATGTGTGAGCACACATTTTTGTTAAATTTCATTCTCTTTCTTACCCCACCCCTGTCACTCTCAGTTCTTCCCTGCAAATCTCCTTTCCATATTCATGATTTGTTTACTGTCCTAAAGACTTTATCTAGTGCCATGTGTGTGACTGTGTGTTTGAAATCATCCATTAGAGCCTGTGGGTCACCAGTCACCAGTGAGAGACAACTGAGTACAATTCTCTCAGCAGTGACTGGTAGAGCCTGTCTCTTTCTCCCTGGCACCATAGTCAAGGGATGGCAGGTGTTGAATTTTGGTGGATAGATGTAGTAGAAGAATTTTTTGAGACATGGTTTCATATCCAAAGTTGGTCCCAAACACTATATGTGGCTTTGATCTTTGTCTTTGAACTTATGATTCCCCTGCCTCTACTCTCTACTCTCTGCCAAGAACCTTTGGCCTTACCCATGTGGCACTGTTGTTTACTGAAGTCACACAGAATGTTAGCTCAAAGGGGGTCAAAATATGCCATGGATGACCTTTATGAACTGTCTAGGGTAGGAGAGTACCAAAGTCCAGGTGAGGCAGAGGTGATCCATCTACTGGCTGGATCCCTGATGCCACCCATCTTCCCAGCATATAAGTACTGCAGGCTGGCCATAGTGCAGCAGAGTGGGCAGAAGGGAAGGCCTGCAGAGAATCACACACAGCTGGAGGGAGAACACAGAGGAATAAATTGCTGACAGACAAGCAGGGATGGACCTGTTTTCAGCTCTGTCACTAGAAACCTGGGTCCTCCTGGCAATCATCCTGGTGCTCCTCTACCGGTGAGTGACCCCCAGAGTTCCTCAGGATTGGGGTGATACTCAGACCTCTATTCTGTTATTGGGAGGATCAAAAGGATATGAGAATCGGACTGGACAGATGATGGCTCAGTGATGAAGTACACTGGCTGCTTTTTCAGAGAACTGCAATTTGAACCCCAACATCCACAAGCAGCTCAGAATCATCTGTAACTACAGTTCCAGGGAACTGGACTCCTTCCACAGGCATATCCAGGATGGTATTTAAAGTTGGCAGTTTTTAAACCTGGCTAACTCCTAAATAATTGAGACAGAGACCTATTACGTTTATTGACACAGGCTTTAAGCACTATGATTGGCCAGATTCTAATATAGTATAACCCATAAAGCTATCTATATCTTATCCATAGGGCCCATTTTACTTGCAGTGTGACTCTTTTCCTGGCTTGCTCTGCTCCATGTTTGTCCTCATGGTGAGCTTCCTTGGTGACTCCTTCTCAGGCCTGACCTCATGGCGACCTTATTCCTCTACCTGCCTCATGGTTTTTATTCTCCTGGACCCTCACCTGCCTTGTTGCTTACAACTTCTCCTCTGCCCAATAATTTGCTGTTTAGTCTTTTATTAACAGAGATCACACCTCCTCCAACAGATAGCAGAAGTTGAAATTAAGTCTTGCAAATAGTTTTCAAAGTTTCATGTGTTTATTTATTGTGGTTAAGGAAAGCACATGCTACAGTGTGTGTGTGTGTGTGTGTGTGTGTGTGTGTGTGTGTGTGTGTGTGTAGGTCAGAAGACAACTTTTGAGAGAGTTCCTGAAGACCAAACTCATTTATCAACATTATTAGCCAATGCCTTTACTTGTGAAGTCATCTTGAAGGCCCCAAATGAAATGACAAACTGAATTAATTTTGCAGTTTTATGTTTTGGCAGTATGGGGGAACAAGGTAGAGCCTATATATGCTAGGCAAACTCTTTACTTCTGAGCTATTGCCCCAGTGGTACTAACTCTTATTAAAGTTTACACTGACATTATGCAGATCTGCTGGGCACCCCAACTTGCATCCTTCTTCAACTCCCTCTTTGGAGGTTTAGTGTAAAGGTATGGGGTATTCTATGCTTGCCTTTGGTTTCTATAATGACACATGCACCACACACACACACACACACACACACACACACACACACACACACACACACGCTTCAGGCACTAAGCTGTACAGATTTTGGGGTATTCTAACCTGACTATGCTGACCTGGCCTACTTTCCAGCCTACTTCCCAACCCTGTTGCCTGTTACCTGCCATTGTAGTCTTGCTCTGGCACTTCCTTCTTCTTTGTGTCCCGATTGCTGGTTCTCCAGGTCCCACCTGAGATCCCCTCCCTCTTTTTGGGCACAGAAGTCCCACCTTTTTCTCTCCTGCCCAGCTATAGGTTGTTGTACCCTTCATTTGACTAATCAGAAGATGGTGGAGAACAATGTTTTACAAAATACTGACTCAGGAGATGCTTCGTGATGATGACAATATCAAAGTCTGAACCAGAGCTCTGTAACTGGATTTCTGGGTACAGAAATCAGCAATTGAATGCACAGTGCAAAAAAACATCCCTCAATAGTTTAATGATATCACTTAGGCTAGGTATGACCTACCTTAGTTTTGGTTATCCCTAGATCCATGAGAACTCAGCATACATGAATACCTGCAATTGGCTGACATGCAAACTGGCCCCTTACCATTCCCAAAGCTCTCTTGGAACTGGAGGGGGGTGGGGAGCCAAGTTGTTGGTTTGTTTCAGTTTTTGATGATAGTCTTGCTTGTGTCTTCTCTTCTCTGTGTGTGTGGCCACAAGTCTTTCTGTTTCCCTTTATAGATATGGGACCCGTACACATAAACATTTTAAGAAACAAGGAATTCCTGGGCCCAAACCTCTGCCTTTTTTAGGCACTCTGCTGAATTACTACAAGGTGAGTGTTGACTGAGCTTTCAATATGGCTTCTGCTTGTGGTCAATAATACTGTAGTTCTATTAAATTCTCTTTATGTGGAAACCCTTAGACAACAGGCCCTCATACTGTGTGTTCTCTTGATTCCTGACAATGTTCAAGGGGTCCCTGGGACTCTTTTTACAATATAAAACTTAATAAAATATTTGTATGTGTGTACATTTTATAGTATGTATATAGGCATTTACATGTATGTCTATATGTGTGTGCAGGGGCATATGCATGTATATGTGTTTGTATATGGATGCTGTGTGTTGTGGGGAGCCAACAGAAAGCGGCTATCATTCTTGCATCCATCTTGAGCCATATACCCTGACCAGAGACTTGATTGCATCAGCCTACAACAGCTGAACACACTCTGATAACATCTTGCCTTAGATACCCAGGATTTTCCCTTGGATGTGTGAGACTTAAAGGTGTGTGACTTAAGGGCATGACTTAGAGATCAGATTTAGAGACAAGGCCTAAGGGCATGACTTAAAGGTGTGACTTAGAGGCGTGGCTTAGAAGTGAGACATATAAAAGGCAAGAGGCAGACAGGAGAGAATCAGAACAATTTGGAGTAACAGATTATTAGGCACTCAGAAGTACAACTTGGAACTAGGAATTAGGTTAGAGAGTACAACTTAGAGTACAACTTGGAGTAGGAATTAGGCATTGAGGAAGAAGACACTTGGACTAGAGAATTCAGAAGAAATGATTGTTAGGTATTAGGCACTTGGCACTTGGAGGAAGAACTTGGAATTAGACAATAGGCACTTAGCAATTGGAGGAAGAAACTTGGAACTTGGAGGTACTAGGGACTAGGTACTAGGGACTAGGAACTCAAGACTTGGGACTGGGAGAGAAGAAGAGAGACTGAAGAATAAACAGGATTGAATCACACTCTGTCTTGTCTCCATTCCTCACATCCGTCCTCACTCTCTCTCTTGCTGAACTTGGACTCGCAGACTGGAGCAGCTTGGGGCAGTTCAGGCTCTAACAATTTGGCCCCCAAGGCTTTGGCAGTGTGGGTCCAACATTGACAGAGCAGTCCTAGACATTTTGGCTGCCAAGTGTGGGGCAGCTCGGGCTGCAACAGTGTGTGTATATTTTTATAGTATGTATATATTCATTTACATGTGTGCGAGTGCCCATATGTGTGTGCAGGTGCATATGCATATATTTGTGTGTGTATGAGAAGTTCAGAGGTTGACATAGTGTGTCTTCCTGATTGCTCTGCACCTCATTTTTTGAGGCAGAGTCTCTCACTTTGACCTGGCTCTCTCTGACTTGACTAGTTTATATAGCCAGCTTGCTCTTGGGGTCCCTTGTCTCTGACTCTTGCAAACTGGTTCTATTACCCCCTGTCATGCATGTACAGAGTCAAATTCTGGTTTTCACAGGGTTCTTCTCCCACTGAAGCATTTCCATGGCTCCCATTGTCATCCCATCATTTACTTATTTTTTTGGGTGCAGGTGTGTATTTGCTGCAGCAGGCATGTGTAGGTCAGAGGTCAGTTTGTGGGAGTCAGTCTATTTTTGCCCAAGTCTTAGATTTAGGGATGGAGCTCAGGTTATCAGGCTTGGGGCAAGTTCCTTTTCATTTGGGGTCATCTCACTGGGCCTAATGTCAATTTATTGAAATTCACCTTGAGTAAAATGCCTAGATCTCTGTCTCATTCAATCTTAATACTGAGGGTGTGATACTCTGATCTTGTGAGCAATAAAGGAAGAGCTGTTTCTTGCTCAGTGTGGAGTTCGTGAAGGCACTGCTGTAGTTATTTGAAGAAAACCTTGAAGGGGTTTCCAACTTCTAGGACAGCAATCTACATTTACTAGATTAAAATTCTCTTTGTATGCGGTCTTATGAGTGACATTATTGTTCTTTTTTTCTGAGTATTTCTGAAGCATCAGCTTATCACTGTCCCCCTACCCCACACATTTAGGAGGCTTTTTTTAATACTTGAATTCTCTGCTCAATCTTTGACCCCATGGAGATTTTCTATAGTAGTAGACCCAGCAAGTACTATTCATGTTTGGGTGCTTCAGAACTAGAGCATTTAGCTTCTTTCTTCGTTTAGGTACTGGGGTCCTGCTTCAGTTGAAAGCTTTTAGGTGTATGTGGGTGTTATGTGTGTTTTTGTGCATGTGGGTGCAGTACCTATGAAGGACAGAAGAGGGCAGTGGGTTCCCTGGAGCTTGAGTTAGAGATGGAGGTAAGATGCAGGAAGTGGGTTCAGGGAATGGAACTTGGACCCTCTGCAAGGTCAACCAGTGCTCTAGGCTTAGTGACCTGGTTTAGGTTCTGGGATTTTTTTGGTGCTGAGGATGAGATCTTACACACGCTAGGCAAACTACTCTACTGTAGCTGCTGAAGTGTACCTACAGCCTCCTCTCTGTCTTTAAAGGCAGCAATCTTATGTGTGAGTATGAGTAGCACGTGAGAATACATGAGACAAGATGATGGTTGTCAATCACCTTAGATCCTTACCTACATAATGAGTTTTTTATTTTCTTCTTCTCTTTTAAAGATTTGTTAAAAGCAAAGCCACAGGGGAAAAGATGATTTAACAAAATTATTAGAAAATTGAGAAATGAGAATGTAATGTGCCCTGTAGGTTCTAAGTCTAGGTGACTGTGATTAACCTGCTTTGATACCTGACCCATGGTCAGTCCCCCAGACAGTCATTCCCAAGCTCACACCTAGAGGGTGAGTGGCAAAGCTTGTGCTGCTGTCTGCTCAGGATATTCTTCTGACAGGATCTGTGCTTACCTTGCACATTCTTTAAAATAATTGTGTCAATCATCATCATCATCATAATAATAATAATTAGTGTATGTGTGGAGAGTATGTGTTGTCTGTGTACATGTCTATGTCTGTGAGTCGGTATGCAGAAGCCACAGGAAGGTGTCATGTTTCCTGTTCCCTCATTCTGCACTTTCCCACTGACACATCCTGCTCTTGACACATCAAACATTTCTGAATAATAGCTCTTCTGTGTCAAAGATAATAGGCCTAACTTCATGGGATCTGATGGTTTTGGTGTTCTGGTTATAGAACGGTCAGTACACACAGGACAATAATGGATTTCATGCTATTTCTCTTTTTAGGGTTTATGGAAATTTGACATGGAGTGCTGTAGAAAGTATGGAAAAAGATGGGGGTGAGTATTTTGTAAAGTTCTATCAAGTTGACTGTTTATAGGAGGAGGCACCCCAGTTGTGTAAGGATGAGGCCAGGCTGAATTGTAGCCATGTACTTATCTGTGTAATGGTGATACTGCATGTCATTAAGTGCCAGGGTTCAGATGTCTAATTGACGTGAAAACATTGTACACAGTGGCTTTTTGACAGGCTTTGATGTTCTATAGACTCAAGTTTCTTTTTATTCCATTAATTATTTATTTGTTCACTTTACAACCTGGTCACTCCATTTCCCACCCCCAATGCCCATCACACAGTCTCCCCCTTCCCCATCCTCTGAGAATCTGGGAGCCTGGGAATCTCCCCAGGCCTCAAGTTTTTTCCAGTGTCCTCTTCTCATTTGTTTTCTCCTCTGAAACGTCCTTTTCCTGACATGTAATGCATTGCCTCAGGTCCCTCTGATCTGCTCTGAAAAATGTCTTCTTCCATCTTCTTGCCACACTGGCTCATGTTCGTATAGAAGCCCACATTCCTTCACTTCATTATTGAATTTATTATGTCATTTGACAGGAGGGGGAGGGCATGACTTAGCTAAGGGGTTGGTAAATGATTCATCCTTAGCATTAAAACAAAACCTGCCTCTGTGCATATAGAGGCTTTGTTGTTGTTTATATTTTATTTTAAATTAACTTTTTTTTTTTTCCTGGAAGGGGGACACGTGTCCTGGTGCATATTTGTAGGTCAGAAGATAACTTGTGGAAGTTAGTTCTTTATTTCCAGGGGATTGAGCTGAGGTTATCAGTCTTAGTACAGGTGCCTTTATCTGTTGTGCCATCTCCTCAGCCTCTGCCAAGATTTTTGGTAAAAGTGTGTATCAGATGACAGCTTCTGCCAGTCAGTTCTCTCTTTCCATCACATAGATTTCAGGGACTGAGCTGACATCATCAGGTGCCTCTACCTTTGGGTATTTTTAAGATTTATATTTTTTCTTTTTCAAGTGAGGTTCCTCTGTGTGTAGCACTGGTTGTCCTGGACTTACTTTGTAATCTAGATTGGCCTTGAACTCACAGAGATCTGCCTGCCTCTGACTCCTGCATACTCCAGAGGTATTGGATATCCCTTTAGCTGGTGTTACAGGTGATTGTGAGCTATCCTATGTAGGTGTTAGTAACAAAACTTGGGTCTTTGGTGAGAGCAGTTTGTGCTTTAACTGTGGTGCCATCTCTCCAGCCCCTTACAATATTTCAAATATGCAAAATCATAGAAAATGGTATAGGCAACTCTCACATATATGGTTCTAGACCTGGCAAATTTCTGCTTGTTATTTCTAAGTGTGATGCCTTTCAGAGCTACTTTGTCTTTAATCGACTGATTGTGTCTTGAATGACATTACCTATCATTTTACAAAGACTCCATTTTGTCTGTGATCAAAATCCTTAAGTTGAACTGGGAAATCCTGTGACCTTGTATTGTATAAGCAGAGTAAGGGTCCTGTAGCATTAGGATCAAAGTTTGGGTTTGGCTCTCACATCAGAACTTGGTTCATCAGCTATCTTCACCACACAGGTTGTTTGATGGTCAAATGCCTCTGCTTGCCATCACAGACCCAGAGACAATTAAGAATGTGCTGGTGAAGGAATGCTTTTCTGTCTTCACAAACCGGCGGGTAGGTCATGTTTTTTCATGAATTAATTATTTAATTTATTCACTTTACATCCTGATTGCAGCTCCCCTCTCTTTTTTTTCCTCCCAGTCCCACCCTTACTAATCCATCCCCCCATAGCCTCCATCCCCTTCTTCTCAGAGAAGGGAAAGTCGCCCTTATATAACACCTTGCCCTGGGACAGTAGCATCAGGACTAAGTGCATCCTCTTTCAATGAGGCCCAACCAGGAGGTCCAGCTAGGGGGAGGAGATCCAATGGCAGGCAACCGATTCAGAGACAGCCTCAAGTCCAGTTGTTAAGGGACCCACAGAAAGAGCAAGCTGCATATATGCTACAAATATGCAGGAAGCCCAAGTCCAGCTCCTGTAATCATATTGGTTGGTGGTTCAGTCTCTGTGAGTCCCAATGTACCTAGGTTAGTTGACTCTGTATGTCTTCTTTGGGGTCCGCAATCCTTCTGGCTTATTCAATCCTCTCCCTGGCTCATCTACATGACTCTCTAAGTTGTGCCTCATGTTTTGGCTGAGGATCTTTGCATCTGTTCCATCTATTGTTGGATGAATCCTCTCAAGGGTCAGTTGTGCTAGGTCTCTTTCTGAAAGCAGAGTATCATTTATAGTGTCCCTCATTTTATGGGTCTCACGTTTGGTCAGGCATCACTCGGCCATTCACTCATCTTTATCCCTGCACATAGTTTAGCAAGATCGTTATTGGGTGGATGGTTTTGTGTGTGGATTGATGTGGCCCCTCCCTCCTCTGGAAGTCCTGCCTGGCTACAGGAAAATCTCAGGGGTTTGTTTGCTATTGACTCTAGCCAAGCCAGAACCTTCTAGATTCACAGAGAGACCTTGTCATAAAAATGCCATAGAGTTATAGAGAAAGATGCCTGGTCTCTACATGAGCACACATGGACATGTGCACATGTAGGGCTATGGGGGTCCTGTGTCCACTCCACCACAGGGCACGGCTGATCAGAAAGTCAGCACATGGAAAGTTAACTGCACATACCCCACACTGTCGCTGGGTAGATGTTGGCCTGTAGGGAAGCCTTGGGACCCCACTCTAGGGGTGGGAAAGTACAGCCTGAGTTAGGAGACAGCCAGAACTGGCCCTGGGGGTTCCCAAGCCTGCAAGGAGGCCAGGGCCATCTGGGTCTTAGGCTCTTGGACATCCAGGAGCCACAGGAAGCTGCGGAAGTGCTGGGACAGAGTGAGGGCTCCGCAGGCTGGGTCTACCCTGAGGCTGGGGATAAAAGGGAGCTCTGGCTGCTCCAGTGGGGAGAGTCTTTGGCTTGATGGTTGGCAGCAGGCTTGAGCTTGGGCTTGGTGGCAGCCATGGCTGGGAGCACAGAGAGGCCTCCTACAGGAGATTAGATGGCGACTCTATAGGCAAAGGCCTTCTCCATGGCTCCCCACAGTGGATCCTGAAGAAAAGAGGCAGTCCACAGTTTTAAGGCATTTATCGTCATGGCTGAAAGTGGATGTGTACCATCATACCACACTCCTCAGGGTGGGCCTAAGGTTAAATACGTTTTGCAGTGAGAAGTGTCTGGGAAGGAAAGCTTATTGGCCAAGCCCTCTAGGCCTTTAGGTAGCTGGTTAAAATAAAGATCTGTCTTGAGCCTGTGTGACCACAGGTCATGTCCTCTACATGTGAAGGGACTTGGGGCATTGCTTTTATGTGATTGATGGCCACAAATCTATTGGGGGGCTGCAACTAGTGACAGAGGCCTGGTGTCTGGGAACAGGTGAAGTGCCTACTGTCTCTTGAGGGTTTCCAAGGCTTCAACCCTTAGCTTAACCAGGGATCAAGCTACATTTCATAGTCCCACATGCACCAGCATTCATGTGTACACACACACACACACACACACACACACACACACACACACACACACACATAGACAGACAGACAGACAGACAGACAGAGAGACACACAGAGACACACATATACAGGCAGACAGACAGACACACAGCATATAAAGACATCCTTTTCATATGCTCATGTTGTAAATACAGAGCTGAAGAATTTGTCTGACTCAAAAGTAACTTTCTATCTTTCTCCAAGCCAAGCATCATCTGCACAGGTATAGAGATTGACTAAGTCTTGTTCTCATCTTCTCTCCAACCCCTGCACCTAGTTTTCCAACCATAGAGAAATTTCCATTTAAAAGGGTCCCGGAATATAAAGGGTTGAAACCACAATAGGAAGCTGAGTGCACAGCTGATTTCTCATAGATTGTGAGGCATTCTGAGGTTATTTTTTTTGACTCTAGGATTTTGGCCCAGTGGGGATTATGAGCAAAGCTGTCTCTATATCTAAGGATGAGGAATGGAAGAGATATCGAGCCTTGTTGTCCCCCACGTTCACCAGTGGAAAACTCAAGGAGGTGAGTGAAATTCTTTTAACTGCAGCCTGTGTGACTGGGAGTCCCCACCCTAACTGTGGATGCTTTTCTGTTTTGTTTAGATGTTCCCTGTCATTGAACAGTATGGAGACATTTTGGTAAAGTACTTGAGGCAACAGGCAGAGAAAGGCAAGCCTGTTTCTGTGAGAGAGTGAGTGCTGGTCCATCATTATGGTTCTGGGAGAGGAAGGGCTCCTGGGGTGCAGTTCACATGGTCCAGCTCCTTGTCCTTGCCCCTTTAGACATTAGATGACATTATATACAGTTTAAAAGGAAGAAATGAGAGAAAGAAATTTGCAGGAGTAGATGGTGGGAAGGCTGGGAAGAGCTTAGTTCATACTGAGGTGGGTTTGCCCATCTCCTGAGAATACAAATGCTTTCCCTCTCCCATGCATTTATTAAATACCCACACATTTCTCTCCTCAGAGTGTTAGGTGCCTACAGCATGGATGTGATCACCAGCACGTCATTTGGAGTGAATGTCGATTCCCTCAGCAACCCAAAGGATCCTTTTGTGGAGAAAGCCAGGAAGCTCTTAAGATTGGATTTTTTTGATCCATTGCTCTTGTCAGTAGGTGAGTGGACAGTTCTGCCTTTTGATCATTGCTTTTCTCTGTGGCCATGTTTGTCAGTTCTGTCCTTCTCTTCCTCACTTCCCCCAAACGACCAGCTCTAGTGGTGTGTAGTTCACTTGTCATGTAATTCATCCCTTAAGGCACAGTTCAGTATTTTGAGAAAATTCAAAGACATGTAGTGTGTTACATCTACTTTTGAACTTCGTTTTTCTTTGAGACAAGGTCTTAGCACGTATGTAGCTCTAGCTGGCTTGTAAATCGCTGTGTAGACCAGGTTGGCCTTGAACTTACAGTGATCCCTCTACCTTTGCCTCCTGAGGGCAGGGATTACAATGTGCACTCCAACATCTAGTTTTATTTTAGAATTCTTTCATTTGTATAAATACAAGTTTGGCCCTCTATAAGTCCAGAACTCTCCATAGTTGCAATATCATACAGGCATACCTTCTGTCTCGATTCCACCTACCCTAACTCATACTTCCCACATTGCTTAGACACATCAACAAATCTTCCTCCCAATTTCCTGTCCCTTTATCTGCTTTGGTAACTGCTTGAGTCCATTCGGTGCTGCCTGCTAGGATGCTGACCAATATCATCTTGATCTGATGCAGGCAGTCAGTTCAGAAGAGGGCCATGCCATGTCCTGGATATGGGATTCCACTACCCCCTCATTCCTGGTCCTGACTTAATTTTCACACCCTTTTCCATCATGCTCCTTGAGCCTTGATGCATGGGGGTGCTGATATAGATGCTCCATTTGGGACTCAGTACCCAACAGCCCCTTATTCTCAGTAGTTTGATTTCTTAGATATCAGCATTGACTGAAGGCTCATTTGGCCCATTAACCAATGTCAATCATAGAGGACTTTGTTCTGCCCATGTTGTAACTTTCAAGCAATCTTGACCTAAGCAACCACCAGTTCCCTTCCTCTGTATCTGAATGTTCTGGGCATTTCACATCAAAGTCATCATCGACTATGTGGTCTCTGTGGGAGGCCTCTTTCATTTAGCCCACTATTAAATGAACCAGGCATCATTATGTCCTGTGTTTATGAGCAGATCTGTGAGGGACATTGACATTAATCTCACGTTTGCCATGAATTTCACTGCTAAGAGCCTTTGTATAGAAGGTTATGTTTAAATATTTGGTTTTATGTTTTGGGGGTTATATTCAGAATCAGCATTGCTGAGTTAAAAAGTAACTGAAGTTTTAAAATATTAAGCTATTGAACATACATTGCCTGTAGTAGCTGACCTTCCTGTACTTATAAATGTCTGCCATAAATGCAGGACTTAGATGTTTTAATGTATGATTTTAGATCTTCTTCCTCTCTGTCTCTGTCTTTGTCTCTCTCTCTCTCTTAATTTTTAGGGTCAGAGTTTTCTTTTCATCTTTGGGTATTCCCGAACTCACTCTGCAGACTAGGCTGGTCTTGAACTCACCTAGCTCAACCTGCTCCTGCCTTCTGAGTGCAGGGATGAAAGGCATGCACCACCACTGCCTGGCTAGATATTCTCTTACCATAGCTTAACTGCTTCATCATTTTTATAAGATTTATTTTATTTTGTTTTATTTTCTCTGCATGGGTATTTTGCTTGCATGCATGAAGTGCCTAAAGAGGCCATAATGGGGTCTTGAATCTTCTTGTACTGGAGTTACAGGTGGCTGAGAGCAACCATGTGGATGCTGGGAATCAAACCTGGCTGAGTGCTAACTGTGTATATATATATATATGTACATATATATATATGTACATATATATATGTGTATATATATACATATATACACACACACATATATATGTATACACACACATATATATTCATATTATGGGTATAGTTAACCATGGTGTGTTATTTAGGGTTTTAATACTTTCCATGTTAGTTATATTTCCATACATACCTCATGTGTCCCTTTGCCCCTATTCCATCCTTGTTACCTAATATTATCCTAGGTGTCTGCTTTTATGTGTTAGATGATATCTACACTTAGGCCTGTTTACATATTTATTCATATAAGCTAGAATCTGGAAGTGAAGGAGAGTATGTGCTTTTCCATTCTTCCTGCTTTTCGGTCACCTGTCTTTGAGCTTGGGTGTTTTCTTTTTTTGACACAGGGTTCTCTTGGCTGTTCTTGTGTGTGTGTGTGTGTGTGTGTGTGTGTGTGTGTGTGTGTGTGTGTGTGTGCACATGTGCATGCCTTGGTGTTTGTGTGACATGTGGAGATCAGAAGACAACTTGCAGCATTTGGTTCTTTCCTTCCACAGAGTGGGATCCAGGGACCAACCTCAGGTTGTTAGGCTTTTCTGCAGGATCCTTTTGTTGTTGAGCCATCTTGATGGCCCCCGTATTTTCTTTCTGAATCCACATGAACTCCAGGAGCAGAGATAAATTTAAGAGTCGGGTTGCAGCTTTGTCTACTCCAAAGCACAGAAAGAGAAGTATGGTGCTGACCCAGTGTGAGCAAGGTTGCAGAGAGAATGGCTTCTGGTTGAGACATTGGTGACTTATTCTAGAGATTGCTTTATGATTTCTTTAAATGAAACTTGCATTTCAATTAAAACTTATTTTAATTGTTTTCCAGTACTCTTTCCATTTCTCATCCAAATATATGAAATGTTAAATATCTCCGTGTTCCCTAAGGATTCAATAGCATTTTTCAAAAAATTTGTGGACAGAATGAAAGAAAACCGCCTGGATTCTAAGCAGAAGGTAAAACATGGTTTCATGAGAAGTTCACAGTGTGATAACATGTTGGGCTGTGAATAGGTGAGCCATATGCTAACAGTAGACAGGGAAGGCTAGATTTAGAGAGAAAGAATATTTCTATTTCCTGAGGGAGGAATAGTTGGATTTTTAAAAAGTTGACTGAGAATAGCCAGGAATTAGTGCTCAGTAATAGGAATGAAAACTAGGGTACCGCTCATAACTATTGAAATAAAAAAAAAATTGGCATGGCACAAGACCTGAACAAGATCAAGGCTTTCAAAACTCCAGCATCCATGAGAAAGGATCTCTCCAAACTCTGCCCTTTGCTAAGGAATAGTGGCAGTTGATAGCTGTGGAGGGAGGGTGTGGACACAGGTAGGTTTCCCATGAGGCACTGGATGGCCCCACAGCCATGCACATGTGAGCAGGACTAGTTGGACTCAGTAGGTAATTAATAAGAGGACCTGGACTATGGGGAAGAAATGTTACAGATGGTATAGAAGGAATTGGATGGAGGAAACAGTGGGGTGGAGATGACCATGTCTGATTGCGTGCATGTATGGAACTCTCCAATAACAAACAAACATGATTAAAAAGGGGGAATCTCATTTTCCCCTCCTTCAAAAACATTTTCAAAGAGTAAAAGTGATTGTTTAAAATTCTGTCTATTGTAATTGACTGTAAAAGTGGTTGATGTGGAAGCTGGATGCTTCCTGGTTTAGCCACTTCTGCTTTTGTTCCTTGACGACTCAAGCAATCCTAGCCACAGTTGTGAATTTAAGGGAGCCACGTTCTCAGAAATGAGAGAATAAAGCTTCTGCACTCCTGATCCACCTCTGACCTCTGACCTTAGCATTGACCTTCCATTTTTGCAACTTCTCTTTCTGCTTTCAGCACCGAGTGGATTTTCTCCATCTGATGATGAATGCTCATAATAATTCTAAAGACAAAGAGACTCATAAAGGTAAGCCAGCCCTTCCTGGTCATTGGACAATGAAGCTCTTGGGGAGCCAGTGGTTCACTCAGAAAATATGTAAGGAGGTTTTTCTAGGTAGAGGGACACCTCTGTCAAGTTGCTGAAAGACAGATGTGGCTATTATCAACATGGAATTTTCTGGATGCACATGGGCAAAAGTTTGCTCCTAACATGAAGGGTGGCCGTGATGGACATCTCCAGTTGTCTGTTTGTTACCTGGGTGAGCATAGGTTCTGTCTGTGTCTTTCCCAGCATGCAGTCTGCCTAGACATCTGTGTCTAAACATACTGTCTTGGGGCATGTACCTAACTGGTGCTGAAGCTCTCTGGGATTCCCTGCTGGACATGTGCTCTCTAGCCTAACCCATGGCAACATTTATTTTTCCTTTGTGTGATATCTAAGTAGCTTCTGGCGAAAGCCCCTTTGTACAAATGCACTAGTCCTCTTCATTCTTTTACGTACTTAAAAATCATTCAGACCTGGGCAGAGAGGCAGAGACAGATCTCTGTGAGTTCAAAGCCAGCCTGGTCTAAGTCATAGATTCCTAGACAGGCAGGGCTACACAGAGAAACCCTATCTCGAAAACCCCTAAAAAACCACTTATAGATTTTTATCTTCTTTGTGTAGTACATGCATGTGCAGAAGTATGTACACATGTGTTCCACGCACCTTCCGAGTCCTCTTGCCCGCAAGAGAGACACGGGAGGCAGTGTTCGGGTAGTTACTACAGCGAGGCTTTATTCTTGTATCAGCTGAAGTGGAAGACCCCAAGCCCGGGAAAGTCACTGCTATATGTACCCTAGAGTGGTGTGTTCACTTCTGATTGGCTGTTCACTTATCACCCCATATTACTCCCCGGGATGGGTAGTGGCTTGGTGTGCTTTTGCCTTTTGCACCTGCACAGTTAGTTGTTTACTTGTGGGAGCACAGGATGCCTGCGCCATCTTGTAATGGCGAATGTTGTCACACTCACCGCGGCTCCTAACACACATGTACACATGTACACATGTACACATGTATACACCCCTAGGTGTGTGAACAGATAAAAGATGAAAGCACACAGTATCTTTCTGAGTCCCTTTCTGTCTTATTTCCTGGGAGACAGGGATTTATTTATTTATTTATTTATTTATTTATTTATTTGGGTTTTTTGAGACAGGGTTTCTCTGTGTAGACCTGGCTGTCTTGGAACTCATTCTGTTGACCAGGCTGGCCTCGAACTCAGAAATCCACCTGCCTCTGCCTCCCAAGTGCTGGATTTATGACATGTGCTACCACTGCTTGGCTGTTTTCTTTTAATTTATTAAACCCGGGGTTAGGCTGGAAGCCAGGAGGTCCCAATGATCCAGAGTTGTGATTACATGGGTGTGCTGCCCCACCTGTGATTATTCATTTAGTTTAGAATCATTGTTACTATCATGGCTGCAAACTGATGTCGTTCCAATTCCAGACTTCGTTCTATACGTGTGCATCAGTTGCTACTGGAAAGGGCACCTTCCATTCTCACCTATTTGGTTATATCTCCCACTACTTGCTTATATGTACCAGTATGATTCTGGGTCACCATGTTTACTTTTAAAAGTGATCGAATACTTTGTGTTCCAAGACTTCTCCTGTTTGGCCACTTGAAACACTTTCATGTGATCAGATAACTTCAAATTCTTCGATACCCCCTCCTCCTTTTGTCACATGGTCCATGTAGCCCAGGCTGACCCACATTCACAATGTGCTTGAAAATGACCTTTAACACCTGAGACTAAAGGCATGTGCTACCATGCAGCAGTGTTTTAGTAGAACTATTGTATCTGGCATAAATGTGGAGTGATGGCGTCTCAGCTTTGAAGTAGTCAGCGATTGTTATCGGAGATTTTATGGTGTTCTATGAAAATATTCCCAGAGCCTGTGCTTAACTTAGTGTGAAGGCAAGCCTGGCAAACCAGGCAGTCTCCTATGGCTGAAAATTGCTTACGTGATGGGTCTTTCAAGACAATCCCTCTATCATATGAGAGGTTTTTGGTATGTGGAAATTGACTTGCTAAAGGTGCCTTCTATGTAACAGTAAAAAGAATTTCTAGGAAGCTGTCAGTGTTCAGTTCTTGAGGGGCTGATTCTCCCTGCTACTGAGAAGCAGAATTCTTCCATCACTGGCTCTCTTCTATCCAGTCAATCTTCCAGTGTAATCCAGAACACAAACATAATCCTGGTGTATAAAGTGCTGAGGACTGAACCCAGGGCTTCCTAAATACTAGGGAAGCACCCCCCATCTATTGAACTGCATATCCTCAGGCCTTCTGTTTCATTTTTGATTGCTAAAATAAGTATTATTTTTAAAAATAACATTGATTGTGGATTTATTGTCCAGTTTCAGTTTAGTAGCAAGGACTTACAATAATTGGGAGAAAGAATTTATCATAATCACATCATTCATGGTTGATGTACAACTAACTGACTGTAACACTTGCTCTTTGGGCTCCAGTGCCATCTTCTGGCTTCTACAGGAACTTAGACAAACGCACATAAATAAATAAAATTAAAAAAAAATCTTAATCTATATTATATATATAACTTCTTCTCTAAGGAATTAGATGCCCTTTTCTCAGCTCCATGGGCACCCTCCCCAAACACATGGCACCCCCACACACATACAGAAATACTCATAAATAAAAATAAAATTTACACAAAAAGAAAGTCCATGTCTTGAAACTGCCCACTGGGGATAAGAAACAGCAGAAACATTGGGACAACCTGCCTGAAACAGTCTCCTTTTCTGAATGTTTCACAAAGTTGTCATCGTGACGATAGTCATAGAGTGACTGAATGGCATTTCTATAGTCTCTCTAGGAACATGGAGGCTCATTTGTTTTCTCCTCATCTTCTCTGTGATGGTCTATCCTGACATGGCTTATCTTAGAAGTTTTTTTTTTTCTTCCAGCCCTTTCTGACACGGAGATCACAGCCCAGTCAATAATCTTTATTTTTGCTGGCTATGAAACCACCAGCATCACACTTTCCTTCGTCCTGTATTCCCTGGCCACTCACCCTGATATCCAGAAGAAACTGCAGGAGGAGATTGACAGGGCTCTGCCCAATAAGGTGAGAGGATGATGTAGGAGGGAAAAGGAGAAGCCTCAACAAAGACACCTTCTTGTTACCTGCAATGTTGTATGTGTTTGTGTATGTGTGTGTCTGTGTGTGTGTGTATGTGAGTGAGAGAGAGACAGAGGGAGAGAGCAAGAGAGCAAGAGAGAGACAGAGAGAGTGAGTGAGAGTTAGTGTATGTATGTTGTGTGTGTGGTGTGTATGTATTTTTGTGTGAGTGTGAGTAAGTATTCACACCACTGAGCCATCTAATTCTGGTGATTTTTTAAAATTTTGTATGTATGCATGTATGTATGTATGTATGTATGTATGTATGTACATACACATATATGTACTTATGTATGTATATGAATATATATATATTTATATATATATATATATATGCATGTGTACTGTAGCATATGTGTGTAGGTCAAAGGGCAACCTGTAGGAATTTCTTCTTTCTTTCTATTACATGTGTTTTAAGGGTCCAAATCATGTCAGTAGGCTTAGTGGCAAGTGCTAGGCTCACTGAGCTGTCTGAACAGCTCTTGATAATTTGTAACAAGAACACAGGCACTGGTTTTCCCTTGCACCACTTAGAAATTATCATAAAAGGGCCACAGAAGAAGAAATTTACAATAAATCCTCTCATGGTAACAGAAGGTTGTGACACACGTCTGGACTTGGTGTTTCTGTTATCTAGAAGCACAAGAATACCTAGCAAGCAACATGCACACTACCTGTGTGATGTTAAAGATGTGCACTTAACATACAACTCTGCATGGTTCAATCATATTACTGGATCTGCTGTGCCCCAGCTGTGCACCGAGGGAGGCTCACCATGGCCTTGGTTGAGCTAACTCAGCTCTGTGCCATGATTCCCCCCATCCATTCATAGTTATAGGAGAAGAAGCCAAGGTGTGAGACTTGGTGTCTAAATCGTGAGCCAAACTACTGCCCTCTCTCTCAATGTGTGTGTGTGTGTGTGTTTATGTTTGTATGTATATATGTAAATTTGTGCACACACGTGTGTGTGTATGTATATAGGTCATAGACCTACACTGTGTATATTTCTAAATCACTCTCCATGTTTTGTGATACAAGCTTTCTTACCAAACCTGGAGCTTATCAATTGGGTTAGGTTGTCTAGCCAATGAGCACCACATATGTCCTGTCTAAGTCTAACTACTGCTGGGATTATAGGTGGGAGCCACTATGTCAGGCTTTATAATGACTTGTATCTGAACTCTCATCCTCAGGCTTGCATAGTAGACTCTTCTTTAATTGAGCATTTTCCAGGCACTAAGTGATAGTTATTCTACTTTGTAAGGAGCTTGAGAGGTGGCACAATGGTTAAGAACACTGCCTAGTCTTCACTGGGTCCATCCACATTTGAGTCCCAGCATGATAATGGCAGCTCTCAACTGCTCTGAATCTGGTTACAGGAAATTTGATGGTCTCTTTTGGCTTTTGTTGGCACTGTATTCATAGGGTGTACTCAAATATACACAAGTGAAACATCTACATATATGAAATAAAACAATTTAAAAAACCCTTTAAAATATATTGTAAATACTAACTAAGGTCCTTTGAGCTTCCGAGCTTGACTTTGGGGATGCTGAGAATTTAACACTAGATACAACTGAATGTTAATCTAAAATCTCAGCACAAATCTTTTTCTTTTTTCCCAGGCACCTCCCACCTATGATATCGTGATGGAAATGGAGTACCTGGATATGGTGTTGAATGAAACCCTCAGACTATACCCAATTGCTAATAGACTTGAACGAGTCTGTAAAAAGGATATTGAAATTGATGGTGTGTTTATGCCCAAAGGGTCAATAGTGATGATTCCGTCTTATGCTCTTCACCATGACCCACAGCACTGGCCAGAGCCTAAGGAATTCCGCCCTGAAAGGTATCAGAACAGGAACCCACTCTGCACTCTGCAGGCTTGTGTATGCTATGATATTTCTGATAGGAAGGTGATCTAAGTATGGCTTTGCATCCATTTCTATTCTGTGAGGAGAATGGCAGAGAAAGGGAAGAAAGATAGGAGAGGGGAAGTGAGATGTGAAGAAAATATGAGCATTTAAGTACAGAGTGTTTTCCTCCTTCTTCCTCAAGTAGTTAATGCCTTAACTTAACTACTTAAGTGTGGGGCTGGAACCCAGTTTTAATACATTTAAAATAAAATGTGCTTTTCAGAGATAGAACAGAGCATTATCCTGAATGGATTTTTAATGTTTAAAGACGTAGTTCCTTTCTTATTCTTTTTTATTTTTTGACAGTCATATGAAAGGATAATGAATTCTGGTCATTTTCAACTCTCATTGCTCTGTCTCTTCTCACTCTCACTTATGTGGAATCCCTGTTTTTATTTGTTTTTGGATTTTTCTCTTTTGTGACTTGTGAGTTTACTTAGGGTTGCTTGCATAAGCATAAATGCAGGAGTTAAATCCTGGAGAAGGGGCAACTCTCCACCAGCTTCACCATTGAAGAAAAACATCTCCTCCTCCAAAACATCTCCTTAGGGAGGTGGCATCTCATGGGCACCTTCCCCACCCATGATGGAATGATGTTGTGTCTGGTCTTGTGTCGGTACCTACAGCTGCTGTGAGTTCATGAGTGCAGTGGACATGTCATGTCCAGAAGATAGTACTCACAGCACCAATTCATTCACTGGCTCTTACATTCTTTCTGCCCCTCCTTCTGTGATTTTTCCTGAGCTTTGGAGGGGCTGAGAACTTCAACAGTGATTATTTTCAACACTGTGATCAGTCATGAGGTTCTGTGTTAAATGTCTCTGATTGCAAACTGAAACTGTTCTGTCCAAGGGTGACATCAACACTAAAATTTGTGTGTAGAGATAAATATTTAGAAGACATTTTGATACCATGTTCACTTAGCAAAACAACAGCAGTACATTGTCATCTAGTGCCTATGATGTCTGTAACCATGAGATTTTGACCAGATTTAGAGTACCAGGCATTAATTTCCTCTGTGATTTGAACCTCCAATCCAATCAGAAAATGGTTGGTTCCCCCTGCCCCATATCACCACTATTACACTAGTGTGTTCCCATGCAAAGATGTATTTTTAAAAAGATTATATATATGTATATATGTGTATATATATGCATATATACACACATTATATATGTATATATATACATATATACACATTTATATGTATACACACATTATATATGTATATATGTACATATATACATATATATGTATACAGTATATGTATATGTATATATATGTATATATGTACATATATATGTGTGTATATATACATATACATATACATATACATATACATATACATATACATATACATATACATATACATATACATATACATATACTGTAGCTGTCTTTAGACACACCAGAAGAGGGCATCAGATCCCATTACAGATGGTTGTGGGCCACCATGTGATTGCTGGGAATTGAACTCAGGACCTTGGGAAGAGCAGTCAGTGCTCTTAACCTCTGAGCCATCTCTCCAGCCCAAAGAATTATTTTAAAAAAAATAGGATTTATCATATATTTATCATATAGAGACTCTTATAAAAGGAAGTGGAACAAAAAGGACCTTTAGTGTAAACTTCTCAGAGCCAAATACTTGCAAGTAGAAGTTCATTGAACTTTTTCCAAACTACCTGTGTGTACTGGTTAGATGTCAAAAGGCAACTTCACATGTGTAGTTCTTATACTTTCATTCTTTGTTAACTTGTCATCTATTGTTGTGTCTCCAGGTTCAGCAAAGAGAACAAGGGCAGCATTGATCCGTATATATACCTGCCCTTTGGAAATGGCCCCAGAAACTGCATTGGCATGAGGTTTGCTCTCATGAACATGAAACTCGCTCTCACTAAAATTCTGCAGAACTTCTCCTTCCAGCCTTGTAAAGAAACACAGGTGATGGAGAAAACTATCTCTATAAATAGTGTTTTATGGAAGGAATTTTTCCAAATGAAGAGTCTATGTACAAAAATCATTATGTGTATTTGAGTTTTAATCATTTGTTCTCTGACCAAATGAGCTATTTGTATCTAGGTATTAACTAATGGGCCTTTTATATATTTGTATAAAATAGAACTTAATATTATGAGGAGTCAGTGTAGGCCAGTGTGGCAGGATTCCATGCATTCTGTTTGAAATTCTAGTCATGTCCATTGTAGACATTGGGTATGTCATGTGCCATCCAGAGGTGCCATGGTCATGTCTTCAGTGTTTGTTGTATGTTGCCCTCTTCTCCCAGAGATCACAGAATCCCTCTTCTCAGTCTTCTCAACCAGTGATGTACATTAGAATTGCAGAGTAACTTTAAAACTTATACATGGGGTCTGGGATGTTTCTCAAATGGCAAAATGTTTACCTATCGTGCACAAATTTCTGGTTCTAATCCCCAGAAATACATGAATAAGCTGTACTGGTACATATCTGTAATCTCTACAGCCAGGAGTTAGAGGATAGAGGATCATAATTTCAAGTAATCCTTGGCTCCCTAGTGAGTTTGAAGCCAACATGGGCTTTGTGTCTCAAGAAGAAACCAGAAACTCAAGATGTCCGGTCTTTTTTTTTTTTTGAAATTCTAATACAACTCACCCAGAGTGTGGCTTTAGAAGCTTGTCTCTGATTTTCCATGTTATACCAAATTGAAAATCATTATTCTAAAAGACAGTTTCTTGGTTTCATGACATGACTCAGTCATTAAGAACACTTGCTGCTCTTGGAAAGCACTTGAGTTTAGCTTCCAGTACCCATGTAGTGGCTCACAATGATTTGTAAGTCTAATTCCAGGGTTTAAGTTGGCTCACTCTGGGTTCTTTTGAGACTTTCCACTTGTGGTATATATGCAATGTGCAGGCAAGACACTCCTATACATAAACTATAAGTCTTTAAAAAGTTGTATGGCATGATTAATTTTAACCTTATGGAACATCTTGATGATTCTGAGTTATTTTTCAGGAGCTCTGCTTCAGAAAATGGATAGTTTTCATATTTTCATAAACTGTTTTTTTTTATTCCCCTTCTTATTTTGTTCTCATACTTCAAGTTCCTGTTCACGCTCTTAAGTGAATCTTCTGTAGGTTTATGTCCTATTTACTCCGTGTTCTACTTTTGGCTCTTGCAGGTTATTTTCACAATCTATGTGTCATTAAAACCTCCAGTAATTTTTTTATGTCTGTCTTCTCTGTATTGAAGGATATCCCCTTTCTTTTGTATATCACCTTGTATTATTCCTTTCACAAACTCCAAATGGTTCTTTGAGGAGCGTTTTCACATTAAAAACCTTTCATAAATGTTTGAAAGCATGGCTTACAGATATAATTTTCTTTCATAAAAACATTAATTAAAATTAACTGTATCATTTATGTAAATATTTATATGAGCATCTTTTTTTGTATGCCCCAATCAAAAACATGTGTATATTACTTAAAATATAAAAGAGTAAAATAAGACATTTAGAAAAAACATTTGCATCACATTTTTCTGAATAACTTGTTCTTGTTTCAATTAAAGGGATGGGTGAAATATATGGACTTGTTTACTTATAGTGTGACTTCTTTATATTATTGAGTGTCTTTTTCTGGACAGAGACAGATGTGTTTATTTTTTAATCTGTTTCTTAAGGCAGTTGTATAGCTTTATCCACACACACACCTTTACTTAAATTATTCCTTTTCACTAAGGCATTTAAATTATGTACAAGGATTTAGACAGATAAAACAAAGTTCTAGTTTTGAGACCCGATGGCCTACCTGGCATGAGGCAGATGCTCTTTCTAGCTCCCGTCATTTTAAAATGGACACTTCTCTGTCTCCATGACAACTTTGTTTCCCTTCCTTTTCCTGTGACTAGATTTTTCCATTGGATGCTTTCCCCATTCATGACTGAAGGCATGAGGCTAAATCATTTTTGAAGAATCTTGTAAAATTAGAGTTTCCCATTCATCCAATCCTTGGAAGCCAAGAATAGATTCTAGAAAAGCAAGCAAAATATCTGTCCTCCATAAGACTTGCCCTGAATATGCTGTGGTATAGTAGTGAGATATGACCTTGGAGTTAGAGACTGTTAATAGAGTTGAAATGTATCTTCTCATGGTTATCTTGAAAAACAAAAAATAACTTTTCATGAGTTAAAAAATAATATGAGATAAAAACTAAGAATAAGGTTAAAAATGTTAAACTTTCTGTTTTACTCTAAATCAGCACAGAACATAGTTAGTATAAACCAGCATGAGTTCATCTCAGGTCCTGAATACAGTATATTCTCAATCACTATTTTACATAATGTACATTTAGATGCAAGCTCAGGACAACAAATTGACATAGCTTTTAGAATAATGGAGAATTAGTGTCACATTACATAATATTAAATGCAGCTTTTTGGTTCTGCAAAGCATTATTATCCAAAATACTTTTTAAAAAACTTTTCTTCTGGGGATCTTGTTGGTTTACTCATTGCTTTTCAATTTTTCTTCCCCTGTTACAGATACCTATGGAATTAAGCAGACTAGGACTTCTTCAACCTGCAAAACCCATTGTTCTAAAGGTTGTGCCAAGAGATGCAGTCATAACTGGAGCATGACTTTCCCTCAAGGAGTTCTATTGGATTCAGAAACGCAGTGTCTAAGAACATTGAACCCTTTAATTTATCTCATGAATGAATTCCAGATAAAATGGAGCTTAGTTGGCTGGTCTTGACTCATGGTTATAGATTCAGTACATCCATTGATCTTTTTCAATGTCTATACAAATTACCATCTAATATATAGGAGATGACAAGTCAGTGACAGAACAGGGATTCACCTACTGGTTCACATAGGACCATCTCCACCCACATTTGATTGTTTCTGTTAATTTCTTTTGATATTAACCATGTCTCTGTAACTTGATCAATAATTTTTTGAGAAAAAGGTGAACTATTGTGATAACTTTAATTGTAGAATTGGTATCAGATGTTTTAGTTGCACTATTCTACAGTAAAAGTCCTGTCCCTGTTTTCCCTACCAGCCATTGGCTGTTGGCAACTTTATTTGTCAATCAGAGCCAACTGGGGGCAGGCTTCCTTTAACTTATATGTCGGACTCTGTAAACAGGTTTTGGCGTAACATGATTAGCATGAGAACACAAGCTGCTACATTCTTCCTATTTTGTTCAGTAAATGGCCATTTCTTCGAGAGATACACAGAACATAATTTTAACAGTTATGTAAACTATGAGGCATGATATACAGCAATAATATTCAGTCCGTCAATCTTGTCAGTATAGGTACATTGTTCTAACATCTATCTTAACTTAAAGAGATTACAAGTTTGTATTTGAATTCTGTTCTGATTTTCCTTGCAGTACCATATGAAAAACATCCTTTCAAATCTACATCATCTTTCTTAATGTTAAACAACTTGTTTGAATATGAGACTATAACTAGTCTTTAACCCCATCAGAAATCAGAGAGTGAATTACATTTAATCTGAATATATATGAAGTAAGAAAACATAGCTTTCAATACTTAAGCAAATTATAGACACAGCTAACTACCTGGACAGTCCCCTAATTTTCTTTTTTCTTTCTTTCCTTTTTAAAAAAATTTTATTTATTCACCATTGTTCTCTTCAGACACACCAGAAGAGGGCATCAGACCCCATTGTAGATGATTGTGAGCCACCATGTGGTTGCTGGGAATTGAACTCAGGACCTCTGGAAGAGCAGTCAGTGCTCTTAACAACTGACCCATCTCTCCAGTCCTCCCGTATTTTTCAAAACTTTGGATTATCTGTCTTCAGCCTTCTGGCCCTGTTACATCTGACGGACCTTAAATAAAATAGCAACTATTAAAGACTAGTTTACTCTATCTTGGCAGAGCTTAGGTTTCTACTATTCCACACTTGCATCCTTTCCTGGAAAGTATTCTTTGTCTGTAGATGAATTAGGACAGTTCTTGCCCAGTGGCTACCTTGGCACAATAAGCAACTCTGCCTAAAAGTAATGATGCTCAGTTTCTTCTTTGAAGTGTGACAGGGGTACTTTTAGAAGTAGACATGTCTTATAGTCAAACGATCTTTAATGATGAACTAATATTAAATGTCATATTTTGTGTATTTCTGATGTTTTTGAAGACTATCTATAAAAAGTGTATCTAAAATGTTAAGCCTTGACTACTCTTAGCTATTTCTACTTGAATAATATTGAAAACACTTTATTATAATTAAATTAGAATCTAATATAATCATGAGTTTACTCTCTGACCCTTAACTTGCCTTACTTAATCATCCTAAACAGTTTGTAATAGCAGCTAGAAGGACTGGGTCAAAGCCTTGTGTTTTCAAATGAGTTGCATAGGCATAATGCCTATCTTAGAGTAACAGTATTAATTCAAATTTTATATCAATAAACAAAGATTTACACCAATGAAAACCTTAAATCTGTATCATATATAAATTTTGTACCAATGTAAGAAATGATAACTTCAATTTGCATCAATTATAAAGAGTTGTACCAATGTAAGTTTATGGCTATATGATGCTTTGTTTAAGAATAAATTTAGTAATCTATCCCATATATTTCCTTTCTGTTCAAAATTATGACCATTTAAAATTGTTCCTTAAAATGACCATCTATAATTCATAAAATAACAATAACCATACACTCAAACCCAAGGGATCAGGATGGTGACTCTCCACAATTTCTTTCTGCAGAATATGGGCAATGAGGATGTTTTTTATAGGTGCAGGGAGAGGTAGGAAAATTAGAAAAATTGGTTAGACTTAAGAAAACTAGCTTTAGCATCTGTTATCCAGCCTCTGTATGCTTAGACTCTTCAGGGTTTATCTGAAGTTCTGGGATCTGTCTGAAAGTCTAGATGAACCAAGTCTATCGGGAATCAGTGTCAAGTTCTGAAGCTGTTTTGAAAGAAAATCTCTGGACAGCATCAGGAAGGAGGGGTCTGAAACACCAGGTTGTTTCAGCAACCCTGCAGATGAATCTTGTTAGAGCTGCAAATTCTGTGATATATGAATTTTTTTTTTTTTTGGTTTTTCGAGACAGGGTTTCTCTGTGTAGTCCTGGCTGTCCTGGAACTCACTCCGTAGACCAGGCTGGCCTTGAACTCAGAAATCCGCCTGCCTCTGCCTCCCAAGTGGTAGGATTAAAGGTGTGCGCCACCACCGCCCGGCACGATACATGAATTTGACAACCAAAATTTTAGTACTATTAAGATATTTGTCTGGATTTTGCCAGGTGCACAGATCTGGAAAGTATTAATTTTTGCTCCTTATTTGAGGATCTGAAAGACAGCTATCCTTTTATACAGCAAACCAATATCCAACATCAAACTAAATGAAGAGAAACTTGAAGCAATACCACTAAAATCAGGGACTAGACAAAGCTGCCCACTCTCTCTTAACCTATTCAGTATAGTACTCAAAGTTCTAGCCAGGGCAATTAGACAACAAAATTAGGTCAAAGGGATACACACTGGAAAGGAAGAAGTCAAGATATCACTATTTGCAGATGATATGATAGTATACCTAAGTGACTTCAAAAATTCCACCAGAGAACTATTACAGCTCATAAACAACTTCAGCAAAGAGGTTGGATGTAAAATTAATTCAAACAAATCAGTAGCCTTCCTCTACTCAAAGGATAAGTGAGCTGAGAAAGAAATTAGGGAAACGACACCTTTCACAATAGTCACAAGTAACATAAAATATCTTGGTGCAATTCTAACCAAGCAAACTAAAGATCTGTATGACAAGAATTGAAAAGTCTCTGAAGAAAGAAAATGAAGAAGACCTCAGAAGATGGAAAGTTCTCCCATGTTCATGGATCAGCAGGATTAACATAGTAAAAATGTCTATCTTACAAAAAGCAATCTACATATTCATTGAAATTCCCACGAAAATTTCCACTCAATTCGTTATAGAGTTAGAAAGAGCAATTCTCAAATTCATTTGGAATAAAAAACCCAGGATAGCAAAAATAATAAACAACAGTAAAAGAACTTCTGGGGGAATCACCATACCTGACCTTAAGCTGTACTACAGAGCAACAGTAATAAAAACAGTATTGGTACAGAGACAGATAGATAGATCAATGGAATAAAATTGAAGACCCAAAACTAATCCACACAGTCTTGGTCACTTTACCTTTGGCAAAGGAGTCAAAACCATTCAGTGGAAAAAAAAGACAGCATATTCAACAAATGGTGCTGTTTTAGGTGGCAGTGGTATGTAGAAGAATGCAAACTGATCCATTCTTATCTCCTTGTTCAAAGCTCAAGTCCAAGTGGATCAAGGACCTCTACATAAAACCAGATACACTGAATCCAATAGAATAAAAAGTGGGAAAGAGTCCAGAAAAGGACACACTTGCAGAATAGTCGACTGATTATATCTGCCTAGACAGTAATCAGCCCTTAATAATTCTGCAGCACTAAGGTCTGTCAGATGATCCTGGGCCAGAAGGCAGAAGAACAGATGCTCCAACATTTTGAAGTAGAGCGAGTGTCCAGGTGTTCAGAGGTCTCTATAAATTGGCTAAGTTTTAGAAACTATGATTTGTGCTTCCCACAATTATAGTTAACTCAGTCATTCTGGATTTCTGATGGGGTTGAAAACATATAGCTATTGACCTTAAGAGAAAAGATTTGAGTGGATGGTCATCAGCTGACATTCATCCTAAAACCAGATTCGGAACTAAATGTTTTAGTTAGAATAGATGACAGAGGAGCTGGTTAGTCAACAAAAGGATGGACTGGGTATTAGGACTATCCTGTACCTCACTGGTACAAATTGGCATAATTATGCTCTAATTGTATTTTGAGAGAAAAGTTTCATTTTAACAGGAAGGGTGATGTGTAGGAGGAGCTAAGGTAGGAGGAGTACTGAGAGGAAGAAAAGGAGTAAGAAGAGGAGAAGAAGAAAGAGAGGAGAAGCTAGGTGATGAAAGAGAGAAAGAGGGGGGAGACAGGGAGCCAGATGTTCAAGTATCTCCACCAGTCAAAGATAGTTGTTATATCTAGGTTGGTCAGTGGGTTACACCTCTGATTGAACAATTCCAAACTTATAAAGCCTATGATTAACATTATTTTTAAAAAAATGTATAAATGCAAAAAGGAAAAGGGGGCATGGGCTAGGGGTTTCCTAAGGGGGGTGGGGGGGAATGGGGAAAGGGGATGCCATCTGAAGTGTAAATAAAATATCTAATAAAAAAAGTGGGAAAGAGCCTCAAACACATTGGCACATTGGAAAATTTCCTGAACAGAACACCAATGGCTTAGGCTTTAAGATCAACTATAGGTGGAAACCGTATTCTGAGACACCCCAGAGAGGCCAGTGTCCTCAGAGAGGCAGGTAAGGTCAGTTGTGCATTTCCCTATGCCCCAGAGCCACAGCTGGGAGCAGGAAGCTGGCAGGACCCCCAAGGCACCCAAACCTCACGCCTGCAGAATTCCACTCCACTTCTGCCCCTCTCCAGATCCAGTGGTGGGAGCAGACACCCAGTGGGTCTGCATCCTTGTGGAAACTGTATCCTGAGACATCCTAGAGAGGCCACTGACCTCAGAGCAGGGGACACCATACCCAGAGACATCCTAGAGGAGCCACAGAACCCAGAGCATCAGACACCATATCCTGAGACATTCTAGAGGAGCCACTGCACTCAGAGCAGCGAACACCTAGCTGGTCTGCTCTCACAAAGACACCTTACCCTGAGACATCCTAGCGGGGACACTGCACTCAGAGCAGCTGCAGCTCAGGATCATAGGCTCACAGAGACATCTGGACCCTGAGGAGTTCTGACACAAGCAAGATAACTGGAAAGATAGTCTCCAGTCAGAACCAGTGAATGAGGGTAGCACTAGAGTTAACCAATTGGCAAAAGGCAAGCAAAAGAATGTAAACAACAGAAACCAAAGTTGCTTGGCATCACCAGAACCCAGTTCTCCCACCATATCAAGCCCTGAACACCACATCACACCAGATACAGGATACAGGATACAGAATTAAAATCACTTCTCATGATGATGTTAGAGGACTTTAAGAAGGTCATAAATAACACTCTCAAAGAATTTGAGGAGAACACAGGTAAACAGATAAAAATCCTTAAAAATGAAATGAAAAAATCCCTTAAAGAATTGCAAGAAAGTACAACCAAACAGGTGAAGGAATTAAACAAAGCCGTCCAGGATCTAAAAATGGAAATAGAAACAATAAAGAAATCTCAAAGGGAGACTACCCTGGAGATAGAAAACCTAAGAAAAAGACCAGGAGTGATAGACACAAGCATCATCAACAGAATACAAGAGATAGAAGAGAGAATCTCATGGACAGAAGATACCATGGAAAACATTGACACAAGTGTCAAAGAAAATGCAAAATACAAAAAGCTCCTAACCCAAAACATCCAGGAAATCCAGGACACAATGAGAAGGCCAAACCTAAGGATAAAAGATATAGATGAGGGTGAAGACTCCCACCTTAAAGAACCAGTAAATATCTTCAACAAAATTATAGAGGAAAACTTCCCTAACCTAAGAAAGAGATGTCATTAAATATACAAGAAGCCTACAGAACCCCAAATAGACTAGACCAGAAAAGAA